>NC_135808.1:35884266-37084266 GCF_964213995.1 Mustelus asterias
GATTGACTGCAGGGTGTTCAAATCTCACACAAGACAATAAGGTTCACTTTGACTGTCGGTCCTCAGGGTGCGACAGTGAGGGTGAGGAAATGAGGCTGTGCCTGACCTGCATTTTTAATTTTGATTCGAGTTTTTAAAGCACAGAAACATTCGGCCCATCAGCTTTCTACTGGTGCCCATTCTCCATGAGCTTTCTTCCTCTCTCATCTATCTTCATTGTGTCTCTTACCAATCCAAGATGGTCATTGATACCTGTCTGTGCATTGCGCCCTGGTCTACACTCAGTTTAGACAACTCAGTGGGTCTGCTGTGACTTGTGACTCTCCTGCAATAGGAACCTTCCCACCGCCATCGCTCTGGTTCCTACCAAGGGTCAATCTCTGCTTTTCAATTCGATTCAGCCGCTCGGGGCTCGCGCTTCCTCACATTCCAACTCCCGAACGCTGGGAGCCAACCGCCGCTGCGCGCGGCAGAACTACAACTCCCATCAGGCACCGCGGGCTGGCTCTTTGATTCCATTCTGCCGCTCCTCACTGCGCAGGCCCGGGATCACGTGCAGCTTGGGTAATGTAGTTCCTGAAATGCAAGCGAAGAGCTTAAAACCCGCCCCCTCTCTCTGAATGGGCAGTCTGCGTGATTGACATGTCACTGATGGGCGGATGTTGATATACCCATGTGGCTGATTGGCTGTGAGAGATGTCAATCAAAAGTCCCAGTCAGAAGTCTCACAACACCAGGTTCAAATCCAACAGATTTATTTTTTTAAATACTTTTTCAATCAAATCCAATTCAGAGTCTCAACAAGTTGAGACATTTCAGATCCAGGCTGACAAGACAGGACGGGAGACCAAAACCACCCTGTCCTGGGCCTGATCGACATGAGTCAAGCTGATTTGGCAGTACGAGCTTTCGGAACGTTGCCCCTCCATCAGGTAAGTGTAGGATTTGTTTCACAAACAGGGCATATATAGACATAAACTCAATTACAAGATAATGGTTGGAATGTGAGTCTTAACAGGTAATCAAGTCTTTACAGGTGCAGACAATGTGAGTGGAGAGAGGGTTAAACACAGGTTAAAGAGGTGTGAATTGTCTCCAGCCAGGACAGTTAGTGAGATTTTGCAAGTCCAGGCAAATCGTAGGGGTTACAGATAGTGTGACATGAACCCAAGATCCCGGTTGAGACCATCCTCATGTGTGCGGAACTTGGCTATCAGTTTCTGCTCAGCGATTCTGTGTCGTGAAGGTCGCCTTGGAGAACGCTTACCTGACGATCAGAGACTGAGTGCCCTTGGCTGCTGAAGTGTTCCCCGACAGGAAGGGGACACTCCTGCCTGGTGATTGTCGAGCGGTGTCCATTCATCCGTTGTCGTAGCGTCTGCATGGTCTCGCCAATGTACCATGCTTTGGGACATAAGAAATAGGAGCAGGAGTAGGCCATCTGGCCCCTTGAGCCTGCAATGCCATTCAATAAGATCATGGCTGATCTTTTTGTAGACTCAGCTCCACTTACCCGCCCGCTCACCATAACCCTTAATTCATTTACTGTGCAAAAATGTATCTATCCTTGCCTTAAAAACATTCAATGAGGTAGCCTCAACTGTTTCACTGGGCAGGGAATTCCACAGATTCACAACTCTTTGTATGAAGAAGTTCCTCCTCAACTCAGTCCTAAATCTGCTCCCCCTTATTTTGAGGCCACGCTCCCTAGTTCTAGTTTCATCCACCCATGGAAACAACTTCCCTGCTTCTATCTTATCTATTCTCTTCATAATCTTATATGTTTCTATAAGATCTCCCCTCATTCTTCTGAATTCCAATGAGTATAGCCCCAGTTTACTCAGTCTCTCCTCATAAGCGAATTCTCTCAATTCCGGAATTAACCTAGTGAATCTCCTCTGTACCTTCTCTAGTGCCAGTATATCCTTTCTCAAGTAAGGAGACCAAAACTGTACACAGTAGTCCAGGTGTGGCCTCACAAGCACCTTATACAGCTGCAACATAACTTTGCTGTTTTTAAACTCCATCCCTCTAGCAATGAAGAACAAAATTCCATTTGCCTTCTTAATTACCTACTGCACCGGCAAACCAATTCCTTGATATTCCTGCACAAGGACACCCAGGTCCCTCTGCACAGCAGCATGCTGCAATTTTTTACCATTTAAATAATAGTCCATTTTCCTGTTATTCCTACCAAAATGGATAACCTCACATTTACCAACATTGTACTCCATCTGCCAAACCCTCACCTATTCACTTAGATTATCTATATCCCTTTGCAGACTTTCAGCGTCCTCTGCACACTTTGCTCTTCCACCCATCTTAGTGTCATCTGCGTCCTCATGTGTGTGGAACAGTTTCTGCTCAGCGATTCGATGTTGTGTGTCATGAAGGCCACCTTGGAGAAAGCTTACCCAACTATCAGAGACTGAGTGCCCTTGACTGCTGAAGTGTTCTCCAACAGGAAGGGGACACTCCTGCCTGGCGATGTTGGCATATTGAGGTGCGAATTTGGTCGCCATGGCTGTTCCTTGTGTCTGGATGAAGAACTGATTGTTGAAGGTGAAGACATTGTGGTCCAGGGTGAAGCGAATGAATTGTAGAATTGTGTCTGGAAATTGGCAGTTGTCGGCGTTGAGTACTGAGGCAGTTGCAGCAATACCGTCGTTGTGGGGGATGCTGGTGTAGAGTGCCGAGACATCCATTGTGAAGAGTGTTCCTGATTCAACTGCTCCATGGGTGCTGAGTTTCTGTAAGAAGTCCGTAGTGTCGCGACAGAAACTGGGGGTTCTTTGTACGATAGGTTTCAGGATGCCCTCGACGTAGCCAGAGAGGTTCTCACACAGGGTCCCATTGCCTGATATGATGGGACAGCTGGGTGTGTTGACCTTGTGTATCTTTGGGAGACAGTAGAGATCTCCAACGCGTGGAGTACGTGGGATGAGAGCACGGAGGGTGCTCTGAAGGTCCGGATCAAAGGTCTTGATCAGTCTGTTGAGATGACGGGTGTGTTGTTTGCTCAGATCTGCGGGTAACTGTCTGTAGTGTTCCTCGTTGTTCAGTTGTCGGTACACTTCTTTGCAGAAGTGTTCAGTATGTTCTGTTGAGTATGACAGTCTGACTCCTTTGTCTGCTGGTTTGGTGACAATGTTGTGGTTGGTCTTGAGAGCACAGATGGTGTTGCGTTGTGCTTGGGTGACGTTCGGGGCTGTCTTGTGAGTGTGGCTGATGGATCTGGCATTAGTCCCACACTGCCTAATTTTTCCTTTTCCCCAGCCCACAGCAACTGTACATCCGGTGGAGACATTGACCTGCCAAATTGTTCAGGTCTGAATGGGTCTGTCTATCATAGCTTTGGAGAGCAGCTCAGAGTTAACCATGTAATGAGCATCCTGGATTCACATGTAGACCCGATAAGGCAGTTGTTGCAGGTTCCCTTCCAACGAAAAAGAGTGGCTAAAGTAAACATTGATCCTTTAGAGGATGAGAAGGGGACATAATAACTGGAAATGAGAAAATGGCTGAGGCATTGAACAGGTATTTTGTGTCGGTCTTCACAGTGGAAGACACTAATAACATGCCAAAAATTGATGACAGGAAGGCTATGGCAGGTGAGGACCCAGAAACTATTATCACGAAAGAGGTAGTGTTGGGCAAGTTAATGGGGCTAAAGGTAAACAAGTCTCCTGGTCTTGATGGAATGCATCCCAAGGTATTAAAAGAGTTGGCGGGAGAAATAGCAAATGCACGAGTGGTAATTTACCAAAATTCCCTGGACTCTGGGGTGGTTCCCACAGATTGGAAAACAGCAAATATGACGCCACTGTTTAAAAAAGGAGGTAGACAAAAGGTGGATAACTATAGGCCAGTTAGCTTCACTTCTGTAGCAGGGAAAATGCTTGAATTTATCGTCAAGGAAGAAATAGCAAGACATCTGGATAAAAATTGTCCCATTGGTAAGACGCAGCATGGGTTCATGAAGGGAAGGTCATATTTTACTAATTTGGTGGAATTCTTTGAGAACATTACATGCGCAGTGGACAATGGGGAACCTGTGGATGTGGTGTATCTGGATTTCCAGAAGGCATTTGACAAGGTGCCGCACCAAAGACTGCTACATAAGATAAAGGTGCACGGTGTTACAGGTAATGTATTAGCATGGATAGAGGATTGGTTAACTAACAGAAAGCAAAGAGTGGGGGTAAATGGGTGTTTTTCTGGTTGACGATCAGTGACTAGTGGTGTGCCTCAGGGATTAGTGCTGGGACCGCAATTGTTTACGATTTACATAGATGATTTGGAGTTGGGGACCAAGTGTAGTGTGTCAGAATTCGCAGATGACATTAAGTTGAGTGGCAGAGTAAAGTGTGCAGAGGATGCTGAAAGTCTGCAAAGGGATATAGATAGTCTAAGTGAGTGGGCGAAGGTCTGGCAGATGGAGGACAATGTTGGTAAATGTGAGGTCATCCATTTTGGTAGGAACAGCAGCAAAATGGATTATTATTTAAATGATAAAAAAAATTGCAACATGTTGCTGTGCAGAGGGACCTGGGTGTCCCTGTGCAAGAATCACAAGGAGTTGATTTGCAGGTGCAGCAAGTAATTAAGAAGGCAAGTGGAATTTTGTCCTTTATTGCTGGAGGGATGGAGTTTAAAAACAGCGAGGTTATGTTGCAGCTGTATAAGGTGCCTGTGAGGCTATACCTGGAGTACTGTGTACAGTTTTGGTCTCCTTACTTGAGAAAGGATATACTGGCACTAGAGAGGGTACAGAGGAGATTCACTAGGTTAATTCCAGAATTGAGAGGATTGGCTTATGAGGAGAGACTGAGTAGACTGGGGCTATACTCATTGGAATTCAGAAGAATGAGGGGAGATCTTACAAAAACATATAAGATTATGAAGAGAATAGATCAGATAGAAGCAGGGAAGTTGTTTCCATGGGTGGGTGAAACTAGAACTAGGGGGCGTGGCCTCAAAATAAGGGGGAGCAGATTTAGGACTGAGTTGAGGAGGAACTTCTTCACACAGAGTTGTGAATCTGTGGAATTCCCTGCCCAGTGAAACAGTTGAGGCTACTTCATTGAATGTTTTTAAGGCAAGGATAGATACATTTTTGCACAGTAAATGAATTAAGGGTTATGGTGAGCGGGCGGGTAAGTGGAGCCGAGTCCACAAAAAGATCAGCCATGATCTTATTGAATGGCGGAGCAGGCTCGAGAGGCCAGATGGCCTACTCCTGCTCCTAGTTCTTATGTTCTTATGAAGGACAATATTTAGGGTTTTGTTAGGGTCACCTAAAAATGTTTGCGCTTTTATTTTGATTCTACTTCACAATTCCAAGTGTTATTAAATTCCTGTTGCTGTTTTACAGAAGGATTGCACCATACTACACCAGAGAATACAGAGAGGATAGAGACCTACGATTAGATCCTGACCATCACCCAAGGAACAACTGCGGGAAGACATCTAGTCCCTTCATAGCATTGCTCAACACAGAGAAGGTTGGGCAGTGAAACCATCATCCGGAAATCAGTCGGGTCAGGAGAGCTTTGACATATCATCTGAAATGAAACTGGTCAGTGGTGTGGAACCTTCCACCAGAATCAACCTTTCCTAAGGATCAGCTGTGGGTGATCAGTCAGGGTGAGGCTGGGAAGAAGTGAGTGGACTCCAAGTGTGGTGAGAGCTTCAATCAGTTGTCGAGACTCATGAACCACTGACTCAGTCCTACAGGTGAGAGGCTGTTCAAGTGTGAGGTGTGTGAGCAAGGCTCTACAGGCTCATTTGATCTGACAGTCAAGTCCCACCTGTAACATAAGGGCAACCACGTGGAAGAGAAAACATTTAAGTGTGAGGTCTGCGATCATGCCTTCACACAGTCATCAACGCTCATGAAACACCAAAGCCTACAATTAGGGGATAAGCTGTTGAAATGTGATGTGTGTGAGAAATCATTCTCTCCGTCATCACATCTCCGTGTACAGAAACGCATTCACACAGGGGAGAAATCATTCACATGTGAGGGATGTGACATATCATTCACAGTGTCATCAGCCCTCCCACAGACACCAGCACATTCACACAGGAGAGAAACCATTCAGATGTGAGATTTGTGAGATGACTTTCACCCACTCATATGATCTTCTGATGCACCAGAGGATCCACACAGGGGAGAAACCTTTTGCATGCGAGGTGTGCGATAAAGCATTCACAGGGGCATCCTCCTTCCGCAGGCACCAATACATTCACACAGGAGAGAAAGCATTCAAATGTGAGGTGTGTGACAAATCATTCTCTTCGTCATCAAAGCTCCACGCACATCAATGCATACACACGGAGGAGAAATCATTCACCTGCAAGATGTGCAACAAATCATTCTCAGACTCATTAACCCTTTGTGCACACCAATGCACTCACACAGCAAAGAAATCATTCCAGTGTGAAGTGTGTGACAAATCATTCACACAGTCGCCGAACCTCCACGTACACAAGTGCATGCACACTGGGGAGAAACCATTTATGTGCAAGGTGTGTGACAAATCATTCTTGAGGTTATCATGACTCATGAACCATTGGTATCATGAACCCAGGAATCCTCCGTGAGAGGATTCACACAGGAGAGAAACCATTCAGATGCCAGATATGTGACAAATCATTCTCGGTGTCATCAACTCTCCGCAGACACCAATTCACTCACACAGGAGAGAAACCATTCAGGTGTGAGGTTTGTGAGAAAGCTTTCTCCTGATCCTCCAATCTCCTGATCCACCAGGGAATTCACACAGGCAAGAAACCTTTCTCATGCAATGTGTGCAGGAAATCATTCTCATGGTCATCTTCCCTCCACAGACATCAACATACTCACACTGGGGAGAAACTTTCATGTGTAACGTTTGTGACAAATCATTCCTGAAGTCATCGAACCTCCGTTCCATCAGAGGAGCCACACGAGGGAGTAACTCTTCAAGTGAGATGCTTGTGATGAAACCTTTGTGACATATTTGACCATCCAATCCACCAGGAATATGAGAGGATTCACATGGGAAAAGCTCTTTAAGTGTGATGTGTGTAGCAAGGTTTTCACACAGTCAGCTTATCCCCTGCTCCGCCAGGACTCTCACACAGGAGAAATTCTATCAGTGCGAATTCAGGAATAAAGCCTTCAGATGGTTGTTGGACCTCCTGGAACATCAGTGAACGCACGCGGGAGACAAACTCTACCAGTGTGACAAGTGTCAGGATTGTTTCACCCTCTCCTTTCTTGCCAAACGCCAACATCTCCACACAGACTTGGAGTTGGCTCACCTGCTTCCCTTACTCAGAGTTGTCTGTGTTGTTTACCCTCCAGTGCTCACACAGGGAAGCTGTCCTTCCAAAGCATTGTCTGTCTCAGCAGTGTCTGTCTCCAACCTCTCCCACCATCAGTCCAATTGTTTCAAGAAGGTAAATTTAACCTTTGGCCAGATCGCTAAACATCACCAAAAGAAGAGATCAATATGTACAGAAGCTGCAGCTTATTCACAAATGTCACTGTGTCTCTGGGAGGATTTCCTCAGCCACAGGAAGTAGGTGATTCAGGAGAATGTGTGTCAGGATTTTTCTTGCTCTGGACAAGAGGGAAGGAAATATCTCAATTTCCACAGCATCAATTATCTCCCTTCTTGAAGATAGTTACAATTGTCACATTCCTGAAGTCAGGGAAAGCTCTTTTTCCTCCCAAATCCATTAGATGAGTTCATGGAGTCTTGATGTGAGAAGTCCACCAGCTTTGAAGTTGTCAACTGGAATACCACTTGGGCCTCAAGGCTTTGTTGTTTGTTTGTTGCAACTCTCCCATCGATGGTGACTCACCCATGGATTCTACCACAGACGCTAGGGGATAGACTGAAGAGTAACAGCTGTCACTGTGGATTCATGGTTGAGTTATTCAAAATGTTCTTTCCAGCTTTAACAGATGGCATTGTCATCCTCAAGAACAAAAACACCATCCTGGGAACAAAGGGGTTTTGGCCATTTGAACTTGGTCTATCGATGGCCGTGGTGACTTCAACCTCGGAATTTCTCTTGCCAATACATGTTCTTTCATGTTCCACCACACACATAATCTATAGTTGTTGATGACTGCAATGTCGTTGTCCACTCTGCAACAGCTTTGCAAATGTCTCTTGATGTCTTCAATTCTGCAAGTGTTTGCATGATGGAAATGAGCTCCATTCTGTGTCAGTAAAGTTGTGTAATTTCTAACCATTGGAATTGGGAGCCAGAATAAAGCACAGGGATTTTAAAGAAACTTCTGTCTGCAGTATTCTGAGAGTTTCCCCTGACGTGTGTGTGTCAGTAATGAGCCAACTCTAGGAGTGGCTATGGGGTAGAATCAGAGAATACTCATTGCTGAAGATGAAAGGGGAAGTGGCACATTTATGAAATGTGTTTCAATATTTTCTTTAAACATTTTACCAGGAGGCCTCGGCCATTCCCATGAGCTTAGGCTTGGATTTGATAGTCCAGTCCAGTGCTCTGTCTGATAGCTGAATTTGGGATGTGCAGTCTGAGTGAGTGCAGTGTATCTAATTTCCCAGGATAAACCAGAACCCTTCAATCAGCTACATTGAAGCTGATTCTAGCACTTCCTGCCCAGTGTGTTTCCTTAAAATAATTTTTGAAAACAATAGGATAAATTTCTAAATCTTAATTGAATTAACATTTCTTCTGAGTGTTTTTATATCAAACACTGCTGTGACAATACTGTGCCTTTAAGAAATGTATGTGTGTCAGGTTTCGTGTGAAGGAAATGTTTTAAACTTCAGCTCAGATTCTGGTGCCGCTTTGTCTGTTCCAGACAGCCCGCCTGCTGAGAATGCAGAAGAAAAATTGCTCCTAGTTATTGGGATATTTGCATTAATCTGAGTTAATGCAGTTTTGAGGTTTTTTTTGGGGGTTCCCTGGGGTTTCAGAGTAGGGTTTAATTAGGTTGATTGACAAGAGCATGTCATTTGCTAATGGGAGGGGCTAACATTACAGAGGGAAAAAGCAGACAGTTTCTGTTTGGATTTGCAAGAAGCAGCAGCTCCTCTCTCTGAAGATTGAAGTCGGGGACCTGCTAGAAAATAGGCATCTCTCTGCAGAGGTGTTAAAAGGCTTAAGGACTGGCAGCTCAAGTAAACCAATGTGTTTTTGCGAACTAATTCTGAAGAGTTGTTTAAGGCTATGGGGAACATTGCTTAAATTGGAAACAACAGAGACTAGCAATAATGAATTATAATTTGTAATGTTTAAGTACTTCAATTGGTAAAAGTTACACTAATTCTTTTCGTGATAGTTAAACTGTATTTGTTAAAGTTTATTGTAATTAAAGCTTCCTAGTGGGTCAATAGAATCAGAGCTAGAGTGAAACACCTTATCCTCACACTAAAGTTAAGTGAGGAAAAAGAAAGGATTCGTATCTGATCCCTAACACAGGGGAATAGCTGGCGCTCGTTGTGAAACACTCTCTAACTGAGTCAGCTCCTTCAGCAAAGGAGGGGGGAGGGAGTTGAAAGAAATCATGTTTCCTTTCCTGTTTTAAAGAAGGATTGCATTGTACTAAGAGAATACAAAGAGGATAGACACCACGGTTAAATCCTGACCATCACCCAAGAAACAACTGTGGAAGACATCCAGTCTCTTCACAGCATTGCTGAACACAGAAGGTTGGACAGTGGAACCACCATTTGGAAATTGATCGGGTCACAGGAGCTTTGACATATCAGATCTGAAACTGGTCAGTGATGTGGAACCTTCCGTCAGAACCAAATTTCTGAAGGTTTGACTGTGGGTGATCAGTCAGGGCGAGGCTGGGAAGAAGTGCAAATGGGCTCCAAATGAGAGCTTCAATCATTCATCGAGCCTCATGAACCACTGACTCATTCCTACAATTGAGAGGCTGTTCAAGTGTGAGGTGTGTGTCAGGGACTCTGCAGGTTCATAAGATCTTCTAAGGCACATTTGTTACAAATACTGTTAGCACAAGGGCAGCCACTTGGAAGGGAAACAATTAAGGTGTGATGTTTGGGGGGGGGGGGGGACCATTCGAGTGTGACGGTTGTGAGAACTCCTCACAATTATTGACCCTTCATCAACACTAGCAAGTTCACACAGGCGCGCAACCCTTCAGATTTGGGGCCCTCACTAACCTTCAGAGAGGGGAGCACTGGACTTGCGTGGGGCACTCTTCTGGGAGTGGTGGATATAGGGAGCACGAGGCTTGGGGCCCCTCACTTGCCTTTGGGGAGTGGAGAGTACCAGACCTGCGAGGGATGCTTTTCTGGGAGTGGACAATAAAGGACTGGGAAGCTTGGGGATTCCTTTACCTTTAGGGAATGGAGGGCACCGGGCCTGACAGAAACAGCTACCAAACAGTGCATTCAGTTTGAAAAATCCAAGAGTGATTTCACAGAAAAGCGATAAGCTGATTGCTTGGTGAGTCTTTAAATGGCTGAAACTTAAATAATTAAACAAGATAATTAGCAGGTAATTAAGAAGGCAAATGAAATTTTGTCCTTCATTGCTAGAGGGATGGAGTTTATGTTGCAGCTGTATAAGGTGCTGGTGAGGCGACACCTGGAGTACTGTGTACAGTTTTGGTCTCCTTACTTGAGAAAGGATATACTGGCACTGGAAGGGGTACAGAGGAGATTCACTAGGTTGATTCCAGAGTCGAGAGGGTTGGCTTATGAGGAGAGACTGAGTAGACTGGGGCTATACTCATTGGAATTCAGAAGAATGAGGGGAGATCACATAGAAACATATAGATTATGAAGGGAATAGATAAGATAGAAGCAGGGAAGTTGTTTCCACTGGCAGGTGAAACTAGAACTAGGGGGCATGCCCTCAAAATAAGGGGGAGCAGATTTAGGACTGAGTTGAGGAGGAACTTCTTCACACAAAGGGTTGTAAATCTGTGGAATTCTCTGCCCAGTGAAGCAGTTGAGGCTACCTCATTGAATGTTTTTAAGGCAAGGATAGATAAATTTTTGAACAGTAAAGGAATTAAGGGTTATGGTGAGTGAGCGGGTAAGTGGAGCTGAGCCCACAAAATGATCAGCCATGAGATGTCAGAGGTAGGTTCTTCACTCAGAGAGTAGTAAGGGCGTGGAATGCCCTGCCTGCAGCAGTAGTGGACTCGCCAACATTAGGGGAATTTAAATGGTCATTGGATGATATTGGAATAGTGTAGGTTAGATGGGCTTTAGATTGGTTTCACTGGTGGGTGCGACATCGAGGGCCGAAGGATCTGTACTGCACTGTAATGTTCTATGTTCTATATGATCTTATTGAATGGTGGAGCAGGCTCGAGAGGCCAGATGGCTTACTCCTGCTCTGAGTTCTTATGTTCTTTAAAGTAACAGTTAAGAAATAAAAGCTAGAATCATAGAAGGCTGCAGTGCTAACCACTGTGCCACCATGCTGCCCCTAAAATAAAACAAGGTACCACGAGGAGGATAAAGGAGTAAAGAAAAAATAAATCTTAAGAGCAGAACCAGGTGATTAAAAGACTAAGAAAGACCGGCATACAAGTTTACACACCTCCTCAGGAAATCTAAACAGCTATTTGGAGGAGCGGTTAGGTAGATACTTACTGCTACTATTGGTTATAACTATTAAGATATCATTCTGTGATTCATTGTAAGAAATATATTCTATAATAACAAGAGTGAAGAAGAAGAGTCCTGTTGATATTCATTCCAGGGCGATGGGGTACCCAGGAATGAGTGCAGATGATGCTGGATGAGGAGGTGGCTGGGTAGATCATAGAAATCATAGAAACCCTACAGTGCAGAAAGAGGCCATTTGGCCCATCGAGTCTGCACCGACCACAATCCCACCCAGACCCCTACATATTAACCCGCTAATCCCTCAAACCTACACATCTCAGTACACTAAGGGGCAATTTTAGCATGGCCAATCAACCTAACCCGCACATCTTTGGACTGTGGGAGGAAACCGGAGCACCCGGAGGAAACCCACGCAGACACGAGGAGAATGTGCAAACTCCACACAGACAGTGACCCGAGCCGGGAATCGAACCCGGGACCCTGGAGCTGTGAAGCAGCAGTGCTAACCACTGTGCTACCGTGCCGCCCAATGGTGCGCCTCAGAGAACCGGCACTGTATCAAAGTTTTAAAAAAGAGAAAGATTAAACAATTGCCATCTTAGTAATGATACTGTGCTATTGACATATTTTATGTTTAGAACAAAGAACAGTACAGCACAGGAAACAGACCCTTCGGCCCTCCAAGCCTGTGCCGCTCCTTGGTCCAACTAGACCAATCGTTTGTATCCCTCCATTCCCAGGCTGCTCATGTGACTATCCAGGTAAGTCTTAAACGATGTCAGCATGTCTGCCTCCACCACCCAACTTGGCAGCACATTCCAGGCCCCCACCACCCTCTGTGTAAAAAAACATCCCTCTGATATCTGAGTTATACTTCGCCCCTCTCACCTTGAGCCCGTGATCCCTCGTGATCGTCACTTCTGATCTGGGAAAAAGCTTCCCACCGTTCACCCTATCTATCCCCTTCATAATCTTGTACACCTCTATTAGGTCTCCCCTCATTCTCCGTCTTTCCAGGGAGAACAACCCCAGTTTACCCAATCTCTCCTCATAGCTAAGACCCTCCATACCAGGCAGCATCCTGGTAAACCTTCTCTGCACTCTAACGCCTCCACATCCTTCTGGTAGTGCGGCGACCAGAACTGCACGCAATACACCAAATGTGGCCTAACCAGCGTTCTATACAGCTGCATCATCAGACTCCAGCTTTTATACTCTATACCCCATCCTATAAAGGCAAGCATACCATATGTCTTCTTCACCACCTTCTCCACCTGTGTTGCCACCTTCAAGGATTTGTGGACTTGCACACCTAGGTCCCTCTGTGTTTCTATACTCTTGATGGCTCTGCCATTTATTGTATAACTCCTCCCTACATTATTTCTTCCAAAATGCATCACTTCGCATTTATCCGGATTAAATTCAATCTGCCACCTCTCCGCCCAATTTTCCAGCCTATCTATATCCTGCTGTATTGCCCGACAATGCTCATCGCTATCCGCAAGTCCAGCCATCTTCGTGTCATCCGCAAACTTGCTGATTACACCAGTTACACCTTCTTCCAAATCATTTATATATATCACAAATAGCAGAGGTCCCAGTACAGAGCCCTGCAGAACACCACTGGTCACAGACCTCCAGTCGGAAAAAGACCCTTCAACCGCTACCCTCTGCCTCCTAAGGCCAAGCCAGTTCTCCACCCATCTAGCCACTTCTCCTTGTATCCCATGAGCCTTAACCTTCTTAACCAACCTGCCATGTGGGACTTTGTCAAATGCCTTACTGAAATCCATATAGACGACATCCACGGCCCTTCCTTCGTCAACCGTTTTTGTCACTCCTCAAAAAACTCCACCAAATTTGTAAGGCACGACCTCCCTCTTACAAAACCATGCTGTCCGTCCCTAATGAGATTGTTCCGTTCTAAATGCACATATATCCTGTCTCTAAGAATTCTCTCCAACAACTTCCCTACCACGGACGTCAAGCTCACCAGCCTATAATTTCCTGGGCTATCCCTGCTACCCTTCTTAAACAACGGGACCACATTTGCTATCCTCCAGTCCTCAGGGACCTCACCTGTGTCCAAAGAAGCGACAAAGATTTCCGTCAGAGGCCCAGCAATTTCATCTCTCGTCTCCCTGAGCAGTCTAGGATAGATACCATCAGGCCCTGGGGCTTTGTCAGTTTTAATGTTCCCTAAAAAACCTGACACTTCCTCCCTTGTAATGGAGATTTTCTCTAACGGGTCAACACCTCCCTCCGAGACACTCCCGGTTAACACGTCCCTCTCCTTCGTGAATACCGATGCAAAGTATTCATTTAGGATCTCCCCTATTCCCTTGGGTTCTAAGCATAATTCCCCTCCTTTGTCCCCGAGAGGTCCGATTTTCTCCGACAACTCTTTTGTTCCTAACGTATGAATAGAATGCCTTAGGATTCTCCTTAATCCTCCCTGCCAAGAACATTTCGTGACCTCTTTTTGCCTTTCTAACTCCCCGTTTGAGTTCTTTCCTCCTCTCTCTGTATTCCTCCAGAGCTCCATCTGTTTTCTGTTGCCTGGACTTAACGTACGCCTCCCTTTTCATTTTAATCAGATCCTCAATTTCCCTGGTTATCCACGTCAAGGAGTGAAGCATCCTTTCCTCACATTCATGCCGAAATGGAAAAATTGTGGGGTCTAGTTTGGCTTTATAATATACCTTGGGGTCCTGGTCGGGATCTGCACACACTCCCCACATTCCATCCATGCCAACCAATGCTCCTCCACCCCCCCTTCCATGGCTCTTCATAGCCTGTGTGTCATCCAATCCTCCCCCTGCCCATGATCCACCCATATTTTCCATATCAACTTATGCATCCAACAAATCCCATGGCTCCTCATACCCTCCACACTAACCTCTGTCCCCCACCCTTTCCACATGGTCATCTATAACCTCAATGACAACTTTCTGATAACTTAAAACCAACCCATGCTCTCCACTCATACCAGCTCACCCAGTATCCACAATGGGTAGATCTCAGGACTCATGCCGAGGTTAACTAAAATGAAGTTCCAAATGTCTGTTGCAGACTTTATTTTTTAAACCATTAAATTTATTTTAAAAAACCCAAATAGTACATTCACATTCTTTATTACAAAGATATCATTCAATTGCATACTCCTGTCTTTAAAAAAAAATTGAAATTCATAGTCCCACTTTAAGTGTCCATAACCACTTGGATCTGTGAATCAAAATATGGCAGGACACCCTACTGTGCTAATGAATGGTTGTGAACTGTAATATGCAACATTAATCCAGTCAATCGCTGAGGCTTATGTCAACAGACAGAATGAAAGGCAATAATTTTTAACACTGCAGTTTCTTCAGAGTTAAAGGTTTAAATGCCTGGATAGCTTGGCAGCTTTCCTTAACAGTTCATTTTGACATTTCTGCCAATTGTTTTTGACATTTCTTTGAGCTCAGTTCTAATCAGTTTATGCACTTTCCATGCATATTCATTTCTACTTTCAATAATCTTACCAGGCAACTTACCTCCCACAAAAGGTGTCTGGGGACCATAATCCTCTACAAACGTGACACAGTGGTTAGCATTGCTGTCTTACAGTGCCAGCACCCAGGTTCGATTCCCGCTTGAGCCCTGTCTGTGCGGAGTCTGTACGTTGTCCCAGTGTTTGTGTGGGTTTCCTTCCATAGTCAGAAAGACATGCTGGGTTAGGTGCATTGGCCATGCTAAATTCTCCCTCAGTACCCGAACAGGTGTCCGAGTGTGGCGACTAGGGGATTTTCACAGTAACTTCATTGTAGTGTTAACGTAAGCCTACTTGTGACACCACGAAACGAACTTTTTGAAACTTATTTATCCAAACAAGTCCACACAGTTCAGATCTGATCCTACTGGGTCCAATCTATACAATCGAGTTTAAGACACCTCACACCCAAAACTACATGAGGGGAGGCAGCTGCTGATTTTTATCAACAGTTACCTCTGAAATGTGTAAATCCCGACCTGGCCCATTCCTGATTTCATGAAAATGGAAGATGCTGTGATGTGGGCGGGTGAGTGGTGTGTGTGAGGGCTCATCTGTCATTGTCCTCACAATGGACATGCTCTCTGTCGTGGCAAAAATCCATATGGAAAAATATCCCTCAGGAGGGAGAGATAATGGAGTGGAGGAGGCAGTGTTGGAGGGTGACACCCTAATCTCTTCTGTGTCTCTCCCATTCCTGTGATGTTCTCTCTCCTGAGTCAGAGGCATGTCCAGTGGTAGATGTCTCTGCACTGCCCGGCTGCTGGCCAGAAGGTGCAGGCGCTACAATCTGAGACAGAATCTGCCTCATTTCATTCAACGTTTCATTGCTTCTTTGCAGAAGATGACAAAGGAACTCATTCTGATGCTGAAGAATCTCATTGTTTCTTTGTAGATGATGCTGAAGAATTTCATTGTTTCTTTGCAGATTCTGGTTAACATCTGTCTTAAATTCAGTCAATGTTTGCTGAAGCAAGTTAGAAGTGGCCTGATAACTCTCCGTACTTTGAACCTGTTCTTGATATAAGCATGCAAGAGGTTTCAGATCATCTTCATTTTCTTCACCAGCAGCATGGGCCTGATGTTGTCCGTGTGCTTGTAGAGACGGTGGAGCTTCTGCTCCCAAAGTCGCAGGTTCCTCAACTCTGGAAAGTTCTGAGTGCCCTCCCTCCACCACAGCAGCCAGAGCATCACAGACCTCCTCCTCCACACAAGCCACAATATTTAACTTTAACTCATCAACATCATCCCTCAAATCAGACATCTTATCCTCCTGACACTCCTCTCCCTCCACTGCAGCTGCCATGCCACATTGCTGTGAGGTATTCACCTCCATCCCTTCCTCATCAGCCCTTTCAGGAGTCCTGGACGTTGCTGCCAACTCTCCTCCATTATTATCTGATGTGCCCATGGACACCTGTGTATCTGTCAGAGGAAGAAAATCACAATTATTATCTTTTGTTCCATAAATTAACTCTCCTCCCGATGGGTTTTTCAGTAACATGGAACACTTCAATGAGGCAATTGATACAGCTGAAAAAAAGTGGATGTGCCTATTCGGCAGAATTGATTGCTCATAAATGTCACATTTACTTACATTTATCATGGTTATGGTCTTACTAGAGAGATTTGCAACATACAATTGAAATTCAAATCAGAACAAAATGCAAAGTTAAGCAAATTGCAACTTACTGGGTTAATGGGAAACCTGAGCTGCTGATGTGCACACAGCCTTTGGGCTGGGCAGGAATTGATGAGAGGGCCACTACTGGGATAGCACCCACCCCAACAGCAATCATAGCGGGTGATTGATAGGAAGATAAATGGGGATTGGGGGGGCTTGGGGTGGGTCTTCTTATGGGCCCAGAGACCCAGGAAGTCGGCCTCTCGCACACTTGCAGTCCATGCAGTGGACTCAGCACTGGTAACTTCCCAACAGGGGAAAAAGTGCAGTGAGAGCGGAAAGAAACTCTTACAACTGGGGCCTCAGTTTGCCAGTGGGAGAGTGTGCCGCCCGCTCTTGTGGAAAAGGTGCCTACGGCCTTGTGCTACTCCCAACCACCGCACCCCCCCCCCCCCCCCCCCCCAACTCCCCCCATGTTCCTTTCCAAATTCGCTAGTTTTTTTAAGGTTGTATTTTTCTTGCTTAAGGTTTGCGCTTTTTGGTTAACTCATTGCTATCATATTCATTTTGGAAGGGAGAACAAAAGAAGAGAGTATAATTCAAATGGAGAAAAACTGCAGAAAATTGAAACACAAAGGGACTTGGGGGTACTTGTGCATGAAGCACAAAAAGCTAGCACACAGGTGATCAGGAAGGCTAATAAAATGTTGGTCCTTATTTCAAGGAGGCTGGAATAAATGAAACAACATGGCAATCCATGGTAGAATGTGGTCTGGATATAAATCTAGTTTTAAAAGTTTAAAGATGATAGCAAAGAATGATCGTGAAAGCGATGGTGTCAGATGAGATGGATGTATTGACTGGTGCATTGCAGAGATTTGCACTTGATCGTTATATGACTGGAATGTAGTAAGCAATTGAGGTGGTAGAGTTCAGTGACCAGCTCCTGGCTGAGGTGGCAGGAGAAGTATTCTCTGAAGACCCTAGATTGGTAGGCCCTTCAGTTAAGAGTCCTCCTCCTCCTTACTCTACAAACAGCTTCCCTTCTTTGTTGCCTGTGTCCCAGGTCCCTGCCATGCTGCAGCCAAATAAGGATTGCAATAAAGCCCCTGTTAGGATGAACAGGATTTCTACTGATTGGTCTTCAATGTGCTCTGCATTCTTTGCAGAAGTCCAGTAATATTTCCTTCTGACTCCAACCCCTTATCAGAACTCCTCCACAAGACCATTGGAAGTAAGAACAGGAATAGAGCATTCATCTTCTTGAGCCTGCTCTGCCATTCAAGAGGATCATGGCTGATCTGACATTCCTCACGTCCACCTTCCTGCACTTTCCTTGTAACATTTGATCCCCTTACTGATCAAGAATGTATCCATCTCAGTCTTAAATATACACAAGGACTCTGCCCCCCACAGCTCTCTGTGGAAAGGAGTTCTAAAGACTCTCAACTCTCTGAAAAAAGAAATTCCTCCTCATCTTAGTCTTACATTGGAGCTGCTTTATTCTGAGACTGTGCCCTCTGCTCCCAGAATCTCCCATGAGGCGAAATATCCTCTCAGCATTTACCCAGTCAAGCCCCTTAAGAATCCTATGCTTTTCAATGAGATCACCTCTCATTCTTCTAAATACCAATGAACATAATCTCAATCTGTTTAACCTTTCCTAATAAAATAACCCCTTTGTGGATCATCTTAGTGAACCTTCTTTGAACTGTCTCCAATGAAATAATATCATCCCTTGCATAAGGGGACCAAAACTGCTCACAGTACTCCAGATGTGGTCTCACCAGTATCTTGAACAGTTGCAGCAAGATTTCCCTACTCTTATACTCCAACCCCCTTGAAATATGGGCCAACATTCCATTAGCCTTCCTGATTATCTCCTGTACCTGTGTGTTAGCTTTCTGTGTTACGTGCACAAGTATCCCCAAGTTCCTTTGTGCTTTCTGCAGTTTTTCTCCATTTAAACAATACTTTGTTCTCCTTTCCAAAGTAGACAACTTCACATTTTCCCACAATATACTCCACTTGCCAACTTTTTGTCCACTTACTTAACATATCAATATCTCTTTGTAAACTGTTTGTATCCCTCTTGCAACTTGCCTTTTCATCTATTTTTGTGTCATCTGCAAATTTGACTCCAGTACATTCGCTTCCTTCCTCCAAGTCATTAATATATATTGTAAACAGTTGCAGCCTCAGCATGGATCCTTGTGGAACCCCACCGGTCACCAACCTGAAAAATAACCCTTTATCCTCACTCATGGTTTCCTGCCCATCAGCCAATTCTCCATCTATGCCAATATCCTAACTCCAACACCGTAGGCTTTTATCTTATGACTTCACCTTTTCCTTCTGGAAATCCAAATATAACACATCTACTGGTTCCTCTCTATCCATGCTCACCGAGACTTTCTCGAATAACTAATAAATTAGTCAGACACTATTTCCCTTTCATGAAGCCATGCTGACTCTGCTGGATTAGATTTTCCAAATGTGCTGCTATTACTTCCTGAATAATTGATTCCAACATTTTTCCAACAATAGATGTTAGGCCTATATGCTTTTTGCCTCCTTCATTTTTTGAATAGGGTGTAACATTGGCAGTTTTCCAATCCTGTAGTACAAAATTGGAGGAGTTCACGAGGAAGTTAAACACAGCTGTTTCCAACCCAAGTTTCTCACTCTGAAACTGAATATTAAATTCTATCACGTTATAATCACTACTTCCTTGGGGATCTTTAACTCTGAGGTCACTTAATAAACCTGCCTCATTACCCATTACCAGACCCAAGGTAGCCTATTTCTTGGTTGGCTCCATGGCATATTGCTGCAGGAAACTATCCTGAATGCATTCTATACATTCAATGTCATAGCTACTCTTTCCAACTTGATTAATTCCAACAACAATGGAAAGTAAGAGCATGTCATATACTTCCTTTTATACTCCTTCCACACCACCCCCCACACCCACCCCCAGGTCCCAGTCTTTATTCTGTATCTTTCTCAGGGTCCTGCGGTGTGCACTGTTTAAAACCCACAGCAGATCACAGCACAACAGATATTTTGCGGTATGATTCAAACACTCAGCTGCTGCCGTCACCTTCACTCGTCCCCAAATCTGATCCGCCACCATTGGTTATCGTGGGGTTGGAGAGGCCAAACAGCTTCCTCGTGAACTCCTCCAATTTTGTCAGCTCCTTGCTGTACAGAACCTGGCCTCCAGTCAACGAGCGCTCCTTTATGTTATGGGCCAGTTTTACCTAAAGGAAGAAATTAAAATGAAAAATGAATCATGGTCCAGACTTTGCTGTGCTGTGTTGTGACACATTTTCCGAGTGCTGGAGACAACTTTCCGCCTGCACCCAGTGAACTTCTGATTAAAGATCAATCTTATGACAAAGTCAGAGCCATCTCCAAAACAACCACATTTTACAAAAGCTCATAAAATTAGTTTTAAAAATTTGTGTTCTCTATTCTCAATTCAAAAACCACATTTTAAAATTTCAAAATTTAACATATATTTAATATTCAGATAATGCCCTCTTGTACATCATAGGGAAACTTGTCCATAAGCAGGAGTTTATTTACATACTGATGTCTTCTTTTGGTGATCTGGTTAAAGATTAAATTGACCTTCTTCAAATGAGTGGACTGATGGTTGGAGACAGACAGTGCTTTGGAAGGACAGCTCCCCTGTGCGAGCACTGGAGGGTAAACAACACAGCCAACTCTCAGTGTAAGGGAAGCAGGTGAGCCGCAGTGTGAATGCGCTGGTGTCTGGGGAGGTCTGATGACCATGAGAATGATTTGTCACATACCCCGCACAAGGCGTGGCACAGCGGTAGCACTGCTGCCTCACAGCTTGGGTCACTGGCCGTGTGAAATCTGTACATTCTCCCGGTGTCTGTGTGGGTTTCCTCCGGGTACTCCGGTTTCCTTCCACCGTCCGAAAGACGTGCGGGTTAGGTGAATTGGCCATCTAAGTTCTCCCTCAGTGTACCTGAACAGGCGCCAGAGTGTGGCGACTAGGGGATTTTCACAGTGACTTGATTGCAGTGTCAATGTAAGCCTACTTGTAACACTAACAAATAAACTTAAAAACTTAAAATTTACTGATTTCTCACCAGTGTGTGCAGAGGGCTGATTAATCAGAGAATGATTTATTATGGACCAAACTTGTGAATGGTTTGTCTCCTGCAAGAGGGAAGGTGATTCAGGGAGATGTCACATATCATACATGTGAATATGTCAGTGTATGCAAGAAGCTAAAATTTAAAGTTTATTTATTTGTCGCATGTAAGGCTCACATTAACACTGCATGAAGTTACTGTGAAATTCCCCTAGTTACCACACTCCGCTGCCTGTTTGGGTCAATGCACCTAACCAGCATGTCTTTCAGAATGTGGCAGGAAACTGGAACACCTGGAGGAAACCTTCGCAGACACGGGGAGAATGTGCAAACTCCACATGGGAGTGACCCACGCTAGGAATCGAACCCGGGTCCCTGGCGCTGTGAGGCAGCAGCGCTATCCACTGTGCCACCATGTCACCCCTAATGAGTCCAAGAATAATTTGTCACATACCTTGCATGGGAAGGGTTTCTCCTCTGTGTGAATGCGTTGGTGTTTACGGAGGTGCGATGACCGTGAGAATGATTTGTCACACACCTTGCATGTGAAGGGTTTCTCTCCTGTGTGAGTGCGTCGGTGTCTGTGGAGGTGCGATAACTGCGAGAATGATTTGTCACACACATCACATGGGAAGGGTTTCTCTCCTGTGTGAGTACGTCGGTGACTGTGGAGACTCGATGACTGTGAGAATGATTTGTCACAAAATTCGCATGTGAATGGTTTCTCCCCTGTGTGAATCCGTCGGTGTCTCCCGAGGTCCGATGAGCCCAAGAACGATTTGTCACATACATCACACTTAAATGGTTTCTCTCCTCTATGAGTCCTCTGGTGCAATAAAAGTTGGCAGGAAAGAGTGAAAGCCTTCTCACAAACATCACACCTGAAAGGCTTCTCCCCTGTGTGAATCATCTGGTGCCTCAGGAGTGTTGTAGACGTCACAAAACCTTTATCACAAACATGACACTTGAATCGTTTCCCTTCCATGACGCTGCCGTTATACGAACAATGGTTGTAACAAATGCAACTTAGAAGATCTTATGAGCCTTGAAGTCCTCCTCACACCGCAACAGTCGCTCTCCGATCAGCATGAGTCAGTGATTCATGAAGCTCGATGAATGATTGAAGCTCTCACCACACTTGGAGCTCACTCACACTTCTTTCCAGTCATCCTGACTGATCACCCACAGCGAACCTTCAGAAAGCTTGGTTCTGATGGAAGGTTCCACACCACTGACCAGTTTCAGATCTGATGATATGTCAAAGCTCCCCTGACATGACCAATTTCTGGATGATGATTTCACTGCCCAACCTTCTCGGTGTTGAGCAATACTGTGAAGGGACTGGACGTCTTCCCACAGTTGTGCAGTTGTTCCTTGGGCAATGGCCGGAATCAATCTGTGGTGTCTATCCTCTCTCTATGTTCTCCGGTATAGTACGATGCAATCCTTCTGTAAAACAGGAAAAGGAAACATAAGTTCCTCTAACTCCCTCTCCTCTTTTGATGAAGGAGCTGTCTCCTCAGTCACTGTTTGAGTGAGTGCCTGTCTGCTATTCCCCTGCGAATCAGACACGTTATTTTCCTCACTTGACTGCCACACATCCACTTCCAACTAGGCCTCTGGGCACTGAGAGGACAATGGAAAAGATAGTCAGGCAAAGTGTAAAATGGGCTATCAATTCACAACGAGCTTGTGTTGTGCTGACAAAGATCAATTAAACCCTTTGAGTATGTGTTTAACATGGGGGAAAGGTTAATTCAATGGAATTTTGAAAATTTTCCACTTTTCCCCCAAATTATTTGAAGAAAACATACTAGGCAGGAAGTGCCAAGAAGCTAAGGAAAATATTGCTTCAGTGTAGCTAATTAGAAGGCTCTGGTTTATCCTGGGAAATTAGAGACAAAATACTCGCTCAGACTGCACATCCCAAATTCAGCTCTCAGACACAGCACGGGGCAAAACTATCAAATCCAAACCCAGGCTTTTGGGAAAGGCCGAGACCTTAAGGTAAAATCTTTAAAGAAGGCATTAAAAGACATTTCAATAAATGTATCTCTGCTCCTTCCAGATAATTACACCTCACCTTCTCAGATTCAGTAATGACCCATCAACAAAACTCAGCCTGTAAATCAGAAGGGAAATGCTTCCAATCAACACACTCAAGATCCAACACACAGCTCCAATCAAACAGCTCAGCACAAAGCACCGAGTAAACAGGTCTCTCAGCTGGATCTTCTCACACAGCATAAGGAGCATTTCCACACCTGATTCCCCACAGGATAGTCAGACTGCCTGAACACTTGTGTGGATATTATGCAGTGTAATTATTATAAATTCTGCCCCTTCACTCACCATCTCCTCACTTGGTTTTCAGTCCCTCCGGGAAGTGAAGCAGCTGTGAAAGAGGAAGAGGAGAGAATGGGCAGAGTGGGTGGGCTCTCTGATTGACGTCTCTCACAGCCAATCCACATATTTCTGGAGTAACATGAGTTTCCTGAAGCTTGGGAAACTGACCGGTGAAACGGAGGCGACTTTGAGCAGCAGATCAGGTGGGGATTTAAACTTGTCGTTGTCTGATCTGAATAAAACCTCACTTATTGCAGCTGTTGTCTCAGTTCCCCCGGTAAATGTTTGAGAGATGTGGGAATAGCATTCTTCATCCTCCATTGCTTTCTAAGTGACAACATCAGTGTGGGATCTGTAGCCTCATGTGTTTGACAGCAGATCAGAAGAGGAAAGCAGTGATGATGTGCAGTGGTGTGATCAGCACATGGACAGGCGAGTGGGACATGAGAGTGAAGGACACGAGAGGGGAGAGTGACCCAGTCATCGGGGAGTGTCTCTATTCCTGGGAGAATGACTTGTGGACTCAGGGAGTGTGCTGGGTCTCATAGTATGAATCGGTGCTCCATGCTTTGATATTTTACAGCCCTAGCCTGCCCAGGGTCATCTGCTCTGGAGGTTCAGCTTCCTTCAGTTCCAATTTCTGAGACTCATTGAGCCCTTCTGGTTATTCTCCTGGGATGTTCTGATCGAGTCACCTTTACTGGGATGTCCCAGTCTATTTTCCCCGGATTATGGTGGCCACAAAGGGGGGAGTGGTGGTTCATCAATAGATCTCCCAGTGGTCTTTGTGGAGAACAAGCTGCCATATTGAACAAGCTGTGGCTTGCCCCCAATGGGAAATGGTCAGTGGGGGTATTTAATCCTGTAACCCGACCCAGACCGTCGTTGCAGGTCCTGAGGTGGAAACTACCTGACTGGAAGCTGAGGCCGCGGCCCTTCGCTTTGGTGCACAATAAAGGGTGTTGGTGACAAGAAACTGCACCTCTCCTGGGATTTCCTGGTCCATTCATAGAAACATAGAAGATAGGAACAGGAGGAGGCCATTTGCCCTTCAAGCCTGCTCTGCCATTTATTAAGATCATGGCTGATCATCCAACTCAATAGCCTAATCCTGCTTTTTCCCCCTTAACGTTTGATCCCATTTGCCCCAAGTGCTATATCCAGCCGCCTCTTGAATGCATTCAATGTTTTGGCATCAACTACTTCCTGTGGTAATGAATTCCACAGGGTCACCACTCTTTGGGTGAAGAAAAGTCTCCTCACGTCTGTCCTAAATGGCCTACCCTGAATCCTCAGACTGTGACCCTGCTTCTCGACTTCCCCACCATCGGGAACATCTTGCCTGCCTCCATCTGTCTAGACCTGTTAGAATTTTATAAGTCTCTTTGAGATCCCCCTCATTCGTCTGAACTCTAGCGAAAACAATCCTAACCTAGTCAATCGCTCCTCATACATCAGTCCTGCCATCCCCGGAATCAGCCTGGTAAATCTTTGCTGCACTCCCTCGAGAGCAAGAACATCCTTCTTCAGAAACGGAGACCAAAAATGCACGCAAGGCCTCACCAAGGCCCTGTATAATTGCAACAACACATCCCTGCTCCTGTACTTGAAACCTCTCGCAATGAAGGCCAACATGCCATTTGCCTTCTTTACTGCCTGCTGCACCTGCATGCTTACCTTCAGTGACTGGTGCACAAGGACACCCAGGTCCCGCTGCACACTTCCCTCTCCCAATTTACAGCCATTCAGGTAGTAATCTGCCTTCTTGTTTTTGCTTCCAAAGTGAATAACCTCACACTTATCCAAATCATACTGCATCTGCCATTGATTTGCCCACTCACCCAACCTGTCCAGATCATTCTGAAGGATCTCTGCATCCTCGTCACTGTTCACACTCCCACCCAATTTGGTATCATCTGCAAACTTTGAGATGTTACATTTTGTTCCCTCATCCAAATCATTGATATATATTGTGAATAGCTGGGGTCCCAGCACTGATCCCTGTGGCACCCCACTAGTTACTGCCTGCCAATTTGAAAAGCACCCATTAATTCCCACTCTTTGTTTCCTCTCTGCCAACCAGTTTTCTATCCACCTTAATACACTTCCTCCAATCCCATGCGCTTTAATCTTGCACGATAATTTCTTGTGCGGGACTTTGTCAAACGCTTTCTGACAGTCCAAGTATACCACATCTACTGGTTCCCCCTTGTCAACTCTACTAATTACATCTTCAAAGAATTCCAACAGATTTGTCAAGCATGATTTCCCCTTCATAAATCCATGCTCACTCTGTCTGAACCTGCCACAGCTTTCTAAATGCTCTGCTCTCGCCTCTCACGAGATATCCCAGTTCATTCTCCTCTCCTGGGATGTCCCAGCTTCAGGCAGTTGGTGCCTGAACGTCCAAAAACCCTGAATGTAATTTGAAGAGCCGCCTCAAAAAAACGCAATCAACAGAAACTCACCACTCTCATTATTCCCATCTGGGGCCATGGTCATTTCTGTGCTTGGTTCTAGCTTCCTGGTTGATGATATCCACGAAGGAGCAGCGCTGCGAAAGCTAATGGCATTTGCTACCAAATAAACCTGTTGGACTTTAACCTGGTGTTGTTAAACCTCTTACTGTGTTTACCCCAGTCCAACGCCAGCATCTCCACATCATGATGTTAAATAAACCAGTTTTAGATATCACAAAACTTCCAATTTACACTTTATATCTAACTTACATTTAAAAAGCCTGATAGGGTCAATTAAAGCCGACAAAACCGACACAAACTTCTCAAGGGATTTCGCAAAAGCAAACTTTTTAAAAATTGGATGTAACCAATTGAAGCAGTTTTATTTAAGGGCGGTACATTGTGATCTGATTGACCTCATGATCATTGTAGTGTGTAAACATCTGCAGGATAATTTCTTCACTCATTTTACAACATAGACATTTCATGGAATCCCTCCAGTGCAGAAGGAGGCCATTCGACCCATCGAGCCTGCACCGAGAACAATTCCATCCAGGCCCTATCCCCGTAAGCCGGATCCCCAAGCCTGAAGAAGAACCCATGGCGCTGATACTTTGACGTTTGTTGTGGGGAAATTTCAAGGTGGCCAATTTGTGTCTTAAAACTAAGACAATTCAAAACTCACAAGGCAAGTTATCTCTGCAAAAGACATAACAAATTTATTGAACATGAAACATGAAAACAATACAATACAAACGTACAGCTGACCAGAGTCTTCATGAAGGGTTAAACAGCTCGATGGACAGAGCTACAGAACCTCTCCGGAAAAACTGAGTTGAGGTCAAATACAGAAGTTATATTTTTTCATAATCAATAATTCCACCTTCTATTAGCTAAGAATCAATTTCCATTCAACAGTAACGCATCAATACAAATCTCTGTCAAATATCTTGGCCAATCGTAAAATACTTAATAGCATAGCAATACCTTATTCGTCCAACTGATTCCAGATGTATTCTTCCCTATTGGCACTAACTAACTTCCTGTTGCTAGGTAACGGCAGACGCTAGGCAAGGTCAGCATGGATGTTCCCACCAGCTCACTGCCAAGTTGAATAGACATGTTTTCCTGTGGCCAGGTTCATATCTATTTTAATGCGTTCCCTCTAGGAATGTCACCCGATAAGACTTGCTGACTGACCTGTTAGTTTTAAACTGTTGAATTCAACCGCCAAGCCTTTCAGTAACCTAGCTTGACCAAAGTGAACAATGCATTTGAAATATGTTTAAAATATCAGCATATATGTTTTTAAAATCATAACTAAAATCAAAATCACAAAATAAATAACTAAAATTAAAATCAAAGCCCGGCTTTGACAAAGGTTCGTCTGGATTCGAAACGTCAGCTCTTTTCTCTCCTTACAGATGCTGCCAGACCTGCTGAGATTTTCCAGCATTTTCTCTTTTGGTTTCACATTCCAGCATCCGCAGCAATTTGCTTTTATCCAGCGCTCCGCCCAGGTCTGCACAGCCGCTTTTCAGGCAGCCTCTCTCCCAGTGAGAACTACATTACCCATACTGCATTTGTCCCCAGGCCTGCGCAGTGAGGAGCAGCAGTATAGAATCACGGGGAGAGCCAGCGCGCGGTGCCTGATGGGAGTTGTAGTTCTGCCGCGCGCAGCAACGGTTGGCTCCCAGCGTTCGGGAGTTGGAATGTGAGGAAGCGCGAGCCCGAGCGGCTGAATCGAATTGAAAAGCAGAGATTGACCCTTGGTAGGAACCAGAGTGATGGCGGTGGGAAGATTCACCATTGCAGGAGATTCTCTGTGTACAACTGAAGAGGAAAAAGTCACACAAATCACAGTAGTCCCACTGACTGGACAACAGAGAAGAGTTGCAGGAGGAGGATTGTGTGGTTGCAGAGGGTTTCACGATGGGTGCAATTGGCGGAGGAATCTTCCAGTCAATTAAAGGCTTCAGGAATGCTCCTGTTGGTGTGAAGCATCGTCTGAGGGGAAGTGTGAACGCTGTGAGGATCAGAGCACCTCAGATAGGGGATAGCTTTGCCGTGTGGGGAGGTCTATTCTCCACCATAGACTGTGGTCTGGTCAAAGTGCAGGGAAAAGAGGATCCCTGGAACTCCATCACCAGCGGAGCGCTCACTGGGGCAGTGCTGGCTTCCAGAAGTGGTCCCCTGGCGATGGTGGGCTCTGCCATGATGGGGGGCATTCTCCTCGCCCTGATTGAAGGAGTTGGCATCTTGCTGACCAGATACACAGCCCAGCAGTTCCAGAACCCAAGCCCGCTTATGGAGGACCCCAGCCAGCTGCCTCCCAAGGAGCCATCAGCTGGATACGGAGGCTACGGTCAGTACCAGTAATCTCACACACACGGAGAGACTGAAGGCAGCTCATCCCAGAGAGGAGACCCTGAACTTATTTCATTCTGGGTGGAGCACACCCTTCCTCAGGCTGGACTATGCATTTTGCACACTTTGTGAAGCCCGGTACCGGTCAGGGTGTGAAAGACTTTCTGCTGATGGAGCCATGGTGAATTTCATCTCAACCGAGCGCAACTCACAGACCACAGAAAGGGGTCTGGAATAAAGTATTTCTGTTTAATTCAAAAAAAAGGGCTGCAGAGGGGTTGCTTCTCTCTCCACAGATGGTTCCTGACCTGAGGATTTCTAGCATTTTCTGAATCTCTATCAGATTTTCAGCATTCGCAGGGTTTTGCCCCCTTGGTTTCAATGGAGCGTGCAGGAGGACATTCAAGGAGTAGCAACAGGCGTACCTAAAAATGAGGTGTCAACCTGGAGAGGCTACAACACAGGACTATTCATGTGCCAAACAGCAAGTGATAGACAGAGCTAAGTGATCCCACAATCAACGATCAGATCCAAGCTCTGCAGTCCTGCTCCATCCAGTTGTGAATGGTGGTGGACAATTAAAACAACTCACTGGAGGAGGAGGCTCCAAAAATAACCCTATCCTCAGTGCAAAAGATAAGACTGAAGCTTTCGCAACAATCTTCAGCCAGAAGTGCCGAGTGGATGATCCTCCAGTGGTCCCCAGCATCTCAGATGCCAGTCTCCAGCCAATTCGATTTGCTCCATATGATATCAAGAAATGATTGGAGGCACTGGATACTACAAAGGCTATGGACAGGCTAGGAGAGTGGGAAAAGAAGTGGCAGATGGAATACAATGTGGAAAAGTGTGAGATTATGCACTTTGGAAGGAGAAATGGATGTATAGACTATTTTCTAAATGGGGAAATACTTAGGACATCAGAAGCACAAAGGGACTTGGGAATCCATGTTCAAGATTCTCTTAAGGTTAATGTGCAGGTTCAGTCGGCCGTTAGGAAGGCAAATGCAATGTTAGCATTCATGTCGAGAGGGCTAGAATACAATACATGTACTTCTGAGGCTGTATAAGGCTCTGATCAGACCACTTTTGGAGTATTGTGAGCAGTTTTGGGCTCCGCATCTAAGGGAGGATGTGTTGGCCTTGGAAAGGGTCCAGAGGAGGTTCACAAGAATGATCCCTGGAATGAAGAGCTTGTGGTATGAGGAACGGCTGAGGACTCTGGATCTGTACTCATTGGAGTTTAGAAGGATGAGGGGGGATCTTATTGAAAGTTCCTGGATAGAGTGAATGTGGAGAGGATGTTTCCACTAGTAGGAAAAACTAGAACCAGAGGGCACAATCTCACAATAAAGGGACGATCCTTTAAAACAGAGATGAGGAGGAATTTATTCGGCTAGAGAGTAGTGAATCTGTGGAACTCTTTGCCGCAGAAGGCTGTGGAGGCCAGGTCATTGAGTGTCTTTAACATAGAGATAGATAGGTTCTTGATTAATTAGGGGATCAGGGGTTATGGGGAACAAAGAACAAAGAACAGTACAGCACAGGAAACAGGCCCTTCGGTCCTCCAAGCCTGTGCCGCTCCTTGGTCCAACTAGACCAACTAGAAAAGGCAGGAGAATGGGGATGAGAAAAATATCAGCCATGATTGAACGGAGGCGCAGACTCGATGGACGGAGTGGCCTAATTCTGCTCCTATGTCTTATGGTCTATGGTCTTATAGTTTATTGTTGTTATTTATTAGTGTCACAAATAGGCTTACGTTAACACTGCAATGAAGGAAAATCCCTTAGTTGCCACACTCAGGCGCTTGTTTGGGTACACTGAGGGAGAATTTAGTATGGCCAGTGCACCGAATCAGCACGTCTTTCGGACTGTGGAAGGAAACCGAGCACCCGGAAGAAACCTATGCAGACACTTGGAGAATGTGCAGACTCTGCACAGACAGTGACCCAAGCTGGGAATCGAACCCAGGTCCCTGGCGCTGTGAGGCAACAATGCTAACCACAGTTATAACACTGGCATCTACCTGACAATCCGGAAAATTGCCCAGATATGTCCTGTACACAAAAGATAGGACAAATCCAACCTGGCCAATTACCACCCCATCAGTTTACTCTTGATTATCAGTAAAGTGATTGAAGAGGTCATCGACAGTGCTATCATGCAGCACCTGCTCAGCAATAACCTGCTCAGTGACAGCCAGTTTGGTTTTGCCAGGGTCACTCAGCTCCTGACCTCATTACAACCTTGGTTCAAACACCGACAAAAGAGCTGAATTCCAGAGGTGAGATGAGAGTGACAGCCCTTGACATTAAGGCCGCATTCGACCAAGTGTCACATCAAGGAGACCTAGCAAAACTGGAATAAATGGGTATCGGGGGCAAACTCTCCGCTGGTTGGAGTCATACCTGGTACATCAGAAGATGGTTGTGGGGGTGGGGGTCAGTCATCGCAGCTCCCGGACATCGCTGCAGGAGCCCTCAGGGTAGTGTCCTAGGCCCAACTATCTTCAGCTACTTTATCAATGATCTTCCCTCCATCACAGGGTCAGAAGTGGGGATATTCTCTGATGATTACACTATGTTCAGCACTATTCGCGACTCCTCAGATACTGAAGCAGTCCATGTTCAAATGCAATAAGATCTAGACAAGTTCCCACCTTGGGCTGACAAGTGGCAAGTAACATTTGCGCCACATAAGTGCCAGGCAATGACCATCACCAATAAGAGATAACCTAACCACCGCCCCTTGACATTCAATGGTGTAACCATCACTGAATCCCCACTGTCAACATCCTTGGGGGGTTACCATTGACCAGAAACTCAACTGGACTCACCACATAAAACAGTGGCTACAAGAGCAGGTCAGAGGCTCGGAATATTGCAGCGAGTAACTCAGCTGCGGCGAACAACCAGCTTAACTTTATTCCTCATAAGTAAGTGAAATAAGATGCTGTTGTGGTTCGCAAGTTAAATAACACATGGGCCAGAACTTTACCACTCCTAAGGCCATGGGTTGGGAACCAGATAACTGGAAACAATTCTGCTGCAAGGTGTCGGGGTGTGATGGAGGGTAATGGTGGTGGAGCTGGCTAATTTCTTGCAGCTACCTGAACATTTTGTTAGCAGCAGGCAGACCGTCAGATTTGCAGCCTGCCAGGAGGCAAATGAGCCAATTAAGATGCCAATTAAAGGCCATTTCCAGCTTCCATATGCAGTTTTCTCATATTGAGTGGCCTGCCATTATGTGGACAGGCTTCTTGGTAAAACCTCGTAGCTTCACAGCACTTCCAGGTGAGTGGGATGGAGGCTTTGGGGGTGGGGGGAGTGGGGGGGCCATTCCTTTATGGGCACAGCCTGGCCCATGGGGGTGTCCCCTTGGTGTAAGTGGCCATCTTCATGACAGCAGAGCTGCTGGCACCTTACCAGTCCCGCAATTGCTTGGGCCTTTCTGCTTGGCTCTGGCATTGCCTATCCCTATGAACGCTTAGCCATTAAGGCACTCTATCCCTGGACCTGCAGCCTCAGCAATGGTCAGTGCATGCATTGCGCGCTGCTAGCTCTCTGATTGGGAAAGCAGCTCTTGGGAGCAGACCACTGTGTCTTTTTTGGCTGCTGCCAGCACTATGCTTCCCTGGGTCCTGTTGCCAGAATAATCGGGATTATTCCCCACTTTCAGCTCCTGCGGCAGAAATCCTGCCATTCCACAGAACTCAGCCCCTGGGTTTTGACAACCCTATTGCTGAATTAAACTAGGGCTGGCCCAAGGCTAGGTATGTTCTCTTTAGAAATACTGACCTCGGCTTACTTGCCTCTCAGTCACACTTACTGACTGACCTTGAATATGTAAGATTTTGCCCTTTCCTCGCCTCTCTGGATTGGAACGTGGCAGTTTAATTCTCTCCTGGTGCAGTAGCCTGTAGGATTGTTAATTAAATTGGCTACTCGCTGCCAAAGGTAAATACCTACAGCCCATGCTCTATATCCAGAAACATCCTGCCACTCCCAATAGAAATGTCCAGGTTGAGGTAATGAAAGCCAATTGTTCCAGATTTTTATGGATAGCACTTTCAATGGCTGGCTTTTAATTCCTCGGTGAGTTATTAATGTACCAATACTCTTTTATCGGTGGTACCTCTTTGTCAACATGACAGCATAAACTGGACCTTTGGTAATTAACATTTGGAAATCCTGAACTGAGCCGTCGGGAACAAATATAAACTACAACTCCCTATTTGGTCAAATTGTCAACAACTGCTGAGCACTACTGCCTCACAGCACCAGGGACCCGGGTTCAATTCCCGGCCTGGGTCACTGCCTGCGTGGTATTTGCACATTCTCCCCATCCCTGCATGGGTTTCCTCCAGGTGCTCTGGTTTCCTCCCACAATCCAAAGATGTGTGGATTGGCCATGCAAGGGACTAGCAGGGTAAACATGTGGGGTTACAGGGATAGGACCTGGGTGGGGTTGTTGTCAATGCAGGCTCAATGGGCCAAATAGCCTGCTCCTGCACTGTAGCGATTCTATGTCCTACAATTGAATAAAGAAAGAAAAAAAATTCCAAGAGCTGGCTGTGTGCATTTTAGGGAAGTGCAGATTATGGGCTGATTTGATGGAGCTTTGAAAATAACAATAGTTTGTCTTCATGACTTAATGTGGACAAATTATTTCAATTGGAGTGGTTAGGGAGGACCAAAGGTCATATTTACAAGTTGTCGAAGGGCAGAACTACAGATTCATCAATCGTTAAAAGTGACAAGGCAGCTCAACAAAGACATTTTATAAAAAACAAACAATAAGACTGGGGTCCATTTTTGGAGGAATAGAATTGAAAAGAAATCAGGCATGAGGCAGTGCCAAGGGGGTGGGGCCAGATTGGGGGCGGGGCCTAGGGGCAATCATTGAGGGGTGGGGGTGGGGTGGGGGGGGGGGGTCCTGCTGCCACTTTGCAGTCGGGATCGGTGCGGGAAGGAGGGAGGCCAACGATCGAGATGGGATGGGAGGTGTGGGTCAGCCTGCTGGGGGGATGGGGGGAACTGTGGGGGAGGAGGGGGTAGCTTGCGGGGGAGAGGTTGGAGATTGGGGCGGGCCGGGAGGGGAGGGTCAGGGCTCGGTCGGGGGACGAGCAATCGGACTGTGGGGAGGCAGAGAGCAGGCGTTGCGGGGATCACAGGGTTGGCCAGCGATCGAGCCATTCGTGCTCAGACTGATAGACTGGCGCATGCACAGTTGCCCACTCAGTGCGCTGATTTCAGCCACTCCAGCGGGGATAGGCCCTGTCACCTAGTTTTTAAAACTATTCACACTGGTGGCTTCTGCAGTGCACAGTGTGGGATTCTTCTCTGAACTCCCACTGAAAGAAATCAGTGTAAATTATTCCCGTTTTCACGCAAATTCGACACTTACAACGTTTTTGGGCGAATTGCGAATGTGATGTTGAACTTGTCTAGAACCTTATTTAGAACACACTTGGAGAGCAGTGCACAGTTCAGATCAACATGTTTGGCCATATTTTCCATAGCAAATGCTGGTGTATGGAGATTGTATGCTGCACATACAAGTTGGGTGAATACAGAAGTCCTGATGCATGGACTTGTGCGCTGAAAGCGCACCAAGTTCAAAGCTCTGATCCTATATTTTTTCCACAAGCATTGCGCTGAAGTAGTTGAGTGTAAATAAATGAGACAGTGCTAACAGCAGTGTCCCAGTGCTGGGTAAGTATTTATGCCTGATTATTTCATTTTTTTTCTTCTAGAATCAGCAAACAGAGGCTGGAGACATATCTGAGGATTTTTTAGTCACTTTGAACTTGATTTGATTTGATTTATTATTGTCACATGTATTAGTATACAGTGAAAAGTATTGTTTCTTGTGTGCTATGCAGACAAAGCATACCATTCACAGAGAAGGAAATGAGAGAATGCAGAATGTAGTGTTACCGTCATAGCTAGGGTGTAGCGAAAGAATTTAACTTAATGCAAGATAGGTCCGTTCAAAAATCTGATGGCAGCAGGGAAGAAGCTGTTCTTGAGTCCATTAGTACATGTCCTCAGACTTTTGTATCTTTTTCCAGATAGAAGAAGGTGGAAGTCAGCATGCCCAGGATGCATGTGGTCCTTAATTATGCTGGCTGCTTTTCTGAGGCAGCAGGAAGTGTAGACAGAGTCAATGGGTGGGAGGCTGGTTTGAGTGATGGATTGGGCTTCATTCATAACGCTTTGTAGTTTCTTGCTGTCTTGGACAGAGCAGGAGCCATACCAAGCTGGATACAACCAGAAAGAATGCTTTCTGGACATGCCAAATTTCCTTAGTCTTCTGAGAAAGTAGAAGCGCTGGTGGGGTTTCTTAACTATAGTGTGGGCATGGAGGACCAGGACAGGTTGTTGGTGATCCAGGCACCTAAAAACTTGAAGCTCTCGACTATTCCTACTTTGTCCCCATTGATACAAACAGGGGCATGTTCTGCACTACGCTCCCTGAAAGTGATGACTATCTCCTTCGTTTTGTTGACATTGAGTGAGAGATTATTGTCATTGCACCAGGTCACCAGATTCTTTATCTCTTTCCTGTACTCCGTCTCATTATTGAAAACTGGTGGTGCCTTCAGCAAACTTGAAAATCGAGTTGAAGGGGAACTGTTCACATGTCTTTTGATGTAACTGTATCCAAGAGTGGAGGAAGATGAAACGGGAATATCCAATCTGTAGATAGGCAATCTGTTAAGTGACCCAAGCCGGGAATCGAACCTAGATCCCTGGTGCAGTGGGGCAACAGTGCTAAGCAATGTACCAACGTACCGCCCACACACCTCACACTGGAACAGTCTCTCCCTAATGTGAATACATCGGTGTTGCTCAAAATTCGATGACCATGTGAAGGCTCGGTCACACATCTCGCACCTGAAGGGTTTCTCTATGTGGATCCTCTGGTGCCCCAATCAGAGGAGTGGGTGAAAGGCTTCTCAAACCTCACATCTGAAGGGTTTCTCCCCGATGTGAATACTTTGGTGTCTCAGGAGACTCGTAGACGTCACAAATACTTTACCTGAAACCTCATATTTAAAGGGTTTCTCACTTGCTTGGATCCTTTGATGGACCATAAGATATAGAAAAAGCAGTAGGCCATTCAGCTTCTCGAGCCTGCTTCACCATTCAATAGGATCATGGCTGATTTGACATTCCTCACGTCCATTTTTCTGCCCCTTAGCTGTAATCTTTAGTGATCAAAAATGTATCTATCTCAGCCTTAAATATACACAAGGACTCACGCCCTACCCCCTCATCCACCCACAGCTGCCAGTGGCAAGGAGTTCCAAAGACACATGACAGTCTGAGAGAAGAAATTCCTCCTCATCTCAGTCTTAAATTGGCATCTCTTTATTCTGAGATTATGCCCTCTGGCCCTAGACTCTCCCATGAGAGGAAACACCCACTTAGCATTTACCCTGTGTTAGTGTGACAAAAAAATGGCAAAGCACCTGCAGCATAGTAAGCAAATATATGTGGAGGAAGTTTAGATGTTTTTATGCTTAAGAACATTGAATGTATAATTGTAAAATCCTCCAGAATGTATGTGTGAAACAATGAAGGATGACTAGCTGCTATGTCAAATAATAGAGATACCTTAAACCATGAAAGCTGCAATGTTAAACAATCCAATACCATAGTGAGTGCTATAAGGTCAAGCTGGGACCTGACTACATGATCGTAGGAGCCTCTGATGAATATGTCAGACCACAAGGACAGAACAATGCAGAGTTACACCAAAATCTCTCTTAAAGGTACACTAACATCATACCTCCCCCCTTAAGAAAAAGAATGAACAATCAACATTCAAAGAACCCTTTCAGTTTCACATTACTAGTACTCTACAATAAATATAAATACATTTTAAAAAATGAAAACATGCAAACAGAACAGTAATATAGTCCATTTCAGTTCATATCTTCCACAATCGAACACTCCTTCTTTTATCACATTCCTGACAAAGCATTGGCAATCACATTCCCTCTTCCTGCCACATGTATAATTTTAAAATTAAATGGCTGACATAGACTCCATCAAAACAGTCTAGCATTTTTAGTCTTAAATTTCTCCAAAAATGTCAACTGATTGTGATCAGTATATACAATTATCTCAGACAAATTACTGGCAACATAAATATTAAAATGTTGCAATGCCAGCACCAAACTCAAGGTCTCTTTTTTCAATCATTGGATATTTCTTCTGGTGGTCATTCAATTTTTTGGAAAAATACCCAATCGGGCACTCTATTCCGTCATCGTCTTCTTCTAAGAGCACGGCACCTACGCCCACATCACGCGCATCAGTAGCCACCTTGAATGGTTTTGTGCGATTTGGTGTGGCCAACACAGGAGCAGCGGTTAGCACAGCCATCAGGCTGTCAAATGCTGTGTACACTCCACCGTCCACTGAAATTTGCTACGCTTCTTCAGCAAATCAGTCAGTGGAGCAACCGCGCTGCTAAAATTCAGCACAAATTTATGGTAAAAACCACTCAGGCCCAGAAATCTCATTATTTCCCTTCTGGTCAACAGTATTGTGGACTCCCCAATAACTTTTGTTTTCACATCCAATGGGGCCATCTGTCCATGTCCAATTGCATGGCCGAGGGACGTGACTTGAGCTTTTCCATACTCACTCTTAGCCAGGTTTACCACCAAGCCCGCCTGCTAAAGTCAATCGAATAATTCTGCCAAATGCTTCAAATGTTCTTTCTATGTCTGGCTAAAGATCACCAGATCATCTATGTACACTGCACAATTGGATAATCCTGAAATGGCCTTGTTGGTTAATCATTAAAATGTGGCTGGGGTGTTTTTCATGCCAAATGGCATAACTTTGAATTGGTATAAATCATTTTGTGTCACGAAAGATGAAATCTCCTTTGCCCTTTCGGATAAAGGTACCTCCCAGTAACCTTTGAGTAAATCCAGTTTGGAGATAAAAACTGATTGTCCCACCTTCTCAATGCAGTCCTCCAGTCATGGAATAGGATAAGAGTCTGATTTCATAATTGCATTAACTTCCCTATAGTGCACACACAATCATTGGGTACCGTCCGGTATCAGTACCATTATTATAGGTGAGCTCCACTTGCTGCAATTCACTTCAATTCTGTCAGTTTTCAGCATACTTTCAATCTCAGTTTGAACCTGTGCCAATTTTAGAGGGTTAAGTCGACAAGAATGTTGTTTGATTGGAACAGCATTTCCCATATCTACATCATATATAACCATTCTAGTACTTATTCCCACATTCTTGTCCATGTGATAGTAATTACTTTCAGGTCAGTTCAATTTTCCTCTGGAAGGTAACTCAATCATTTATCCCAATTTTTAACAACATTCTCGTTATCTATTTTAATTTATGATTCTATGAATGTCAAAATCAGAGTCATTTGGATTCAATTTAGAATTATAACCACTGAAACAACCTCCTTTTGCTCTTCTTCCCTCTCAAAATACCTTTTAAACATAGTCACATGACACACTCTGAGTTTTCCTTCTATTTGGCATACTTATCAAATAATTCACCTCACTCAATTTCCTTTTAATTTGATAAGGCCTAATAAACCTTGCTTTTAAAGGTTCACCTACCAATGGTACCAGTACTTTATCCCCATTAGCAAAACTATGAATTTTTGACTTCTTATCCGCTTCCTGTTTCATCACATGCTGTGCCACTTTTAAATGTTGTCTAACCAATTTACCTGCTCTTTTTCAACCTTCCCATAAAATTTGACACATAGTCCAATAATGTAGTCTCAGAATGCTCACTCACCAAATTCTCAATTTAAGTGGTCCTCTTACCTCATGACCAAAAATCAATTCAAATAGACTGAATTAGGTTGACTCATTAGGTGCATCCCTAATTGTAAGGATTACAAATGGAATTCTTTTATCCCAATCCTCTGGATAATCTTGACAATAAGCTCACAACATTGTCTTTAAAGTTTGATGCCACCGCTCCAATGTTTCCTGTGATTCTCAATGGTACGCAGCTGATTTAAATTGTTTTACTCCTAAGCTATCCATAAAGTGCTTGATCAACTTTGATGTAAAATTTGATCCTTGATCTGATTGTATTTCTGGAGTGTCCATATCTTGTAAAAATTTGAAGTAACTCCTCTACAATCCTTTTAGCTGTAATATTGCATAATGGAATGGCCTCTGGAAACCTAGTAAACACATCCATTATAGTCAATAGATATTGATTCCTACTTTTAGTTTTAGGGAAAGGTCCTATGCAATCAATTAAGACCCTTGTAAATGGTTCCTCAAATGCTGGAATGGGTATTAAGGGTGCTGGTTTTACCACCACTTGAAGTTGCCTTATGACTTGACATGTATGACATGACGGGCAAAATTTAACTACATCTTTATGCAGTCCAGGCCAATAAAAATGTTTTTGTATTTTAGTTTGAGTTTTCTTACTCCCAAATGACCTCCTTCTGGTTCCTCATGTGCTACTCACAACAATTCCTTTCTATACCCTACCGGCAATACCACTTTATGGACTTCTGTCCACTTTTCATCCGCCTGAATATGTAAAGGTCTCCATTTCCTCATTAAGACATTTTTAAGGTATATACTCAGATTCCTCTTCCATGTATGCTTTCTGATACAACTGTTTTATTCCTATATATTTCTGTTGCATCTCTGCCAATTTTTCCAAACTAATCCGCCTCATCCTCCACCTGTTCTTGTTCTTTTCCAACCATTTGATCAAAAATCATTTCTGATAATTGTACTTCAACTTTCTTATCTTCACTCTTTGATTTCTCCTCTTGTCTTAACCTGTGACTTTGTGACCTTGTTACTACACAATCAGGAAAAATCCCAGGATATGCATCCTCCAACAACTCAGTTGTTTGATTTTCAACCACAGTAGGCATCATTCCCACCTGTGATCCAGCTATATCGTTACCCAAGATAAACTGTATTTCTGAACAATATAATTTCTCTATTACTATTATTCCACCTACCACTTCACCACTCTTCACTGGACCCTCCAACCTCACCTCTTCTCCCCTTGAATTCCACATATTACCATCTTTTCTGGCAATACTCCTTCCAAACTACTCCTAACTACTTCCAAACTAACTCCTCACACCTCTTCAAATTTTAACTTCTTTATCTACTCCTCCTAGTACACATGAGTAAACTTTACCCACACAAGTAAATTCTTTAAAGAGATATGCCGCCTTCTTATCAATCAATTCCTGACCAGGATGTACATTCTTTTGCACCTCTTTCGCTTCAGCTGGGCTTTCCTTTACCACTTTAACAAACCCCACTGGCTTCTCCTGTTTTACCACATCAGTCTTCCCAGTGCTTTTCTTAAACCACCAACACCGACTTTGCATGGCCTAATTTATCACAGTAAAAACATCTGAGGTTTTTTGTTTTTCTTCCACCCTCCTGTATTTCCTTTTTAACCTGAGGTATACTGTCTTTATTATTCCCCACAAGATTTCCTTTAACCACCTGAGTATTTCTCTTTTCCCCAGTTTCTGCCCCTCACAGGCTGAAACTGATGTCGGAAACCAAGCTTTGATTTCTGAACTAATTCATAATCATCTGCCATTTCTGCTGCTAACCTCGCATTTTTAACCCTCTGCTCTTCCACATGAGATCTCACTACATTAAGAAGTGAATTTTTAAACCCTTCCAAAATTATCATTTTTCTATGTCTAATTTCAAAGCCCTTATCCACCTATCAAGATTATTCTGTTTGATCCTTTCAAATTCTATGTATGTTTGACCAGTTCTTTCATTAGATTTCTAAATGATTGTCTGTAGGCTTCAGGCACTAGTTCATATGCACCTAAGATGGGTTTTTTCACTTCATCATACTTACCAGATATCTCCTCTGATAGTGATGCAAACACCTCACTGGTTCTACCTACAAATGTTGTTTGAATCAGTAGTGCCCACATGGTCTGTGGCTATTTCATTTGTTTAGCCACTTTGAAGACAATGAGTGGTGAGCATTTTTATGGTTTCTTTTCAGGTATTGTATTCAGGTTTAAATAGGGAGTGCCACTTTCTCAAATGAAATGAAAAAGGCTTTCACATCCTTCTCATCAAACCTTGGCAATGCTTGGACATACTTAAATAGATCCCCCCAAGCCTATGACTATGACACTGTTGCTCTTTCTCACTGTCCTCATCACTACTCTCAACCTGTACTTTTCCCTTTACCTCTGCCAATTTAAACTGACATTCACTTTTTATTGCCAGTTTCCGAAGTTCAAATTCTCTTTCTTTTTCTTCTTCCCTTATCTGCAATTCAAGCAGTTTCATTTCTTGTGCTTTTTGTTCCTCCCTTTCTCTTGCTTTTTCTGCTGCAATTGCAATTATTTCTTTGGCTCTCGTTATTCTCTCTCCTTTATTTCAAATTCAAACTTTTTCATGTTCCAGCACTTTCATTTCTAATTGAATTCTAGCCATTTCCAATGATACTGACTGTGTTTCTGGCAATTTTAAATGCTGAGCTATCACCATAATTATTTCCCCTTATGCTGTCAGGCAATATCAACTGTAATGTTTTTGCTAACTCCAAAAGCTTTTTTTTAGTCACCTTTTGTAAACCACGTTGCATGACCTCTTCCACCCCCAAGGAACTTCTGAGCCATTATTCCACAAGGCACTCCCTCTTTAAACCTGAATACAATACCTGAAAAGAAACCATAAATATGCTCACCACTCACTGTCTTTGAGTTCAATGATCCCAAATCAATCGAGAAAGATATATTTTACTCCTGCAAGAGAGTCCTCAATTGTTATGGTTCAGGTCAGAAACTCTAAAGTGTTTTATGAAGCCCGCCTGGATCAGAAGTTTTGCATCTTGAATTTGGCTAGGATAAGCATGATATGTTTCACTTCAGGTATGATTCAAATGACCCACTGGGAGCTTTTATCAAACCAAGTTTATTTAAGAATATAGTTAACATGAATGGAAAGAAAATTAGCAATAACGTCTATCAATTACAAACAAAAACAAAACAACCACAATAATGCATAACCCTTAATAAATGTATCTAAGATGTTCCAGTCAAGCCAATCCCATAAATAAACCCCTTTAAACAAGTTCAGCACAGCAAAGTCTAATGCTCACGTGATACTGGAATTGAGTCCTTTGGTTGGAGAATTGAAAACTCTGTCTTGCAAGTTCTAGTAGTCCTCTTGACACATTCAGAACAGTTTGAAGTCAGAACCCCATGTAGACTCTGATCAAGCCACCAACAGCAGATTTTCTACTCCAGGAAGGTTTTCAGCTAACCCACAGAATTTCCAAAAAAACAGGGAGAGACACTTCTTTTCAGCTTGCTGTCCCTTCTAAAATTAAAACCTGCAGCTCAGATCTGAAAATGAAAGCGCTCCTGTCACCTGACCTGCCAACCAGTTTTCTTCATAACAATGCAGAGTCATAAAAGATCCAAAATAAAAATAAACAACCCCCATTTAAGTGGCAATAAAAGGACTCAGAGAGACAACCTGGTGCCACAATGTCATCAGCTAAGGCTGTGAAGTGCAGAGAGCATAATTTAAAAATAAATCTCTTAAAGGAACACTAATGTTACCTTGCAGCGAGATGTCAGTGAAACAGGACTTGGAGCGACCCTCATGCAGCAAGGACAAGTGTTTGTATCCAGAGCATTAACACAAACTGTACAATGCTATACACAAATTGAGGAGTGTCCGGATATTGTCCTTGTTTGTGAGCATTTCAACCAGTACCTCTTTGGGAGGGAGAAAGTGATGGTAGAGTCTGACCATAATTCACTTCACAGCATCTTTCTCGCTTCTATCTGCTCCAAAACATTTACAGAGGATGTTAGTTCAGGGATATCACTTGGAAATGAAGACCTGAACATTTTAAAGATTATGGGTGAGATTCTCTGGCCTCGCCCTGGCATGTTTCTTGGCAGTGGAAGGTGACCCAGCCGCGGGATGTCAATGCCATTTCCCAGTGAATTCACCCTATGCTGCCTGGAAACCCATGGCAGCTTTGCGCCATTAGGGAGACTGGAACATCCCATCTGTGTGAACAGCCAGAAGATAGAAACATAGAAAAACTACAGCACAAAACAGGCCCTTCAGCCCCACAAGTTGTGCCCTAGGGATATGTTCCCTAGGGATCTCACCCTATATGTGCAATGTGTGTGCAGGGACAGACAAAATTGGAACAGACTAGAACGAGCAGAATTATTTTCATCAAGCGTGATAATTTTCACAATGGACCATTTACATGGAGTGACTTGTAAACAAAAAGGAAAATGTTTGGATAAATCCCTTTCTACACTGTGGATCCCATAGAGAATCACAGAATCCCGACAGTGCAGAAGGAAGCCATTTGGCCCATCAAGTCTGCACCAACACCAATCCCACCCAGGTCCTATCCCTGCTTAACTACCCTGCTAATCCCTCTAACACACTAAGGGTTAATTTAGCATATCCAATCAACCTAACCTGCACATCTTTGGACTGTGAGAGGAAACCGGAGCACCCGGAGGAAACCTATGCAAACACGAGGAGAATGTGGAAACTCCACACAGTGACCCAAGCTGACCGGAACCTGGGTCCCTGGAGCTGTGAGGCAGCAGTGCTAACCGTTGTGCCACCCTGTTGCCCATGTGACCTTTGATGTTGTCATATGTAAATAAAGGTCTGAGGCAATAACCACTTTACACACCACCTGGAACAACGTTTAAAATTCAAATTGTGCCAAATATTTCTGGAGTAATGTAAGAATCCTGAAGCTTGGGAAACAGACCGGTGAAACGGAGGTGACTTTCAGCAGCAGATCAGGTGGAGATTTAAACTTGTCATTGTCCAATATAAATAAAACCTCACATATTGCAGCTGCTGTCTCAATTTGAGAGTAGAATCCATGGATGAGTCACTCTTGATGGGAAAACTGTAACAAACAATCAAACAGATGAAAAACAGCCAAGCCTGCGGCCCCGATGGTATTCCAACTGAGGGCTTCAAAGCTGGTGGACTTCTGCTCATCAAGACTCCATAAACTCATCCTATGGATTTGGGAGGATAAAGAACTCCCCCCTATCTTCAGGAATGTGACAGCTGTAACTATCTTCAAGAAGAGAGATAAATCATGCTGTGGAAACTATTGAGATTTTCCCTTTTGTCCACAGCAGGGAAAATCCTGACACACTTTCTCCTGAATCACCTACTTCCTGTGGCTAAGAAAATCCTGATGTGGAGATGCCGGCGTTGGACTGGGGTAAACACAGTAAGAAGTTTAACAACACCAGGTTAAAGTCCAACAGGTTTATTTGGTAGCAAAAGCCACACAAGCTTTCGGAGCTCTAAGCCCCTTCTTCAGGTGAGTGGGAATTCTGTTCACAAACAGAGCTTATAAAGACACAGACTCAATTTACATGAATAATGGTTGGAATGCGAATACTTACAACTAATCAAGTCTTTAAGAAACAAAACAATGTGAGTGGAGAGAGCATCAAGACAGGCTAAAAAGATGTGTATTGTCTCCAGACAAGACAGCCAGTGAAACTGCAGGTCCACGCAACTGTGGGAGTTACAAATAGTGTGACATGAACCCAATATCCCGGTTGAGGCCGTCCTCGTGTGTGCGGAACTTGGCACATGGCAAGTTCCGCACACACGAGGACGGCCTCAACCGGGATATTGGGTTCATGTCACACTATTTGTAACTCCCACAGTTGCGTGGACCTGCAGAGTTTCACTGGCTGTCTTGTCTGGAGACAATACACATCTTTTTAGCCTGTCTTGATGCTCTCTCCACTCACATTGTTTTGTTTCTTAAAGACTTGATTAGTTGTAAGTATTCGCATTCCAACCATTATTCATGTAAATTGAGTCTGTGTCTTTATAAGCTCTGTTTGTGAACAGAATTCCCACTCACCTGAAGAAGGGGCTTAGAGCTCCGAAAGCTTGTGTGGCTTTTGCTACCAAATAAACCTGTTGGACTTTAACCTGGTGTTGTTAAACTTCTTACTAAGAAAATCCTCCCAGAGACACAGTGACATCCACTCCTAGTATCTTTCCTTGTCTCGGTGTTAATTTTTTTCTGATTCTGTCTCTATGAAACACTTTGGGATGTTTGACTGTATAAAAGCACTCTATAAATACAAGCTGTTGTCCTCTCACATTCCCTCCAATCCTCAAGGCACTGACCTGGAGAACAGACAGTGGACATTGAGTGGCCTCTAGTGCTCTGCTTGAGTGGCCAATCAGCATGTGTAGAGACAGTGAATGTTGTGAGATAATGGAGACTGTCACAGCCGAGACACATCCTGCCTTCCCATTGACTTCCCAGCTGGTCTCACTGATGAGGAATGGGATTCCTGGCTGATTTTTCCCCTCCATAGTCCAGAGATGCTGAGGCTAATTGAAGTAGCTCCATTACTACCCCAGGAATGGCCCCTTCCCCGGTGCTTGTGCTGATAGATCAGAAGCTGAAACCTTTCTAACCCACTGAGTATCTGATTGCATTCTTGGCCTCATTATGAGTCAGTAAGCGATGTGTCCTTTGTTCTTATGATACAAATCCTTCCACTTATTTGTTGTATAAGGCATAAATCACACAAAAGGGATTGATTAACGCATTTTAAGTTCATTTATTCAGAGTTAGCTACATGAGAACAGTCTTACATAATTGTATAGCTTGGAGACATTCGGAGCTGTATTGTCTACTCTGCTTACAGCAAAAATGAAACTAAACCTCGAACACATAATACAAACATCATTTCCCTTCTAGTTATTTTATGGATATGTATTCATCCTCTTAAATGCATACAATAACATTCGCCATCTCTTTTAATGATACTTTACCCTCCTTCCAAAGATGGATATCTGCAATATATTTTAATGTTTAGTTACCATTACATAATTGCACAGAACTGATGTTTCTATGAATCTCTAAAGAGTAAAGGCTAGACACCCAGATTTTGTGATGATAACCTTGTCTGGAAATCTCTTTAGTTTCTCACAGTAATCTCTCGGACTGTCATTCTTGAAAGTTTGTGGTTATATTTGGGATCATGTCCTCGATGCAATGGTACTGCATGGTGGTTGAGGAGATGGAATGGATTTGATTTATCCTCAGTCGGGCCTCACCATTTCACTTTCGTGTGCAATGACTTCATAGGATTTTGGTTCTGAACAAATCCTTGTCACTTGGCTGGTTGCCGTGTACCCTCTGTGGGATCTTGCATGGAAACTTGTGTTCCCAAGTGTAATTCGCACCTGCATTTCTGTTGTGCACATTGATCATCATTTGCAGTTTTAAAAGTTGCTGTCTAGTTTCTCAGAGAGTAGAGTGGATAAGAGTAGGTAAACTGGTGCTCACTGGCCTTCCAATTTTGAGCTCTGCAGTTGATGGAATAGTAGCATTTAAAGTTGTCACTCTCTGGTGTAACAGCATAGTGTGTAGATCTTGCTCGCTATGTATACATTTCAGAATTAGGGATTTCACTGTGAATTTTTTGTTCAGCTGGGCAATCTCAGGTAATGGGGGCACTAGTAGTGTGACCGATATTCTACTTCTCACACATTTCCTGAAATGGCTTATCAATAAATTACTGACCTTTATCCAAAAATATCTCTCCAGCTATGTCAGATTAACTCAAAATAGCACTTTTGAGTATATGTAACATACTGTGTAATTGTCAAAGGGGTACTTGGATAAGTAGTCGAATCGTAGTGGAATTTTGCACCTGCAAATCTCAGACTTAACTCTTCAAATGTGGGCACTTTGTGAGGATAATGTTTCAAAGCTGTGTTTAAAAATCATGGATTAAGGCATTACTCTCAATGATCCAGCTTTCTTTATGACATATGTTTCAGTATATGTGCTCTTGTACTTTTCCTTTCATTTTCATTCCATCTTTTCTAGTATATCCAGTTTGACCTTCAATTTGTCTTGGATATGGATGCTGCACTTAGATGGTGGATCAATTGATGGACTTGCATTCTCCTGCAACTATAATGTTGTGACATCCTGGAAATTATATCACTTTTGTTGAAACATTTTGTATATTTGGATGTTAGATCATGACTTGAGGTGATATGGGTAATTGCTGAGGTCGTCATGCCTTGTGACATCTGACTGATTCCTTGGATTGTTACCCATGTGGGATCATGACATGCTGATAGACCTGCAATTGCTGGGCCACTAGTTTCCATGACGTCGAATATCTGTGATACCTAGGAGGATTGATTGTACTTGCGTTTCAGTATTATGAACCCTACATATGGGATTAGGGAACCATTGTATGCTGAAAGTTTCTGATTGGTAGTTTTCACCATGGCCTTCCATATGTGTGGGTACATGCCTTTTAAAATTTGCAGGGGTCGTATGTTGGCACTTGCCTCTTCCTTATCTTTATCAATAATGAACAGTTACTAACTTTCTTAGGACATATGATTTGAATCTTGGCAAACACTTATGGTGGTGTGGTGATATCTACATTGACAGCATAAAACATGTGCTCTCAGCACTTCGTCTAAAAAACGCATATCACTGACATTATCTTGTTTGTCAACCACCTCATGTACAAGTTTCTGATGGGATAGCGGATGATCATTCTTACTGCTTGAAAGGTATCATTTGTGTATGGTCTGATCAATACATAACTCCATCAACTTTTGTTCTAGTGCACTGCCGCTGCCAATGGCCCTTTCTGCCACATGCCTTGCAGAACTGATGAAATGCTGGGAATTTCCTTGGTGCATCTAATAGTCCACACCTTCCACATGTGCTGCCAGATTTGGGTGTTTCAGTAAGTGTGTGACAATCGGGATTGTATGCACAACTTGTAAGCTTTGTCAGTCTCTAACAATCGCTTCATACTTATGCCAGACTTGAGTTGCTCTTCAGTGCTGTATGTTTCAGGTTTGTCTAACAGATCTTTCTGGAAACCTTCCATGGGAATGGGTGTAATAATCAACTCAACAATACTGTCTGCCAGCTCTCCATCTGAAAAATCACAATGAGTAGCCTTTTCTCTACATCTGCTGACAAAGTGGTGTATGTGTTCTTTATGCTGTTGGTGAAATGACATGAAGTCTAATCAACGAATACAGGAATTTAACCTGATTCTAAACTGGTCATTCAATGTAGTCCATATTATTTGGTGATCTCCTCGTCTATTAATCCTGACGTGATCAGCCTGGGTAGAGCTTCAATCCCAATTGCTAGGCAAATCTTTATGGTTTGCTTGTCTGGTTCACCTGAATGAAGAAACCATAGCTCTGTACGTTGTTTGAACATTTTCAATGTGGATGTTAGGTCAGCTGCATCCCAATTCAAACTGGGGAATTTTGTAGACATTGTCACAATATTCCTGTGGCATTCCTTATGCTGCAGTACCTGGGATGAGTGTCATTGTAGCTACTTTCACCCACTTTTCACAAAGGTGAGTTAAGTTGGGAACATGGAGCACCATGGAGTAATGGCGTTATTGCTTTTTATTCAATTTATTGCTCAGCAACTCCCAATGGCAGTCGTTATAATCACAACTTTCTCTGGCTGATATTTATAAGAGGTTTTGTTGCTTTGACTCTCCCTTGTTCGTTACTGATCAGGTCCACACCCAGGTCATTTACCTTTACTGACAGAGCTAACCCAGTGCTAGTCCTCTCGACACACTGTCCCACTCATGGAACTGACAAGCTGTGCATCTCAGTCCAACCATACGAAATCCGTCTGTTTCCCAGTTTTTATCGAGTCACTTGCTCGACAATATGACTCCAGAGATTTTCATCACAGTCACCATGTTGTGTTTTCCACTCACTGATGTTGCAGCTTTGTAGCAGACTGAGCACAATGTCAATGGTTTTCTCATCCTGTGTAGCACAAATTATCGCTGTTCACCATCTTGTACCTGTACTTGATCTTTCTCTACCCTTGCCCTCATGTGTGCCTTTATTGAAATGTCTTTTAGCCACCACTATCATGACACAGAAGGAATCTTGCACTATGTCATGCTCATTTACTGTGTACGTCCTTGAGTCCATTTCTGTACCAGACATAAGACACCGCTCACGCATATGGGATTCATTAACACATTGTAGGTTCATTCATTAAGGATTAGGCTTAAGACAACAGTTTTACACAGTTATATATCTTGGGAGACATTAGGAGCTGTGTTTCTTGCAGCAAAAATGAAACTAAAACTGGAACACACAATACAGCAATTATTTCCTTTCTAGTGACGTATAGGGACACATCATCACCCTTTGAAGGCACTCTACAAACTGGTTTCAAATGCGGAATCGAAAGGATGCTGGGTTTATAGAAGAATTTCCATTCGTATTGATGCTATCTTTTGGTGACAAATGGCAATCTGGTCAAAGGTTAAATTCACCTTGAAATGATTGGACTGATATGATAGGACTGATGGGAGAGGTTAGAGACAGACACTGCTGAGACAGACAGCTCCCCTGTGTGAACAGTGGAGAGTAAACAATACAGACAACTCTCAGTGTAAGGGAAGAAGGCTCCACATCCTTGTCAATGTTTGGCGAGAGAGGAGGAATAGGTAAAACAATCCTGGCTCATATCACACTGGATGGGTTTGTCTCCCATGTGGGTTCACTGATGTTCCAGGAGTTCCAACAACTGCGTGGAGGCTTTATTACAGAACTCAGACGGATAGCATTTCTCCCGTGTGAGTGCATTGATGGACCAGGAAATACTCTGACTGTGAAGGATTTGTCACACACCTCATATTAGAATGGTTTATCATGGAAAGTCTCGGTAGCTGTTTAGAGGCATCTGTCTCTGTGGAGATTTTTTAACTGTAGAATGATTTGTTATACACAGCTTACATGAATGGTTTCTCCCCGGTGTGCATGCATCTGTATATATGGAAGTTCCATGATTTGAGAATGATTTGTGACGTATCTTGCACATGAACAGTTTCCGCTGTGTGAATGTGTTGTTGTTCAGAGGGATGATGAGTTCAAGAATTATTTGTTGCACACCCCATACGTGACTGGTTTCTCCCAGTATGTTTGTGTTGGTGCATCAGGAATTGCGATGAATTTGAGAATGATTTATTGCATAACCCACATGGGAATGGTTTTTCATCGATATGAATGCGTTGATGTACACGGAGATTTGAGGACTGTGAGAATGATTTGTTGCACACCTCACATGTGAATGGTTTCTCCCCTGTGTGAACGCGTCGGTGTACGCGGAGAGTTGTTAACTGCGAGAACGATTTGTCACACTCCTCACACCCAAATGGTTTCTCCCCGCTATGAATGCGTTGATGTTTACGGAGGGTTGAGGAGTCAGAGAATGGTTTGTTGCACACCTCACACACGAATGGTTTCTCCCCAGTGTGAATGCGTTGGTGTACACGCAGGGCTGATGAACACGAGAAAGATTTGTCACACACCTCACACACAAATGGTTTCTCCCCGGTATGAATCCTCTGGTGACTCAGGAGTTGGGAGTCTTGGGTGAACGTCATCTCACAAACCTTACACCTGAAGGGTTTCACTCCAGTGTGGATCCTCTGGTGTATCAGGAGGCTCGTGGATGTCGCAAAACATTTATTACAAACATCACACTTGAATCGTTTTGCATCCATATGGCAGCCCTTGTGTTAACAGTTGGACAATGATTGTATCTTGTGTTCAGAGGTGTAATGAACATGTGCAGATGTGCTCAGACAGCACATACTTAGAAAGCCTTGCACCTACAGGAATGAGTCAATGACTGAAGTTCTCACCACACTTAGAGCCCACGCACACTTCTTACTAGATTAACCCTGACTGATCACCCACAGCCAAACTACAGGAAAGGTTGGTTCTGATGGAAAGCTCCAAACCACTGACCAGTTTCAGATCTGTTGATATGTCAAAGCTCTCCTGACCCGACCGATTTCCACATGATGGTTTTGCTGAGCAATGCTGTGAAGGGACTGGAAGTCTTCCCACAGTTGTGCAGCTGTTTCTTGTGTGATGGCCAGGATCTATCTGTGGTGTCACTGTATTCTCTGGTGTAGTATAGTACAATCCTTCTGTAAAACAGGAAAAAGAAATATGATTTCTTCCAGCTCCCTCTCCTCCTTTGCTGAAGGGTCTGACTCCTCAGAGACTGCTCCATTGTGAGTGCCAATCTGCTACTCCCCTGGGAGATCAGATGCAAGTCCTTTCTTTTTCCTCACTTGACTGCCACACACCCTCTGTTTCCAGCAGGAAGACTGGATAGTAACCAGGAGCAGACAACGGGACTATTTTCTTTCCTCCACCCAGACCCCCATCTTTCCTGGCACCGTGAGGGCAATGGAAAAGATGGTCAGGCAGAGTGTAAAACGGGCTATCAATTCACTATGAACTGCGGTCATACTGGTGAAGACCAATTTGACATTGAGTGTGTGTTTAATATTAAAAAAAACTCAGGAGGAATGTTAATTCAATGGAGATTTTGAAATTTCTCCCCTTGATTTCCAAAATTATTTGAAGAAAACCCACTGGGCAGGAAATGCTAGAAGCTCAGAGAAATATTGCTTTAGTGTAGCTGATTGACGGGTTCTGGTATCCTGGGAAATTAGACACACTGCACTCACTCAGACTGCGCATCCCAAATTCAGCTATCAGACACAGCACTGGGCAAAACTATCAAATCCAAGCCCAGGCTTTTGGAAAATGCCGAGGCCTTCAGGTAAAATCTTTGAAAAAGAAATTAAAAGACATTTCAATAAATGTGTCTCTGCCCCTCCCAGATAATTACACCTCACCTTCTCATATTCAGCAATGACCCATCAACAAAACTCAGCCTGTAAATCAGAAGGGAAATGCTTCCAATAAACACACTCAATACCCAACACACAGCTCCAATCAAACAGCTCAGCGCTCTGATTGACGGCTCTCACAGCCAATTAGAGCTACGGGGAATGTGACCAGCAGACGTGCCGTCAATAGATATGTCAATCACTCGGCACAGCCAATCACATAGGAGGATGTTCCGCCCAGTTCTGCGCAGCCGCTTTCGAGGTTCTCACCCGGTGGAAACTACATTACACATACTGTATGTGGTCCCGGGCCTGCGCAGTGAGGGGCGGCAGTATGGAATCGGGGAGAGCCAGCCCGCGGTGCCTGATGGGAGTTGTAGTTCTGCCGCGCGCAGCGGCGGTTGGCGCCCAGCGTTCGGGAATTGGAATGTGAGGAAGCGCGAGCCCGAGCGGTTGAATCGAATTGAAAAGCAGAGATTGACCCTTGGTAGGAACCAGAGCGATGGCGGTGGGAATATTCACCATTGCAGGAGATTCTCTGTATACAACTGAAGAGGAAAAAGTCAACAAGTCACTGCAATCCCACTGACTGGACAACACAGACTTACAGGAGGAGGATAGTGTGGTCGGGCTTGATGTCAAAGGCTTTTGGCTAAGATCAAGTGTAGTTATGCGGATGCTGCACTTGGTTGAGGTCATTGGGTTGCATTTAAGTTTCATATGAAGCAATTTTTAAAAGCGGCATCTCGGCCTTTTAGCTGAGATGCAAATGAGATCAAGCCTTGGAGGAGGAATTCTCCGCCTGCTCCAATCAGCTTGGCTCATGTCGATCAGGCCCAGGACAGGGTAAATGGTTGCTTGCCCTGTCTTGTCAGCCTGGATTGGGAATGTCTCAACTTGTTGAGACTCTGAATTGGACTTGATTTGATTGAATTGGAAAAGTATAAAAAAAAGGCTGCAGAGGGGTTGTTTCTCCTTTTTTTCTCAAAAACAATTTATTATACACCTGGTTTATTAAAAGGGTCCATCTCGTGAAATTATTTATTTGAATTACAAAAGGAGCAACATGATTCAATATGAAAATAAGATACTGCCCAGTAAGTTCTGACAGTAATAAATCAGAGACACAGCGGCCAATGACATCAGCTTCCTGCATGTATCCACACAAAACCCAACAACTCTTGTACAAAACTCTTTCCACAGATGTTTCCTGACCTGAGGATTTCCAGCATTTTCTGAATCTCTATCAGATTTCCAGCATTCACAGGATTTTTGTCCCATTGGATTCCAAGATCTGTCTGTGTGCGCTTTAGGGAAGTGTGGACCATGGGCTGATTTGATGGAGCTTTGAAAATAACAACAGTTTGTCTTCATGACTTCATGTAGACAAATTATTTTAACTAGAGAGATTGAGGATCAAAGGCCATATTTACAAGTTGTGCAAAGACAGAACTACAGAATTAATTATTAAGAGTAACAAGGCAGCTCAACAAGGATATTTTATTTTTAAAAATCTAACATAACACTGGGGTCCATTTTGAGGAATAGGATTGAAAAACAGTGAAGTGATGTTGAACTTGTCTCGAACCTTGGGAGAGCTGTACACAGTTCAGATCAACATGTTAAAAATAGGCTTCTAAGGGCTGAAAAAACACTAAGGATGACGTTGAGAATGGAGAGATTGTAACTCTCAGGAAAGACTGAATAGGCTAGCACTCTTCAATAGAAAAGAGGAGGCTATGGGCGGGCGGGGGTGAGCATCATAGAAATCTTCACATTCAGAATTTGGGGTTCAATGGTGAGAAGTTGTTCCCACTTCTGGGGTGTCTAAAACTAGGGGCCAGAAATATAAGATGGTCAATAATAAATCCCACGAAGAATTCAGAAGAAACTTATTTCCCAAGAGAATGATTAGAATGTAGAATTTGCTCCCACAGGGAATGATTGAGGCAAATAGCTTTGATATATTTGATGAGAATCCAGGTAAGTAGATGAGGTTAGAAAGGAATAGAAGGATCGATGGAGTGAGATAAAATAGGTAGGAAAAAAGCTGATGTGGAGCATAAGCACTGACAGAAAGCAGTTGGACCAAATGGTCTGTTTCTGATTCTTTAAAATCTGGAATCAAAAGAAATAGTGCTGGAAATATCCAGCAGTTCAGGCAGCATCGAGAGAGAAAAAAAATTAACATTTCACCTCGAGGTGACATTTAATCAGGAGTACTCTCACCAGCACTGTGCCCTCCTGCCTTCCGCTGTCCCTCATCTCCCTCACCTCCTAATTCTGACTGCTGCACACACACCATCATAAGAACAGTAAGAAGTCTCACAACACCAGCACGAGCTTTCCAAATAAACCTGTTGGACTTTAACCTGGTGTTGTGAGACTGCTTACTGTGTCTACCCCAGTCCAACGCCGGCAACTCCACATCATCATAAGAACATAAGAACTAGGCCATCTGACCCCTCGAGCCTGCAATGCCATTCAATAAAATCGTGGTTGAGCTTTTTGTGGACTCAGCTCCAATCACCCGCCCACTCACCATAATCCTTAATTCCTTTATTGTTCAAAAATTTATCCTTGCCTTAAAAACATTCAATGAGATAGCCTCAGCTGCTTCACTGGGCAGGGAATTCCATGATTCATAACCCTTTGGGTGAAGAAGTTCCTCCTCAATTCAGTCCTAAATCTGCTCCCCCCTATTTTGAGGCCATGCCCCCTAGTTCTAGTTTCACTTAGTGGAAACAACTTCCCTGCTTCTATCTTATCTATTTCCTTCATAACCTTACATATTTCTGTCAGATTTCCCCTCATTCTTCTGAATTCCAATGCGTATAGCCCCAGTCTACTCAGTCTCTCCTCATAAGCCAACCCTCTCAACTCCGGAATCAATCTAGTGAATCTCCTCTGTACCCCCTTCTGTGCCAGTTTATCTTTTCTCAAGTAAGGAGACCAAAACTGTACACAGTACTCTAGGTGTGGCCTCACAGGCACCTTATACAGCTGCAACATAACTCGTGGTTTTTAAACTCCATCTCTGTAGCAATGAAGGAGAAAATTCAACTTGCCTTCTTAATTACCTGCTGCACCTGCAAACCAACTTTGTGATTCATGTACAAGGACACCCAGGTCCCTCTGCACAGCAGCACGCTGCAATTTGTTACCATTAAAATAATAGTCCATTTCGCTGTTGTTCCTACCAAAATGGATGACCTCACATTTACCAACATTGTACTCCATCTGCCAGACCCTTACCCACTCACTTAGACTATCTATATCCCTTTCCAGACTATCAGTGTCCTCTGCACATTTTGCTCTGGCACTCATCTTCGTGTCATCTGCAAATTTTGACAGACTACACTTAGTCCCCAACTCCAAATCATCTATATGAATCGTAAACAATCATGTCCAGGTCCCATGGTCAACCCTTGTTCTACTTCCTCAAACTTAGTCCCCCTAGAGTAAATTTCCAAGTCACAGTCACTCCCTAAGTCACAATGTTAGTCTCCGTGCATACAGTCAATCCCAGAACAAGGAATCGCACTCAAAGTCAGTCCGCAATATGCACAGTCACTCCCCCCAAGCATCGGCTCAATCTCTCACCCAATCTCATCTCTTTTCCTTCTGCCCTTGCCCCACACTCTGTCCTGTGCATGTTTGGTTCACACCACTGCATGTGATCACTGCTTTAGATGCTGTGGGTCTTCCTCTTCTGATTTGCTGTCAAATACATCCAAGGTTACACATCCCACACTGATGTTGTCAAAATGAAAACCACCAAGGATGAAGAATGCTATTCCCACACTAGAAATCTCTGTCAAACATTTACCAGGGGAACTGAGACAGCAATGTTTTACTTGCACCCCTTTCAATTTGGTGTATTGCATTCGCTGCTCCCAATGTGGTCTTCTCTATATCGGAGAGACCAAGGGTAGACTGGGTGATCGCTTTGCTGAGCACCTTCGGTCTCTGTGCAATCAGGACCCTGACCTTCCGGTTGCTTGCCATTTTAACACACGATCCTGCTCCAATGCCCACATGTCTGTCCTTGGCTTGCTGCAATGTAAGGAGTCTAACAACACCAGGTTAAAGTCCAACTGGTAGCAAACGCCACCAGCTTTCGGAGCGCTGCTCCTTCGTCAGGTGAGTGGGAGATCTGCTCACAAACAGCAAACAGGGCATATAAAGACACAATCTCAATTTACAGAATAATGATTGGAATGCGAGTCTTTACAGCTAATCAAGTCTTAATGGTACAGACAATGTGAGTGGAGAGAGCATTAAGCACAGGTTAAAGAGATGTGTATTGTCTCCAGATAGGATAGCCAGTGAGATTTTGCAAGTCCAGGCAAGTTGTGGGGGTTACAGATAATGTGACATGAACCCAAGATCCCGGTTGAGGCCATCCTCATGTGTGCAGAACCTGGCTATCAGTTTCTGCTCAGCGGCTCTGCGCTGTCGTGTGTCGTGAAGGCCGCCTTGGAGAACGCTTACCCGAATATCAGAGGCCGAATGCCTGTGACTGCTGAACTGCTCCCCAACAGGAAGAGAACAGTCTTGCCTGGTGATTGTCGAGTGGTGTTCATTCATCCATTGTAGCGTCTGCATGGTTTCCCCAATGTACCATGCCTTGGGACATCCTTTCGTGCAGCGTATCAGGTAGACAACGTTGGCCGATTTGCAAGAGTATGTACCGTGCACCTGGTGGATGGTGTTCTCACGTGAGATGATGGCATCCGTGTCGATGATCCAGCACGTCTTGCAGTGGTTGTTGTGGCAGGGTTGTGTGGTGTTGTGGTCACTATTCTCCTGAAGGCTGGGTAGTTTGCTGCGGACAATGGTCTGTTTGAGGTTGTGCGGTTGTTTGAAGGCAAGAAGTGGGGGTGTGGGGATGGCCTTGGCGAGATGTTCGTCTTCAAAAATGACATGTTGAAGGCTCCGGAGGAGATGTCGTAGTTTCTCCGCTTCGGGGAAGTACTGGACGACGAAGGGTACTCTATCCACCGTGTCCCGTGTTTGTCTTCTGAGGAGGTCGGTGCAGTTTTTCGCTGTGGCGCGTCGTAACTGTCGACTGATGAGTCGAGCGCCATATCCTGTTCTTATGAGGGCATCCTCAGCGTCTGGAGGTGTCTGTTGCGATCCTCCTCATCCGAGCAGATCCTGTGTATACGGAGGGCTTGTCCATAGGGGATGGCTTCTTTAACGTGTTTAGGGTGGAAGCTGGAGAAGTGGAGCATCATGAGGTTATCCGTGGGCTTGCGGTACAGTGAGGTGCTGAGGTGACCGTCCTTAATGGAGATGCGTGTGTCCAAGAATGTGAGCAGAGACTGATAGCCAGGTTCTGCACACATAGGGCGGCCTCAACCGGGATCTTGGGTTCATGTCACACTATGTGTAACCGCCACAACTTGCCTGGACTTGCAAAATCTCACTGGCTGTCCTGTCTGGAGAAAATACACACCTCTTTAACCTGTGCTTAATGCTCTCTCCACTCACATTGTCTGTACCTTTAAGACTTGATTAGCTGTAAAGACTCGCATTCCAATCATTATTCATTATTCTGTAAATTGAGATTGTGTCTTTATATGCCCTGTTTGCTGTTTGTGAGCCGATCTCCCACTCACCTGACGAAGGAGCAGCACTCCAAAAGCTAGTGGCGTTTGCTACCAAATAAACCTGTTGGGCTTTAACCTGGTGTTGTGAGACTCCTTACTGTGTTTACCCAGTCCAACGCCAGCATCTCCACATCATTGCTGCAAAGTTCCAGTGAAGCTGAACACAAACTGGAGGAGCAGCATCTCATCTTCCGGATACGCATTTTACAGGTCTCAACATCGAATTCAACAACTTCAGATGATTTGCTCGACCCCGCCTCGGCCCCCTTTGTTTTCATTCTATTTTATTTAATTTTTTTACCTTTTATTTCTTTATTGTCTTTCTTCATTTTTCTTTCCCCCTACTTCATCACCCTTCCCTTACCTTTTCTCTTCTTTACATTCTACCTTTGTCTCATCTTCTCGACCCCCTCCCTCCACCCCCCACCGCCCCCCCCCCCCCCCCCCCCCCAACATCTTCATCTGTCACAGCTTACAGCTTCCCTGCCATTTGGCCATTCACACCCTTTATTCTCTCTCTGGACCGCTATTAGCAGTCTTTTCCCCGGGTTTCTATGGCTATGACTCATCTTTCATTCCCTCACCCTGCAGTATAAATATCTTCCACTTTCTGTGCCTTTTAGCTTTGGCAAAGGGTCATCTGGACTTGAAACAATAGCTCTTTTCTCTCCTTACAGATGCTGCCAGACCTGCTGAGATTTTCCAGCGTTTTCTCTTTTGATTTCAGATTCCAGCATCCGCAGCAATTTGCTTTTATGAACTGAGACAGCAGCTGCAATAAGTGAGGTTTTATTCAGATGGGGCAATGACAAGTTTAAATTCCCACCTGATCTGCTGCTCAAAGACGCCTCCGTTTCACCGGTCAGTTCCCCAAGCTTCAGGAAACTCATGTTACTCCAGAAATATTTGGATTGGCTGTGAGAGACGTCAATCAGAGAGCCCACCCACTCTGCCCATTCCCTCCTCTTCCTCTTTCACAGCTGCTTCACTTCCTGTAGGGACTGAAAACCAAGTGAGGAGATGGTGAGTGAAGGAGCAGAATTTATAATAATTACACTGCATAATATCCACACTAATGTTCAGGCAGTCTGACTATCCTGTGGGGAATCAGGTGTGGAAATGCCCCTTATACTGTGTGAGAAGATCCAGCTGAGAGACCTGTTTACTCGGTGCTTTGTGCTGAGCTGTTTGATTGGAGCTGTGTTGGATATTGAGTGTGTTTATTGGAAGCATTTCCTTTCAGATTTAAAGGCTGAGTTTTGTTGATGGATCATTGCTAAATATGAGAAGGTGAGGTGTAATTATCTGAGAGGTGCAGCGACACATTTATTAAAATGTATTTTAATGTCTTCTTTAAAGATTTTACCTGAAGGCCTCGACTTTCCCAAAAGCCTGGGCTTGGATTTGATAGTTTTGCCCAGTGCTGTGATCGATCGCTGAAGTTGGGATGTGCAGTCGGAGTGAGTGCGGTGTATCTAATTTCCCAGGATAAGCCAGAACTCTCTAATCAGCTATGCTGAACCAATATTTTCCTTAGCTTCTAGCAGTTCCTGCCAAAGTTTATTTTAGCATGTGCAGTAATCGCCCTGCCAGCCTCTAGCTGAAGCATCACTGATGAGAAACTTTTTAATGTTCTTGTGTTGGTTCCATTCCTGCTGCCATTGGGTTTCTGCTATTATTTCTTGGCATGGTGGTCTGAATGATACAGGCTCGTGTGCTGGGAGGTGAATAGCAGGTGGATTGGTAACATCCTTGTGCAGCGGCAGTTTGGTTTGAGGTAGACCTTCTTCAGGAGCTTCTTGTTGCAATGTTCACTACTTGTGTGAGGGAGCAAGATGTTGCTCAGTACTTGGAGCCAGGGAAGTTGACTTGTTTGGAAGATTACCCACGAGAGGGTATCTACGAGACCGGTGTGAGATGAGTTGCATCAAACTGCTGCACAGTACTCTGCAGTTGAGTAGATGGTGGCAAGAGCTGAGGTTCCTAACATGCACTCGATGAAGAACCAGCAAGTTTGCAGAGGTTGTTTCACATTTTGATTTGTGCTGGCATCTTGCCAGATGTTTTTGTCTCTAAGTCTCCAGTCAAGGGTAACACCAATATAAACGGGATATTGTTTGTGATTTAGTCTCTTACCATTCAAGGAGATGTTCAGTTTCCTCTTGGGGCTGGCATTGTGGAGGTGGAATATACCTGAATCTGTCTTGTTGCTGCTGTTCATTCCCAGTGGTTTTTCCTTCAAATAATTTTGGAAAACAAGGGGAGAAATTTCAAATTTTCAATTGAATTAACATTTGTCCATGGTGTTTTTTTATGTTAAACACATACTCCAAGGTTAAAACTGCTCTTTTCCAGCACAACACGAGCTCATTGTGAATTGATAGTCCATTTTACATTCTGCCTGACTATCTTTTCGGTTGCCCTCATGGTGCCTGGGAAGGTGGGTGGAGGAAAGAAAGTAGCCATGTTGCTCCTAGTCACTGTCCAGTGCCCCTGCTGAAAACATCCAGCCGTGAATGGCGCTGGATAATTAAACAACTCATTGGAGGAGGCTCCTTAAATATTCCCATACTCAATGATGGATGAGCCCAGCACATCAGTGCAAAGGATAAGGCTGAAGCATTTGCAACAATCTTCGGCCAGAAGTGCTGAGTGAATGATCCATCTTGGTCTCCTTTAGAGGTCCCTAGAATCACAGATGCCAGTCTTCATTCAATTCACACCACATGATATCAAGAAATGGCTGAAGGCACTAGATACTGCAAATGCTATGGGCCCTGACAATATTCCATCAATAGTACTGAAGATTGCACTTCAGAACTCTAGCCAAGCTGTTCCAGTGCAGCTACAACACTGGCATTTACATGGCAATTATTCAGGTATGTCCTGTACAAAAAATGCAGGACAAATCCAACCCGGTCAAATACCACCTTTTGTCTCTTCTCGATCATCAGTAAAGTGATGGAAGGGGTCATCAACAGCACCAACAAGTGGCACTTACTCAGTGCTCATGGACACTCAGTTTGGGTTCTGCCTGGGTCATTCAGCTCCTGATCTCATTATAGCCTTGGTTCAAACATGGACAAAGAGCTGAATGCCAGAGGTGAGGTGAAAGTAACTGCCCTTGTCGTCAAGGCAGCATTTGACTGAGTGTGGCATCAAGGAGCCCTACCAAACTGGAGACAGTGAAAATCAAGGGGAAGATAGTTGTGGTGGTTAGAGGTCAGTCATCTCCGTTCCAGGACATCACTGCAGGAGTTCCTCAGGGGTAGTGTCCTAGGCGCAACCATCTTCAGCTGCTTCATCAATGACCTTCCTTCCATCATAAGTTCAGAAGTGGGGATGTTCGTTGATGACTGCACAATGTTCATTTGCGACTCCTCAGATATTGAAGCAGCCTATGTCCAAATGCAGCAAGACCTGGACTATCCAGGTTTGGGCCAACAAGTGGCAAGTAATATTCGTGCCACACAAGTGCCAGAAATTACTGTCTTCAACAAGAGAGGGTATAACTATCACCCATGACATTCAAAGGCATTACCATCGCTGGATCCCCCACAAACAAAATCCTGAGGGTTACCATTGACCAGAAACTGAACTGATGTAGCCATATAAATACTGCGAGTAACTCACCACCTGACTCCACAAAGCATGTCCACAAGGCACAACTCGGGAGTAATGGAATTCTCTCCACTTGCCTGGATGAATGCAGCTCCAACAACACTGGAGAAGCTCGACACCATCCAGGACAAAGCATCCCGTTTGATTGCTACCCCCTCCATAAACATTCAATCCCTCCACCACCAATGAACAGTGGCAGCCATGTGTACCATCTACAAGATGCACTGCAGGAACTCACCAAGTCTCCTTAGGCAACACCTTCCAAACCCACAACCACTACCATCTAGAAGAACAAGAGTAACAGATACCTGGGAACACACCTTGAATCCCCTCCAAGTCACTCACCATTCTTACTTGGAAATATATCACCATTCCGCACTGTTACTGGGTCAATGTCCTGGAACTCCCTCCCTAACATCACTGTGGGTGTACCTATACCCCAGGGACCGCAGTGTTTCAAGAAAGCAGCTCATCACCTTCTCGAGGGCAACTAGGGATGGGCAATAAATATTGGTCTAGCCAATGACACCCACATCCCACAAATTAATTTAAAAAACAGAGGACATGTCACAGTCAAGTGAGGCAAAGGAAAGTATTTGCATCTGACCCCCCACATAGGGGAATAACAGACTGGCACTCAATGTGGAACAGTCTCTAACTGGGAGCTGACAGTAGTTTCATCTCTGAACAAGTAAACCAGAAGCCCAGAATGAAGCTCTGCACACATGGGTTCAAACTCCTCCCACAGCAGCTGGTGGAATTTAAATTGAATTAATAAAAGCAATTTAAAAAAAATTCATTCATGGGACATGGGCATCGCTGGCTGACCAGCATTTATTGCTATCCCTAGTTGCCTTTAAGGTGATGATGAGCTGTCTTCTTGAATCGTTGCAGTCCATGTTCTGAGGGTTGACCCACAATGCTGTTAGGGAGGAAATTCCATGATTTTGATCCAGCGACTGCGAAGGAAATGCGATATATTTCCAAGTCAGAAAGGTGAATGGCTTGGAGGGGAACTTGCAGGTGGTGGTCTTCCCATTTATCTGTTGCCTTTGTCCTTCTAGATGGAAGTGGTTGTGGGTCGAGCATTGAGGAGTCAGGAAGTGAGTTACTCACCGCAGTACTCCGAGCCTCTGACCTGCTCTTGTAGCCACTGTGTTTATGTGGCAAGTCCAGTTGAGTTTCTGGTCAGTGGTAACCTCAAGGATGTTGACAGTGGGAGATTCAGTGATGGTTACACCACTGAATGTCAAATGGCGGTGGTTAGAGTGTCTCTTATTGGTGATGGTCATTGCCTGGCATTGGTGTGGTGTAAATGTTACTTGCCACTTGTCAGCCCAAGCCTCGATATCGTCCAGATCCAGTTGCATTAGCTTCAGTATCTGAGGAGTCGCGAATAGTGCTGAACATTGATGCAATCATTGGCGGACATCCCCACTTCTGACCTTATGACCGAAGGAAGCATTGATGAAACAGCTGAAGATTGTTAGGCCTAGGACACTACCCTGAGGGACTCCTGCAGTGATGTCCTGGAGCTGAGATGACTGACCCTCCACAACCATCTTCCTATGTACCAGGCATGACTTATATACATACCAGCAGAGAGTTTGCCCACTGATGCCCATTGATTCCAGTTTCACTAAGACACCTTGATGCCACACGTGGTCAAATGCAACCTTGATGTCAAGGGCTGTCACGCTCACCTCACCTCTGGAATTCAGTTCTTTTGTCCAGGTTTGAACCAAGGCTGTAATGAGATCAGGAGCTGAATGACCCTGGCAAAACCAAACTGGGCGTCACTGAGCAGGTTATTACTGAGCAGGTGCTCCTTGATAACACTGTTAATGGTGACCACAAATCCATTGTTGATTTTCATAAAAAACCCATCTGGTTCACCTTAGGGAAGGAAATCTGCCATTCTTATCTGATCTGATCTACATGTAATTTCAGATCCACAGCAATGTGGTTGACCCTCAGCTGTCCTCTGAAATGGCCGAGGAGGGACTCCCGTTGTATCAAACCATGACAAAGTCACAGTGCACTGAAACTAAGTGCACTGAAACTAAGCGGACTGCTTGCAACAATGTAGGCAATGGAAATGACAATGGCTAACACAGCCATGTCGATCCTGCAAAGTCCTCCTTACTAACATCTGGGGGCTTGTGCAAAATTGGGAGATGTCCTGTAAAGTAGGCAAGCAACAGCCTGACATAGTTTGTAAGGTATGATGCTCTGAGTATGACTATGTCCTCGACACCACCATCACACTCTGCCGGTATGGTCTTTTCTACCAGCAGGATAGAGCCACCAGAGGTGGGTCCACAGTTGTATACAGTCGGATAGGAGCTATCCTGTCAGTCCTTACCATTAAATCTGAACCTATGAGATCAGAAATGGGATGTTCACTGATTGCATAATGTTCTGATGTGGAGATGCCGGCATTGGACTGGGGTAAACACAGTAAGAAGTCTCACAACACCAGGTTAAAGTCCAATAGGTTTATTTGGTAGAAAAAGCCACTAGCTTTTGGAGCGCTGTTCACAAACAGGGCATATAAAGACACAAACTCAATTTACAAAATTTCCAACCATTATTTTGTAAATTGAGTTTGTGTCTTTATATGCCCTGTTTGTGAACAGAACTCCCACTTACCTGATGACGGAGCAGCGCTCCGAAAGCCAGTGGCTTTTGCTACCAAATAAACGTGTTGGACTTTAACCTGGTGTTGTGAGACTTCTTACTGTGCATAATGTTCGACAGGATTCAAAACTCCTCAGATACTGAAGCAGTCCATGCCCGTATGCAGTAAATCCTGGGCAACATTCAAGCTTGGGTTGCAAGTGGCAAGTAATATTCAGGCCGTACAAGTGCCAGGCAATGACCATCTCAATGAGAGAGAATCCAGCCATATCCCCTTGACATTCAGTGGCATTGCCATCGCTGAATCTTCTACCATCTGCATCCTGAAGATTACAATGGACCAGAATCTGAACTGAATTAGCCACACTGTGGCTACAACAGCTGTTCAGAAGCTAGGAATTCTGTGATGAGTAACTTATCTCCTGACTCCCCAAAGCCTCTCCACCATCTACAGGTCAGGAGTGTGATGGAATCCTCTCCACTGGCCTGGATGAGTGCACCTCCAACAATGTTCAAGAAACTTGACATGATCCAGGACAAAGCAGCCCACTTGATTGGCACCCTATCCACAAATATTCACTCCCTCTTCCACCAACGCGTAGTTGCAGTGTGTACCCACTGCAGGAACTCACCAAGTCTCTTTAGACAGCACATTTCAAACCCCTGATCATTACTGTCTAGAAGGTCAAAGGCTGCAGTTATCTGGGAATACCACCACCTAAAACGTCCCCTCCAAGTTACTCACCAGCCTGACTTGGAAATATATTGTTGTTCCTTCACTGTCGTGAAGTCAAAACCCTGGAAATCCCTTCCTAATGGCACTGTAGGTGTCCCCACATGACATGAGCTACAGCGGCTCAAGAGGGCAGCTCACTATCACCTTCTCAAATTGCATTACGCATGAGCAATAAATGTTGGCCTAGTCAGTGATGCCTACATCCCTTGAAAGTATCAAAAAACTGAGGAGTCAGCCCTTCAGCAAAGGAGGAGTGGGAGTTGGAGAAAATCACGTTTCCATTTCCTGTTTTACAGAAGGATTGCACTGTACTACACCAGAGAATACAGAGAGGATAGACAGCACAGATCGATCCTGACCATCACCCAAAGAACAACTGCACAACTGTGGGAGGGCATCCAGTCCCTTAACATCATTGCACAACACAGAGAAGGTTGGGCAGTGAAACCATCATCTGGAAATCGGTCGGGTCAGGGGAGCTTTGACATATCATCAGATTTGAAACTGGTCAGTGGTGCGGAACCTTCCATCAGAACCAACCTTTCCAAAGATTTGGCTGTGGGTGGTCGGTCAGGTTGAGGCTGAGAAGAAATGTGAGTGAGCTCCAAGTGTAGTAAGAGCTTCAGTTATTCATTGAGCCTCATGACCCACTGATTCATTTCTATAGGGGAGAGATTGGTTAAGAATGAGGTTTGTGTTGAGGACTCCACAGGTTCATAACATTTCCTAACACACCAGGTGCCTCTGTTGTAACAAGGATAGTCACATGGCAGAGAAACCATTCAAGTGTGAGGTGTGTGACCGAACTTTTGCCCAGTCATCGACGCTCGTGATTCACCGACACGTTCACACTGGGGAGAAACCGTTCACATGTGAAGTGTGTAACAGAGGATTTGCACAATCTTCAGCCCTAGTGAAACACCGACGCATTCACACAGGAGAGAAACCCTTCATGTGCGAGCTGTGTAATAAATCATTCTCGGTGTCATCCAACCTCCGCACGCATCAACGCATTCACGCTGGGGAGAGGGCGTTCAAGTGTGAGGTTTGCAGTAAGGCATTTGTAAAGTCTACAAGCCTCCTTATACACCAGAGAATTCACACAGGGGAGAAACCCTTCAAGTGTGAGGCATGTGTGAAAGCTTTTACCTGTTCCTCTGATCTCCTCATACACCAGCGGATTCACACTGGGGAGAAACCTTTTAAATGTGACGTGTGTGATCGAGCCTTTGCACAGTCGTCAACACTCCTGAAGCACCAACGCATCCACACTGGGGAGAAGCCATTCAAGTGTGAGGTGTGTGACCAAGCCTTCTTGAAGTCAGGGAACCTCCGTGTACACCAACGGATGCACACGGGGGAGAAGCCATTCAAGTGTGAGGTTTGTAACAGGGGCTTTGCGCAATCATCGACCCTGGTAAGTCACTGGCGCATTCACACTGGGGAGAAACCATTCACCTGTGAGGTGTGCAACAAATCATTCTCGAGGTCTTCAACCTTCCGTGTACACCAACGCATTCACACCGGGGAGAAACCATTCACTTGTGACGTGTGCAGCAAATCCTTCTCGAGCTCGTCAAAGCTCTTGCTGCATCAGAGGATTCACACAGGAGAAACCATTCAAATGTAAGCTGAGTGACAAGACTTTCACATTCAGCATATCTCCAGTTCCATCAACACACTGACACAGGGGGAAGTAAGTGATCTTTGTGATGGAGAGGGTGTATAAGGGGACTGCGGAAAACTGGAATGGAATTGCCACTTGCCTTATATGGAAAGTGACTGGGCTTTCTTATATAGGTCTCATGATAATAGTGGCCACCTTGCCTTACCTGCAAAAAGCATTGGAAAGGGAAAGAAAAGGCAGAGAGAACCATCTTGAAGAAGCTTCAGCTCCAGGGAGAAACAGAGAGAGGAATCTAAGAAAGAGCCTGGTCTGCTGTAAAATAACTTGACAGCTAAATGTGCCACACCCGCAGGACAGGGGTAAGGAACCTTCTCTCCTCCCTGTGAATGGGTTTCCTTCGACTAAGCTCACCTGTTAAAGCAACCTTGGGCAATTCAACAAATGGAAGTCATCACAACTGCAGAGACACTTCTACAACTTCAGAAACCTCACTTCAGACAATGCAACATCTCAACTTCAAAACCTATCAGGCCTTCACCAAATATGGACTGAACTCATCAATTTTTTATCAGTATGGTTGATTTCCATCTGCAATTAATCTTTTTATGTCAGTGTGAATGATATAATTTTCTAGATCTAACTTTCAGAACAAGAGTGTTGAAATAAACCAATCTTTACTTTTCAAGTACAAAAACCTTTGTTGCTGGGTTATTGTGAATTGACTTTCTCACTGCAAGGGTAAAAAATACACTCTCAAGCAAATACATTGTTCACAGGCAACTTTAAAAGGATCTGTGTTACTTCTATCTGTAGTATTCTGAAAGAGATACCCCTGAGTGTGTGTGTGTGTGTGTTAGTGAAGTGAGTCGGCTCTCAGGAGTGGATATGGGGTAGAATTAGACCCTGCTTTAATTAGTGATGTGAATTATAGACAGATCCTCTTCAGATGATGGGTGTTTGACGAATACCATGGGTAATGTTTGTACTCTCCTGTCTGGGAAGGCTGCTTTCCTCAGTATGGTGAGGGAGTGGGGGTGAGTCTCCACAGACCTGAGTTCCCTCAGCCCATCATACCTCGATGTTCATGTTCTGGGAAAGATCTTGCTTTATTATTTTGCTCGAGTCAAAGTTTAGTGTTACCTGAATATTATGTTGTTTCCTGTTTTATCAGTTTTCTGTATAAATTTACAAACTCACAATAAATTCACATTTTAAAATTGTAACACATTTCCTGATTTGTCAGCACGGTGTCTTCCTATTCACTGAAACCCCCAGGAACCTAAGTAAGAGTCCTGTGCGCACAACTGTGCGCTGGTGTACTTTCTCCATCAATGGGTTTAGAATTTCCAGTTCACAGGAAGCTGAAGGCTTCTTGAAGATAGGAAGACTGGTATTTGCAGGTATTTTTATATCCACTTAGTTTGTCAAAGGACATCTGATAGTACATGACAGCCAATGATCTGCTTTTTGAAGTGAAGTCACTGGTACAATATAGGAAACAGGGCAGTCAATTTGTGCACAACAAGCTCCCACAAACAGCAATCCACTATTAACCAGATAATCTGTTTTGGTGATGTTGATTGCAGAATCCATATTGACCAAGACATCAAAAATAATTCCCCTGCTCTTCTGCAACAATGTCATTGTTACATTTACCTGAGGAGACAAATGGGGCCTTGGTTTAACTGATCTGAAAGATGGTACCTCTGACAGTGCAGCACTCCCTCAAGACTGCACTGGAGTGTTAGCCTCAGTGCTCAAGTCTCGAGTGAAACTTGAACCTCCAACCTTAGATACAGGAGTGCTAACTAAACCACGGCTGAGAGTAGCTTATAATATGTCCAGCAAGACACTCACATGGGAGAAATCCTGTCAGTGTGAGTTCTGTAATAAAGCCTCCACAATTGTCAGAGCTCCTGGGACATCAGTGAGCCCACATGAGAGACAAATCCTTCCAGTGTGATGTGTGCCAGAATTGTTTCACCCACTCCTCTCTCGCCAAACACTGGCATCTCAACAAGGATTTGGAGCCAGCTCACCAGCTTCCCTTACACTGAGAGTTGTCTGTGTTGTTTACCCTCCAGTGCTCACACAGGGGAGCTGTCCTTCCAAAGTACTGTCTGTCTCAGCAGTGTCTCTCCAATCTCTCCCACCATCAGTCCAATTGTTTCAAGAAGGTCAATTTAACCTTCGTTAATTTTTTGCCATGTTTCTTTTGGAGTTGTAAAACCTCATTAAAATGTGGACATCTTTTAAAGTGAAATTAAAACTGAAGTTTCCTCAGCACACAACTTCTGAAATATAAACTAAGCTTAAACTTAAAGTTATAAGTTATATCCAACACATAAATACACATATAAATTACATAAACCATATCTATTTCCTGACACAAGATTCTGAGGTTGAACAGATCATCATGGAGTGGGTAAGTGAGGGGCAGTACAGAAGATTTCAAACAGCTTGTGGGTTATGGTCAGTCGGGGATGTGAGGGGGAGTGATGTTTGTGAGGACAGGAAACCAGCAGAGAGAAGCTGAGCGGAGGGTTGCAGTTATGATGCACATTGTTGTGTTCAGTTGAGTCTCAGCAAGATGTGCGTGAGATGCCCTTCACCAGGTGTTCAGTACTCTGCTGTGGAGTCTGGTAGGGCGAGTGCTGAGATCTTGAGTGTCGTGGCAGCAGCTTCCCAACATAGATCCAGCAAGTTTGGTCAGTAGATTTTTTTTTTGGTTTTGATCTATGCTACTGTTTTCTTCAGATTTTTTTTTAGAAATTGTTCATGGGATGTGGGTGTCACTGATTAGACCAGCATTTATTGGCCATCCTCAGTTGTTCTTGAGAAGGTGGTAGTGAGCCACCTTGTTGACCCACTGAAGACCTTAACATCGGTAGTGGAGAAAATTCTTGAATCCATTATCAAGGACTTTATAGCAGAGCATTTAGAAAGCAGTGGCAGGATCGGACAGAGTCAGCATGGATTTATGAAGAGGAAATCATGCTTGACAAATCTGTTGGAATTCTTTGAAGATGTAACTAGTTGAATTGACAAGGGGGAGCCAGTCAATGTAATATATTTGGACTTTCAGAAAGCGTTTGACAAAGTCCCGAATAAGAGATTATCGTGCAAGATTAAAGCGCATGGGATTGGGGAAGTGTATTGAGATGGATAGAAAACTGATTGGCAGAGATGAAAACAAAGAGCAGGAATTAATGGGTGCTTTACAAATCGGCAGGCAGTAACTAGTGGGGTGCCACAGGGATCGGTGCTAGGACCCCAGCTATTCACAATATATATTAATGATTTGGATGAGGGAACAAAATGTAACATCTCTAAGTTTGCAGATGATACCAAGTTGGGTGGGAGGGTGAACTGTGATGAGGAATCAGAGATCCTTCAGAATGAGCTGGACAGATTGGGTGAGTGGGCAAATCAATGTCAGATGCAGTAGATTGGATAATTCGCTTTGGAAACAAAAACAAGAAAGCAGATTACTACCTGAATGGCTGTAAATTGGGAGAGGGGAGTGTGCAGTGGGACGTGGGTGTCCTTGTGCACCAGTCACTGAAGGTAAGCATACAGGTGCAGCAGGCAGTAAAGAAGGCAAATGGCATGTTGGCTTTCATTGCAAGAGATTTCGAGTACGGGAGCAGGGATGTGTTGTCGCAATTATACAGGGCCTTGGTGAGGCTACACCGAGAGTATTATGTGCAGTTCTGGTCTTCTTTTCTGAGTAAGGATGTTCTTGCTCTCGAGGGAATGCAGCGAAGGTTTACCAGGCTGATTCCAAGGATGGCGGGACTGATGTATGAGGAGAGATTGACTAGGATTGTTTTTGCCGGAGTTCAGACAAATGAGGGGGGATCCCATAGAGACTTATAAAATTCGAAAAGGACTAGACAGGGTAGATGCAAGGAGGATATTTCCAATGGTGGGGGAGTCCAGAACCAGGGGTCACAGTCTGAGGATTCAGGGTAGACCATTTAGGACGGACATGAGGAGACATTTCTTCACTCAAAGAGTGGTGAGCCTGTGGAATTCATTACCACAGGAAGTAGTTGATGCCAAAACATTGAATGTATTCAAGAGGCGGCTGGATATAGCACTTGGGGTGAATGGGATCAAAGGTTATGGGGGAAAAAGCAGGATTAGGCTATTGAGTTGGATGATCTATGATCATAATGAATGGCGGAGCAGGATCGAAGGGCCAAATGGCCTCCTCCTGTTCCTATCTTCTATGTTTCTATGAGGTGTAGGTATATCCATAATGCTGTTAGGGAGAAAGTTCCAGGAAGAAATGGCCGTTATATTTCCAAGCCAGGATGGTGTGTGACTTGGAGTGGAACTTGCAGTGGTGGTGTCCCCATGTAGCTGTTACCCTAGCTTAAGGTAGCTCTTCAAATTATACTGAAGTTTTGGGTGTTCGGGCATATTCATGATCCCAGTCTACATGCCGTGACCAGCAATTACTTCAGCAGACTACAGGTCCACAGAAAAGAGTTTATTCCATTTGTTTCATGTAAACAGGAGAAATAGCTAAACATAGTTTAATACAGTCATCATGACATTATTATTGTGAAGAGTTTCTGTTTTTTCCCCATTTATGATGGTTTACAGTGGTGAACTTTCTCTACCCTCACTATAATGATGGAGGAGGACAGTGAGAGAGGAAGAGGAGGAAAGAGGGTGAGGTATACAGGAGAGGTGGGGAAGTGAGAGGTTGAGAATTAAAGTGGAGAGATGGATTGAGGTGGGAAAGTAGGAGGAGAGAGGAAAAGAGAGATACAGGGAGAGAGCAAATTACTTCATCAAATTGAATACAACAGAGAGCAGCAGGGGGTTACTAGAGTTTTTTGGAGTAGTTGCTTCCCCAACGGACTGCAAGTGATAACACATGATATTGAAGGTCACCCAAGGAGACTCAGCTCCCTGAACAGAAAACAATTCCCCTCCTTCATGTAGTGTGTAATGACCGTCTGAGAATTCTCCATGTGAACCTCACTCACACTGGATCATCCCTTGATGTTTTCATTGTCAGAAACTCGGACATCACACCTATATTGAAAATGAGTGATCTGATGGCCAACTGATTAGGGACAAGGTTCATCCCTTCTGTGGCTGCTGTCACCATTTCATATCACACACACACAAATAAGTCTGACCTCTCTCCCTGAGTCATTTCAAAACTCATAAAGATGTTACCCCTGCACCTACCTGATCAGGAACCCCCCCGCCACGGACGGCCATTCACATGTCAGGTGTGTGGCAAATCTTTCTCATTGTTATCGACACTCTGCATACACCAATGTATTCACACAGAGGAGAAGCCATTCAGGTGCGAGGTGTGTGACAAATCATTTGTGGCTTTATCGACTCTCCACAGACACCAACGCACTCACACAGGGGAAAAACCATTTACATGTGAGGTGTGTGACAAATCATTCTCGTTATCAGGAAATCTCCGCAAACACCAATGCATTCACACAGGAGTAAAACCATTCACATGCAAAACGTGTGACAAATCATTCTCAGAGTCATCGACTCTCCGTGCACACCAACGCAGTCATACAGGGAAAAAACCATTTACATGTGAGGTGTGCAACAAGTCATTCAGAGTTTCGTTACACCTCCGCACACACCAACGTATCCACACAGGAGAGAAGCCATTCACGTGTGAGGTGTGCGGCAAATCATTCATGCTGTCATCGGGCCTCCTCGTGCACCAACGCATTCACACAAAGAAGAAACCATTCACATGTGAGGTGTGTGACAAATCGTTCTCGGTATCGGGGAATCTCCGCATACATCAACGCATTCACACACGGGAGAAACCATTTACATGTGTGGTCTGTCACAAAGCATTTATGAGATCACTGCATCTCCGCACACACCAACATATTCACACTGGGGAGAAACCATTCACATGCAAGGTGTGCATGAAATGATTCTCGCAGTCATTGAACTTCTGCACACACCAATGCATTCACACAGGAGAGAAACCATTTAGGTGTGTGATGTGTGATAAATCATTTTCTGCATTATCAAGTCTCCGTGTGCACCAAAGCTTTCATCAGGGGAAAAGACATTCACATGTGAGGTGTGCAAAGCATTTTTAAGGTTATCAACTCTCCAGCTCCATCAGTAGATCCACATCAGGGAGTAACCGTTTAAGTGAGAGGTTTCTGATAATGTTTTGATGATGTCTCCTGAGACAGCAAAGGATTCACACAGGGAAAATACTCCACAGATGCGATGTTCGTGTGAGTTTTCACCAAATCCTCTGATTTTTCTGAAGCACCAGCTGAGTCTCACTGGTGAGAAATCATTCCGGTATGAGTGTGTATCTCCTGGTCCATCAACACGTTCACACGGGAGAAATCATATTGGTGTGAGTTCTGTAAACAAGTCTTCATAATTTTTGGACCTCCTGGAATCCACATGTGGGCTACCATTCTGCCATCAGTGTGTGATTCTCTACACAAGTTCACTGCAGAGGAAGTTAAGTGGCATTGGGACACAGAACAAGAAGCAGCTTTCACTCACATCAAACAACTAGTGACAACAACGCCAGTGCTGAGGTACTATGATGTCAATGATGAAGTTACCCTGCAGTGAGATCCCAGTGAAACAGGACTTGGAGCAACATTCATGCAGCACGGACAACCAGTTGTGTTTGTATCCAGACTACTAAAACAAACTGAACGATGCTATGAGCAGATTAAGAAAGAGTGCCTGGATGTTCTTTGCTTGTGAGCATTTCAACCAGTACCTGTTTGGGAGAGAGAAAGTGATGGTCGGGTCTGACTATATTTTACTTCAAAGCATATTTCTCAAACCGCTTCTATCTGCTCCAAAGTGTTTACAAAGGATGTGACTTCATTTGCAGAGATATCACTTGGAAGTGAAGACCTGCGCACTTTAAAGTGTAATGTATGTGTAGAGACAAACGAAATAGGAACAGACTGGAAAAAAAGAGTTTTTGTTTAAGTGCAATCATTTTCTTTCTGGACTCTTTATGGGGAGTAAAGTGCAAACAAAAAGGAGGATTTGTAGGATTGGAATTCCCTCCACCTGGACTTTTGCTAAATATAAAACCTAGAAAACTTTATGGACATAAACACGGCTAACAAAGAGGCCAAACCTCTGCACAAAGGCACTGTACGGTCAGCTGTTAATCGACAAAGCATGTCAAAACCGAAACCAAGTTGATACTGTGAAAAGACACCAGGATATTATCATCTCAAAGAAACAAAACAGTGGCCATTAGACAATCCCATTAATGAAACTGGGAGACCATCAGAGCTGATGACCCCAGACAATAGCCATTACACAAATAACACTGACAACAGCTAAGGTGACATGGACTTTATCACAGACATATCAACGAATGGGGTCCATTGTTTCAGTTGTGAAAACAACATTGTGATGAATGGGTTTGTCTGGACCAAGGCAGGAGCCAGGTTAAAGAGACTAAAAAGGTGCTAAGCACTTACTGTCCAAACAGAAAGTCTCCAGGAAATATGCTGAAATATGCTTTAATATTTTCAATAATGTTTTGTAATAAAAAGGCAAAGACCTTAGAGTTTGGCACTAAAGTCACCAAAGAGAGTCAGGAAAGGTCAACCTGATTCATGGACCTACAGCTCACACCAGAACAACCAACCACATGGGGAGTTGTAAGTAATGGCCAGATGTGAGGGAGAGTGGGGCTGAGGTTTAAGAATAGTTTAAGAGTAGCAACTAAATCCTGAGGGAGTTTGATTTGAACTGATTAAGGTTTGAGCAGAAATGTGTGGTTTGATCAGTGGTTTTTCAGTGAAGGATCTTATTAACATGCCAAAGTTTTGAGTGTTGTGTGACGTCATTACACTAGTTTAGAGTTCTTATATTGGGGCATTGGGGGTGTTTTGTTTTAATAAACACATTTCTGGTTGAATCTAAACCCCTGTGTTTGTGTAAGTTTGTCCCTTATAAAATCACAAACTCAAGAACTGACACTAAGGGCAAACGGGAGCGTACACCTCCTACAGGTGTGCCCACCTCATTATACATGGTATCCACGAAGATCTCATGTGAGTGCTCCACAGTGATTCTAGTTGTTGCTCTTGATCCTAAATTGGATTTTGAGTAGCTGCATCAGCAGACATTTCCTGCACACATTGTCACCCTGGACACTGGACCACACAGGAGGAGCATTCAACATGGCCAAGCTGCCCGGCCATGACTTTGCCTCAAATTGCTCCCTTTACTTTTACTCATTTAAGGAATGTTAAGTATTCACAAGATACCTTATTTATTATACTTCAAACACTACTTAATCTGAATTAAAATACAATTTTCACTTTAGAGATTGGGCAGGACAGTCAAAATACTTACCAGGTCCTACTTACCAAGGTTGCTGCTCCTCTTATGCTGGCTCCCAGTTCTGCTCTTGTCTCAGGCCAGGTTCCCCTCACTCTTTAAGGTCACTGCTTCTCTCACAATCGTCTGCTGTCCTGCTTGGATCTCAAGCCTGGATCCTGTCATTCTTTATGCCGCTGCTCCTCTCATGCTATCAAATGACAAAACCAAAAATAAAGGAGCACCTCTTTCCCTTCCTCCCCAACTCCCAGCCATCTAATCTAAGTCATACTAGGGTGGACAGGCTCTGGGGAGTCAGGAGGCCAGTTATGCACTGCAGAATTCACATCCTTTTAAAAAATTATATTTATATGTCTGCTCCAGTTCAGTTTCTGGTCAATGGTAACCTCCAAAATGTTGATAGTGGGGAATTCAGCAATGGAAATGCCATTAAATGTTGGGAGGGGATAGTTGGATTCTTAGTTGTTGGAGATGGTCACATAAATGACAAATAGCATTTGTGCCACACAATCGGCCCAGGTTTGATTTTTTTTCCCAGGTCTTGCTGCATATGGACACAGATTGCTTCAGTATCTGGGCAGTTGTGAAGGTACTAAAATTTTTTTTCCCACTTCTGACCTTAAGATGGAAGGAAGATCATTGATGAAGCAGTTGAAGATGATTGGGCCTCGGACACTACCCTCAGGAACTCCTGCAATGATGTCCTGGAGCTGAGATGATTCACCTCCAACCAGCTCCCGTTGTGTTCAGTATGGCTCCAGCCAGTGGGGAGTTTTCCCCGATTGCCATTAACATTAATTTTGCTAAGGTTCCTTGATGCCACACTCAGGTAAAAGTTGTTTTTTTTTGGCCTTTGAAAATTAAATGCTGGCTTTCCTTAATTATATCCACAAAGAGATTCCTAATTTTGTGCTGGATTATCCATCTAGAATCTTTCCCACCAGCAAGGTTAAATTCATCAACCCGTTTTTACTGCTTATCCTTATATTTTTTAACAAGCCTATTGCAATTCTCCAGTCCTCTGGCACAACCCCTATATCGAAGGAAGGTTGGAAGTTTATTGCCAATACCTCTGAGATTTCCACTCCAGATGTCCCTCAGTGGTATTGGTCCCGGTGATTTCGTGACTTTAAGTACGCCAGTGTTTCTAATACCTCCTCTTTATCCATTTTGAGCACATCCAATGTTTCAATTACCTCCTCTGTCAATATGATTTCAGTTGCATCTTCTCCCTGGGTAAGGACCAGGTTCTCTTGTAATATCTCCACCACACTCTGTGTAAGAGTGTTCACCTTTCTACTCCCTAATTTACCCACCCATAATCTTACGAATTTTTACCTATTTATCTGTATCAAACATTCCCATTATTTAGCTGTCACTCTCTATCCATCCTCTCTGTTTACAGCTTGATTATTATTTTAATTATGAAGCTGACATCCTGTTTCATCCTATATTCTACCTGTTTTAGCATCCAGGCAGTTCTGCCTTTTCCAGTCCTTCCTTTCCCACTTGTTCAGATTCTCCATCACAATCCAGTCTCCTCTGGAAAGGGAGTGGCTAACCACTTTCCCATCCTGGACTTTCCTCACAGTTCCTTCTGGCTCTGCAGCCATTTTCGAGACTGACACTCACCTGGTGGGAACTACATTACCCATCTTGAATTCGTACCCGTAGCCTGCTCAGTGAGGAGCGGCAGTAAAGAATTGGGGAGAGCCCCAACCCCCATTCCCCTCCCACACCCCCCCATTCCCCCTCCCTCACAACTCCCATTTCTCCCCTTCCCTCACACCCCCCACACCCCCCATCCCCCTCCCTCACAACCCCCATTCCCCCTCCCTTCCAAACCTCATGTCCCCTCCCTCACACCCCCCATCCCCCTCCCTCACAATCTCCCATCCCTCCTCCCACAACCCCCATCTCCCCCTCCCTCACACACCCCATCCCCCCATACCCTCACATTTCTCCCTCCCTTACACCCCCCAATTACCCCCTCACACCCCCACCCCCTCCCTCACACCCCCCACCCCCTCCCTCATAATCTCCCATCCCTCCTCCCACAACCCCCATCTCCCCCTCCCTCACACACCCCATCCCCCCCCATACCCTCACATTTCTCCCTCCCTTACACCCCCCAATTACCCCCTCACACCCCCACCCCCTCCCTCACACCCCCCACCCCCTCCCTCATAATCTCCCATCCCTCCTCCCACAACCCCCATCTCCCCCTCCCTCACACACCCCATCCCCCCCATACCCTCACATTACTCCCTCCCTTACACCCCCCAATTACCCCCTCACACCCCCACCCCTCCCTCACACCCCGCCCTCCCTCACACTCCCATCCTCTCTCCCTCACACCCTCCCATAATCCCCTCACACCCCATCCCCCCTCCCTCACAGCCCCCCACCCCACCTACCTCAGCCCTCTTCCCCATCCCTCAACCCCCTATCTTTCCTCCCTCCTCACCCCCCCATCCCCAAATTATTTCTCTCCCCCTTGAAGCTCTTGAGCCATTCCTTTACAGCTAGTTTTCTGTTCAGTCTTGTGGTGAGTGACATTTCTTTCTGACTCGACTGAAAATGGGATAGGTTGTAAGAGAACCCCTGTGAATCTGGCATTCTGTCATCAGATGATTTTGCAAAGGGGCATCATGTGGATAAGAAATTAGTGGAGGCCAAGGAAAAATCCTTGGTGGGAGCGATGGCAGTGGGAAGATTCACCATTGCAGGAGATTCTCTGTATGCAACTGAAGAGGAAAGACTCACACAAGTCACTGCAGTCCCACTGGATAACAGGTGTTGTCTAACCTGAGTGTAGACCACAGTGCAGTGCACGGATGGCTATCAATGATCACCTTGGATTGGTAAGAGATACAGTAGAGATAGAATAGATAGGGAGAAAACTTGTGGAGCATGATCACCGGTAGAAAGCTGATGGGTCGAATTGTCTGTTTCTGTGCTTTAGAGACTAAAATCAAAGTGAAAAAGGCTGAAAATACTTAGGAGGTCAGGCACTGCCTCATCACCTGATCCTTGCTGTAGCACCCTCAGGTCTGACGGTGAAAAGGAATCTTATTGTATTTTGTTAAGAGTTGGTGAAGTTGCAGTCCTTCCCCATACAAAAGGAACTCCCCAAGCACAGTTTACATTGAGTCATAGCGTAACCCCACAAGTCCCAGAGTCACTCCCTCAATAACAGAGTCACTCCCTGTAGTAATTCAGCCAAACGGCAGTTTCCTGTCACCAACACCCTTCATTGTTCACCAAAGGAAAAGACTGCTCCTGTGGCTGACAGTCACGTAGTCTTCACCCCGGGACCCACGACTACAGGCTTCAACACACCTCCTGGCTGCTTCCCATTGGGTAAGCCTCCACTCACTCAATAAGACAACTCATACTCCTTGAAACCTATGGTAGACCTACTGACGATCCCTCGTGGCCTTTGTGGACATTGTAACATCCTTTCCTTTTTAGGTCTGAGGCTGTCTCAGCACCCCACTGCAAGGAGGTCCTTTCTGACACTTGGCACTTGGGCAGCGGTTCGTCGAAGGCATGGCCGTATCAGGTGTTGGAAACCGAACAGGGGACCTTCTCGTTTGGAGAGAGTGTTGCAGGTTTCTCCTCAGGTTCCACTTCAGCTTGGAGGCCCACTTCTCCAGCCTCCATCTCCAAGTCCGTGCCCCCGCTATCCAGAGGGGCCTACGTGGAGTCAGCTTCAAGTTGAGGGCTGGCAGCAGCTATCTCCATGGCCGGTGCCAGGAGCAGCTCGGGCAAGGACTCTCTGGCCCTGAGGTGGTCTAAGTGCTTCTTTAGGGTTTTACCCCAAACTTTAACTTTCTAAGATACTGGTCCTGTTTCTCCAGAATGAACCCAGGGACTTATCTGGGACCTTCCCCGGAGTTCCTTGCATGAACCAAATCACCTGCTGCAAAAGTTTTTTCTGTCTTTATGTAATCAAAGTTTCTTTTTTTGGTTTTCCTGCTGGGACTTCACCTTCCCCGCCAAGTATGGGAATGATAGGCTCAATCTGGGTCAAAGCCATCGTCCCACCAATAGCTCTGCTGGAGCAACACCTTGTCCTGTACGGTGTGGCGCTGAAACCAAACAACAGTCATGTCAGTTTAGTGTCAATGGATGCTGCCGGTTTCTTCATACCATTTTTAAAGGGTTGAACCACCCATTCTGCCAGTCCATTTGACAACGGGTGATAAGATGCAGTCCAGACACATTGAATACCATTGGAAAGCAGAAAGTTCTGGAAATCACCACTGGTGAATGCCGTGCTGTTATCGGAAACCAGGGCTTCCAGAATTCAGTGTATACTGAAGCCTTGCTGTAATTTCTCGATCATGGTGGAGCCCAGGAATGCACCTCCAGCCACTTGGAGTGTACGTCCACCATGATTAAAAAATGGAACCCATAAAGGGACATGTTAAGTCCACATGTATGCACACCCATGGCCTGCCAGGCCACTCTCATGAGGGTGTGAATTTTTAATTTTCATGGCACAGATCACATAGTTTTACCAAGTCTGTGATGTTGAAATCAAGACTGGGCCACCAGACATAACTACTGACCAGCATCTTCATTTATGATACTCCTAGGTGGACATTATGTAATTCCATTAATTTTGGATGTCGTCCTGGGAATGGAACAATTACTCAGAACCCCCAAAGACTGACCCCATCCTCAATACTAAGTTCAGCTTTCTTAGTGAGCTAGGATTTCATTTCTTTGGAGGGTTGTTCTTGGAATCCACCATGTAGGATTGTGTGTCTTATGGTGGATAAGGTTGGACCTTTTTGGGTCCAGGCTTTAATCTTCCTTGCTGACACTGGCAAAGTCTCAAAAAAGTTCAGGGTCATCACAACCTAAAGAAAGGAAACTCCGTGTGCCCGGATTAGTTATCCAGATCTCAGGGCAGTATTCCAAAATATAATTGTAGGTTGTCGGTATCAAGGCCTGGTGCAGTATCTGAGTGGAGCTGATGGGGAAATTGCTTTATCCTCTCTGAAGAGGTCCAGTAAGGGTTTATGGTTGGTAACTATAAAATAAAGTCAACCATAGACTTATTGATGGAAGTTCTTCATACCAAATACAACTGCCAACCCTTCCTTCTCAATTTGAGATTATCTTCCCTCTGCATCCAAAAGGTTCCTGGAGGCACACCCAATGGGCTTCTCCATCCCGTCTTTCCAGCGATGTGACAGCATTGCACTGACCCTGTATGGGGAAGGATCACAAGTTAAAATAAGTTATTTCTTAGGGTCAAAATGGGGCAGTAAGTTGGATGACAGTAGCTGATGTTTAACTTTAGAAAAATCTTTGCCTACAGAACTTCCCAAGACCATGTGTGGTATTTTCGTAGTAGGGCTTGCAAATGGGACAGCATAGAAGCCAAATTCAGGATACATTTTAGGTAATAATTGATTAATCCCAGGAAAGATTTTAACTCCATGGTGTTCCTTGGGGCCGGTGCTTCCTTGAAGGCCTTTACTTTATCCTCTACTGAATGTAACCCCTTGCCATCTACTCAGTTGCCTAAGTAACCTTTGACCGCTTGGAAAACACATTTCTCCCTCTTCAAGCAAACTCCCGCTCTGAACATCTGCTGCAACACTTCTTATAGGTTGGCCAAGTGTTCCTGTTCTGAAACCCCTGTGACCAAGACATCATCTAAGTATACTGCTACCTTGGATAGCCCTTGAAGGATGTACTCCATAATTCTTTAAAAGATGGCACACACTGATCAGACCCTGACAGGTAAATGGGTATTCCCGTAGGGACCCTTATGGATGTTGATTGTCACATATTTGCAAGACTCATCCATTTTAAGCTGAAGATAGGTATGGCTCATGTCCAACTTGAAGAACATCTTGCCATCTGGGAAATTGGCGTACAGATCTTTGATCCGGGGCATAGGATACCTATCGAGTTTGAGACTTGATTAACCGTAAGTTTATCGTCCCCACAAAGACAAATTGATTTGTCAGGTTTAAGAGCAGGGACTACAGGTGTGGTCCATTCTACAAACTGCACAGGCTTTATTATACCCCCATTTTCAAGGCACCTTAGTTCAGTTTCCACCTTTTCCAGTATGGAATAAGAGACTGGCCTAGCTCTGAAATATCTCGGTGTAGTGTCAAGGTCACCGTGGATCTTGGCCTTGGTTCCTTCTATTTTCCCCAGACCCTCCTGAAAAACTCCAGGTTATCTACTGATAACTTTGTACAGTCCCCCAGCCTATCCTGAAGATCTCCAACCATTGAGCTGAATCTGCTGGAACCAATCTCTTCCCATAAGGCTTGGTTGTGGCCCCATGCAACGAGTGGGAGATGAGCTGATTGCTGTCTCTAAATCCCTGGGGGACTTTTTATTTGTAAAGGTTCCCTTTGTAGGCAGCTAGCCTGACCTTCGTATCTTCCAACATCAGGAGTTGGATGCCCAATTGGAGGTGCTTATAGATGATCTATCTTGTAACGGAGACTGTGGCTCCAATGTCCACCTTCATCTTTAAGGGATAGCCATGTATCAGTAATTCCACAATAATCGGGGAAACCTGTATTGTTACAGTACGATTCAGTTGTAGTGTCTCTGTCTCTGGAAGGGGAGATACCTGCATTTTATGCTCAGGTTCCTAGTGTTAGGTTCAAGAATTCACTGACACCTCATGGTAAATCGTAAGAGTTTATTAGGAGTTCATTCAAAATGTACACCAGATTTTCAGTTTTGTTCGTCCTCTCTCTCTGTCTTACAGTCAAGATGTTACCAATCTTCCTCCAGATGTCTCTCTTCGCGTCTCTGCCTTTCTATTGTTCTTGCACATTATTATTATTCATTACTCCAGAGAACGGCCATTTATATTCATTGATCAATTAAACACATCTGCAAAGGGTGGCCGACACTAATTGGTTCTAACTTCCAATCATGCATTCACGAGGTAAGGGTCTGCTATGGTGAGCTGATTCACACACTGACTACATGACAAGCAGAAACATTGTAACATGATCCAGCACAAGTGAAACTTTCAGGATTTATCCTGTGAGAAACCTGAAGCTTCATTAGGATTTATCCTGTGTGAAAATGTTAATAAAAATATACTGTAGAAAATGTTATACAAAGGTTAGACCTAAAAAAAGGTAAAATAAAACAGTGGCTTCCCACACTAGGTAGCACGTGTTTTCCTTGCTCCTGAAACATTGCCGTGGCTGTGTCCTTTGACAATGCCTGCAGTAATCTGTCAACTACACCTCGGCCTTTTGGCTAAGATCAAGTGTAGTTTTGGCATCCTGCACTTGGTTGAAGTCATGAGGTTACACTGAGGCTTCATTTGAAGTAATTTTTTAATGCGGCATCCAGGCCTTTTGGCTCAGATGCAAATGAGATCAAGCCTTGGAGGAGGTGCAATGCCTACTCCAATCAGCTTGGATCATGTCGATCAAGCCCAAGACAGGAAGTGGGATGCCTGTCTTATCAGCTTGGATCGGGAATGTCTCACTTGCTGAGACTTTGATTGGATTGAATTGGGTATAAACATTTTAAAAATCTTCAACTACACTATCTGACGTATGTTCTATAATACTCTTGGAATCAGCACTGCTACCTGATTGACTGGTTTCATGAGCTCCCTCCCCCTAGGTGGAAGACATAGCTGCCCAATGCCTTTGGAGCTCCTGAGCTAATTTTTCGACACTCTGCCTTGGCCCTTTCTCTCCTGGAATCATAGAATCCCTACAATGCAGAAGGAGGCCATTCAGCCCATCAAGTCTGCACCAACCACAATCCCACCCAAGCCCTATTCCCGTAACCCCACGTATTTACCCTGCTAATCCTCTGACACTAGGGACAATTTAGCATGGCCAATCAACCTAACCCGCACATCTTTGGACTGTGGGAGGAAACCGGAGTACCCGAAGGAAACCACACAGACACGGGGACAATGTGCATACTCCCCACAGACAGTGACCCGAGACCGGAATTGAACCCAGGTCCCCGGTGCTGTGCTAACCACTGTGCAACCGTGCATGTATCTCAATGGCTTTTTTAAAGTCCAAATTGAGTTCACCAACAGCTTCTTTTGGATGGCAAGGCAATTTATGCCACTTACCAGTCTATCCAACAATAATTCATTCAGAGGTCCAAATTCGCAGGGTTCAGTTAATTTTCGCACCCGAGCCAAGAACTGAATGACTGGTTCCCCAAGGGTTCTTCCAGCCATGTTGAAGCAAAAGTGCCAGAGAATTACCGTGAGCTTCAGGTCATAGAGGTTTACAGCATAGAAACAGGCCCTTCGGCCCAACTTGTCCATGCCACCCCTTTTTTTAACCACTAAGCTAATCCCAATTGCCCGTGTTTGGTCCATAATCCCTCTATATCCATCTTACCCATGTAACTGTCTAAATGCTTTTTTAAAAAACAATCCTCTACCCGCTTCTACTACTACCTCTGGCAGCTTGTTCCAGACACTCACCACCCTCTATGTGAAACAATTGCCCCTCTGGACCCTTTTGAATCTCTCCCCCTCACCTTAAACCTATGCTCTCTAGTTTTAGACTCCCTTACCTTTGGGAAAAGGTATTGACTATCTAGCTGATCTATGCTCCTCATTATTTTGTAGACCTCCAGAGAAAAAAGTCCCAGTCTATCCAGTCTCTCCTTATAACTCAAACCATCAAGTCCTGGTAGCCACTCTTTCTAGTTTAATAATATCCTTTCTATAATAGGGCGACCAGAACTGTACACAGTATTCCAAGTGTGGCCTTACCAATGTCTTGTACAACTTCAACAAGACATCCCAACTCCTGTATTCAATGTTCTGACTAATGAAACCAAGCATGCCGAATGCCTTCTTCACCTCTGTCCACCTGTGACTCCACTTTCAAGGAGCTATGAACCTGTATCCCTAGATCCCTTTGTTCTATAACCAAAACCTACCATTAACTGAGTAAGTCCTGCCCTGGTTTGATCGACCAAAATGCATCACCTCACATTTATCTTAATAAAACTCCATCTGTCATTCGTCAGCCCACTGGCCCAATTGATCAAGATCCCATTGCAATCCTAGATAACCTTCTTCACTGTCCACTATGCCACCAATCTTGGTGTCATCTGCAAACTTACTAACCATGCCTACTAAATTCTCATCCAAATCATTAATATAAATGATAAATAACAGTGGACCCAGCACCGATCCCTGAGGCACACTGCTGGTCACAGCCTCCAGTTTGAAAAACAACCCTCTACAACCACTCTGTCTTCTGTCATCAATCCAATTTTGTATCCATTTAGCTACCCCACCCGAGATCCCATGAGATTTAACCTTATGCAACAACCTACCATGTGGTACTTTATCAAAGTCCTTGCTAAAGTCCATGTAGACAACATCAACTGAACTGACCTCATCTACCTTCTTGGTTACCCCTTCAAAAAACTCAATCAAATTTGTGAGACATGATTTTCCACTCACAAAGCCATGCTGACTGTCCCTAATCAGTCCTCGCGTCTCTAAATGCCTGTAGATCCTGTCTCTCAAAGTACCTTCTAACAACTTACCCACTACAGATGTGAGGCTCACTGGCCTGTAGTTCCCAGGCTTTTCCTTGCAGCCCTTCTTAAACAAAGGCACAACATTTGCCACCCTCCAATCTTCAAGCATCTCAACTGTGACTATCGATGATTCAAATATCTCTGCTGGGGACCTGCAATTTCCTCCCTAGCCACCCACAGTGTCCTGGGATACACTTCATCAGGTCTCGGGGATTTATCTACCAAGTAGTAGTGGTTTTTTTTACAAGGTCTACCAGTTCATTAAAATTTTTTGAATCGGGCATCTAATTGGTCAGGTTTCTTATAATGAAAGTCAGGGACCCGCATGCTGTTAGCAATATCACTTTTTGCTTTTCATCTTCTTCAATGTTGTCAGCATTGAAGAAGTATATAGAATCATAGAACCCTACAGTGCAGAAACAGGCCATTCGGCCCATCAAGTCTGCACCGACCACAATCCCACCCAGGCCCTACCCCCATATCCCGACATATTTTATCCACTAATCCCTCTAACCTACACAACTCAGGAAACTAAGGGGCAATTTTATCATGGCCAATCAACCTAACCCGCACATCTTTGGACTGTGGGAGGAAACCAGAGCACCCGGAGGAAACCCACGCAGACACGAGGAGAATGTGCAAACTCCACACAGACAGTGACCTGAGCCGGGAATCGAACCCAGGTCCCTGGAGCTGTGAAGCTAACCACTGTGCTACCGTGCCGCCCACATGTGCTCAGTGTATTGGGCTCAGTCTTCCCCACTGGTGGCCGAGAGCTCAAGTTTCCCCAAGAAGAGGCGTAATGGAATTTTCTTACTGGAGAAAATCTTGACGTTCAGAGATTGTCTGGAGGGAAAGATGCAGAACAAAAACAACTTTTTTTCCTCATCACTAGTGCAGTAATTCAGCCAAACGCCAGTTTCCCATCACCAATACCCTTTATTGTGCACCAAAGGAAAAGGCCACTCCCGCAGCTTACAGTCTGGCAGTGTTCACCTCAGAACCTATAAAGCCAGTCCGAGTAAATTTACAGGCCTAAAAACCACTGCTGGCTGTTTCCCATTGGATGAGGCTCTGCTCACTCAATAAGGCAGCTCGTACTCCACAAAACCCACGGGTAGATTTATTGATGATCCGTGATCATCATAACACATGCCAAACTTAAACTCCTCACCCATTATCTTTTCAGTTCCACCCTACTTACCCCTTTCTCTCCTGTGTCCGTGTCTCTCCCCAACCCCACCCTCAAAATCTCCTACGTCCGTGTCTCCCCACCCCTCCTGTGTCCCTCGCCACTGTCCAGGTGCTAATCCTACCACTGCACATCATCACTGCCTTGGATGCTGTGGGTCTTCCTCTTCCGACCTGCCGTCAAACACATCCCAGGCTCCACATCCCACACTGATGATGTCAGTTTGAAAGCCTCCGAAGATGAAGAATGTTATTCCCACACCAGAAATCTCTGTCAAACATTTACCAGGGGAACTGAGACAGCAGCTGCAATAAGTGAGGTTTTATTCAGATGGGACAATGACAAGTTTAAATCCCCTCCTGATCTGCTGGTCAAAATCGCCTCCGTTTCACCGGTCAGTTTCCCAAGCTTCAGGAAACTCATGTTACTCCAGAAATATTTGGATTGGCTGTGAGAGACGTCAATCAGAGAGCCCACCCACTCTGCCCATTCCCTCCTCTTCCTCTTTCACAGCTGCTTCACTTCCTGTAGGGACTGAAAACCAAGCGAGGAGATGGTGAGTGAAGGAGCAGGATTTATAATAATTACATTGCATAATATGCACACTAATGTTCAGGCAGTCTGACTATCCTGTGGGGAATCAGGTGTGGAAATGCCCCTTATGCTGTGTGAGAAGATCCAGCTGAGGGACCTGTTTACTCGGTGCTTTGTGCTGAGCTGTTTGATTGGAGCTGTGTGTTGGATATTGAGTGTGTTTATTGGAAGCATTTCCCTTCTGATTTACAGGCTGAGTTTTATTGATAGATCATTGCTGAATATGAGAAGGTGAGATGTAATTATCTGGGAGGAGCAGAGATACATTTATTGAAATATCTTTTAATGCCTTCTTTAAAGATTTTACCTGAAGGCCTCGGCCTTTCCCAAAAGCTTGGGTTTGGATTTGATAGTTTTGCCCAGTGCTGTGTCTGATAGCTGAATTTGGGATGTGCAGTCTGAGTGAGTGCAGTGTATCTAATTTCCCAGGATAAACCAGAACCCTTCAGTCAGCTACACTGAAGCAATATTTTCCTTACCTTCCAGCACTTCCTGCCCAGTGTGTTTTCTTCAAATAATTTGGGAAAACAAGGGCAGGTATTTCAAAATCAATACTGAATTAACATTTCCCCTGAGTGTTTTTTTATTTTAAACACATACTCTAAAGGTAAAGCTGGTCTTCACCAGCGCAAGTCGAGCTCAGTGAATTGATAGCCCATTTTACACACCACCAACTATCTTTTCCATTGGCCTTATGGCATCTGGGATGATGGGACCTGGGCAGAGGAAAGAAAGTAGCCACATTGTCTGTTCCTGGTCATTGTCCAGTGTCTTTGCTGGAAGCAGAAGGTTTGTGACAGACAAGTGAGGAAAAAGAAAGGACTTGCATCTGATCCCCACATAGGGGAATAGCAGACTGGCACTCACTGTGGAACAGTCTTTAACTGAGCAGTCAGCCCCTTCAGCAAACGCGGGGAGAGAGTTGTAGAAAATCATGTTTCCTTTTACTGTTTTACAGAAGGATTGCACTACTAAACCAGAGAATATAGAAAGGATAGACACTGCAGATAGATCCTGACTATCACCCAAGGAGCAACTGCACAAATGTGCAAGACATCCAGACCCTTCACAGCGTTGCTCAACACAGAGAAGGTTGGACAGTGAAACTATCATCTGGAAATTGGTCTGTTCAGGGAGCTTTGACATATCATCAGACCTGAAACTGGTCAGTGGTGTGGAACCTTCCATCAGAACCAACTTTTCCAAAGGTTCAGCTGTGGGTGATCAGTCACGGTGAGGCTGGGAAGAAGTGAGTGAACTCCAAGTGTGGTGTGGATTTAAGTCATTTATCGAGCCTCATGAACCACTGACTCATTCCTACAGGTGAGAGGCTGTTCAAGTGTGTGGTATGTGAGGAGGACTCACAGGTTCATAAGATCTTCTAAGGAGCATTTGTTACAAATTCTGTTACCACAAGGGCAGCCACATGGAATGGAAACGATACAGGTGTGATGTTTGTGATAAAGCTTTTGTGAATTCTGCAAAGCTTCTGAGGCACCAGATGATTCACACAGGGGAAAAACCATTCAGGTGTGATTTTTGTGAGAAATCCTTCTCACAATCATCGATCCTCCAACGACACCAACTCATTCATACAGGCGAGAAACCCTTTACGTGTGAGGTGTGTAACAAATCTTTCACACGGTCATCAAGCCTGAGTGAACACAAACGTCTTCACACAGGGGAGAAACCCTTCACGTGTGAGGTGTGTGACAAATCATTCTCAAAGTCATCGACTCTCCGTCAGCACCAACGCATTCACACAGGAGAGAAACCCTTCAAATGTGATTTTTGTCAGAAAGCTTTCAACCAATCCTCCAATCTTCTATCACACCAGAGGAATCACACAGGAGAGAAACCTGCATGCGAGGTGCGTAACAAATCATTCTCCTGGTCAATAGGCTACCGTAAAAACCAACGCACTGACACAGGGGAGAAACCCTTAACATGCAAAGTGTGTGACAAATCATTCTCACGGTCATCGTACCTTCACATACACCAACGTGTTCACACAGGTGAGAAACCCTTCACATGTGAGGTGTGTGACAAATCATTCACACGCTCATCAAGCCTCAGTGAACACAAACATCTTCACACAGGGGAGAAACCCTTCACGTGCAAAATGTGTGACAAATCATTCTCAAAGTCATCAACCCTCCGTCATCACCGACGCGTTCACACAGGGGAGAAACCCTTCACGTGTGAGGTGTGTGACAAATCATTCTCAAAGTCATCGACCCTTCGTCAACATCAACGCGTTCACACAGGGGAGAAACCCTTCAAATGTGATTTTTGTAAGAAAGCTTTTTACCAATCCTCCCATCTTCTATCACACCAGAGGATTCACACAGGAGAGAAACCCTTCACATGCGAGGTGTGTAACAAATCATTCTCACGACCATTGAACCTTCACAGGCACCAGCGCGTTCACACAGGGGAGAAACCCTTACCGTTTAAGGTATGTGACAAATTATCCTTGGACTCATTGGCTTCTTACATACACTGTCATGGTGTGTGATAAATCAATCCCCGAGTTACCTTCCCTCTGCATACAACAACACATTCATACAGGAGACAAACCATTCACATGTATGGTATGTAACAAATCATTCTCGGACTAATCAGCCCTCTGCACACTGGTGCGAAATCGTTCATATGCGAGGTGTGCAACAAATCATTCTCACCATTATCAGATCTCCAGAGACACCAGCGCATTCACACAGCGGCTCACCTGCTTCCGTTACACGAGTTTCCTGTGTTGTTTACCCTCCAGTGCTCACAGAGGAGAGCTGTCCTTCCAAAGCACTGTCTGTCTCCAACCTCTCCCACCATCAGTCCAATGGTTTCTCAAAGGTCAATTTAACCTTTGACCCGTATTAGGGACCAGTTTATGAACTCCAAAGTATCTTACGAATGTTAAAGACCAGACCACAAACTCCAAGGTATGTTATGCAGCTAGCCTAGACCCCAAATTTTGCATTTGATTTTGGCATTAGGGTGAGCATAAGGTGCTTCACACCAGGTACGATTCAGTGATCCACTCGGAAACTTTTATCAAAACAAAATTTTATTTAAAAACACAATTCGAATATAACAAAATAATTAACATAACCTTTACCAATCAAAATACTAATCCTTAATAGCTAGCTATCTCTGTTCTTCCAATTTAAAGCAATACCCCATAAGCAAATACCTTCTGTAGAACCAGTTAGCACAGGAACCAAAGATGCTTGCGTCATGATAGATTTCTAGGTTTTTAATACTTCTGGACAGAGATCCAGAGATCAATTTTCAGAGAAGGATGTATCCTCAAAACAGCAAAACTTCAGAGAAGTAAACCTAGTCTGTGGCAGCTTCCAGACTGCAGAGACAGGAAAGGATACCTCTCTGCAGCTTCCAAACAGCAACTCTCAGATGCTCCAGATCTGAAAAATAAATCATGGTCCAGACTTGACCTGTCTTGTGACACATTTTCCGAGTGCTGGAGACAGCTTTCAGCCTGCATCCGGGGGACTTCTGAGTAGAGATCAATCTTATGACAAAGTCAGAACCATCTCTAAGACAACTGCATTTTACAACACCTCATAAAATTAGTTTTAAAAATTTGTGTTATTTCTCTATTCTCAAAAACCAAGACTTAAAATTCAAAATTTAACATATATATTTAGTATTCAGATATTGCTCTCTTGTCCATCATAAGGAAACATGTGCATAAGCAGGAGCTTCTTTGCATATTGATATCTTTTGGTGATATTTGGCAATTTGGTGTGACGATACTGTGCCTTTAAAAAATGTATTTGTGCCAAGTTTCTTGTGAAATAGATGTTAAGATTCAACTCTGTTTCAATGGTGCCAATTTGTCTGCACCTGGCAACCCAAATGCTGAGCATGCAGAAGGATATTTGCTCCGAGTTACTGGGGTGTGTGTTTTAATCTGAGTTAATGCAATTTTCTTTGTTATCAGGGTTTTCACTTGGTGTTTAAGTAGGGTTTGATTAGGTTTATAAGAGAGAGTCATGTGAATGGGTGGAGCTAGACTTACAGATAGAAAAGCAGGCAGTTTCTGCTTGAATTTGAAAGGAACAGCAGCTCTTTCTCCAGAGGTCTGCAAAAGGTAAGGGGTGTTTTTTCTCTTTCTCTTTGGAGTCTGTTCATTAGTGACAGACAGCATGGTTTTGTAAGAGGGAGGTCGTGCCTTACAAATTTGGTGGAGTTTTTTGAGGAAGTGACAAAAACGGTTGATGAAGGAAGGGCCGTGGATGTCGTCTATATGGATTTCAGTAAGGCATTTGACAAAGTCCCACATGGCAGGTTGGTTGAGAAGGTTAAGGCTCATGGGATACAAGGAGAAGTGGCTCGATGGGTGGAGAACTGGCTTGGCCATAGGAGACAGAGGGTAGTGGTCGAAGGATCTTTTTCCGGCTGGAGGTCTGTGACCAGTGGTGTTCCGCAGGGCTCTGTACTGGGACCTCTGCTATTTGTGATATATATAAATGATTTGGAAGAAGGTGTAACTGGTGTAATCAGCAAGTTTGCGGATGACACGAAGATGGCTGGAATTGCGGATAGCGAAGAGCATTGTCGGGCAATACAGCAGGATATAGATAGGCTGGAAAATTGGGCGGAGAGGTGGCAGATGGAATTTAATCCGGATAAATGCGAAGTGATGCATTTTGGAAGAAATAATGTAGGGAGGAGTTATACAATAAATGGCAGAGTCATCAGGAGTATAGAAACACAGAGGGACCTAGGTGTGCAAGTCCACAAATCCTTGAAGGTGGCAACACAGGTGGAGAAGGTGGTGAAGAAGGCATATGGTATGCTTGCCTTTATAGGACGGGGTATAGAGTATAAAAGCTGGAGTCTGATGATGCAGCTGTATAGAACGCTGGTTAGGCCACATTTGGAGTTCTGCGTCCAGTTCTGGTCGCCGCACTACCAGAAGGACGTGGAGGCATTGGAGAGAGTGCAGAGAAGGTTTACCAGGATGTTGCCTGGTATGGAGGGTCTTAGCTATGAGGAGAGATTGGGTAGACTGGGGTTGTTCTCCTTGGAAAGACGGAGAATGAGGGGAGATCTAATAGAGGTATACAAGATTATGAAGGGTATAGATAGGGTGAACAGTGGGAAGCTTTTTCCCAGGTCGGAGGTGACGATCACGAGGGGTCACGGGCTCAAGCTGAGAGGGGCGAAGTATAACTCAGACATCAGAGGGACGTTTTTTACACAGAGGGTGGTGGGGGCCTGGAATGCGCTGCCAAGTAGGGTGGTGGAGGCAGGCACGCTGACATCGTTTAAGACTTACCTGGATAGTCACATGAGCAGCCTGGGAATGGAGGGATACAAACGATTGGTCTAGTTGGACCAAGGAGCGGCACAGGCTTGGAGGGCCGAAGGGCCTGTTTCCTGTGCTGTACTGTTCTTTGTTCTTTGTTTGAAGACAGGTCTTTCTCTGGAGCTGCTGTCTGAGAATCAGAAGACAGGTGTCTCCCTGTACCTCTGTCCAGAAGAGTTGAAAGGCTTGAGGACTGGCAACTCATGTAAGGCTGTGTGTTCTTGCTAATTGATTCTGAAGTGGAGTTTACATCTATGAGGAACATTGCTTAAATTGGAACTAATAGAGATAGGTGGCAGTTAAGAATTATACCTTGTCATGGTTAAGTATTTCAATTGGTAAAAGCTATGCTAATTCACTTTTGGTATAGTTAAAGTGTATTGTTAAATAATACTGTGCCTTTAAGAAATGTATTAGTCATGTTTCTGTGCAGGATGTTTCTAGCAATCCCTTCCATTTTATCGGAGCCATTCTGTCTACAATCAGCATCCTGTATTATTGTTGCTGCCGGAGCACAATTGTTTAATCTGAACTAATGCTGTTCTGCTGTTCTTGGTTCCCCTGAGACTTTTCAAAGTGAGGCTAGATTTGCATAATTGACAGATATGGTCAAGTGACTGCTATGCTTACACAGAATATTCAAGCTGAGATACTTTTGAGTTGAGAGAGAGAGGAGTACTTTTCTTTTCCCCTCTCTGAAGTTGGAGAGTAGAATCTGCCAGGAAATAAGTCTCTTTCTTGGAGATTCTGCAGGCTGAAAGCTGTTTCCAGCACTCGGAAAATGTGTCACAAGACAGCACAGCAAAGTCTGGACCATGATTTCTTTTTCTTTTTCATTTCTTCCTTTAGGTAAAGCTGGCCCATAACATCCAGGAGCGCTTATTAACTGGAGGATGGGTTCCGTACATCAAGGAGCTGCCGGAACAGCAGGATTTCACGAGGAAGCTGTTTGGCCTCTCCAACCCCACGATAACCAATGGTGGATCGGATATGAGGATGAGTGAAGGTGATGTCAGCAGCTGAGTGTTAAAACCATCAGGAAACAAGTTAATTTAGTTGACAAAAGATAATAATTGTGATTTTCTTCCTCTGACAGATACACAGGTGTCCATGGACGCATCAAACAGTGATGGAGGAGAGTTGGCAGCAGCATCCAAGATTCCTGAAAGGGCTGATGAGGAAGGGACAGATGTGTACACCTCACAGCAATGTGGCATGGCAACTGCATTGGAGGAAGGAGAGGAGACTCAGGAGGGTAAGATGTCTGATTTGGGGTGTGGTGTTGATGAGTCAAAGTTAAATATTGTGGTTTGTGTGAAGGAGGAGGCCTGTGATGCTCTGACTGCTGTGGTGGAGGGAGGGCACTCAGGACCTACTGGAGGTGAGGAACCTGCGACGTTGGGAGCGGGAGCTCTGCCATCTCCTCAAGCACACGGACAACATCAGGTCCATGCTGCTGGTGAAGAAAAAGATGATCTGAAACCGCTTCACCGCTCACATCAAGAACAGGTTCAAAGTACGGAGAGTTATCAGTCCACTTGTAATTTGCTACAGCAAACTTTGACTGAATTTAAGACAGATGTTAGCCAGAATCTGCAAAGAAACAATGAAATTCTTCAGCATCATCTACAAAGAAACAATGAGATTCTTCAGCAGCAGAATGAGGTTCTGAGACAGCAGAATGAGATTCAAAATCAGCATCTACAAAGAAACAACGAGGTTCTTCAGCAGCAGAATGAGATTCTTTGTCAGATTCTACAAAGAAGCAATGAAACTTTGAATGAAATGAGGCAGATTCTGTCTCGGGTTGTAGCACCTGCACCTTCTGGCCAGCAGCAGCCCAGTGCAGAGACATCTACTACTGGACATGCCTCTGACACAGGAGAGGTCACGTCACGGGAATGGGGGAGACACAGAAGGAATTAAGAGTCCCTCTGTTCAACACTACTTCCTCAAACCCATTATTGCGCCATCCTGAAGAATTTTTGTCATGATGGAGAGCGTCTCTCTCGGGAGGATGATGGCACAATAAGCCCAAATCCGTGAATCCTGCCTTGCTCACTACGATCATAGCACCTCCATTTTTGTGGGATTAGGAAGGGGCGGGATCAGATTAGCATGCCCATAGAAATCATCAGCTGTTTCCACTTGTGTCATTTTGGGTGAGAGGTATCTGAAACCCAGCTTGTGCAGATTAGGTCCAGTAGGAGCAGGTCTGAACTCCCCAGATTTGTTTGGACAGCTAGTGTACCATTTTGTAGAGGATATGTTCCCCAGATATCTTTGTGGGAGGTAAGCTCCCCTTTGAGATTACGAAAAGTAGAAATGAACGAAAAGTGGATAAACGCATTGGAACTGAGAGCACAAGGAACTGTTAAAAACAATTGTCAGAAGTGTCATGATGAATTGTCAAGCTATCCAGGCATTTAAACCTCCTGCCTTTAACTCTGAAGGAACTGCAGTGTTAAAAATTATTACCTTTTGCTCTGTCTGTTGACATAAACCTCAGGGATTGACTGGATTAATGTTGCATGACACATTTCACAACATCCATTATCACAGTAGGGTTCATGTCATATCATTTTGATTGACAGCTACATGTGGTTATGGACACTTGAAGTGGGACTGTAAATCTCAATTTTTTTTATAGACAGGATTACGCAATTGAATGATATGTTTGTTAAAAGGAATGTAAATGTAGTAATTAGTTTTTTTTACTGGTTTAAAAAATAAAGTATGTTGCAGACACTTGTAAATTCATTTTATTTAACCTCAGCATGGATCTTGAGGACTGGCCATTGTGGATACTGGGTGAGCTGGTACAGGTGGTGTAAGGGCAATGGGTGGGGGGCTAGGGTCAGTTGAATTAGCAAAAATTTGGCATAGATGATGTAAAGGGCCATGTGGACTGGGTAGGGGACAAAGGTTGGCATGGAAAATATGAGGAGCTATGGGAATAATTTGATGCATAAATTGGCATGGAAGGTTTGGAGGGGGTGGTCATGATCAGGGAGCATAGGAAAACAGAAGGTACGAGGGCCATGCGGCAGAGGGGTTGGGGCATTGGTGGGATGTGGGGACTGTGTGAGGGTTGATGGCTTTTTTATGTTTCTCTTTTTTAAACTTGGATATAGTGCCAGTTCTCCGAGACAGGCCTTCCACACAGTCCGTCTCTTCACCCTGTATCCTCTATTCATGACGGGGTCACCTGGCCTTATTCCCAGGGTTCTCCTCAACCCTGGAACGAATACCCCAACTTCCAGGCCCTTTCTCCCGGGTTGGGTTTTATCCAGTCAAATGGCTCAGCACAAAGCACCGAGTAAACAGGTCTCTCAGCTGGATCTTCTCAATCAGCATAAGGCACATTTCCACACCTGATTCCCTACAGGATAGTCAGACTGCCTGAACATTAGTGTGGATATTATGGGATGCAATTCATAGGAATCTTGATCCATCACTCACTGAATATTCATTCCTGAATAAGTGTGGGTATGACAGGGTACCATTTCTAACAAACTGCTCCTTCCCTGCTAAAAGTTTGACAGAGATTTGTATCCTCTACATTCATGACGGGGTCACCTGGCCTTATTCCCAGGGTTCTCCTCAACCCTGGAACGAATACCCCAACTTCCAGGCCCTTTCTCCCGGGTTGGGTTTTATCCAGTCAAATGGCTCAGCACAAAGCACCGAGTAAACAGGTCTCTCAGCTGGATCTTCTCAATCAGCATAAGGCACATTTCCACACCTGATTCCCCACAGGATAGTCAGACTGCCTGAACATTAGTGTGGATATTATGGGATGCAATTCATAGGAATCTTGATCCATCACTCACTGAATATTCATTCCTGAATAAGTGTGGGTATGACAGGGTACCATTTCTAACAAACTGCTCCTTCCCTGCTAAAAGTTTGACAGAGATTTCTAGTTTGGGAATAGAATTCTTCATCCTTGGTTTTCAAACTGACATCAGTGTGGGGTGTGTAGCTTCAGATATGATTGACAGCAGATCAGAAGACCCACAGCATCCAAGGCAGTGATGATGTGCAGTGGTGGCATCAACACATGCACAGAAGAGAGGGACACAGGAGAGGGAGCGATGTGAGGGAGAAGCAGAGAAGAGTTTTGGAGAGGAGAATGAACCAGTGCTTGGGAAGTGACTGTTGGGATATGCGGAGAAATACCGTGACTCGGGGAGTTTCTCTTACTTGGGAAGTGACAGTGACTCAAAGATTGAATCAAAAGTGGCCAACTCTAAGGAAATAATAAAGGACATTAGACTGTGAGATCTCAGCAGGGATGTTGTGTAGGGGTAGGGTAGGGGGCAATAGAGACAGGGCTGTCAAGTGGTGAGGGAGAAGGTGGGTTATTACCTGACCTACTGAATATTTCCCGCATTTTTTTGTTTTGATTCTAGTTTTTAACTCACAGAAACAAACTGTTCAGCCCATCTGCTTTTTACTTTGCTTATGCTCTACATGAGCTTTCTCCCTACCTATTTTCTCTCACACTGTATCTCTTGCCAATACAAGATGGTTACTGATACCCGTCCGCACACACGCACAGGTGTGCAAATGCGCAGAAATCCAATGATGTCACTCCACGGTGTCCAGCCTGCCAGTACCCTGTGCACACATGTCAATTATATCACCATGCACATACACCACCTTCCGGATTCTGTGTTTTAAATACTCTCTGTTAAAACCAAAGAGGAGGCATATAAATTGGCCAGAAAAAGCAGCAAACCTGAAGACTGTGAGAAATTTAAAATCCAGCAGAGGAGAACAAAGGGTTTAATTTGGAAGGAAAAATAGAGTATGAGAGTAGGTTTGCAGGAAACATAAAAACTGACTGCAAAATCTTCTACAGGTATGTGAAGAGAAAAAGACTGGTGAAGACAAATGTAGGTCCCTTACAGTTAGATCAGGTGAATTCATAATGAGCAATTAAAAGATGGCAGACCAGCTGAACAAATACTTTGGATCTGTCTTCACTAAGGAGGGCACAAATAACCTTACAGAAATGTTCACTAATGTCCTTTAGGAAAGGAATTCTGCCATCCTTACCGGTCTGAGCTACATGTCACTCCAGACCCTCAACAATGTGGTTGACTCTTAAAAGTCCTCTGAAATGGCCTAGCAAGCCGTTCAGTTCAAGGGCAATTAGGGAGGGACAATAAATGCTGCCCAGCCAGCGCCACCCACATCCCATGAACACATTTTAAAAAATACTAGGCGACAGAGGGTCTAGCATGAAGAAGGAACTGAAGAAAATCCTTATTAGTCAAGAAATTGTGTTGGGGAAATTCCTGGGATTAAAACCTAATAAGTCCCCAGGGCCTGATGCTCTGCATCCCAGAGTACTCAAGGTAGTGGCCCTAGAAATAGTGGACACATCGGTGATCATTTTCCAGCATTCTATAGACTCTGGAAGAGTTCCCAGTGGATTGGAAGGTAGATTATGTAACCACAGTTTTAAAAAAGTAGAGAAAAAACAGGGAATTATAGACCAGTTATCCTGACATTGGTGGTGGGGAAAATGCTGCAGTCAATTATTAAGGATGTAATAGCTGAGCATTTGGAAAGTGGTGACAGGATCTGTCTAAGTCAGCATGGATTCACTAAAGAGAAATCATGCTTGTCAAATCTTCTGGAATTTTTTGAGGACATGACCAGTAGAGTGGACAAGGGTGAACCAGTGAATGTTGTGTATCTGGACTTTCAAAAGGCTTTTGACAAGGTTCCACACAAGAGATTAGTAAGCAAAATTAAAGCTCATGATATAGGAGTAATTTATTGACGTGGATAGAAAACTGGTTGGCAAACAGGAAGCAGAGAATGGGAATAAACGTGGCAGGCAGTGACTAGTAGGGTACCGCCGGGTTCAGTGCTGGGACCCCAGCTATTCACAATGTACGTTCATGATTTGGATGAAGGAATTGAATGCAATATCTCCAAATTCGCAGATGACATTAAGCTGGGTGGCAGTGTGTGCTGAGAGGAGGATGCTAAAAGGCTGCAGGGTGACTTGGACAGGCTGGCTGAGTAGGCAAATACTTAGCAAATGCAATATAATGTGGATAAATGTGAGTTATCCACTTTGGTGGCAAAAACAGGAAGGAAGATTATTTGAATGGTGGCAGTTTAGGAAAAGGGGAAGTGCAATGTGACCTGGATGTCATGGTGGAACAGTTGCTGAAGGTTGGCATGCAGCTACAGCAAACGGTGAAAAAGCTAATGGCATGTTGGCCTTCATAACAAAAGGATTTGAGTATAGGAGTAAGGATGTCTTGCTGCAGTTATACAGGGCCTTGGTGAGGCCACAACTTGAATATTGTGTGCAGTTTGGTCTCCTAGTCTGAAGGAATACATTCTTGCTATTGAGGGAGTCCAGCGAAGGTTCACCAGACTGATTCCTGGAATGGCAGGACTGACATATGAAAAGAGACTGGATCGACTGGGCTTGTTTCATAGAATCCCTACAATAGAGGGAGGCCTTTCAGCCCATTGTGTCTGCACCGACCACAATCCCACCCAGGTCCTATTTCCATAACCCCACACATTTACCCTGCTATTCCCCTTGACACTAAAGGTCAATTTACCATGGACAATCGAACTAACCCACGCATCTTTGGACTGTGAGAGGAAACTGGAGCACCCGGAGGACACCCACGCAGACACAGGAAGTGCAAACTCCACACAGACAGTGACCTGAAGCCGAAATTGAACCTGTGAGGCAGCAGTGCTAACCATTGTGCCACTGTACTCACTGGAGTTTAGAAGAATGAGAGGGGATCTCATTGAAACATATAAAATCCAGATGGGACTGGACAGGCTAGATGCAGGAAGAATCTTCACGGTGTTGAGAAGTGCAGAACTAGGGGTCAGAGCCTAAGAATAAGGGGTACACCATTCAGGACTGAGATGAGGAAGAACTTCTTCACTCAGAGTTGTGAACCTGTGGAATTCTCTACCACAGAAAGTTGTTGGGGTCAGTCCATTTGATATGTTAAAGAGGGAGCTAGATGTGGCTCCTGCGGCTAAAGGGATCAAGTGGTATGCAGAGAAAACAGGAGTGGGATGCTGAAAGTGCATGATCAGCCATGATCATATTGAATGATGGTGCAGACTCGAAGGGCCGAATGGCCTACTTCTGCACCTATTTTCTATGTTTAATACCATTAGTTTCTGGCAGTGGTTTTCTGTTTGTGTCTAAAATCTTACATATTAATAAATATATTGCTTTAGTTTGTTTGTCATGGGTTGATGGTGTGACATTTACTGCTTTTAAAATGAAACAGGAAAGAGGCAGCTCACGTACATGGTCTCAGAGGCATTGTAAAGTCATTAATGATAGGTCCAACCTACGAAGCACCGATTGAGGTGATCTTGTGGTGCAGTGCTGCCTCTGAGCCAGAAGCTCTGGGTTCAAGTTCCACCTCAGGAATTCATGGCCAAGGAAGGTGCATTCATAACGCGGCCAAAACAGTTGAGTGACAACCGACTAGCTGGCAGTAAGAGTGGGAGAGACTCCTGGTCAGCCATGCTTTGTGTGGAGTGGCACTCCTCCAGTTATAAGCCTTGGGTGACAGGGGAGTGACCTATTCCAGGAAAAATCTTACTTTGGGAACAGATGAAAGTCTGTCTTTGGCACTACTAGGTGCAGGAGGAGAAGTAGCTAAGCACTTATTGAGGGGGCAAGTTCCATTCCACAGGAGGCATCCTCCACTTCTGCAAACTGCGCTTTTGTTGCTCGCAGTCAAAACAAAATGCCTCAAAGAAAGTCTGAATTACAGCATCTGGGGTTGATTTGATTGTAAACAATCTGAAGGAAGAAGTGAAAATTTTACAGGACTATTCTGAGTAATAGATACTGGAACTGCTGGAGGTCGACAGGCTGAGTGGAATGAGAGCTGTTGTACAACACATCAGACTGAAAGAAGCAGCAATGAAAGGTCAGTATGTCAGTGATTCTGCCACAATTCTTGTCACATTGAAGTTGTAGTCAGGGCACAGGTTAGAAACTTGGGGTTTTAAGAGGCATTTTCACAGTTTGAATCAATATAAATCTTTTGTGCTGAACAATCTCTCTCTCTCACACATCCACAAAATCCCATCTCTGATAAACAAATACCTGACTCCCTCTCGACTTCAATTAGGAATTAAACAATGTCGCTTGAAACATAACTGTAATTATTTGAGTTGCACCATCTTTGTTCCTGGCTGCTGCCTAAACTGCCAGTGGCAATGTGGTAACAGAATGAAACACTAAAACTGTGTTGGCAAAACAGTCCTTTATCTCACCCCATCAGCACCGTTTGGCCCAGTACTTTTGCTACACGTGCTTTGTCCCTCCATATTTAATCTCACCCTATCAGTAGATCTTTCTATTCCAATCTCCCTCATATACTTATAGAATAGAATCCCTACAGTGCTGAAGGAGGTCTTTCAGCCCATCAAGACTGCACCAACTCTCTGACAGAGTATCTTACTGAGGTCCTCTCCCTCACCCGATCCCTGTAACCCTACCATCTGTCTAATACATCTAACCTACACATCTTGGGACACTAAGGGGCAATTTACCATGGTCAATCCACCTAACCTTTGGACTGTGGGAGGAAATTGGAGCACCCTGAGGAAACCCACAGAGACACAGGTAGAACATGCAAACACCACAAAGACAGTTACCCAAGGCCGAATGGAACCCGGGCACTGTACCTGGCTTCCCATCAAAAACATCAAAACTATTTGCCTCAACCATTCCCTGTGGGAGCAAGTTCCATATTGTAATCATTCTCTTGGGAAAGAAGTTTCTCTTGAATTCCTCACTGGATTAATAACTGACCATTTTAATTTTCTGGCCCCTATTTGTACCCACACAAGTGGGTACATCCTCTCTCCATTTACCCCCAAATTCTTCATTTTACAATTCATCATTTAAAAATTTTCGATGATGTGCCCCCCCCCCCCGCCTTCATTTCCTAGGGAAAAGAGTGCTAGCCTGTTCAGTCTTTCCTGACAGTTACTACTTCTCAATTCTCAATGTCATCCTTACCAATCTTTTTTGCACCTTCTCCAGTTCCTTTTTGTCCTTTTTCAATATGTTAATCTGAACTGTGCACAGCTCTCCAAGTGCGGTCTGAACAAGGTTCTCGACAAATTTCAATCGTATTCCTCCAGAAATGGACCTCAGTGTTATTGTGTGATTTTAAAAAATATATAAAATATCATTGTTGAACTGCCTTGTTACTTTTAATGATTGATGAATCTGTAGTTCTGCCCTTGCACAACTTGTAAATATGATCTTTGGTCCTCCCTAACCTCTCCAATGAAATCATTTGTCCACATTAAGTCACGAAGACAAACTGTTGTTATTTTCAAAGCTCCATCAAATCACTTCCCTAAAGTGCACACAACTAGCTCTTGGAATGCAATAGGACAAAATCCTGTGAATGCTGGAAATCTGACAGAGATTCAGAAAATGCCGGAAATGCTCAGGTCAGGAAACATCTATTGGAGGGGTGGGGGTGCGAGGGAGGGAGAAGCAACCTCTCTACAGCCTTTGACTTGGCCAACCACACCATCCTCCTGCAACTCTTCTCTGTTGTCCAGTCAGTGGGAGTTGTGCGACTTTTTCCTCTTCAGGTGTATACAGAGAATCTCCTGCAATGGTGAATCTTCCCACCGCCATCGCTCTGGTTCCTACCAAGGGTCAATCTCTGCTTTTCAATTCGATTCAGCCGCTCGGGGCTCGCGCTTCCTCACATTCCAACTCCCGAACGCTGGGAGCCAAGCGCCGCTGCGCGCGGCAGAACTACAACTCCCATCAGGCACCGCGAGCTGGCTCTCCCCGACTCCATGCCATCGCTTGTCACTGCGCAGGCCCGGGACCACATGCAGTATGGGTAATGTCGTTCCGACCGGGTGAGAGTCTGGAAAGCGGCTACGCAGAACTGGGCGGAGCGCAAAGTCAATAATGCCCGCCCCCTCCTCTCTGATGGGCCGAGCAGAGTGATTGACATCAATACCCGACGGTACCACTGCTTTCTCCCGTCCCGATTGGCTGTGAGAGCCGTCAATCAGAGCCCTGAGCTGTTTGATTGGAGCTGTGTGTTGGATATTGAGTGTGTTTATTGGAAGCATTTCCTTTCTGATTTACAGGCTGAGTTTTGTTGATGGTGTGGTGAACCATCGTTGGTTCCCACTAGATAGTACTGAGCCAGGGTCTGGCCAGTACTACAAGTATGTATATATGTTGCTGTTGGGGTTAGGGATGGGTTGTTCTACTTGTTGCTGTTGGGGTTAGGGTTGGGCTGTTACACCTTGTATTATAGTTATTGTGGTACATCCCAGTCGGGCTCCGCCTCCTGGGAGAGGTATAAAAGGTCACTGCTCTGTCAGGGACCCCTCAGTCTGGGATCGTGTATATAATTAGTAACTTCGTTGTAACAGCAAATAAAAGCCTTTATTTCCTGAGCATCTCAAGCCTCGTGTGTGATAACGCGCATCAGATGGCTCATTGCTGAATATGAGAAGGTGAGGTGTAATTATCTGGGAGGAGCAGAGGCACATTTATTGAAATGTCTTCTTTAAAGATTTAATCTGAAGGCCTCGGCCTTTCCCAGATGCTTGGGCTTGGGTTTGATAGTTTTGCCCAGTGCTGTGTCTGAGAGCTGAATTTGGGATATGCAGTCAGGGTGAGTGCAGTGTATCTAATTTCACAGGATAATTCTGCCAACTTTCCTGAGCTAAATATATCCGCTTCATCTTCCACATGTTGGAAGATGAAGCGGATTGAATAGGTTGGGACTTTACTCCCTGGAGCGTAGAAGATTGAGGGGAGATTTGATGGAGGTCTATAAGATTTTGATGGGTATAGATAGAGTGAATGCAAGCAGGCTTTTTCCGCTGAGGCTAGGGAAGAAAAAAACCAGAGGGCATGTGTTAAGGGTGAAAGGAGAAAAGTTTAAAGATAATATTAGGGGGGGCTTCTTCACGCAGTGAGTGGTGGGAGTGTGGAATGAGCTGCCGGATAAAGTGGTAAATGGTACTTTTAACATTTAAGAAAAACTTGGACGGGTTCATGGATGAGAGGGGTGTGGAGGGATATGGTCCAAGTGCAGGTCAGTGGGACTAGGCAAAAAATGGTTCGGCACAGACAAGAAGGGCCAAAAGGCCTGTTTCTGAGCTGTAATTTTCTATGGTTCTATGTCTTGTTTTTTTATCAACTATCTGGTGAAAGATTGTTTCTGATAACTGAACTTCAGCCTCATTATCTTTACTCTTTGATTTCTCCTCCTCCTGTCTCAACCTGTGACTTTGTGATTTTGTTACACACAGTCAGGAAAAATCCCAGATATGCTTCCCACAACTCCTCAGTTGTTTGACTTACCACTGGCTTTTCAACCAGTAGACATCACTCCCACCTGTCATCCAGCTATACCATTACACAGGATAAACTGTATTCCTGAAAATGGTAATTTCTCTTTAATTCCTACCACCACTCACCAGACCTTCCAATCTTACTTAATGGAGCTCTACTCCCTTCACCACTAATTCCACGTATTACTTAGCACCTTTTCTGGCAATACTCACTCCGAACTACATATCTCAATACACATGAGTAAACCTTATTAACACAAATAGAATCTTTAAAAAGATCTGAGACCTGCTTATTAAACAACCTCTGCTGTGTCCCACCTCTCCTTTGCCAAATTAAGAAACACTAAGGCTTGTCTTCTTTTAACCTGTCTGTCTGCCCAGTACTTGTCTTGAGCCACAAACACTGTGACTTTGTCCCACTTTATTATAATGAAAACATCTAAGGTTCCTTATCTCTTCCACTCTCATACGCTTCCTTTTTAACCTGAGGCAAACTGTCCTTACTATCTCCAACGGGACCTCCTTTGCATTGACCACCTGTGGATTTCTCCTTTCCTCAGTTTCTATCCTTCACATATTGAAATTGATGTTGAAAACCAAACTTGATTCTTGAAATAATTCAAAATCGTCTGCGATTTCTGCTCCGTCTCTCAGTTTTATCCCTTTTCTCCTCCATATTTGTAAGTTGAAGTTTTCTTTTCAGTCCCTAAAGTTCAAGTGCTCTCTCTTCTTTTTCTTTGTCCATTGTCACTTCCTCTCTCTCTCTTTCTTACCATTCTATCTCTTTCATTTGCTTCCAATTCAAGCTGTTTCATTTCTTTAGCCTGTTGCAGCTGTTTCAATTATTTTTCTTGTTGCAATTCTGTTACTTGTTGCAACTATTTCATTTGTAATTCAATTTTAGCCAATTCCAATGCCTTAAGCTGTGTCTCTGGCAAACGTAAATGCTGAGTATCACTGAAATTATCTCTCTGTATGTGAAGGGGTGAGGAAAGCAGTCAACTAGCTTGTGTGCCAGCTCCAAAAGCTTTGCTTGAACCACCCCTTGTAAACCACTGAGTGGTTCCACACCCAGGAAATCTGAAAGAGCCATTCTCACAATGCATTCCCTCTTTAAACTAACCAAATGCAACATCTGAAAGAAACCACCAGCTCCTAAACACCCAATGTCTTTAAGTTCAATATCCTAAACAAAACAAGGAATTGCACTGTTTAATCTGCTAAGAACCCCCAATTTTTGTTAGGTCCTGGACCACAACCCCAAGGTTTATTATGAAGTCAGACTGGACCCCAACAATTTTTCTATTTTGGCATAAATGTGAGGAAAGGTGCTTCATTCTGAGTAATTCCACTGACAAATTAGGGATCTTTTCTCAAAACAGGCTTTATTCACAACACAGTTTAAGTAGAACTCTAAGAAAATGAAGCAGTTAACCCTTTACCAGTTCAACTTGGAGATTACATGAAAAGAAAGAACTCTAATTTCTAACTTATCACTGTTTCAGTTCCAAATAACCAACATTTTTCTTATAGACTAAAACCCCACTTTAAATATAATTATCAATCACAAATATACTTGCTATAATAAGTGCAGACATCCTTGGAGTTTTCAAAGAGATATAGAGTTTTCAGAAGCCTGGAAAATTCCTCTAACTTCAACCAGAACAGCCCAACACCAAACCCTTTCTACAAAGCCTGTTTATTTCTACTACAGATCCAGGACTCCACATAAGCCACAACATCACATGACCTTGTCAATTGCTCTAATCTGAAATCCCAAGGGAATTTAAGTAAACAAAAGTCTATTAACTCTACTTAACATAATCTCTTACAAGGCTAAAATAAGTAGCTATTCAGCTTTCCCAGCATCTGTGCTGAGTTCCTTCCAGACATACTGACTACCTGCAGAAAAAAGCTGAACTTGTTCAACATTCTTCTGAAACATAAAAACACACAATATGTACATATCATTTGCACACTTTCACCAGAGGACTCACATGGGGGAGAAACCATTTAAATGTGAGCTGAGAGACAAGTTATGCTTGCTGCCATTGAGCCTCCGTGTACACCATTGCATTCACACTGGGGAGAAAACTTCCACGTGCAATGTATGCAACAAATCATTCTTGAGGTCATGTAAGTTGCTTGTCCATCAGAGGGTTCATGCAAAGGGGGTAACCCTTGAAGTGTGAAGTTTCAGATGAAAATTTGATGATTACTTTGACCCTCTAAGACATCAGATGGTTCACACAGGGGAGAAATTCTTCAGGTGCGATGTTTGTGCCAAGGTTTTCACCAACTCTCTGAGCTCCAGAAGTCCCAGCAGATTCACACAGAGAAACCATTCAGCGGTGAGGTGTGCGACAAGGCTTTCACACAGTCAGTGTGTCTCCTGGTCCATCAACACACAATGGGAGAACCCCTATCAGTGTGAGTTCTGTAATAAAGACTTCACACAGTTGTCGGACCTCCTGGAACATCAGTGAATCCACACGAGAGACAAACCCTTCCAATGCCAGGATTATTTCACCTACTCCTCTCTCAGCAAACATCCACATCTCTGCATGGACTTGGAACTGGGTCACCTTCGCTCCAATTCTCTTTGAAAGAAGTGATGATGCTGGTACAGAGTGTGAAATATTCCAGATGCAATAAGAAGCAACAGCACAACATGCTCTGAAATTATTATCCCAGCAGAGACATTGAATTTGACAGACAAGCACCTTGCTCAGATCAAGCAACTACACAATGAGATACAACTCTTCAGATGTTACAGCAATTGTGATGAAAGGATAGCCTGAAACCATCAAGGACTCACCTGTTGTTGTAAGAGAGTATTGGGCAGACAGAGATGAAGTGATCGTACAACTTGTACAAAGGGACTGGGATCATTATCCCTAAAGAGATTTGAAAAGAGATGCTGAAGCACATCCACACAACCAAAAGGAATGGAGTCCAGTCTGAGGAAGGAAAGAGAAGTTCTCCACTGGTCAAATATGAACAAGGAGATTAAGGATCACACCAGCCAGTGCGGTGCTTGTAATGAACATCAAGCTCAGCAAAATAAATAGCTGCTCATGACCATCAATGAAACTTCACTCTCACTGGGACTGATGATCTCATTACAGTGTCTACTATTCAGACTTCTGGGTGTTAGATCACCTGTCATCAACCCTTGAGATCATAGAATGCACGAAAACACACTTCAGTCATCATGGCATTCCTGATATTGTGATGAGTGACAATGGCCCTCAAATCAGGAATGAAAAATTAAGATACTTCATGAGTGATTGGAAAATTCACATAATCTCCAGTCAAATGGAAAGGCTGAGGCAGCAGATGTGTACAAGGTAATCTTAGAGTGAAAAAACATTCCTACTGAAGGCATGGAAAGTTGTCCATTCCAGGGATTATCAGCTAGGCTACTCTGCCATTAGCTAAAAAAAACTAAAGACCAGAAGTAGTAACAGGAATGAGTAACAAGATCAAAGTGAAATGTTAGAAAGACAAATTTCACTTTGATAAAGCTGCCAATTTGTTGCCAGAGTTGAGAATTGGAGAGCAGTTCAGAGTGTAAACATTCAACACACTCAACAATAGTCAGCTCACATGAATGACCAGACTTATCATCACATCCACTACATCTACATGTAACTAGAGAAGGTGCTCCTTCACAGCAGACAGCTGATGCGACAGGAGATGGCAGCATGGGGAGGGAAACAGGGGTAGGAGCACATGAGGAGGGATTAATTTACTCTCCTCTGCCCCCCACCAGCCACTATCCTCCTCCCTACCAGCCCTCTCTTTCCTCATCATCTTTCGTATCTCTCCATTCTCCTCATTTCTGTTTCCTTCTCCCATCCCTTCATTTACCTTCTCTTCCAGTGTCCGAGCTTTCTCTCTCTCCAATCACATGTCCCTCATCTCTTCATTGGTTTCTTTTTGCTATCTCTCTCTCTCTCCTCAATTCTTTCCTTCTCTCCTGATTCTTCTCTTGTTAAGTCTCTATATTTGTCCCTATTCCTCTCTCTCTCTCCTCCTATAAAGATGAGAGGACTAAAGAAAGAAATTTTGGTATTTTAAGCACCGTCATAAATGAGAAACAAAGTAGAAACTCCATACAATATTGTTGAGGTAATAATGTAATTATGACCAGAGTAAGCTATTTTAACTATTTCTCCTGTTTCTGTGACACGACTGAAATAAATTATCTGTGAGCCTGTATTTTGCTGAAACAATTGCTGGTGACAGCATGTAGACTGGAATCATGAATATGACTGAGTGTTGGTGCCTGAATGCCCAAAAAAACAAAATTTGAAGAGCCGCCTCAAATAGACACAATCAGCAGAAACTCGCTACCCACATTATTCCCACCTGGGGCTGTGGTCATTTCTGTGGTTGGTACCAGTTTCCTGGGTGATATTTAATAAACCAGTGTTAAACAGCACAAAGGTTTATTTTACCGTAATGTAACTTGCATTTAAAATTCCGGATAGGTCAAATTAAACCAGATTATGCTAATTAAAGCACAAGGAATTTTACTGAAGAAAATGTTTTTATTAAGTTGTGACCAATTGAAAGCTTTATCTGAGGATTGTGATCTGATTTGTTTCATGACCATGCAGTGTGTGAACATGGAGAATTCTGCACTCATTTTCCAATATTCCAACTGGTTCAATAAATGGTGATAGTGGGAGAGGATGGAATGTTTGTACAGGAAGCCAAAAACCTCCAGAATTCTTAGTGCGGCCTTGATAACAACTTTAACCCACATTCTTGGAATAATCCATCTGGAGTTGGACATTAAAGATCCCATACCACTACGTTGGAGAGAGGAAGATATTTCCGATGTCATGGTTAATTATTCAGATGGGTTACGGAATCAAAGAGTTGGGTAGAAGGTTCATTTGTTTAATTTAGCTGCATGTTTGTTCACAGAAGGCAGTTGTACTTTTGCTTTGGTACAGAGAGCACCTCACTGGATTGAGAACGTCAAAGAGAGAGATGATTGTTCATCAGGCTTGTGCTTTAAGCAAACAAAATACTAACCTTATTGTTCACCATGTGGAATTTGAGCCTGGCATGAGCCCAAGTTGAGATTTTGTGACAGAAAAGCAGCTGGAAGATTTGCCGAGTTTGAAGCTACTATAAAAAAATCTACAGTGGTCCTCACAGAACCTTGTGGTAGAAAGCAATCAGCAGTTAGCTGAGAAGCTGTGCACATGCAGTTAGTTTTCTTCCAGAAACCCAAACACAGAGCTCAGATATTCAGAGTTGTAAGGTATCAAATAAATCTTGTATTGTCGCTCAACCAACGAGGAGATTAATTGAAACACCGAGGAGAATTAAAGAGATTTTCTGAGGACTGTGGCATGCCTTTGGCTAGGTGCTAAAATAAGTGAACAAACCTTCAAGTTTCTTGTTATGTATAAGAGAACTCTTTGGGGGAATAAGAAACAGAACTGAGTTAATGGCATATATAAAAAGATAAACTGATGTTAAATTCATAGTGCTTGCTTTGATTAATACTTTGGTGTACAATAAAGTTTCATTAAAAACATAAAATCTGTTGATTAATAATGGGGTATTCAATTTTCTTTAGAAAAGTTAACAGGATCATCCACTGTGCACAGATTGGCTGCCACGTTTCTTATATTGCAACACAGACTACACTTCAAAATGCATTACGTTCGTTGTAAGATGCTGACGCCTTGTGTTCATGAAAGTGAACATATAAATTCAAATCTTTCTTATCTAAGGAAACATTCTACTTCCCGTGAACTGGAAATTATAAACCCATTGATAGAGACAGTATACCAGCCCAGAGTGACATTTGCTGATATACTGTGCACTGAATACATTATAGGCTCCTGAATGTTTCACTGAATAAGATCACATCATGCTTACAAATCAGGTACTTTGGGTTAAGCTAAAACACATGAATTTATTGAGAGTTATAAATCTGCACAGAAGATTGATAAAACAACAGACATAAAACAACATAATATTCAGCATACATCAAACTTGGAATCAAGCAAAGTAAAAAAGCATTTGAAAATGATTTAAGGTCTTTCCCAGAACATGAACTGAAGCTTGGAAGAGTGTACAGTGAACACATTACATTGTTACTATATCAAAGTCTGAGGGACTGAGGGAACTCAGGTCTGTAGAGACTCACCCCCACTCCCTCACCATACTTCGGATAGTAGTCCTCCCAGACAGGAGAGTACAAACATTACCCATGGTATTACTCAAACACCCATCACTTGAAAAATCTGTTTATAATTCACATCAGCAACTAAAGCAGGGTCTGATTCTACCCCATACTCCTGAGAACTGGCTCATTTTACTAACACACAATCACATCAGGGGAAACTCTCTCAGAATACTACAGACAGAAGTTTCTTTAAAATCCCTGTGCTATAGTCTGGCTCCAAATTCTGCTGGTCAGAAATGATGCCGAACTTTAGTGACACAGGATGGAGCTTGTTTCCATCATACAAACCCACCAATGGATACAGAGATCCAGTGGTCATTTGGGTCCATGGACCAGTTTCCATTCCCCCAGGTGAGTTGGTCGTGCTTTCTAATTCCCAACTCTCTGCCCTTTGACCCTCCATCACAATGCTTCTGTAGTTGTCAATCTGGTTTAATGACTCCCTTCTCCACCTTGTTCCCAAAATTACCTTTACTTCCTTCGTGGTCGATCTCCCTGTCACGCAAGTCCAAGGGGTGAAGATTTGAGTACATCTGGTACACAACTGGTTGAGCCATCCATCGCCAGATCTGACTGGACCACATCAAGCACTAGTGGTCCCGTTTTCCTCTGTCAAAACTGTTCATTACTCCAGGACCATCCTGAAGAGAAAAGATAACCCACAACATCTCCACCCCAAAACCAACTGTGTCCTTGTGGAAATTATGTTCCAGCTGTACAGAGCTCAGTTTGACCCTTTCTGGAGAACTGTGTTCAGTTCTGAGCACCACAACTCAGGAAGGATATATTGGCCTTGGTTTAAGTTTACTGTTTATTAGTGTCACAAGTAGGCTTACATTAACGCTGCAATGAAGTTACTGTGAAAATCCCATAGTCGCCATACTCAATATGTTTGATCAGGTACACTGAGGGAGAATTTAGCATGGCCAATGCACCTAACCAGAACGTCTTTCGGACTGTGGGAGGAAACCGGAGCACCCGGAGGAAACGCACGCAGACACGGGGAGAACGTACAGACTCCACACAGATAGTATCCCAAGCCAGGAATTGAACCCGGGTCCTCTGGCACTGTGAGGGAGGGAGTACAGCGTAGATTCACCAAAATGTTCCAGGAGCTAAAAGGGGCAAGTTATGGGGACAGGTTGAACAGACTAAGCTTTCATTCCCTTGAATGCAGAAAATGAAGGATTAATCTAATTGAGGTGTTTAAGATCATTACAATGAGTTGATAAGAGTAGTTGGAAACTATTCCTCTGGTGGGAGAGTCCAGAACAAGGGGACAGAGCATTAAAATTAAAGCTCGGCTGTTCAGGATGATGTCAGCAAACACTTCTTCACAAAAAGGGGATTGGAAATCTGGAACTCCCCACAAAAATCTGTTGAGTCTGGGGGTTAAAATTTAAATTTCAAAACTGAGATTGACAGGTTTATTGTTAGACAAGGGGATTAAAGGTTACAGAGTGAAGGCAGGTAGATAGAGTTGAGATACAGATCAATCATGATCTAAATGATTGTCCTCTCCACTCTTATCTCCAACAATTGATCAGTGTTATCCTCTTCAACCTCCAGCTGAGCTTCTGACCCCATACCCTCTCCATCATAAAGATCACCCACTTCCCCCTCTGTAAAATCGCCCATTTCAACACATCCTCATTAGTCTATCTGCTGTAGAAATCCTCATCCTGACTGATGTCTTCGTCAGACACCTCACACTGAAACATTCTTTCCTCAGTATGGATGTGTCAGTGTTTCATAAGCATGGCTCATAGAATCCCTGCAGTGCAAAAGGAGGCCATTCAGCCCATCGAGTCTGCACCACCCTATCCCCATAACCCAGTGCATCTACCATGGATAATCTACCTAACCTACACATCTTTGGACACTAAGGGGCAATTTAGCATAGCCAATTCACTTAATCTGCACATCTTTGGACTGTGGAAGGAAACCAGAGCACCCAGAGGAAACCCATGTAGACATGGGGACAATGTGTGTGTGGAGTTTGCACAGTCACCTAAAGCTGGAATCGAACCCAGGTCCCTGGCGCTGTGAGGCAGCAGCGCTAACCACTGTGCTACCATGTGACCTGTTATTGACTGTGAGACTGTCACACCTCACTTGGCTTCCCTGCTGTATGAATGCGACGGTGATCCAACATGCTCCATAATTGTTCAAACTCCTTATTACACACATCACACGTGAATGTTTTCTTCTCCCCTGTGTGAATGCGCCAGTGCTTCACCAGGCCGGATAACCCTGTAAAGTTCTTATTACACACCTCACACTTGAACGGCTTCTCCCCAGTGTGAATGCGTTGGTGTTCTCGGAGATGAGATGACCGGGAGAATGATTTCTTACACACTTTACAGGTGAATGGTTTCTCTCCAGTGTGAATGCGTTGATGTTCACGGAGGGCTGATGACTGGGTGAATGATTTCTTACACACTTCACAGGTGAATGGTTTCTCCCCAGTGTGAATGCGTCGATGTTGTGCAAGTGCTGATGAACGTGTAAAGGCTCGGTCACAAATCTCACACTTGAAGGGATTCTCCCCTGTGTGAATGCTCTGGTGTATTAGGAACTCTGTTGATATTGGGAAAGCTTTATCACAAAACTCACACTTGAAGGGTTTCTCGCCTGTGTGGATTGTCTGATGGACCTGGAGGGTCGATAACTGTGTAAAAGCTTTCTCACACACGTCACAGCGGAATGGCTTCTCCCCTGTGTGAATGCGTTTGTGTCTGTGGAGTTGTGATGACTGTGAGAATGATTTGTTGCAAATCTCACACGTAAATGGTTTCTCTCCAGTATGCGTGCGTTGGTGGTTACGAAAGTGGGGTGAGCGCAAGAATGATTTGTCACACAACTCACACTTGAATAGTTTCTTTTCCATGTGGCAGTCCCTGTGGTTACAGCTGGTACAACTGAACCATTGGTGTGGCTCCTTCCTCACACACCTCCCTCTTGGACAGCCTCTCACATTTAGGAATGAGTCAGTGGTTCATGAGGCTCGGTGAAAGTTTGAAGCTCTCACCACACTTGGTGCCCACTCACACTTCTTCCCAGCCTCAGCCTGACCAATCAGTAACAATCAAACCTTCAGAAAAGGCTGGTTCTGATGGAAGGTTCCACACCACTGACCAGTTTCAGATCTGATGATGTGTCAAAGCTCCCCTGACCCAACCGAGTTCCAGATAATGGTTTCACTGCTCAACCTTCTCTATGTTGAGCAATGCTGTGAAGGGACTGGATGTCTTCCCACAGTTGTGCAGTTGTTCCTTGTTAGGATCTGTCTGTGGTGTCTATCCTCTCTGTATTCTCTGGTGTAGTACGGTGCAATCCTTCTGTAAAACAGGAAAAAAAACATGATTTCCTCCAAATCTCACTCTTCTGCTGAAGGGGCTGACACCTTAGTTAGAGACAGTGCCACAGTGAGTGCCAGTCTGTTGTTCCTGCGTGGAAGATCAGATACAAGTCCATTATTTTTCCTCATTTGACTGTCACACACCCTCTGTTTCTAGCAGGGACACTGGAGTGTGACCAGGTGCAGACAACATGGCTACTTTCTTTCATCTTCCCAGGCATCAGGAGGGAAATGGAGAAGAGTCTGGCCAAGTGTAAAACAAGCTATCAATTCACTATGACCTCAAGTTGTGTTGGCAAGGACCAGTTTTACCCTTTGAGTATATGTTTAATATAAAAAGACTCAGGAGAAATGTTAATCCAGATTTTGAAATTCCTCCCTTATTTTCCCAAGCTATTTAAAAGAAAACACACTGGGCAGGAAGTGCTTCGAGCAGGACAATATTATTTCAGTGTAGTTGATTGAAGGGTTCTGGTTTATCCTGGGAAATTAGATACATTGCACTCACTCAGGCTGCACATCCCAAATTCAGCTATCAGACACAGCACTGGGCAAAACTATCAAATCCAAGCCCAGGCTTTTGGGAAAGGCCGAGGCCTTCAGGTAAAATCTTTAACAAAGACATTAGAAGACATTTCAATAAATGTGTCTTAGCGCCTCCCAGATAACTACACCTCACCTTCTCATATTCAGCAATGACCCATCAACAAAACTCAGCCTGTAAATCAGAGGGAAAATGCTTCCAATAAACACTCAATATCCAACACACAGCTCCAAACAGCTCAGCACAAAGCACCGAGTAAACAGGTCTCTCAGCTGGACCTTCTCATACAGCATATGGGGCATTTCCACACCTGATTCCCCACAGGATAGTCAGACTGCCTGAACATTAGTGTGGAGATTATGCAGTGTAATTATTATAAATTCTGCTCCTTCACTCACCATCTCCTCACTTGGTTTTCAGTCCCTACAGGAAGTGAAGCAGCTGTGAAAGAGGAAGAGGAGGGAATGGGCAGAGTGGGTGGGCTCTCTGATTGACGTCTCTCACAGCCAATCCAAATATTTCGAGTATAACTTCAGTTTCCTGAAGCTTGGGAAATGACCGGTGAAACGGAGGCGACTTTGAGCAGCAGGTCAGGTGGGGATTTAAACTTGTCATTGTCCCACCTGAATAAAACCTCACTTATTACAGCTGCTGTCTCAGTTACCCCGGTAAATGTTTGATAGAGATTTCAAGTGTGTGAATAACATTCTTCGTCCTCGGAGGCTTTCAAAATGACAACATCAGGTGGGATGTGTAGCCTGGGATGTGTTTGACAGCAGATCAGAAGAGGAAGACCCATAGCATGCAAGACAGTGATGATGAGCAGTGGCAGGATCAGCACATGGACAGGAGGAGAGAGGGTCACCGAGGGGTGTGGGGGAGGGGGGCGGGGGCGAGGAGGGAAGAGAGAGAGAGATCCATCATAGAAATCATAGAAACCCTACAGTACAGAAGGAGGCCATTCGGCCCATCGAGTCTGCACCGACCACTATCCCACCCAGGCCCTACCCCCACATATTTTACCCGCTAATCCCTCTCACCTACGCATCCCAGGACTCTAAGGGGCAATTTTTTTTAACCTGGCCAATCAACCTCACCCGCACATCTTTGGACTGTGGGAGGAAACCGGAGGAAACCCACGCAGACACGAGGAGAATGTGCAAACTCTACACAGACAGTGACCCGAGCCGGGAATCGAACCCGGGACCCTGGAGCTGTGAAGCAGCAGTGCTAACCACTGTGCTACCGTGCCGTCCAGAGAGGGGAAATTGACTCAGTGATCGGGGAGTGTCTCTATTCCTGGGAGAGTGACTTGGTGACTCAGGGAGTGTTTTGGGGCTCATTGTGTGAGGAGATGGCCCATGGTTTGATATCTTATAGCCCCAACCTTTTCAGGGGTCGCCTGCTGTGGAGGTTCATTTTCTGTCAGCTACAGTTTCTGAGATTCATTCAACCCTTCCGGTTATTCTCCTGTGATGTCCGGATTCAAAAATAACACTAGTCATCACTTCAAAACAAATCAAACCTGCAGCCTGCCAGTTTACAGGGGGGAAAAGCAGTCTCCTTGGGTGACCTTCAATTCCAAGTTATCAATCCCTCCAACACCTGGGGAAGCAGCTGTTCCATAAAACTCCAGTGACATATGCTGCTGCTGTCTGAGTGTTGTATTCAATTTAATGGAGTCATTTACTCTCCTCCTATATCACCGCTTCTTCCTATCCCTCCCCTTTCATACTGTACACAGCCTTGGGATTTAACCCCTTAGAAACTGAATTTCATACAACATATTATAAACTATTGTCAACAGTGGCTTAGTTAACACTCTTGTCTCTAAATCAGAATCAGGTACAAGTTTCACTCCAGAGTCTTGATTATTGAGGCTGACACTCCAGTGCAGTGCTGAGGGAGTGCTGTCATAGTTTCTCCCAGTGTAAGTCCTCTGGTGTCCCATGAGAGTTGGAAACATTGTGAAAGCTTTTCACAAACTTCATCCCTCAAGGCTCACTTCTAGTGTCGATTGTCTGATGGAGCAGGAGGTATAATGACCTCGAGAATTATTTGTCACATATCTCACACTTGACTGGCGTCTCTCCAATGTGAATGTATTGGTGTACGCAGAGGTTCAAAGAGCATGAAAACAATTCATTACATACCTCACATGTGAACATCTTCTCCCCTGTGTGAATCTGTTGGTGCAGTCGGAGGGTCGATGAGCGTGAGAACGATTTATTTCACACCTCGCATGTGAATGGTTTCCCCTTTGTGTGAATGCGTTGGTGCAAAGGGAGGTTCAACAACTGTACAAATGATTTATCACACATTGCATGTGAACAGTTTCTTTCCTGTGTGTGTGAACCATTGGTGTGGACAGAGGTCTGATGACCAAAAGCATGATTTTCCGCACACCTCACAGGTGAATGAATTGTTCCCTGTGTGAATGTGTTGGTGTACATGGCGGTTTGATGAACTTGAAAATGATTTCTTGCACACCTCGCACTTGAATGGTTTCTCGTCTTTGTGAATGTGTCAGTGTTTGAGAAGGTTTGAGGATGACTGTGAAATTCGTCTCTCACTTCGCATGTGAATGGTTTCTCCTTGTGCGAATGCATTGATGTACATGTGCAGGAAATGACTGTGAGAATGATTCGTTGCACATCTCGCACATGAATGGCTTCTCTCCGGTGTGAACATGCCAATGTGTCAATAGGGCAGATGATTCTGCAAAGCCTTTAGGTCATAGAATCATAGAATCCCCACAGTGAAGAAAGGGGTAATTGAAGCTGCACTGACAATAAGCCCACCCAGGCCCTATTCCCATAACCCCACGTATTTACCCTGCCAATCTCCCTGACACTAAGGGGCAATTTAGCGCCAATCAGCCTAATCCACACATCGTTTGGTCTGAGGGAGGAAGTCTGCATGGGTGGAAACCCATGCAGGCACAGAGAGAATGTGCAAACTCCACACAGAGTCACCCAAGACCAGAATTGGACCCATGTCCCTGGCGCTGTGAGGCAGCAGTGCTAACCACTGTGCCGTCACCTTGTTACACATTTCACACTTGAATGGCTCTCCAGAGTGAATGTGTCAACGTTTCACAAGTGTTGATAACATTGCTTGATCACCTCATTCGAGAATGACTTCTCCTCCATGTGGGTATCTGTGTGTTACAGGTGGGCGAACAGAAGGACCTTGTGTGTTAGGAGATCTTATGAGCCTGTGAGCCCTCCCCACAGACCTCATATTTGAACAACCTTCCTCATAGTCAGAATGAGGCAATGGTTTATGAGGCTTGATGAATGATTGAAGCTGTCACCACACTTGGAGTCCACTCACACTTATTCCCAGCCTCGCCGTGACTGATCACCCACAGCTGAACCTTTGGAAATGTTGCTTCCGATGGAAGGTTCCACACCACTGACCAGTTTCAGATCTGATGATATGTCAAAACTCTCCTGATGTGACCGATTTCTGGATGATGGTTCCTCTGTCCAAACTTCTCTGTGTTGAGAAATGCTGTGAAAGGACTGAATGTTGTGCAGTTGTTCCTGAATGTTGTTGTGAATGTCAGGATCTGTCTGTGTCTATCCTCTCTGTATTCTCTGCTGTAGTAAGGTGCAGTCCTATTGTAGTTATGTATTTAATAAGTTACAGGAAAATAGGACTGAGGAGCAGGAATAGGCCATCTGGCCCTCTCAATCCGCTCTGTCTTTCGATAAGATCATGGCTTTCCTGTCTGCCCCCCTTAACTCTTGACTCCGTTCTCTAATAATCCTGAAAGGTAGGAGGAAGCAATTTAGCCCCTTGAGCCTGCTGTGAGCCATTTAATACAATCATTAAATGAGCCATTTAATACAATCACGGCTGATCTCACCTTGGCCTCAACTCCACTTTCTTACCCATTGACCAAGCCCTTCAAACCCTTGCTAAGGGTGGCACGGTAGCACAGTGGTTAGCACTGCTGCTTCACAGCTCCAGGTTCCCGGGTTCGATTCCCGGCTCGGGTCACTGTCTGTGTGGAGTTTGCACATTCTCCTCGTGTCTGCGTGGGTTTCCTCCAGGTGCTCTGGTTTCCTCCCACAGTCCAAAGATGTGCGGGTTAGGTTGATTGGCCAGGTTAAAAATTGCCCCTTAGAGTCCTGATGCGTGGATTAGTGGGTAAATATGTGGGGGTAGGGCCTGGGTGGGATTGTGGGCGGTGCAGACTCGATGGGCCGAATGGCCTCCTTCTGCACTGTAGGGTTTCTATAATAATTAAAAATCTGCCCACTTCCTGAAATTTATTCAAAACCTGGCATCCACTGCACTCTGGGGTAGTGAATTCTACATTCCACGTGACCCTTTGAGAGAAATAATTTTTCCTCACCTGTTTCAAATCTGCCACTTGCTGTGTGAATCTGTCTGCATCACTCTCTCAGACAGTCCATTCCAGATCTTAATCACTTGCTGTGTGAAGAAGTTTTTCCTCATGTCCCCATTGCTTCCTTTTCCAATTACCTTAAATTTGGACCCTCTGGTTCTTTATCTTTCCACCATTGGAAACAGTTTCTCCCTGTCTACCCTGTCCAGACCTTTCATGATTTTGAAAATCTCAATCAAATCAACTTCAACCTTCTCTTCTCCAAGTCCCAAATTCTCCAATCTATCTACGTAACTGGAGTGCCTCTTCCCTGGAACCATTTTTGTGAATCTTTTCTGCACTCTCTCTAATGCCTTCACATCCTTCCAAAAGTGTGGTGTCCAGGATTGGACACAATACTCTATTTGAGTCTGAACCAGTATTTATACTGGTTTAACATCAGGTCCTTGTTTTTGTATTTCGTTCTCCTATTGATAAAGCCCAGGATGCTGTATGCTTTATTCACCACGCTCTCAACCTGTCCTGCCACCTTCAATGATTTGTGTACTGCAGCTCCTGCATGTTCTTTAAAACTGTATCCTTTATCTTATAGAAAAATAGAAAATAGAAGCAGGGGTAGGCCATTCAACTCTTTGTGGCTGCTCTGCCATTCATCATGATCATGGCTTATTATCCAAATCAATGGCCTGATCCTGCCTTCCCCCCATATCATTCGATCCCCTTTGCCCCAAGAGCTATATCTAATTCCTTCTTGAAAACATACAATGTTTTGGCCTCAATTGCTTTCTATGGTATTGAATTCTATGGGCTTACCACTCTCTGGTGAAGATATTTCTCCTCACATCAGTTTTAAAAGGTTTACCCCATATCGTTAGACTATGATCCCTGGTTCTGGATATCCCACCATTGGGAACATCCCTCCTGGATCTACCTTGTCTAGTCATGTTAGAATTTTTTAGGTTTCCATATGATCTCCCTCCCAGCCCCATCATTCACCTAAACTCCAGCGGATATAATCCTATAGATCCTCTGGCTCTATAGGTAGTTCTGAGGTAGTTAGATTTTGATTTAAAAAAAAAAATCAATGGAAGCCAACAGTCTGGACTGAGTTAATGACACAAGTCTTTGACATTTTGACAGTGACTTCTCACTGTACTAATGGGTCAAATTTTTGACCCACTTTTGACAGTGACTTCTCACTGTATTAATGGGTCAAGTTTTTGACCCACTTTTGACAGTCGCTTCTCACTATACAAAGCTGAATTGAAAGCCCAGTTCTGGTGAGAGTGTGAGTTCTTTTCAGAGAAAATAATGAAAGCCGCAACATCCAACCTAGTTTCTGATGGAAGTCCATCTCAAGCTGAAACATTAACTTTGTTTTCCTCTGAATCATAGAAACCCTACAGTGCAGAAGGAGGCCATTCGGCCCATCGAGTCTGCACCGACCACAATCCCACCCAGGCCCTACCCCCACATATTTACCCGCTAATCCCTCTAACCTACGCATCCCAGGACTCTAAGGGGCAATTTATAACCTGGCCAATCAACCTAACCTACACATCTTTGGAGTATTTCCAGGATTTTTTTGTTTTATTCTGGCTCTCATAGCACAGAAACAGACCATTCATCTTCTTTCTACCGGTGCTTATGTTCTGCATGAGCTTTCACCAAAGCTACTGTATTTCACCGGATCAACAGATCCTTCTATTCTATTCCCCCTCAACTACATATTGCTTCTCTTCAAATAAATCAAAACTATTTGCTGCAACCATTCCCAGTGGGAACAAATTGCACATTTTAATCATTCTTTTGGAAAATAAGTTTCTCCTGAATTCCTCATTGGATTTATTATTGACCATCTTATATTTCTGGTTCCTACATTTAGATTCGCCTACACAAGTGGAAACATCTCCTCCATTTATCCCAAATCATTTTAAAATTCATCATTTTGAAGATTTTAACAATGTTAATAGCTGAAAGAGTGACAGGTCAATTCTTCATGTTTTAAAACTCTTACTGTGTCAACTGACCAGGTAAAAACAGGTACTGACTAAACACTACTTTACTTTGCTGGCAACATATATATGAAACTTTAGAAATATTTTATGTACCACACATTGCACCTTCCAGGGAGTTACAGTTTTTATAATAAATGATTCATGGTTGTTCCCAGCTTCCAAAGGGGTTGTTTCATTTGACTTTCTCAGCCAGGTTACCTCTAATCCCAGAACTACCTTTCACTATGAGGGTTACACTATTTATTCCTTACTCTAGTTCCAAACTCGGCAAATCTTCCAGCCTCTTTTAACTCCACACAAACATACATTCTGCATTGTGATGTTTTAGACTCAGCATTTTCTCTTCTTAAGCTGCAGCTTGGATCTGATGATGTCTTAAGAGAACAAAGATTTTGGTGAAAGGATTGTCACAAATGTTGCACCTGAAGCATTTTCCCTGTGTGGATTGTCTGGTGTCCCAAAAGGCTCAAAGACATTAGGATAGCTTTATTGCAAACCTCAAAGCTGAAGGGTTACTCCTCTCTGATGCAGCAAGAGTTGGATGACCATCAGAAAGATTTGTTACATACCTTGCACTTGAACGGTTTTCCCCCCGTGTGAGTGTATTGATGAGCGCGGAGAATGAATTTGGCTGATAGTGATTTGTTGCTCATCTTGCAGGTGAACAGCTTCTCCCCAGTGTGAATGCGTTGATGTGCACGGAGGTTTGATGACTGAATTATTGGTCGCACATCTCACACTTGAAGAATTCTTCGGTGCATCACAAGTTCGGAGCTTTGGGTGAAACCATTCAGGTTTTCATACCTGAATGGTTTCTCCCATGTGAATCTTCTGGTGTGTCAGCAGGTTCGAAGACGTAACAAAATTTTATCACAAACATCACAATTGAAGGGTTTCTCCCCTGTGTGGATTTTCTGATGGACCAGGAGGTTCCCTATCTATGTGAAGGCTTTGTCACACACCTCACATTTCATTGGTTTCGCCCGAGTGTGAATGTGTTGGTGAACATGGAGGGATAATGAATGTGGGAATAATTTATCGCACACTTTGCACGTGAATACTTTCTGCCCAGTGAGAATGCGTCAATGTTCCTGGAGACTGATTTGTTGCACACCTCATACGTCAACAGCTTCTCATCTGTTTGAATGTGCTGGTGTTTGCAGATAGACAGTGAGTTTGAGAATAATTTGTTGTAAACATCACACGTGAATGATTTCTCTCCTGTGTATGCATTTGTGTACAAGGAGTTTCGGTGACTGTGAGAACGATTTGCCACACACCTTGCACATAAATGGTTTCTCCCCTGTGTGGGTACATTGCTCAATCATCAAGTCTCATGATTCACCAAAGTGTTTGTTACAAAGCTCACACTTGGCAGGTTTCTGTCCAGTGTGGATGCATTGGTGATTCACGAGTGTAGATGACTTAGTGAAGGCTCAATCACACACCTCACACTTGAACCTTTTCTATTACATTGAGCACTCCTTGTGTTAACAGTTGTAAAACAGATCTACCTTGCATGTTAGGAGGTGGTATGATCCTGCGCAACCCTCCTCATACACCTCACATTTGACCAGCCTCTCACCTGTCGGAATTAGTTCATGAGGCTCAATGAATCATTGAAGCTCTCACCACACTTGGAGTCCACTCATACTTCTTTCCAGCCTCACCCTCACTGATCAATCAATGAACTTTCTGAAAGATTTGTTCTGATGGATTTCCAGATGATGGTTTCACTGCCCAACCTTCTCTATGATGAGCAATGCTGTGAAGGAACTGATGTCTTCCCACAGTTGTGCAGTTGTTTCCTGGGTGATGGTCAGTATCGATCTGTGCTGTCTATCTTCTCTGTATTCTCTGCTGCAGTACGGCGCAATCCTTCTGTAAAACAGGAAAAGGAAACATGATTTCCTCCAACTCCCTCTCCTCCTTTGTTGAAGGGATTCACTCCTCAGTTAGAGATTGTTCCACAGTGAATGTCAGTCTGCTACTGCTCGGTGTGGGGGGGGAGGTCTGATGTCAGTTCTACCAGCACCCCAGTAGGATGCTGGGTTTGATAATCCACTCTCTATTTCTGACTGAAGACACTTTAATGTTGTGTCCGGCACTCCTGTGCTGAGCCCCAACATGAGAATGGAAGTATTCCTGCTGGTCCACAATTGTGAACAAGATTTTAGAGGCCTACAGAGCGTTGCTCTGATCTGCTGGTTGTCTGGCTATTTAATCTGTTTATTACCTGCTGCTCTTGGTGTTTAACTTTCATGTAGCCTCTGTATTACTATAGAGTGAGAGAGGAGAGGAGAGACAGGAGTTTTCAAAAAGAGAGACTGACCATAATAAATCAAAGTTGGAGTCGGCCATTCAGCCCATCAAGCCTACTCCACCACTGGACTGTGGCCTTAACTCCACTTTTCTGTCTGCCCCCCATTACCATTGATTCCCTTGTTGATAAGAAATCTGTCCAATTCAGCCTGGAATATAATTCCTGCTCCCCACCCCACCCCCCCACTACTCTCTGGGGAAAAGAATTCCAGAGAAGTCTGAAATGAGAGACACCTTGGCGAGATTCTCCAGCCTCCTTTTCCCGCCGACGGGAGGTGGCGCCTTGTTTGCTGGTGGCGGGATTCTCTGGTCCCATTGCTTTCAATGGGAATTCCCATTGATGTCACCCCATGCCAGTGGGAAACCAGTGGACAGGGGTGCGCTGCCGGCTGGGCTGGAGAATTCCACCAGCCTGAATGGCCAGAGAACTCCAGCCCTTATATTTAAACAGTGACCCCCTAGTTCTGGATTCACCCAAAAAGGAGTGACAGAGAGGAGAGAGAAGTAGGAGAAAGGGTGAGAGTGCAGCTATCAAGGAGAAAAGCAGGAGCAAAATTAGATAGAATTGAGAGAGAGGAGAGGTCGATCGAGAGATAGGAGAGGGGAGGGATAGGAAGAAGCATTGATATAGGAGGAGAGTAAATTAAATTGAATTCAGCACTTGGAGAGCAGCAGCAGAGGTCACTGGAGTTTATGGAATAGCTGCTTCCCCAAGGTACTGGCAGTGATTGATAACACTCACTTGGCATTGAAGGTCACCCGAGGAGACTCACACAGCTCCCTGAACAGAAAACAATTCCCTCCTTCATACAATGTGAAATGACTCTCTGAGAATACTCCATGTGAACCTCACCCATACTGGATCACCCCACAGTGCTTTCATTGTCAGAAACTCGGACATCATACCCATATTTGGGGAAGGTGGGTGATCTGATGGTCAGCTGATTAGGAACAAGGTTCATCCCTTCCTTCTGTGACTGATAGCACCATTTTATGTACAACACACTGAGGAGGAGGTTTTGTTTATCGATGTCCATGTCTCTCTGAGGGAATCTCTCCAAATACTCGGACAAGCTTTTCTCTCCCTCCCAGATGTTCCATTTCTCCTGTGCCCATGTCTTCTTTGCCCCTCTTTTCTGTGTCCCTGTATTTCCTGGGTCCATTTCCCTCCTGTCCTCCTCTCCATCCTGTGTCACTCTCTCCTGTACATGTGCTGATCCCACCACTGCACATCATCATTGCCTTGGATGTTGTGGATCTTCCTCTTCTGATCTGCTGTCAAACACATCCGAAGCTACCCATCCCACACTGATGTTGTCAGTTTGAAAGCCTCCAGGATGAAGAATGTTATTCACACACTAGAAATCTCTGTCCAACATTTACCAGGGGAACTGAGACAGCAGCTGCAATAAGTGAGGTTTTATTCAGATGGGACAATGACAAGTTTAAATCTCCACCTGATCTGCTGCTCGAAGTCGCCTCCGTTTCACCGGTCAGTTTCCCAAACTTCAGGAAACTCATGTTACTCCAGAAATATTTGGATTGGCTGTGAGAGACGTCAATCAGAGAGCCCACCCACTCTGCCCATTCTCTCCTCTTCCTCTTTCACAGCTGCTTCACTTCCTGTAGGGACTGAAAACCAAGCGAGGAGATGGTGAGTGAAGGAGCAGAATTTATAATAATTACATTGCATAATATGCACACTAATGTTCAGGCAGTCTGACTATCCTGTGGGGAATCAGGTGTGGAAATGCCCCTTATGCTGTGTGAGAAGATCCAGCTGAGAGACCTGTTTACTCGGTGCTTTGTGCTGAGCTGTTTGATTGGAGCTGTATGTTGGATATTGAGTGTGTTTATTGGAAGCATTTCCCTCCTGATTTACAGGCTGAGTTTTGTTGATGGGTCATTGCTGAAATGACCCATCAACATCAATAGGTCATTTATTGAAATGTCCTTTAATGTCTTCTTTAAAGATTTTACCTGAAGACATTTCCCAAAAGCCTGGGCTTGGATTTGATAGTTTTGATGTGCTGTTCTGATGGTTCCCAGGCACCATCAGGGCAATGGAAAAGACAAGTGGAGAGTAAAACAGGCTATCAATTCACTGAGCTCATGTTGTGATGGCAAAGACCAGTTTTACGAGTGTGTGTTTAATATAAAACACTCAGGAGGAAAGACCAGTTTTACGAGTATGTGTTTAATATAAAACACTCAGGAAGAAAGGAGCCACGTTGTCTGCTCTTGGTCACTATCCAGTGTCCCTTCGAGAAACACAGGACGTATGACAGTCAAGTGAGGAAAAAGATAGGATTTGTATCTGAATCCCCTAAAAGGAATAGAAGACTGGCACTCACTGCGGAACAGACTCTAACTGAGGATTCAACCCCTTCAGTGGGTAGCACTGTGGTTTGCAGAGCTGCCTCACAGCGTCAGAGAGGCAATTCAATTTCGGCTTTGGGAAACTGATGACAGCTGTTCTGTCTGGAGACAATACACATCTCTTTAACCTGTGTTGAATGCTCCCTCCACCCACATTGTCTGTATATTTAAGACCTGGCTGGCTGTAGAGATTTGCATTCTAATCAGTATTCTGTAATTTGATTTCTGTGTCTGTTTGCACTGTTTGAGAACAGATATCCACTCCATCTGACGAAGGAGCTGTGCTCCGAAAGCTTATGGTATTTACTACCAAATAAACCTGTTGGACTTTAACCTGGTGTTGTGAGACTTCTTACTTTGATAGTTTTGCCCAGTGCTGTGTCTGATAGCTGAATTTGGGATGTGCAGTCTGAGTGAGTGCAGTGTATCTAATTTCCCAGGATAAATCAGAACCCTTCAATCAGCTGCACTGAAGCAATATTTTCCTTAGCTTCCAGCACTTCCTGCCCAGTGCGTTTTCTTCAAATAATTTTGGAGAAAAAGGGGAGAAATTTCTAAATCTCCATTGAATTAATATTTCTCCTGAGTGTTTTATATTAAACACATACTCGTAAAACTGGTCTTTGCCATCACAACATGAGCTCAGTGAATTGATAGCCTGTTTTACTCTCCACCTGTCTTTTCCATTGCCCTGATGGTGCCTGGGGAGATGAGGGTTTAGGAGGCAGGAAGAAAGGAGCCATGTTGTCTGCTCTTGGTCACTATCCAGTGTCCCTGCGAGAAACACAGGACGTATGACAGTCAAGTGAGGAAAAAGATAGGATTTGTATCTGAATCCCCCAAAAGGAATAGAAGACTGGCACTCACTGCGGAACAGACTCTAACTGAGGATTCAACTCCTTCAGTGGGTAGCACTGTGGTTTGCAGAGCTGCCTCACAGCGTCAGAGAGGCAATTCAATTTCGGCTTTGGGAAACTGACTATGTAGAGTTTGCACATTCTCCCTGTTTCTGCATGGGTTTTCTCCGGGTGCTCTGGTTTCTTCCCACAGCCCAAAGATGTGCGGGTTATGTGGATTTACCATGCTAAATTGCCCCTTAGTAACCAAAGATGTGATGACTCCGGGGATAGGGTGGGAGTGAGGGTGGGTAAGATGCTCTTTCAGAGAGTCCGTGCAGAGTCAGTGGACCAATGGCCTCTTTCTGCACTGTCGGGATTCCATGGTTATGTAAGGGAGGAGAGGGAGTTGCAGGAAATTTTTTTTCCTTTTGCTGTTTTACAGAAGGATTGCACTGTACTACACCAGAGAATACAGAGAGGATAGACACTGCAGATATTGATCCTGATCATCACCGAAGGAACAACTGCACAACTGTGGGAAGACTTCCAGTCCATTCATAGCATTGCTCAACACAGAGAAGGTTGGGCAGCAAAACTATCATCTGGAAATCGGTCAGTTCAGGGCAGCTTTGAGATATCATCAGATCTGAAACTGGTCAGTGGTGTGGAATCTTCCATCAGAACCAACCTTTCTGAAGGTTCAGTTGTGGGTGATCGGTCAGGGTGAGGCTGAGAGGAATATTGAGTTGCTCCAAGTGTGGTGAGAGTTTTAATCATTCATCAAGTCTCATGAACCACTGATTCCTACAGGTGAGAGGCTGTTCAAGTGTGTGTGATCTGTCAGGGACGCGCTCAGTAGATCTTCAAAGGTGCATTTGCTACAACTACTGTCACCACAAGGGCAGCCACATGGAAGGAAAACGATTCAGATGTGATGTTTGTGACAAACGTTTTGTGACGTCTACAACGCTCCTGAGGCACCAGATGATTCACACAGGAGAGAAAGCATTCAGATGTGATATTTGTGAGAAGGCTTTCACTCTTTCCTGCCAACTTCTATTGCACCAGAGGAATCATAGAGGGGAGAAACCATTTAAGTGTGATGTGTGTGAAAAATCATTCTCTGACTCATCCACTCTCTGCAGACACCAACGCATTCACACAGGGGAGAAACCATTCACATGCGAGGTGTGTGACAAATCATTCGCTATGTCATCGAGCCTACGCAGTCACCAACGCTCGCACACAGGGGAGAAACCATTCACATGCGAGATGTGTGACAGATCATTCTCGCAGCTTTCGAGCCTCCACACTCACCGACGTACACACACTGGAGAGAAACCCTTCCAGTGTGAGGTGTGTGACCGATCATTCTCGCAGTTATCGAGCCTCCACAGTCACCGACGCACTCACACAGGGGAGAAACCCTTCTCATGCGAGGTGTGTGACAAATCATTCTCGCAGTTATCACACCTCCACACACACCGACGCACTCACACAGGGGAGAAACCATTCTCATGTGAATTGTGTGACAAATCATTCTCAAAGTCGTCGACCCTCCGTAAACACCAACGTGTTCACACAGGACAGAAACCCTTTCCATGCAAGGTATGTGACTAATTATTTACGCATTCATTGGCTTCTTGTGTACACTGGCATGTTCATGTGTATATTTGACAAATCATTCCCTGAGTCACTTTTGCTCTTCACACAGCAACACACCCACTCAGAAGACAAACCATTCACATGTATGGCATGTAATAAAGTATTCTCGGACCAATCAGTCCTCCGCACACACTTATGAGAAACCATTCATATGAGAGGTGTGCGACAAATCATTCTCATGGTCATCAGACCTCCAGAGACACCAGCGCATTCACACAGCGGCTCACCTTCCGTTACACTGAGAGTTGTCTGTGTTGTTTACCCTCCAGTGCTCACGCAGGGGAGCTGTCCTTCCAAAGCACTGTCTGTCTCCAACCTCTCCCACCATCAGTCCAATTGTTTCATAAAGGTCAATTTAACCATTGACCAGATCACCGAACATCACCAAAAGAAAACATATGTGTAGAAGCTGCTGCTCATGCACAAGTTTCTCTACAATGTTTCTTCACCAATTTTATATGGTACTGTGAAATGCATTGTCTTGGAGATAGCTCTGACTTTCTCAGAAGATTGATCTCTAATCAGAAGTCCCCCTGGGTGCAGGCGGAAAGCTGTCTCCAACACTCAGAAAATGTGTCACAAGGCAGCACCAGCAAAGTCTGGACAATGATTTATTTTTCATTTTCATTTCTTCCTTTAGATAAAGCTGGCCCATAACACCCAGGAGCACTCGTTTACTGGAGGACCGGTCCTGTACAGCAAGGAGCTGACAAAATTGGAGGAGTTCACAAGGAAGCTGTTTGGCCTCTCCAACCCCACGATAACCAATGGCAGATCAGATATGGGGATGAGCAAAGGTGATGTCAGCAGCCGAGTGTTTAAACCATCAGGAGGAGAGTTAATTTATGTGACAAAAGATAATAATTGTGATTTCTTTCCTCTGACAGATACACAGGTGTCCATGGACACGTCAAACAGCGATGGAGGAGAGTTGGCAGCAGCGTCCGAAGTTCCTGAAAGAGCTGATGAGGAAAGAACGGAGGTGAATACCTCACAGCAATGTGGCATGGCAGCTGCAGAGGAGGGAGAGGAGTGTCAGGGGGAGGGTAAGATGTCTGATTTGAAGGGTGGTGTTGATGAGTTAAAGTTAAATATTGTGGCTTGTGTGAAGGAGGAGGCTTGTGATGCTCTGGCTGCTGTGGAGGGAGAGCACTCAGAACTTTTCAGAGGTGAGGAACCTGTGGCTTTGAGACCAGAAGCTCTGCCGTCTCCACGAGGACATGGACAACATCAGACCCATGGTGCTGGTGAAGAAAGTGAAAATGATCTTCAGCTTCTTCAGTGCTCATATCATGAACAGGTTCAAAGTACGGAGAGTTATCAGGCCACTTCTAACTTGCTTCAGCAAACTTTGACTGAATTTAAGATGGATCTTAGCCAGAATCTGCAAAGAAACAATGAGATTATTCAGCAGCATCTACAAAGAAACAACGAGATTCTTCAGCAGCAGAATGAGGTTCTTTGTCAGCTTCTACAAAGAAGCAATGAAACTTTGAATGAAATGAGGCAGATTCTGTCTCAGATTGTAGCGCCTGCACCTTCTGGCCAGCAGTAGCGCAGTGTAGAGTCATCCGGACATGCATCCAACTCAGGAGAGGTCACATCACAGGAATAAAGGAGAAACAAAAGGAATTGAGGTCCCTCCCTCCAATACTGTTACCTCTACCTCATTCTCCACCCTCCTTTTTTATCATGAGGGATATTTTTCTGTCTTTCTGGTCTGGAGTTTTGCCTTGACAGAGAGCCTCTCCATCATGATGAAAATAGCAGGAAGTGTTCAAATCCAGAAGTGCCACCCTGCGCCCCCCCCCCCCCCCCCCCCCACCGATCACTACATCTTCCACTTTGCTGGGGTCAAGAATGGGCTGGGTTGGGGTTTGGACATTTCATAGAGGCACCTGTACATAAAAATCTGCAGCTGCCTCCGCTCGTGTGTGTGTGCGTGCATGTGTGTGCACTTGTTAGGAAAACAAAGTTCTAAGGGATTTATATTTGTATGGATAGACATTTGAAATAAGCTCTAGGTTTAGGTGGTTCAATTTAGCTCAGTGTACCAACATCTGGACATGCTTCTGACTTCGGTTTCTGTGTCTAGAAAGGGACCTGGAGTTGGGTTTTGTGCTGGAAAAAAGTGTTTGTATTATTGGGGGTTGTTTTCAGTTCCAGCTGGGATTATATTGTGTTCAGAGAACTACAGTATGAAGAATAAATATAGTTGCTTAGCAACTAGAGGCCTTTATAGAGAGAGAGAGAGAGGGGGGGATTTGTTTGTTCTTTAGTTTTAGCTGGAAGCCAGAGACAGTTGGTGAAAGGCAGCTAGAGAGAACATCTCTCTCTCAGCCTTGCTATGAGAAAAACCATACAATTAAGTAAGAGTTTGACGAGCCAGTGCCATAAATCTAAAGAGCAGCTAGTTAAGGAAACTAGAAAAATGAAAAAAAAGTTTCCACGTGCTCTGAAGATAAAGGAACAAAATAACCTTGGAGCAGAACAGGACACTGTCCGTTTTTACTTAGAACTAAGAAGGAATTGGTTGGTAAGAATGCTAGAGAAAGGTTTCTAAGGTAATCCTAACGCTTGGGATATCTTACTACCATCTGGGAAACAAATTTTAAAGTTATTGGGAAGAAAGTATTGGCTGAATATCAGAATTTGTCTAACAGTGTAATAGTCAAGGCAAAGAAATCCTAAAAGGATCCTAAAATCCTAGAATGGCTCATTGTTAAAAGTGGATCAGAAGCTTTGTGAAAAAGTGTTTGAAAAATCTGAACTGGATTCCAGAATACAAACCGTTAAGTGAAAGTATACTGGCAGAAAAGATTTGGAAGCATATTTTGGGCGTGGAGTTTGGAAACTCATATGACAATCATTTGGGGGGATTCTGAGGAGAAATCTGCAGACACTAACTTTGTGTGTTAATTAAACCATTGTAGCTTCAAATATACTTTGTCATCCATATTAATCTTAAAACCTGTGTATGATTGCTAAGCTAACAGAAGAGTTTTGTATTATAATCCCATTTTCATGTTTAATAAATGTATTTTTCGTGTTGTTAAAACAAATTAGCGGTCCTGTGACTCTGTTCCTCCACACTTGATTTGAATAAAGTAAGTCTTTTGAGCCAGGATTCCATTCTGGGATCTTCCCGTCCAGTTATAAAATCGACTGGAATCGTAATAAAAATGGGGGCTCTTGTGGGTTTTCAAAACTTGGAGAAAGAATTATTGGATGCTGATTAGTAATTTGTTGGGATATTATGAATCTGGAAAGCAAGTTAATGGATGCTGAATTGTAAAACTTCACTTAGAATTTATTGTTAAATGGTGGGATCTATGATTTCTTAGAATTATGGTTAGGGGAAACAGACATTTCTGAGATTAAAGATCTTGAATCATTTTAAAATGCTTTGTAATGTTGGTTGATTCAAAGTGTGGTGTAAGCATCTGCTGTTTTATCAATTTTCTGTATAGACTTATAAAGCACAATAAATTCACTTTTCATTTTGAATCAAATTATCTGATTTTTCAGTGTATATATAACAATGTCTCTCTGCAACTTTCCACTCCCATCCACATTACTGACTGTGCCACCTCATTTTGTGTCATCAGTAAGGTACCTGATACTATCCCCCCATCAAAGTCAAATGAATGTACATACATATGAACAAGAAGAGTAGGCCATTCAGCCCTTTGAGTCTCAAGTTGCACTCAGTTTATTTGCTACTGCCCCATAGAATTCTCCTACAAGACATCTTAAAGCCATTCACTTCTATAGGAACCACCAGTCCTTCAGAAGGTTGTGGGGAGCTGGATTGTCCTAAGAGGTCTAACTTTCATTTCCCTTCTCTTGACTGTGGAAACCTCAATTGCTTTATCTCGTTATTTTTTCCTTACTCCAAACTAATCTACTGGTACTTTTTTTTGCAATAAGACACTATGAGGCCCACTGTAGATTCTGCCCCGAGCTTTGAACTAGCTACCAGCTCTCTTCATCACAAAATTCAAACTGAAATTAAGCCACATCCCGTTCCAAGTGGTGAATGACAAAGTTAGTTCTTTACTCGACTTACAGTGCAAGTCTGTTTAATGGTGATTTATTTTGCCTAACTTCACAGTGAGCTATCTACATGAACAACCCAAACTAAAACTAAAATCCCTCCCAGCAAACACCCAAATAAATTTAAACCTAAGGACCTTCCTAATCTCCATCCATGGCCTGCACTGGGCTATCTCCAAACTGACTTTTAAATTAATTCTCTCTTGTAAACAATTTGCTTTTATACTCTTTGCTCTGATGAAGTAAATGGGTTTTACAGCCTTTCATGGTTCACTGAATGCTTTTGAATTAACTTTGTTTTGTTTGGAGAACAAAGAGCTATCTCTCTGGACTGTCATTACTGCAAGGAATGTAGACATCATGGACAGTATTTTATCATTTTTAGTCTAACTGACGGGCAGGCGTGCAACGGGGAGAGTTCTAGATCTGTTTTTGGGTGTGTTTTGAGGCCCCCCGATGCGCACTCTGGCTGCAAACTTCTGAATGAGCCTGTTCCTTGCTGCAGAAGCCTGTGGGCAGGGCTTAACGCGCCTGAAAGCCTGCAGAGGGAGGTAGTACGCTGTGCAAGTCTCTGATGCTGCACATGCGAATTAGCAGTAGCAGGGGTCTGACAGACAGAGAACTGTCAGGCCCCTTCTACTGCAGGCAGCCTGAAGCAGCATTCCCCCCCGGCAACTGTGGCCGTAGATGCCACCCCTGCCAATCCCCCCGCTGTCCAGACCGATCGCGGACCCTCTCCCACCGATCGCGGCAGAGTGGCAGCAGGGCCCCACCCTCACTGGCCCCTCTGCATAGGCCGCACCCCCTGGCACTGCCCAGTGGGCATTTCCCAGGTACCAGACTGGCATTGCCCAGGTGCCAAGGTAGCACTTCCAGTCTGGCACTGTCCAAGGGGCACCCCCTTGCCCTCGGCCTCCTCGGGGGGCCTCAATGGCCTCCGGTTCTGCTGGCGAGGCCAAGTCGACTGCTGCCCATTCATGGGGAGAATGTGTATTCTTCGCCGGCAAGAACCTTTCCTGGTGAGGTCAAAGGCAGGCGAGCCCAGATGATTGAGCGCTGGGCTTGCTAATGACATTGAAATGCTTATTTAAATAAATTTCAATAAATTAACCTGCCTCTTGCCCATTTTTGGCAAGAAGCTGACCGCACTGAAAATCCTATTGTCATAAAAGGTTGCGAAAACCGGCGCTAATCACTTTACGCCCCACTTTACGACTGCGTCGCACCAAAAACTGGCGCAACGCGATGGTAAAACCCCGGCCCATGTCTTGGCTAAGTAAGCACACCTGCTGATTTATAGCTCTCCGTGTCCTGACCTTTTTAAACTAAAAACGAGAAATTACATTCCTAAAACTAAAAATAATATTCCAAACACAGGAACCATGAATTAAGTATTCACAACACCGCCCCACCAGAAGAAAATGAAAATGTGTTACAAAATTATGTTTTAATTTAAACTGTGTAGAATATTACACCTTGCAATATATTATAGATCTTAACAATTATCTTACCACATACAACACACATAATAATTATCTTCCCATTGTCCAATCAACTTCATAAGTACAACAACACTCAGCTGAATTTCATGTCAATTTTAAGTTGTAAAATATTACTTTGTGATGTTTTTTGAGAGTTTTCTTCTTACAATACTAATAGTGCAAAGTTACATCTACGAAGGAAGATTCTTATTCACAGGTGAATTTTCCAGCTCGCTCTTTAAAACAGTCAGTATCGATTTCAGCTTTTGAACTTCACTGATCTCCATGTCTGTAGCTTTCTCACCTTTAAACTCGACAAAGAATGTCTCAGTTAAATCCAAAATTATGTTTTCTCCTTTAGCTGTCGGCACAGCCATATTTCTAAGTTCATCTTTTAGACTCAAATGTTTTAAATTCTCTTTTTGAGATGAGTTCAAAATGGCTTCTTTCTCTGCGAACAACTTATTCCTTCTTTGATTAAAATCCTTTCTGGCTGTTCCATAAATGATATTTAAAATTTCTTCTTCAATCTGATGAAGTACGGGTGTGCAAAGTGGTTCAGCTTCTTGCATTTAGAACACTGTTTTTTCCACTGTAAGATTTGGCATACACCTCGCCTGGGGAAGATTTCTGCCTGGTGTCAATGTGTTGGTGTGCACAAAAGGACAATGAGTCTGGGAACGATTTCTCATGCACCTCACACATGAATGGTTTTTCCAAGTGTGAACCTGCCGACCGATTTCCAGTTGATAGTTTTACTGTCCAACCTTCTCTGTGTTGAGCAATGCTGTGAAGGGACTGGATGTCTTCCCGCAATTGTGCAGTTGTTTCTTGGGTGATGGTAAGGATCTATCTTCGGTGTCTATCCTCTCTGCATTCTCTGGTGTAGTCCTGATGTGGAGATGCCGGCTTTGGACTGGGGTAAACACAGTAAGAAGTTTAACAACACCAGATTAAAGTCCAATTGGACTTTAACCTGGTGTTGTTAAACTTCTTACTTTCTCTGGTGTAGTACAGTGCAATCCTTCTGTAAAACAGGATTTCCTCCAACTTTGTCTCCTCCTTTGCTGAATTGGCTGACTCTTCAGTTATAGACTGTTCCACTATGAGTGCCAGTCTGCTATTCCACTGTGTGGGAAAGTCCTTTCTTCCTCAGTTGGCTGTCACACACCCTCTCTTTCCAGCAGGGAAACTGGATACTGACCAGGAGCAGACAATGTGGCTACTTTCCACTCAGACCCCCATCTTCCTGGACACCATGAGGACAATGGAAAAGACGGTTGCGTGGAGTGTAAAATGGGCTACCAATCTACTGAGCTCATGTTGTGCTGGCAAAGGCCAGTTTTTCCCTTAGAATATGTGCTCAATATAAAATAAACTCATAAGAAGTATTAATTCAATTAAGATTTTGAAATTTCTCCCTCTTCCCAAACTATTTGAAGAAAACACACTGGGCAGGAAGTGCTGGAAGCTAAGGAAAATATTGCTTCAGTGTGATTGAAGGGTTCTGGTTTATCCTGGGAAATTTGATACACTGCACTCAGACTGCACATCCCAAATTTAGCTATCAGACACAGCACTGGGCAAAACTATCAAATCCAAGTCTAGGCTTTTGGGAAAGGCCTAGGCCTTCAGGTGAATTATTTGAAGAAGATATTAAAAGACATTTCAACAAATGTGTCTCGAGGTATCACAGCTGAATTGCAATGATGCTGGATTAACAAACTAGAGATTGAGAGTTCGAATCCAACCACAGATTGTTACATACATGGAATTACAGTGCAGCAACAGGCCATTCGATCCAACTGATCCATGCTCCTGTTTATGCTTCACAAGATGTTCTTCTCGCCCCTCTTCATCTCACCCCATCAGCATATCTTAATGTTCCCTTCTCTCTCGTGTACCTATCTAGTTTTCTCTTAAAGACACCGCTGTTATTCACCTCAACCACTCCATATTGTGAAACTGAATTTAATACATTTTGGAATGTGTGAAATAGACTCAAAATACAAACATGAACACTTTCAGATTGTCCTACAACCCAAAATATTGTCCTTCAGGAAAGGGAACCTGCTAAAACTGCCTGGTCTGAGCCACATGTGACTCCAGTCCCACCACAACATGGTTGACACTGAACTGCCCTCTGAAGTGATCCAGCAAACGATGATAAACAATCATGACAAAGTCCAATAATAAGAGGTAAATCAGACAGATCTGGACAATCCTGGCATTGTGTCAGATTAAGATGATCCCAGCCCAGTGCAATCTGTAAAGTTTCTCATACCAAGGTCTGAGGACAAGTACCAAATGAGGAGAGCTGCCCCATAGACTAGTCAAGTTGCAGTGATACTCACTGAATCGTCTCAATCTGGAAACATCCCAGACTCCTCCCTCACCATCCCTGGGAACGTCCATCCCACTGGCAGATGGGGAAGTCCTCAATATTACTCCATGGAGTTTCGTTGCTCCAGGTCAAACAAGTTCACGGAAAACTACTACTCCCCTCCCTGCTGATGAGTGAGTACTTCACTGGATAAGTAGACTAAGGACAGATCTCTAAACTAGGTTTCTATGAGGTGCAGTGAGCCATCAGCAGCAACTGGATTGTATTCACCACAATCTCACAGCCAGCACTCCATGATTATCATTAAACCAATCAATGAAGATGCTGGGGTCAGTGGACAACACATCTTGTTTAGAATTGTGGATAAGCAGTTCAGTAACAGGAGAAGGTGGCTCCATCAACACCTCCATTCTCAACCATGTTGGTCCCCAGAATCCAGATCACAGGTGTCCAGGAGATCTCAGGGTGGGGTGGGTAGCTCGGGGTGAGGGGGGGCTGGAGCATGGGTGTTGGTGGAAAGGCCAGTGGGGGATGGAGGACCTCCAGGGACCGGAACGTCTGTTGGCTGAGGAGAGGGGTGGGATGTTGGTGCCTGATATTAAAATGGGGCAGCTGATGGAGACACCGCCACTGCTCATTTCCAGACAACCTCCCCACTCCTGAACTCTTCCCGCCAGCCTGAAAATTGATGGTGGGTGGGAAGCAGCCCTAAATTGCTCAATAATTAGCCATTAAAGGCCTCAGTTGGAGCAAGGGCCCAGACCTCTCATGCATAAAATTGTAGAGATCGTGGTGGGCAGGAACCTGGAGGGAAGACCAGCCAAGAAATTTTACTGTTTCCACCCACCCCCAACACTTACAAACCTGCTGACAAAGGAACATAAAACTCTGCTGTGGGAATTGGAATACATTTTAAAAAGCTATTGGTTTCTGCAGGGATAACGATCTCCCAACTAACACCACTAAAAAGCAGATTATCTGGTCATTATCACATCACTGTTTGTAGAATCTTGCTGTGCATTCATTGGCCACATTTTCTACATTACAAGAGATTTCTCGTGTGGGAATAACATTCTTCATCCCCAAAGGCTTTCAAACTACTTCAGTGTGGGATGTGCAGCATCGTATGTGTTTGACAGCAGATCAGAAGAGGGAGATCCACAGCACCCAAGGCATTCATCATATGAAGTGATGTTCCAAACAGGAGAGATAGTGGGACACAGCAGTGTGGACACAGAAGAGAGAATGGGCCACAGGAGAGAAAATGCAGTATTGGCAGAAAGAAAAGAGAGGAGATCAGGGAAGAGATTGAGCTGTGCTGGGGGACTGACTCTGTATATTGCAGAGTGACTTTGAGTGTGATTCCATGCTCTGAGATTGACTGTGAGCTCAGAGAGTAACATTGTGATTTAGGGAGTGACTGTGACTTGGAAATTGACTCTAACGTGACTAACTCTGAGGAACCAGAACAAGGCCTGCACATGTTGGTGTGAGTGTGCAGCAGTCAGAACGGGAGGAGAGGGAGATGAATGGGAGCCAGCGGAGAACAGTACTGGTGAGAGTGTGAGATAAGTATGACAAAATGAACAAACCCCCAAAATCCAACCTTGTTTCTGATAAATGTCATCTCAAGCTGAAATGTCTGTTTCCCGCCCCAGCCGGCAGACCTGCTGAGTATTTCCAGCATTTTTGTTTTATTCGAATCTTAAAAGCACAGAAAGACCATTCGGTCCATCTGTTTCCTACTAGTGCTCATGCTCCACATGAGCTTTCTCCCTATTTTATCTCACCCTATCAGCAGCAGATCCTTCTATTCCTGTGGAGAGAGAAGCAACCTCTCTGCAGCCTGGACATGACCGATCACACTATCCTCCTGCTGCAACTCTTCTGTGTTATCCAATTAGTGGGACTGCTGTGATTTGTGTGACTTTTTTCTCTTCAGTTATATACACAGAATCTCCTGCAATGGTGAATCTTTCCACCGCCATCGCTCTGGTTCCTACCAAGGGTCAATCTCTGCTTTTCAATTCGATTCAGCCGCTCGGGCTCGCGCTTCCTCACATTCCATCTCCCGAACGCTGGGAGCCAACCGCCGCTGCACGCGATAGAACTACAACTCCCATCAGGCACCGCGGGCTGGCTCTCCCTTGATTCCAAACTGCCGCCCGTCACTGCGCAGGCCCGAGGAATACAAGCAGTATGGGGAATGTAGTTCCCACCCGGTGTGAGTCTGTTTGGAAAGCCGCTGCGCAGAACTGGGCGGAGCATGCGATTGGCCAAGCAGAGTGATTGACATGTTGGGGCGGGAATACTGTTGATCCTGTCTCTAATTGGCTGCGAGATCCGTCAATCAGAGCGCTGAGCAGTTTGATTGGAGCTGTGTGTTGGATATTGAGTGTGTTTATTGGAAGCATTTCTCTTCTGATTTACAGGCTGAGTTTTGTTGATGGGTCATTACTGAATATGAGAAGGTGAGGTGTAATTATCTGGGAGGGGCAGAGACACATTTATTGAAATGTCTTTTAATGCCTTTTAATCCTGGCATGGATAGAGGATTGGCTGACTGGCAGAAGGCAGAGAGTGGGGATAAAGGGGTCTTTTTCAGGATGGCAGCCGGTGACTAGCGGTGTACCTCAGGGGTCAGTGCTGGGACCATAACTTTTCACAATATACATTAACGATTTGGGAGGAAGGAACTGAAGACAGTGTTGCTAAGTTTGCAGATGATACAAAAATATGTAGAGGAACAGGTAGTACTGAGGAAGCAGGGGGGCTGCAGAAGGACTTGGACAGGCGAAGAGAGTGGGCAAAGAAGGGAATACAATGTGGAAAAGTGTGAGGTTATACACTTTGGAAGGAGAAATGGAGGCATAGACTATTTTCTAAATGGGAAAATGCTTAGGAAATCAGAAACACAAAGGGACTTGGGATTCATTGTTCAAGATTCTCTTGAGGCTAACGTGCAAGTTGAGTTGGCAGTGAGGAAGGCAAATGCAATGTTAGCATTCATGTCAAGAGGGCTAGAATACAAGAGCAGGGATGTACTTCCGAGGCTATCTAAGGCTCTGGTCAGACCCCATTTGGAGTATTGTGAGCAGTTTCGGGCCCCATATCTAAGGAAGGATGTGCTGGCCTTGGAAAGGGTCCAGAGGAAGTTCACAAGAATGACTCCTGAAATGAAGAGCTTATCGTATGAGGGACGGTTGAGGACTCTGGGTCTGTACTCGTTGGAGTTTAGAAGGATGAGGGGGGATCTTATTGAAACCTACAGGATACTCCGAGACATGGATAGAGTGGATGTGGGGAGGATGTTTCCACGAGTCAGAAAAACTGAATCCAGAGGGCACAACCTCAGGCTAAAGGGACGATCCTTTAAAACAGAGATGAGGAGGAAGTTCTTCAGCCAGAGAGTGGTGAATCTGTGGAACTCTTTGCCGCAGAAGACTGTGGAGGCCAGGTCATTGAATGTCTTTAAGACAGAGATAGATAGGTTCTTGATTGATATGGGGAAAAGGCAGGAGAATGGGGATGAGAAAAAAATCAGCCATGATTGAACAGACTCGATGGGCCGAGTGGCCTAATTCTGCGCCAATGTGTTATGGTCTTATGGCCTTCTTCAAAGATTTTACCTGAAGGTCTCGGTCTTTCACAAAAGCCTGGGCTTGGATTTGATAGTTTTGCCCAGTGCTGTGTTGGATAACTGAATTTGGGATGTGCAGCCTGAGTGAGTGCGGTGTATCTAATTTCCCAGAATAAATTTCCCAGTTGGCTACGCTGAAGCAATATTTTCCTTCGCTTCTAGCACTTCCTGCTCAGTGTACTTACTTCAAGTGATTTGGAAAACAAGATGAAAAATTTCATACTCGGTCTCACTGTGGAACAGTCTCGAACTGTAGAGAAGTCCCTTCAGCAAAGGAGGAAAGGGAGTTGGAAGAAATTATGTTTCTTTTGCTGTTTTACAAAAGAATTGCACCATAGTACACTAGAGAAAGAGAGGTTCTGACCATCACCCAAAGAACAACTGCACATCTCAATCTACACTGGGAGAAGCCTGTCAAGTGTGACGTGTGAGAGAATCATTGTCAGATCCATGGTACCCCTGCTCACACCAACAGATTCACGCAGGGAAGAAGCCATTCAGGTGTGAGGTGTGCAATTATACTTTCCTATACCCATCAACCTTACATGCAAGGTGTGTGAGAAATCATTCCCATGGTCATGACCCTCCTGAAACACCAGTGCATTCACACAGGGGAGATACTGTTCACATGTGAAGTCTGTAATAAATCCTTCTCACAGTCATCAAACCTCCGCTCACACCAACACATTCACACAAAAGGGAAGCCATTCACATGCAAGGTTTGCCAGAAAACATTCTCAGAATCATCAAATCTTCATTTACGCATTCACCCTGGAGAGAAGAGGTTTATGTGCAAGGATTGGGGCAAGACCTTCACAGTTAGTGAGCCTCCTGGCCCATCAGAGAATCCACACAGGAGAGAAACTCTTCAAATGTGAGGTTTGTGATAAGCTTTGCAGATGTGGTGAAAGTTGATGATTCAGCAGTGAATTCACACAGGGGAGAAATCTTCCAGATATGAGGTTTTTGAGGTGTCTCATCGAATCCTCCAAACATCTGACACACCAGAGAATTCACACAGGTGGAAAACCATTCCAGTGTGAGGTGTGTGATAAATCATTCTCGCAGTCATCAAATTTGCACACCCACCAATGCCTTCACATAGGAGACAAGCCATTCAAATGTGACTTGCAATAAATCATTTCCATGCTTATTGACCCTCTGTAAACACCGGCACGGTGGCACAGTGGTTCGCACTGCTGCCTCACAGATCCAGGGACCCGGGTTCGATTCTCGGCTTGGATGACTGTGTGGAGTTTGCATGTTCTCCTGTGTCTGCGTGGGTTTCCTCCGAGTGCTCCGATTTCCTTCCGCAGTCTGAAAGACATGCTGGTTAGGCACACTGACCATGCAAAATTCTCCCTCAGTGTACCCGTACAGGTGCCGGAATGTGGTGACTAGGGAATTTCACAGTAACTTAATTGCAGTGATGTAAGCCTCCTTGTGACAACACATCCTACACTGCTGTTGTCAGTTTGACAGCCTTCAATGCTGAAGAATGCGATTCCCACACTGGAAATCTCTGTCAAACATTTACCAGCATAGGAGCAGTTTCTTTTATAGGTGGCATCCTGTAATATCCACACTCGTTCAGGAATGAATATTCAGTGAGTGACAGATCATGATTCCTATGAATTACTTCCCATAATATCCACACTAATGTGCAGGCACTGCCCTGTGAGAAGTCAAATCTTGACCTTCACCCCTCCATGCCGCCTTGCGCATCCAACCATTCACATGGCTCCTAATAACTTCCATGCCAATATCTGAACACCACCTCCCCTCAAGTCTACATGTGCCTTTATAGCCTCTATGCCAACTTTGTATTAATTCAAATCAGCCCATGCTCCCCCACCCACCCCCACCAATTACCCTTTCACCACGGATATCAGCTCATCCAATATTCACAATGGCCAGACCACAGGTCTAATGCTGAGGTTAAATATAGTGAAGTCCAAGTGTCTGTTGCAGACTTCATTTTTTAAACCATTTATTTACTTAAGAAATCCCAATTAGTACATTTACATTCATTATAACAAACAAATCATTCAATTGCATCAGCCTGTCAAAAAAAAGCAAGCATTGACATTCATAGTCCTATTTCAAGTGTCAGTAACCCACTTGTAGGTGTCAATTAAAATTATTTGGCTGGCACCCAACCTGATGGATGGTTGTAAAATATAATATGCAACATTAATCCAGTCAATTCCTGAGGCTTATGTCAACAGAAAGAGTGAAAGACAACAATTTTTAACACTCCACTTTCTTCAAAAGGTAGGAGGTTTAAATGCCTGGATAGCTTGACAGCTCCCTTTAACAGTTCATCTTGACACTTCTGACAGTTGTTTCTAACAGATCCTTGAGCTCTCACTTCCAATAAGTTTATGTACTTTTCATGCACTCAGTAATCTCAAAGAGCAGCTTACCTCCCACAAAGGTGTCTAGGGACCATATCCTCTATAAAAGGGTATCTTAACTATCCAAATAAATCCATGGGTCAGACATGTTCTCACTGGGTCTACTCGGCACACATTGGGTTTCAGGCACCTTTCACTCAAAACTACATGAGTGGATGCAGCTGTTGATTTCCATAGACAGCTGCTTCAGTGAAATGTGCAAATCCTGACTCGGCCCATTCCTGATCCCATGAAAATGGGAGGTGCTGTGATTGGGGGATGAGGTGGGCTCAGGGAACGTCCGGATTTGGGCTTCTCCCAACATTGTCCGAAAGACGGAGAGGCTGTCTGTCATGGCAAAAATCCAGACCAAAAAGACAGGCAGATGTTCCTCATCATAAAGAAGGAGTCAGGATAGTGAGGTAGAGGAGGTAGTGTTGGAGGGAAGGATCCTAATTTTTGGTGCGTCTTTGCCGTCCTTGGGAGGTGTTGAGTCAGAGGCATGTCGAGCAACAGATGTCTCTGCACTGCTGCTGGCCAGAAGGTGCAGGCGCTACAATCTTGAGACAGAATCTGCCTCATTTCATTCAAAGTTTCATTGCTTCTTTGCAGAAACTGACAAAGAATCTCATTCTGCTGCTGAAGAATCTCATTGTTTCTTTGTAGATTCTGGCTAACGTCTGTCTTAAATTCAGTCAAAATTTGCTGAAGCAAGTGAGAAGTGGCCTGATAACTCTCTGTTCTTTGAACCTGTCCCTGATGTATACGTGCAAGAGGTTTCAGATCATCTTCATGTTCTTCACCAGCAGCATGAGCCTGACGTTGTCCGCATGCTCATGGAGAGGGCGAAACTTCTGTTCCCAAAGCCACAGGTTCCTCACCTATGGAAGGTTCTGAGCTCCCTCCCTCCACCACAGCAGCCAGAAGGGTTCCTCCTTCACAACCGCAATATTTAACTTTAACTCATCAACACTACCTTCCAAATCAGACATCTTACCCTCCTGACAATCCTCTCCCTCCTTCACTGCAGCTGTCATGCCACATTGCTGAGAGGTATTCACCTCTGTCCTTCCTCATCAGCCTTTTCAGGAATCTCAGACACTGCTGCTAACTCTCCTCCATCACTGTTTGGTGTGTCCATGCACACCTGTGTATCTGTCAGAGGAAGAAGATAACAATTAAAGTTTAAACTTTATTTATTAGCCGCAAGTGGGCTTACATTAACACTGCAATGAAGTAACTGTGAAAATCCCCTAGTTGTCACACTCTGGTGCCTGTTCGAGTACACTGAAGGGTAATTTAGCATGGCCAATGCACCTAACCAGCACATCTTTCGGACTGTGCGAGGAAACCGGAGCACCCAGAGGAAACCCACGCAGACGCGGGAAGAACATACAGACTCTGCACAGACAGTCACCCAAGCTGGGAATCGAATCCGGGTCCCTTGGCTGTGAGGCAGCAGTGCTAACCACTGTTGAGGAATCCTGATGGGAGTTATGTACAGGTCCCCTAGCAGTAGTCAGGATGTGGGGCAGAAAATAAATCAGGAGATAGAAAAGGCATATAAAAAAGGCAAAATTACAATAATCATGGGGGACTTCAATATGCAGGTGGACTGGGAAAATCAGGATCCCAAGAAAAGGAATTTGTGGAATGTCTAAGAGATGGTTTTTGGAGCAGCTTGTGACAGAGCCGACTGGGGAACAGGCAATTCTGGATTTGGTGATGTGTAATGAGGCAGACTTGATTAGGGAACTTAAGGCGAAGGAACCCTCAGGGAGCAGTGACCACCATATGATAGAATTTACCCTGCAGTTTGAGAGGGAGAAGTTGGAGTCAGATGTAACGGTATTACAATTAAATAAGGGTAACTACAAAGACATGAGGGAGGAGCTGGCCAGAGTTGATTGGAAGGGGAGCCTAGCAGGGAAGACAGTGGAACAGCAATGGCAGGAGTTTTTGAGAGTTATTTGGGAGGCACAACAGAAATTCAAAAGGGAAAATGCTGGAAAATCTCAGCAGGTCTGGCAGCATCTGTAAGGAGAGAAAAAAGCAGACGTTTTGAGTCCAGACGACCCTTTATCAAAGCTTTCAAAGGATCATTTGGACTCGAAACTTCAGCTCTTTTCTCTCCTTACAGATGCTGCCAGACCTGCTGAGATTTTCAAGCATTTTGTCTTTTGGTTTCAGATTCCAGCATCCACAGTAATTTCCTTTTATTTTTTGCAACAGAAATTCATCCTAAGGAGGAGGAAACATGCTAAGGGGAGGACGAGGCATCCATGGCTGATGAGGGAAATCAAGGACAGCATAAAAGCAAAAGGAAAAGCATACAAAGTGGCAAGGATTAGTGGGAAGCCAGACGATTGGGAAGCCTTTAAAAGCTAACAGAGGACAACTAAAAAAGCAGTAAGGGGGGAGAAGTGTAAGCTGGCTAGTAATATAAAAGAAGATAGGAAGAGTTTTTTTCAATATATAAAAGGTAAGAGAGAGGCAAAAATAGCCATTGGACCACTGGAAAATGAAGCTGGAGAAGTAATAATAGGAAACAAAGCAATAGCAGAGGAACTGAATAGTTACTTTGCATCAGTCATCACGGTGGAAGACACCGGTGGGATGCCAGAGCTCCAGGAGAGTCAGGGGGCACAGGTGAGTGTAGTGGCCATCACTAAGGAGAAGGTTCTGGGGAAACTGAAAGGGCTGAAGGTGGATAAATCACCTGGACCAGATGGACTACACCCCACGGTTCTAAAAGAAATAGCTGAGGAAATTGTGGAGGCATTGGTGGTGATCTTTCAGGAATCACTGGAGGCAGGGAGAGTACCAGAGGACTGGAAAGTAGCGAATGTAACACCACTGTTTAAGAAGGGAGGGAGGCAGCAGATGTGAAATTATAGGCCGGTTAGTCTGACTTCGGTCATTGGCAAGATTTTAGAGTACGTTATCAAAGATGAGATTGCAGAGTACTTGGAAGTGCATGATAAAGTAGGACTGAGTCAGCGCGGCTTTGTCAAGGGGAGGTCATGTCTGACATATCTGTTAGAGTTCTTTGAGGAAGTAACAAGGAAGTTAGATAAAGGAGAGCCAGTGGACGTGATTTATTTAGATTTCCAGAAGGCCTTTGACAAGGTGACGCATAGGAGACTGTTAAATAAGTTAAGTGCCCATGGTGTTAAGGGTAAGATCCTGGCATGGATAGAGGATTGGTTGACTGGCAGAAGGCAGAGAGTGGGGATAAAGGGGTCTTTCTCAGGATGGCAGCCGGTGACTAGTGGTGTGCCTCAGGGGTCAGTGCTGGGACCACAACTTTTCACAATATACATTAACGATTTGGAGGAAGGAACTGAAGGCACTGTTGCTAAGTTTGCAGATGGTGCAAAGATAGGTAGAGGGACAGGTAGTATTGAGGAAGCAGGGGGGCTGCAGACAGGTTAAGAGAGTGGGCAAAGAAGTGGCAGGTGGAATACAATGTGGTAAAGTGTGAGGTTATGCACTTTGGAAGGAGAAATGGAGGCATAGACTATTTTCTAAATGGGAAAATGCTTAGGAAATTAGAAACACAAAGGGACTTTGGAGTCATTGTTCAAGATTCTCTGAAGGTTAACGTGCAGGTTCAGTCGGCAATTAGGAAGGCAATGCAATGTTAGCATTCATGTCGAGACAGCTGGAATACATGAGCAGGGATGTACTTCTGAGGCTGTATAAGGCTCTGGTCAGACCCCATTTGGAGTATTGTGAGCAGTTTTGGGCCCCGTATCTAAGGAAGGATGTGCTGGCCTTAGAAAGGGTCCAGAGGAAGTTCACAAGAACGATCCTTGGACTGAAGAGTTTGTTGTATGAGGAACTGTTGAGGACTCTGGGTCTGTACTGGTTGGAGTTTAGAAGGATGAGGGGGGATTTTATTGAAACTTACAGGATACTGCGAGGCCTGGATAGAGTGGATGTGGAGAGGATATTTCCACTCGTAGGAAAAACTAGAACCAGAGGGCACAACCTCAGGCTAAAGGGACGATCCTTTAAAACAGAGATGAGGAGGAATTTCTTCAGCCAGAGAGTGGTGAATCTGTGGAACTCTTTGCTGCAGAAGGCTGTGGAGGCCAGGTCATTAAGTGTCTTTAAGACAGAGATAGATAGGTTCTTGATTCATAAGGGGATCAGGGGTTATGCAAAAAAGGCAGGAGAATGGGGTTGAGAAAAAAATCAGCCATGATTGAATGACGGAGCAGACTTGATTGCCTAATTCTGCTCCTATGTCTTATGGTCTGTGTGAGCACTGGAAGGTAAACAACACAGACAACTCTCAGTGTAAGGGAAGCAGCTGAGCTACAGTGTGAATGCACCTGTGGAGGTCTGATATCCGCGAGAATGATTTGTCGCACACTTCGCATATAAATAGTTTCTCACCAGTGTGTGCAGAGAGCTGATTAGTCCGGGAATGATTTATTACATACCATACATATGAATGGCTTGTCTCCTGTATGAATGTGTTTCTGCGTGCAGGGGTAAGATGACAATTGTTGAGGGAAGAACTGTGGATGTAATTTATGTGGACTGTAGTAAGGCATTTGACAACGTCCCACATGGCAGACTGGTATAAAAACTAAAATCACATGGGATTTGCAGTGGGATGGCTAGATGGATACAGAACCGGCTTGGTCAGAGAATACAAAGTAGTGGTGGGAGGATGTTTTTTCAGAATAGAGATCTGCAGCTAGTGGTGTTCTGCAGGGATCGGTGCTGGTACCTCTGTTGTTTGTAATATATGTAAATGATCAGGAAGAAAACGTGGGTGGTCTGATTTGTAAGTTTACAGATGACATGAAGATTGATGAAGTTGCTTATAGTGTCAGGGAATTGTCAGAGGATACAACAGGATATAGATAGATTGGAGACTTGGGCACAGAAATGGCAGTTGGAGTTTAACACAGTAAGAGTTTTAACAACACCAGGTTAAAGTCCAACAGGTTTATTTGGTGGCAAATGCCAGTTGGAGTTTAATCCAGACAAATGCGAGGTGATGCATTTTGGAGGATGAAATTTAGGTATGAATTATACTGTAAATGACAGAACCCTAAGGAACATTAACATACGGAGGGATCTGGATGTACAGGTCCACAGTTCCCAAAAGTGGCAACACAGCTGGCCAAGGTGACCTGAAGAAGGCATATGGCATGCTTGCATTCATCGGTTGGGGCGTTGAGTACAAGAGTCAGCAAATCATGTTGCAGCTATATAAAGGCTGCATTTGGAGTATTGCGTGCAGTTCTGGTCACCACACCACCAGAGGAAGTGGAAGCTTTGGAGAGAATACAAAAAAGGGTCACCTGCATATTGTCTGGTCTCGAGGGCGTTGGCTATGAGGAGATGTTGAATAAACTAGGATTGTTTTCACTGGAAAGACGGAGGCCGAGGGGAGACCTGATAGAGGTCTACAAAATTATGAGAGGCATAGATAAGATGACTAGTCAGAGGCTTTTTCCCAGGGTGAAAATGTCAATTATAAGGGGGCACAGGTTCAAGGTGAGAGGGGAAGTTCAAGGGAAATGTGTGGGGGAAGTTTTTCACACAGAGAGTGATGGGTGCCTGGAACGTGCTGCCAGGGGAGGTGGTGGAAGCAGGCACATTAGCAACATTTAAGATGCATCTGGATGGGTACATGAATAAGGAGGGAATAGAGGGATACGGACCGGTTTTCTTTTTAGTTTAGTTAGGGCATCATGATCAGCATGTGCTTGGAGGGCACATGTTTCTTTGTTCTTTGATTTGGAATGATTTGTTACAAATCATACATGTGATGTATAGTATACGCAAGAAGCCAATGAGTCCAAGAATAATTTGTTACATACCTTGCATGGTAAGGGTTTCTCCCGAGTGAAGGTGTTGGTGTGATGGAAGATCGGAGGATTTTTGGAAAAGCTTTCCCAAGAAAGTCAATCTTGAACGGTTTCTTTTTCTCATTTGTGTGAATGCATCGGTGTTTATGAAGATTTGATAAATGTGTGAATGATTTGTCTCTCACCTCACACTTGAATGGCTTCTCCCCTGTGTGAATACGTTGGTGTACATGGAAGGTCGATAAAGTTGTGCATGATTTGTCACACATCTTGCACATGAAGGGTTTCTCCACTGTGTGAATCCTCTGTTGCCTGAGAAGGCTCATGGATGTCATAGAAACCTCACACTTTAATTGTTTCCCCTCCATGTGACTGCCCTTGGGCTGACTGTGCTTGTAGCAGAAACACTTTGTGTGTTAGGAGACCCTCTGAGCCTGGGAGCTCCACACACAAACATCTAACAGTTCAACAGCCTCTCATCGTAGTAACATGTTCGTTTTTCGTGAGACTCTTCTGTCCTTGATACAAGGGCAAAACACCAACCGCTGTCCGATTCGAAAGTTCTTTATTCTTCTTACATATGCAAGCTGGTAAGCCTTTGCTATGTAACCTCCACTCAGTGCTGGGAGTCAGGTAGCAAAGGCGCGCTGAATAATGGGACAGCCCCCCTTTTTATGAAGTCTTACAATCCTCATGATCACATGCAGTCTAATACAATATAGCTAATCACAAGACACCCTTTGTTCTAGTCAGGTTAACCATATTTAAGGTCGTAATGTGGTTATGTTGAAAGAAAGAGAACTGTTAATGGGTAATTTCGTTAATCACAGATGTCTTAAGCTTGTCATTTCGAAATCAACTCACAGCAGCATGCGATATTTAACCGCATAATATCTCATTCCCTCCTTTTATCATTTCATGATAACTTAAACCTTTAGAGAGGAGCTTGGGCCCTGCTATAGGCCAGGCATCGACAAACACATTGTAGCGAGAGCAGTAATGAGCAAACCACCAGAATAATGATTCCCAAATGCATTAGCATTCCTCCCCAGTCCCCAAAGAGGTTACCAAAGGGCCACCAGCCAGGGGGATTGTAGTCCTTAAAGTTCTGCCCCTCAGTTCTAATTTTGTCAGCTGTCTTTTTAATATGCTCAGCTAAATCAGTGATATTGTCGGAGGAGTCCGGAATGTATGTACTGCACTCAGAGCCTATTAGGACGCAGCTGCCTCTGGTAGCCGCCAACAAGTAATCTAAAGCCATTTGATTTTGGAGTGCCACCGTCCATATAGCTACGACTTCAGCTGAAACTGCTGAGATAGCGGTGCTCACATCCTTTAATCCATCCGCAGTATCATTAACTATTTTCTCAAGAGCAGATGCCATACTGATCAGCTCTCGAGCCGCCTTTGCTGTCCCATAGGCAGGGAAGGCTATCATTCAAAATCGTTCAGCTTCAGTTATGGCCCATTTAGATCTCAACAGGTGTATCTTGGGGTGGAGATGTAGGGAGTCATAATGTCGGACATAGGGGACCAGATATGCTAGATAGCAAGATCCAGACCAGTCCCAGGGAAGCCAAGGATAGGCGTTATCTCCACAGACAAAACAGGTGCCATTGTACACTACCATGTTGTTTAATAGAACTGGGTCGAGTTGGAATGGAGCCCCCACAGTAGTCCAAAATGATTTGGCTGTAGGGCAATGGACTTTAGGTCTTAGCTTTACCATACTACTACTGGGACTGGTGACGTTAAACTGCTGAATGCAGTAGCTACGGACAACGGATTTGGTTCCATTTCTTATTAGGCAGATGGATCCCCTTTGTTGATTGTTTACAACGAAGTGGGATGGAGAGTCTGACCTATTATAGTTGGGCTGGTAATGTTTCTTAAAAGTCGATAAAGTACACACCCCCTTCTTCATTGTAGAGACATCGCTGCTGATGTCAATTAGCCAATTTCCTCCCGTGGTCCGGGCCCCTTTTCTTATTCCGTCCTTAGTCCCGTTTTGCTACAAAATCCACTCCATCATTTCCTTGGTTCTGAGAGGAATAGGATTCAGGGGGATCCCGTCTTTGGCCTGTGGTGGTATGTGTGAGCAGACCCAACACCTGCTTACATTGAAGTTTACAGCATACTCATAAGACATGTACAAAAAGGTGCTAAAGTGAAATTGTCCATTAGTCAGTCCATCTTTCAGGCTTCCTTTCCGCTGTTCCGGTTGTCCTTGTGCCAGGAAAATAGCTGAAAGGCTGAAGACGGTGAAGATAAACTTCATGATTTATTAGTGGATGTTGGTGTCTACCGTTTACAGTCACTCAGATGTATCCAGCGAGGTTGTCTTGAACCTTGGTTGCAGGTGGAGTCTGGAGAACTTGGAATGGGCCTTTCCACCATGGCCCAAGTTTGGGTCGATCCCAGTTTTTTATTAGCATGAGGTCTCCTATCTGTGGTCCAGGGAAGTAGTCCTGTGGGTCAGAATCTTGATCCGGTGTCCGTGGGGTTGATCCAAAGACGCACTGTACCTGTGAATGAAGAAACTTTAAAGACGAGGTGAGCTGTCGGAAGTACTTCTGCATTTCGTCTCCCATAACGTGTAAATCTTTCTGGGTGGGCGGGCTTGTATTGGCATCCCAGGGTGTCCTGCTTGGTTTACCATAAATTATCTCCGAAGCCGATAGTCCAGTGGTCGAGTGAGGTGTTATTCTCTTGTGGTAGAGTGCTAAGGCTTTTAACCAATTTAGACCGGTTTAAGATGTTAGCTTGGCTAGCTTAGCTTTAAGGGCCCCATTGGCTCTTTCCACTATCCCTGCTGCCTGGGGGTGGTAGGCACAGTGGAACTGCTGCTGAATGTGTAATATGTCACACAGTTCCTTATTAATTTTCCCTGTGAAATGGGGGCAATTGTCCGAGCTAATCTGTTGGGGCACACCGAATCTCGGTATTATTTCTGTCAATAACAACTTTACTACTGTCGAGGCCTTGTATTTTGCAGTTGGGAATGTCTCTAACCATCTACTAAACACATCAACAATTACAAGACAATACTTATAACACTGCACACACGGTAATTCAATAAAATCCAACTGAATACAATCAAATGGGCCACCCGGCAAGGGTGTTTTCCCTGGCGAGCACTTTATGCCTTGGCCAATGTTATTTTGTTGGCAGGTTAAGCATGATGCTATGAGAGACTGAGCAGCCTCGGCCAGTCAGGGGTACCACCAGGTACGAAGCAATATTCCACTCATTCCCTCCTTTCCCAGGTGGGTGTCAGAGTGTAGACAATCAATCAATAAAGGCAGTAATGCATCCGGAATACAAACTTGGCCTGCTGGAGTAACCCAGAGGCCTGATGACGCAGAATGCGAACATCCATGCATCTTCCAAAGATCGTGTTCAGAAGCAGGGGCGTCCCCCAGTAGGCGCTGAATAGTGACTATATCTGGCATGCCCGGTGTGCTCAAAGAAGGTGAGCGATTTATCGCCTGCTTATTCATGGAGGGCACTATTTTAGTTTGGGCAGTTGCAGGCTTTTTGGCGGCATAGTCAGCCCTGGCATTACCCCTAGTCACTGCTGAGTCATTGGCGGCATGGGCAGTACATTTAATAATGGCCAGTTGTTTAGGGAGGATGGCTTGGAGAAGATTGCGAACATAAGGAGAGTTTTGGATGGGAGGCCCCGAAGAGGTAAGGAAACCTCTTTGGGCCCATAATTCGCCGAAATCGTGGGTGACACCAAAAGCATAACGGGAGTTGGTATAGATGTTTGCGGATTTGTTCGCAGCGAGGATGCAGGCACGGGTGAGGGCAAATAGTTCGGCCTTTTGGGTGGAGATGGAGGGTTCGAATGCCTCCAAGGTGGTAGTATTGTTTACAACTGAGTAGCCAGAAATGGGTCTCCCAGAGGGGGAGAAGGAGGAACTGCCATCAACAAACATGGTAAGGTCAGGGGAAGGGAGGGGAAAGTCTGTAAGTTCCGGACGAGGGGAGGTTAGAAAATGATTTCTAAGTAAACAATCATGTGGGGGCTCCGGGAGTTCGTCTGGAGGAGCGGTCAGGAATGTGGCAGGATTAATAGTGGAGCAGAAGGAGAACGTCAAGAGTGGGTTATTAAGGAGTGCAACTTTGTAACGATTTAACCGAGCCTGGGTTAGATGCTGAGTCTGATGGGAGGTAAGAAGGGCCACCACAGCGTGTGAGGTAAAAATGGTGAGGGGCTGGTGGAGGGTAATATTAGCAGCTGCCGTCACCAAAGAATAGATCGCCGGGAGGACCTGTGAGCAAGGGGGAAGACCTAGGGCAACAGGATCTATACGAGTGGAATAGTATGCAACGGGCCGTTGGCGGTCCCCATGAGTCTGGGTCAGGATTCCAGAGGCACATCCTTCCATGACATTAATGTAAAGCTGGAAGGGCCTATCATATAATGGAATTCCCAGAGCTGGGGCCGCGGCAAGGGCTGTCTTTAGTTCCCCAAAAGCTGTCTGTTGCTCCTCTGAAAGGGCAAAGGTTTTTGGAGCCTTGCAGGAAGCAAGGGGAGTCACGGGTTTGGTTAAGAAAGTAACATTGGGCAGCCATTGTGGGCAATAGTTGACCAGGCCTAAAAAGGCCCTCATCTGTTTCGGAGTAGAGCGCGAAGGAGTCGTGAGGATGGGTGAGATGCGCTTGGCAGTGAGGGAACGCTCAGAAGCACTGAGAAGGGTCCCTAGGAATTGGACCTGCTGTTGCGTCCGTTTAACCTTTGCAGCCGGGACAACATATCCCCAGGAGTGGAGGGCATTCAGGAGTCTGTTTGTGTCTGCAAAGTTGGCAAATTCTGTCGGACTGGCCAAAAGCAAGTCATCGACATATTGGATGACTGTAGATCTGTCCATTAGCTCCAGACCCTGGAGTTGCCGATGTAGGATTTGGGAAAATAAAGTGGGCGAATGGACAAACCCTTGAGGCAGACGTGTCCATGTATATTGCTGGCCTTGGAACGTAAAGGTGAACAAATATTGAGATTCCTGCGCTCGGGGAATAGTAAAAAAGGCATGTTGCAAATCTACTAAGGTAAAGACACATGAATCTGGCGGAATGTGACTCACAATAGTAGCGGGATTCAGGACAATAGGATGTAATGGTTTGACGATCTTATTAATTTGACGGAAATCCTGGACCAATCTCCATTCGGAACGACCGGGTTTTGGAACCGGTAAAATAGGAGTATTACAGGGTGATTGGCAGGGGACCAAAATTCCTTGTTGTAGGAAAGACTCCACTAGGGCGGTAATGTCTTTTTCCGCCTCAGGTTTAAGGGGGTACTGAGGTATTGATTGAAGTGATGCTCCAGTGACAACCTGTACTTCAACCGGGGAGACAGGGGTAAACCCGACCTCATGTTTGGAAGCGGACCAAAGGTCCGCCGAGGGTTCGTCAGAGGGGTTGTGGTGTGGGTGGTAGTGATGCAAAGGGCCAGTCACTGTGAAGGAACTGCAACAGTATCTTAGGAGGCCATCAGGCAACTGTTGTGGGGGGCCCTTTATAGTGGAGTCTGATTGTTCATCACTCGGCGTGCCAGAAATCTTAAGGATTTGGCCCTGTATCCTGGATTGAGGGTCAATGTAATGTGAGGGGACACGAGGCCCAATTGGTGCCATAGGTAAGGCAGGACCTGTACAAGGAAGGCCGATCCTTCCTTCCCCTCGATAAAGCCCATGACAGTGACAGGCATACACGAGTCAATGTAAGGGGCAAAATGGCAGCCAATTCCAATGAGGCTCCGATAGGATTGTAACACAGGGTGACATGAGGGTGGGGAATTTGCAGGGGAGGAATAAAGTCCTGACGGGATAGGTCGATCGTCCACCATTGTGGGGACCTGTGGACCCAAAATTGTTACTTAGTTGGTTCACTCCTAATACTGATGCCCTCGTTGAGGCAGAGGATTTCAATCTGAAGGGGGCACAATAAGTCCCTCCCAGCTAAGTTAACTCCTAATTCTGGGGTTTAGGTGAATGGGACAACACAGGTCTGGGGGCCAAACTCCATCGTTAGAGGCTCTGTCAAGGGGTAGGCTTGTTCCCGCCCCGTAAATCCGCTAAGGTTCACTGAGACAGGTGAAAGCTGAAATCCATGTTGCCGCATACATGAGGCGTCTATTGCCAACGTGGTGGCTCCGGTGTCAATCATAAAAGAAATGATCTGGCCCTGGACCTCCAAGTCGATCATTGGTTCGTCCCCAGGATCCCTAGTCAAAACTGGCAAGTTATGGGAGGAGGGTAGTCATCCCAAAAATGGGTTGGCTGGAGAGAATGTTGGTCTCCGTCCCCGAGGCCCCCCTTGAGATTGGTTGCGGGGGCATTCCGCTGCCAATGATCCCGGCTGCCACAGTTATAATAACCCTGTCCTGGTTGGGGTGGCCCCCTTCGCACAGGGTGGTGTGGAGGAGGACTGGGTCCATGGTATGGAGGGTGCTGTGCATACGGGGGCCTGTATTGGGGAGTATGAGGGCCGTTCGGGTGGGTCATATAACCATTCCCATAATTATCCACCCATCCGGGGACACAATACTGGGGTTCCATTTGGTACCCTTCTGCCAGTCTCGGATCACGTGGAGCAGGGCCTCGGGGCCGCGGTTGACGCGGAGGGCGTTGCACCATTTCATGCTTAACTTTAGTAGGCTTTGATTCCTTAAAGGAATTCCAATAATAAGTTAGAGCCCTTCTCATCTGGGATCTTGCGTTGTCAAGCCAGTCCATATTGTTAGTACGAATGGCAGCGGCTAATGTCTCAGGAATGCATTGCAACAGGAGGGCGTTATATTGGGGAGATCTATTCCCTCCATTGTAAGCGGCATCCCCAGCAAAGGTTGCATAGGTGGAACAGAAACGGTCCCAATAATCGGGTCCGTCCTCCCCAGGTTTAGGCTTACATTCCAGCACCTTGGTGACATCATCGGCTGCTGAAACGTTCATTGAAGGGCATTCCTGATGGTTGTAATCTGTTGCTGGGGCTGATTAATAGCCCCTGAAAAGACCGTCCAGTCCTGGGGTGCCGGGTCGCCCAGGTGGGTCTTCCATCTGGCACACTCGCTGGGTGTGAGGGCCATGCAACAATGACTAAAGAGGTCTTGGGGGGTTGCCTGATACTCTGAATGGTTCCCACAATATGCTCTATGAAATCCTCTGGGCTGGTATTACGGTTAGGGGCATTGGAAATAATCAAGCACATCTCCTGAGGTTTCCATGGAGTGTAAACTTACATAGTCTGTTGGGCAGCCGGAACGTTCTGCCCCGCCGCTGGGTTGGGAACAGTGCAATTGGGGAACTGTCTGTTTCGTCTCTTGGGTGGTTTACGGGGACCTCTCTCCCTAGTCTCCCTCTTATGGCGAGGGGAGTAGTAATAATCTTCTTCTTCATCGTCCCAGTCGTCACCCTCCTTTCCCTGAGAATCGGGGCTATCATAATCGTCACTGTCTTCCGAATCACTAGAGTAATTATCTCGTTGGCGTCGATGGGTCCTAAAGGGATGCGGCTTTTCCTCAGCCCGAGGTTTCGTACGGGTAATACGAGATCGGGTTCTACAGGCTATCGGGTCAGTGAACGGTTCCTGTGTTGAGTCCTCGTGAGGGCGGGTGCCAGGTCCTGAGGTAGTTTGTTGGACAGGGGCATCAGATGTTGTCGGGGTCGGCAAAACAGGAGGCTGAACAGGGGCTTCGGACCTTAGAATTTGGGACTCTGGGGTATAAGGCGGAGGAGGGGGAGGTGGAGTTGGTTGGACCTGGACAGGTTGGGGTTGGATTTGGGGAGCGGTCAGAGTGCTAGGTTGCCTTCTCCAATCCTCCTCCCCCTGTTGTTCATCGGTGTCAGTACTTTGGAACAATGGCATGCCAGATATGTCAGGAGGTACCTCCGGTTTTTTATCTTTCCTTTGTTTGGCCGGTCGCTCTAGCCCTTTTTCTCAGTCTCGTCTCTCCCTTTCCAACCTCTCTTGCTCTGCTCTCTTTTGTCCTTCTCATATTCCACTTCAACATTTCCCAAGGTTTGGGTTTCCCTTCATCATCACATTCACTGATCCCTCTCCTACGTGCATTATCCTCCCAGCTAGCCAGCTTTGATTTTTCGGTTAGTTCATCGGCTTTCTTTCTCCATAAAGACATTAAAACTTTCCATTTACTTCCCGCATTACGTTTCCAAATAGCCTCCTCTGCTTTAATACACTTATCCAAATCCCAAGTTCCCCCTAATGGCCAATTCTCCTTTCCCAACTTTTTGTTTAAACACCCTGACAAGCGTCTGAGTCGCTCCTCGTCCTTTGGGTTCTCACGACACATTTTATATAAAGGGGTCCCATCCCCTGACTTATCCAAAGTTTGACCCATTGTTAGAAGACTTTGACCACTTGTGCTTCACGATCTTCAGTGTCCTGTTGTCCCTACGCCCACTTCAGAGTCCTGACCCTCACGTGGGGGATTTCCCCTCTTAACAACCGGTCTGAGGCTGGGTGTTTGAGACAGGCACTTCCTTTCGATCGGCACAAGTACTCACATTTCCAACTTTACCTACCTAATTCCCACCCTTTTTTATGTCTCAGAGGACTCGAACCTCAAATTCTACCGAGCTAGGGACTCGAACCCCGGTCAACCGGGGGACTCAAAACCTCCCAGTTTTGATATACCAAAGTTCTGGGGACTCTAACCTCCAGGTACGTGTGGGGGACTTGAACCTCCGTTATCTTACTAAATAAGCCTGGGGACTCTAACCACCCGGTGTAGGACTATCTGGATGAGGGTATAGTTGGGTGGATTAGCAAATTTGCTGATGACACCAAAGTCGGTGGTGTGGTAGACAGTGAGGAAGGGTGTCGTAGTTTGCAGGAAGACTTAGACAGGTTGCAAAGTTGGGCCGAGAGGTGGCGGATGGAGTTTAATGCGGAGAAGTGTGAGGTAATTCACTTTGGTAGGAATAACAGATGTGTTGAGTATAGGGCTAACGGGAGGACTTTGAATAGTGTGGAGGAGCAGAGGGATCTAGGTGTATGTGTGCATAGATCCCTGAAAGTTGGGAATCAAGTAGATAAGGTTGTTAAGAAGGCATATGGTGTCTTGGCGTTTATTGGTAGGGGGATTGAATTTAGGAGTCGTAGCGTTATGTTGCAACTGTACACAACTCTGGTGCGGCCGCACTTGGAGTACTGTGTGCAGTTCTGGTCCCCACATTACAGGAAGGATGTGGAGGCTTTGGAGAGGGTGCAGAGGAGGTTTACCAGGATGTTGCCTGGTATGGAGGGGAGATCCTATGAGGAGAGGCTGAGGGATTTGGGATTGTTTTCGCTGGAAAGGCGGCGGCTAAGAGGGGATCTTATTGAAACATATAAGATGATTAGAGGTTTAGATAGGGTGGATAGTGATAGCCTTTTTCCTCTGATGGAGAAATCCAGCACGAGGGGGCATGGCTTTAAATTGAGGGGGGGTAGTTATAGAACCGATGTCAGGGGTAGGTTCTTTACCCAGAGGGTGGTGAGGGATTGGAATGCCCTGCCAGCATCAGTAGTAAATGCGCCTAGTTTGGGGGCGTTTAAGAGATCCGTAGATAGGTTCATGGACGAAAAGAAATTGGTTTAGGTTGGAGGGTCACAGTTTTTTTTTTTAACTGGTCGGTGCAACATCGTGGGCCGAAGGGCCTGTTCTGCGCTGTAATGTTCTATGTTCTATCAAAGACATAAGTCGTCTCTGGGTTCTGTCAATACAGGGCCTCGAGGGATGAGGGGGTCGACTGGGTATTAATTCAGTGAGAGAGACCAAGGTTAATCTTACCTTGTGGGCCCATCCGTCTCACGTCACCGACACCCAGACGATCGCTTATTCAGTCCACCTCGGAGGACATCTGTATATGTCACCTCAGCACTTCACTGTACCGCAAGCCCACGGATAACCTCATGATGCTCCACTTCTCCAGCTTCCACCCGAAACACGTTAAAGAAGCCATCCCCTACGGACAAGCCCTCCGTATACACAGGATCTGCTCAGATGAGGAGGATTGCAACAGACACTTCCAGGCGCTGAAAGATGCCCTCATAAGAACAGGATATGGCACTCGACTCATCGATCGACAGTTCTGATGCGCCACAGTGAAAAACCGCACCGACCTCCTCAGAAGACAAACACGGGACATGGCGGACAGAGTACCCTTCGTCATACAGTACTTCCCCGGAGCAGAGAAGCTACAACATCTTCTTCGGAGCCTTCAACATGTCATTGATGAAGACGAACATCTCGCCAAGGCCATCTCCACACCCCCACTTCTTGCCTTCAAACAACCGCACAACCTCAAACAGACCATTGTCCGCAGCAAACTATCCGGCCTTCAGGAGAACAGTGACCACGACACCACACAACCCTGCCACAGCAACCTCTGCAAGACATGCCGGATCATCGACACGGATGCCATCATCTCACGCGAAAACACCATCCACCAGGTACACGGTACATACTCTTGCAACTCGGCCAACGTTGTCTACCTGATACGCTGCAGGAAAGGATGTCCCGAGGCATGGTACATTGGGGAGACCATGCAGACGCTACGACAACGGATGAGTGAACACCACTCGACAATCACCAGGCAAGAGTGTTCTCTTCCTGTTGGGGAACACTTCAGCGGTCACAGGCATTCGGCCTCTGATCTTCGGGTAAGCGTTCTCCAAGGTGGCCTTCACGACACACGACAGCGCAGAGTCGCTGAGCAGAGACTGATAGCAAAGTTCCGCACACGAGGACGCCCTCAACGGGATCTTGGGTTCATGTCACACTATCTGTAACCCCCATAACGACTTGCCTGGGCTTACAAAATCTCACTAACTGTCCTGTCTGGAGACAATACACATCTCTTTAACCTGTGCTTAACCTTCTCTCCACTCACATTGTCTGTACCTTTAAGACTTGATTACCTGTAAAGACTCGCATTCCAATCATTATCCTGTAAATTGAGTTTGTGTCTTGATATGCCCTGTTTGTGAACAGAACTCCCACTCACCTGAGGAAGGAGCAGCGCTCTGAAAGCTAGTGGATTTTGCTACCAAATAAACCTGTTGGACTTTAACCTGGTGTTGAGAGACTTCTTACTGTGTTTACCCCAGTCCAATGCCGGCATCTCCACATCAAGGGAAGATTGACCCAGTGATAGGGGAGTGTCTCTATTTCTGGGAGGGTGACTTAGGGAGTGTGCTGGAGCTCATTGGCCAGAATTTTACCATTGTGAATAGATGCCCCATGGTTTGACATCTTGGAGCCCCACCCTGTCCAGGGGTCACATGTTGTGGAGCTATAGCTTCCCTTAGTTCCAATTTCTGAGATTCATTCAGCCCTTCCAGTTACTCTCCTGTGATGCCTCCAGTTCATATTCCTCTCCCAGGATCTCACAGCTCCAGGCAGTTGGTGCCTCAAAGCCCAAAAACCCTGAGTGTAATTTGAAGAGCCACAAACAGGTGCAATCGGCAGAAATTTACCTCTCTCACTGTTCCCACGTGGGGCCATGGTCATTTCTGTGGTTGATTCCAGCTTCCTGGGTGATGTTTCATAAACCAGCGTTAAAGATCGCAAAAGTTCAAATTACACTTTATATCTTACTTATATTTAAAATTCCTGACATGGTCAATTTCAGCTGGAATACGCTGACAAAACCAATACAAACTAGTGTAAACTCTTAATTACAACCTGTGTATTTGTGGTTGTTGCATATTTGTCGAGGGCTTTCACTGAAGCAAATGTTTTTTAAAAATTGTGTGTGACCAATTGAAGCAGTTTTATTTAAGGATGGTACATTGTGATCTGATTGGCTTGATGAGCAATGCAATGTGTAAACATAGAATCATAGAATCCCTCCAGTACAGGAGGCGGCCATTCAGCCCATCGAAGCTGTACCGACCACAATCCCACCCAGGGCCTATTCCCGTAACCCCACACATTTACCCTGCTAATCCCCCTGACACTGGGGTCAATTTAGCATAGTCAATCCACCTAACCCACACATCTTTGGATTGTGGGAGGAAACCGACGCAGACACGGGGAGAACGTGCAAACTCTACACAGACAGAGACCCGAGGCTGGAATTGAACCTGGGTCTCTGGCACTGTGAGGCAGGATAATTTCTTCACTCATTTTACAATGTTTGTGTTTCAATAAATGGTGGATGGAGTTTGTACAGGGAGCCCAAAGTCTGAGGAATTATTTGTGTGACCCTGACAACAACTTTAATCCATGTTCATGAAATAATCCATCTGGAATTGGACTTGAACCCACAAGCTTGTTCTCTGACTCAGAGGGTTGTAGGTTCAAGTCCCACTCCAGGACTTGAGCACTAAAAAATCCTGTGACACTCCAGTGCAGTACTGAGGGGTGGAAGAGATTACAGAGATAGGGAGGAGAGAGGCCATGGAGGGATTTGAAAACAAGCTTGAAAACCTCACTAAAACTAACACTGAGGTTCTTCCTGGGAAGAGTGGGTTATTCCTCGAGTTTTATTCCTGACTGACTGTTAAAACTGTGCCTAAACAATAGAACTTTCATGAGTGATTGAAAGCAGAATGGTTAATCAGCAGTACTGATTGAAGACAATCCCTTAAGATGGCCAATTCCAGCTGACACCTGGAGCTTTACCACCTTTCATATCTTCAGGAACCCAGACACAATGACAACACTGACACCTGCAGCTCCAACTAGTTACCACTTTCAATCAAATCAAACTTTCAGACTGCCAGTTTACAGGGGGAAAAGCATTCTAGTTCTAGTTATGATTTGAGATTACGTTACAATTTTCTTCATCAATACTGTATTGCAATGTAATTACTAATCAGTCAGCCATTTCCTAAATGTTTTCAGAAATGTAAAACTTTAAACCTTTTTTTTATGTGTGACTACTACTTTGGAAAATTATGGATCGGTGGGAGAGAGTTGAATTTGGAAACATTATCAATATGTGTGAACTAAAACTACTTGTAATACTAAATCACTGACATATATTTAAAACCTATACACAGCCTTGGCTCTTAACTCCTTATAAACTGAATCTAATACAGAATTATTATAAGTTGTCAGCCATAACTAAGTTAGCACTCTCATCTCTGAGTCAGAAGGTGATGGGTTCAAGTCTCACTCCAGAGTCTTCAGCACAGAGGCTGACACTCCAGTGCAGAATGAGGGAGTGCTGCACTGTCAGAGGCACTGTCGAGGGAATTTTAAATCGGCTACTGAGATTCAGACAGATGTAGTCTTTTTAGTGACAGAATAGCTAGAAGGAGTTAAATGATTCTTTATAACAAATTAATGTGGACAGTTTGCTTATATGTGAATGCAATAACAGTATTAAAACAAATGAATATGATTTTAAGGTATATATAAAAGTAATGAATGTATTTTAATATATGAAATGTATTGTTCATCTCAGTCAAAAGAGCAGATGATGCAAAAATGTAATGGTAAGGTTAGAACTGGGAATCCATTAGTCAGCAAAAGTAAGCATTATAAATTTCAAGTTTTTGGGACAAATGTTGTAACATTATGACGGCAAACATTGTCCAGACATAGTGCATTTCTAGGGCCCAGAAATCACATCTCTGTCTTGGCTATGTGCCAGTGGGAAAGGTTCATCTATGGAAAGCTTCCATAGTTGCATAGCAACAAGGAACTGGGTTGAGCCAAAATGGGAGGATGTCTGGATTGAACTTGGACGAATGAAATACCATTGTACTGAGTGGCATATTGCAATTGACTGAGATACTTTGTCAAAAAACTGGACTAACATGTAAACATTACATGAAATTGATTTTAAGCTAATGAAGAGGTGTATCTTAGATAACGAAAGTTTTAATCATTCTGTACTTTGGCTGAGTGCCTTAGATCTTTGGAGAGATTTCAGAGCCCTGAACCTGAGCTGTCTAACCCTTCGGAGACTTCTGGGCGGCCGTACATTCACGTATTGTTTGTCCTTTCTGATTTTTCTGTTTTTGGGTTAGATTTTCTTGAAGAGAGTCTTTGCCTTTTGTGAATTTTTGCATAGAGTTTAAGTTTTTAGAATTGGCCACCTTTTTAAAAGAAATTCCCCACTGCAGGCACCATCTTTCAGGTGTGTTTAACCATGTGTCTGCCTTTCAGGTGAATGTAAAAGATTCCATGACACTAAGTTGTAGAAGGGCAGGGGAATTAACCCTGATGTCCTGATCAATATGGATCCCACAATCAATGTCATGGAAACAGATTATCAGGTTATCACCTCAGGGTTTGTGAAGGCTTGCTGTGAACAATTTGACTGACACATTTCTGATATTACTATTGTGTCTGCACTTCAAAATGCAGGTCATTGACTGAAATGTGCTTTTGGATGCCCTGAGTTTCTAAAAGTTGATATATGCAAGTCTTTTTTATGGAAATGTTATGTTTCTGTAAGCTGAAAGTCATAAATCCATTATACAGTGATATTGACCAATATATTGTGTACAGGACTTTTACTGTAGGATCTTGATTATTTCAGTGACTAGGAATATCACACTGATGAATCAGCTAGTTTGCATTAAATTTAAGAACATGAATTTATGGTCTGTTATAAATCTATACAGAAAATTGATAAAACAGCAGACAAACAACGCAATATTCAGCTTACACCAAACTTTGAATCAAGCAAAATAACAAAGCTTTTGAATATGTCTCAAGATCTTTCCCAGAACTTGAAATGAATTTTGGAAGAGTGTAAGGTATATTACACCTTACACTCCCGCACCATACTCAGGATAGTACATCCCCACTCCCTCACCATACTCAGGATAGTAGTCCTCCGAGGCAGGAGTACAAACATTACCCATGGTATTAGTCAAACACCCGTCACCTGAAGAAGATCTGTCTATAGTTCACATCATCAACTAAAGCAGGGTCTGATTCTACCCCAGACCCACTCCTGAGAGCCGGCTCACTTTACTAACACACATTCACATGCATCAGGGGAAACTCTCTCAGAATACTACAGACAGAGGTTTCCTTAAAATCCTGTGCTTTAGTCTGGCTCCCAATTCCGTTGGTCAGATATGACACCAGGCTCGAGCTCACTCCCATCATACAGGTAAAAGTCACATAGTCCCAATGACCATCAGCTGCTCTCCTCTTTGAGGGGGAGAGTTAATTGGTGGTGATTTAACCTGAGGATCACCACACCTCAGGTGGGGAGCAAGGTTGAATATCTCAGCTGATATGGGAATTGATGGGGAGGTGATGGCCTGATTTGATTTGATTATTGTCACATGTATTAATATACAGTGAAAAGTATTGTTTCTTGCGCTACACAGACAAAACACACCATACGTAGAAAAGCAAAGGAGAGAATGCAGAATGTAGTGTTACATCATAGCTAAGGTGTAGAGAAAGATCAACTTAATGCGAGGTAGGTCCATTCAAAAGGGTGCATGTGGTCCTTAATTATGCTGGCTGGTTTTCCGAGGCAGCGGGAAGTGTAGACAGAATCAATGGATGGGAGGCTCGTTTGAGTGATGGACTGGGCTTCGTTCACGATCCTTTGTAGTTTCTTGCAGTCTTGGACAGAGCAGGAACCATACCAAGCTGTGATACAACCAGAAAGAATGCTTTCTATGGTGCATCTGTAAAAGTTGGTGAGAATCATAGTGGACATGCCAAATTTCCTTAGCCTTCTGAGAAAGTAAAGGCGTTGGTGGGCTTTCTCAAATATAGCATGGGCATGGAGGGACCAGGACAGGTTGTTGGTGATCTGGACACCTAAAAAATTGAAGCTCTCGACCATTCCTACTTCGTCCCCATTGATGTAGACAGGGGCATGTCCTCCACTATGTTTCCTGAAGTCGATGACTATCTCCTTCATTTTGTTGACATTGAGGGGAAGATTATTGTCGTCGCACTAGTTAATCAGATTCTCTATCTCTTTCCTGTACTCTGGTGTTTGAGATCTGACCCACTATGGTGGTGTCATCAGCAAACTTGAAAATTGGATTGGAGGGGAATTTGCCACATAGTCATAGGTGTATAAGGAGTATAGTAGGAGGCTCATGACACAGCCTTGCCGGGCACCGGTGTTGAGAATGATGGTGGGGGAGGTGTTGTTGCCTATCCTTACTGATTACAGTCTGTGGGTTAAGAAGTTCAGGATTCAGTTGTAGAGGAAGGAGCCAAGCCCAGGCCACAGAGTTTGGAGATGAGTTTCATTGGAACAATGATGTTGAAGGCTGAGCTGTAGTCGATAAATAGAAGTCTGACATAGATGTCTTTGTTATCTCGGTGTTCCAGGGTTGAGTGCAGGGCCAGGGAGATGGTGTCTGCTGTGGACCTGTTGTGGCGGTAGGCAAACTGTAATGGATCCGGGCACTCTGGGAGGCCAGAATTGATTTGTGCTATGACTAACCTTTCAAAGCACTTCATAATGATGGATGCCAGAGCCACCTGACGATAATCATTAAGGCACGCTGCCTGGCTTTTCTTTGGTACCGGGATGATGATCGTCTTCTTGAAGCAGATAGGGACCTCAGATTGTTGTAAAGAGAGGTTGAAGATGTCTGTGAATACCCCCGCCAGCTGATCCGTGCAGGATCTGAATCTTTTGTCCAGGTACCCCTTCCGGGCCAGTCACTTTCTTTGGGTTGACCTTCGAGAAGGTCTCTTGGTATTTTCGCTGGACTATTAATCCAGGAATTCAACTAAAGCTCTGGGGACCTGAGTTTGAATCCCATCACGGCAGATGGTGCAATTTGAATTCAATAAAAATGATCTGTAATTAAGAATCTACTGATGACCATGAACCCATTGTCAACTGTCGGAAAAAACCCATCTGGTTCATTAATGTCCTTTAGGGAAGGAAATCTGCCATCCTTACCTGGTTTGGCCTACTTCTGACTCCAAATCCACAGCAATCTGGTTGACTCTCAACTGCCCTCAGGCAACTAGGGATGGACAATAAATGCTGGCCAGCTAGTGATGCCCATTCCCACAAATGAATGAAAAAAAGATTCATGCTGTTGGTGTCGCTCTGCATCATGAATCAGCCATCCAGCCAACTGAGCTAACCAACCCCCTAAAGCTGAAATTGTGGCAAATTGGAACCCTGAACACAGAGGCTGGAGCCTAAATTCAGCGACTTGGACCACTCGTCCACATTACTACTGTCATACAAATCCACCAATCATTTCAGAAATCTGTGGTCACATGGACCAGTTTCCACTCCTGGAAGACATTCTTCTCCCAGGTGAGTTGGTCAGCGCTTTCTAATTCCCAACTCTCTGCCCTTTGACCCTCTATTCAGCACAATGCTTCAATCTGATTCAACCATTTCTTCACCGTTGTTCCCAAAATTACCTTTACTACCTTCCTGGTCGATCTTTATTTCTCAAGTCCAAGGGGCGAAGATTTGGCACACAACCAGTTTAGCCATCCATTGCCAGATCTGACTGGACCACATCAAGCACTCGTGGCCAAAAGACAAAACGCTGGAAAATCTCAGCAGGTCTGGCAGCATCTGTAAGGAGAAAAAGAGCTGATGTTTCAAGTCCAGACGACCCTTTGTCAAAAGTCATCTGGATGCGAAACGTCAGCTCTTTTCTCTCCTTACAGATGCTGCCAGACCTGCTGAGATTTTCTAGCATTTTCTCTTTTGGTTTCAGATTCCAGCATCCCCAGCAATTTGCTTTTATCAAGCACGAGTGGTCCTGCTTTCCTCTGTCAAAACTGCTCATTACTCCAGCACCATCCTGAAGAACAAAGATATTTCACAACTACCCCACCCCCCTCTCCAAAACCAACTGTTTCCTTGTGGAAGTTATGTTCCAGCTGTACAGAGCTCTGTTTAGACCCTATTTGGAGAACTGTGTTCAGTTCTGGGCACCACACCTCAGGAAGGATATATTGCCCTTGGAAGGAGTGCGGCATAGATTCACCAGAATGTTCCTGGGGCTAAAAGGGCTAAATTATGAGGACAGGTTGTACAAACTGAGCTTGCATTCCCTTGAAGGTAGCAAATTAAGGGGTAATTTAATTGAGGTGTTTAAGATGATTAAACAAGTTGGTAGAGTAATTAGAGAAAAACTAGTCCTCTGGTGGGAGAGGCCAGAACAAGGGGACAGAGCATTAAAATTAGAGCGAGGCTGTTCAGGGGATCAAAGATCACCTACTTCCCCCTCTGTAACATCATCCATTTCCAACACTCCGACCTACACCCACATTACTCCATCTGCTGTTGAAATCCTCATCCATGTTGACTCTGTCAGCAAACACTCCTTCACAAAAAGGGGATTAGAAATCTGGAACTCTCTCCCCACATAAATCTGTTGACGTTGTGAGTCAGTTGAATATTTCAAAACTGAGATTGATAGGTTTATTGTTAGACAAGGGGTTTGAGGGTTACAGAGCCAAGGCAGGTGGATAGAGTTAAGAAACGGATCAGCTATGATCTAATTGAATGGTGTCACAGGCTCAAGGGATGACTCCAGTTCCTACATTCCTTAAATTCCTCTTGATTGTCCTCAGTCTCATCTCAATGACAATTGGTCAGTGTCATCCCTTCACCCTCCAGCTGAGCTTCCGACCCAATACCCTCTCCATCACAAAGATCACCTACTTCCCCCTCTGTAACATCATCCATTTCCAACACTCCGAACTACACCCACATTAGTCCATCTGCTGTTGAAATCCTCATCCATGTTGACTCTGTGAAGTCTTTTTCAGACACCTTACACTGAAACATCTTTTCCTCAGTGTGGATGTGTCAGTGTTTCATAAGTGTTGTTGACTGCATGAGGCTCAGTCACAGGCCTCACTTGGTTTTTCCGTTGTGTGAATGCGACGATGATCCAACATGCCCCATAATTGTTCAAACTCCTTATTACACACCTCACATGAGAATGTTTTCTTCTCCCCTGTGTGGATGCGCCTGTGACTCACCAGGCCTGGGAACTGTGCAAAGCCCTTATTACACACCTCACACTTAAATGGCTTCTCCCCAGTGTGAAGGCGTTGATGTTCACGAAGGGTCGATGACTGAGTGAATGATTTCTTACACACTTCACAGGTGAATGGTTTCTCCCCAGTGTGAGTGCGTTGGTGAACATGAAAGTGAGTTGAGCGTGAGAATGATTTCTCACACACTTTGCACGTGAATGGTTTCTCTCCTGTATGAATGCTCTGGTGTTCGAGCAGCCTCGTAGATGTCGGAAAAGCTTTATCACAAACCTCACACTTGAAGGGGTTCTCCCCTGTGTGGATTGTCTGATGGACCTGGAGGCTTGATAACTGTGTGAAGGATTTGCCACACATCTTACATGTGAATGGTTTCTCCCCTGTGTGAATGCGCTGATGTACACGGAGGGTCACTGACTGCGAGAATGATTTGTTGCACACATCACAGGTAAATGGTTTCTCTCCTGTGTGAGTGCGTTGGTGTACAAGGAAGTGGGATGAACATGAGAATGATTTGTCACACACCTGACACTTGAACGGTTTCTGTTCCATGAAGCTATCCTTGTGTTAACAGTTGTATAACAGATGGACCTTATGTGTTAGGAGTACGTGTGAATCTCCTCACACACCTAGCACTTGATCAGCCTCTCACCTGCAAGAATGAATCGGTTCAAGAGTGTCGATGAATGATTGAAGCTCTCACCACACTTAGAACTTCTTCCCAGCCTCACCCTGACCGATCATCCACAGCCGAATCTTCAGAAAGATTGGTTCTGATAGAAGGTTCCACACCACTGGCTAGTTTCAGGTCTGATGATATGTCAAAGCTCCCCTGACCCGACTAATTTTCAGATGATGGTTTCACTGCCCAACCTTCTGTGTTGAGAAATACTGTGAAGGGACTGGATATCTTCCCACAGTTGTGCTGTTGTTCCTTGGGTGCTGGTCAGGGACTATCTGTGGTGTCTATCCTCTCTGTATTCTCTGGTGTAATATGGTGCAATCCTTCTGTAAAACAGGAAAAGGAAACATGATTTCCTTCAACTCTCTGTCCCCCTTTCCGAAAGGGGCTGACTCCTCAGTCAGAGACTGTTCCACAGTGAGTGTCAGTCTGCTATTCCTCTGTGTGGGGATCAGATACAAGTCCCTTCTTTTTCCTCACCTACTGTCTCACACCCTCTGTTTCCAGTGGGGACACTGGATAGTGACCGGGGCAGACGACGTGGCTACTTTCTTTCATCCACCCAGTCCCCAGGTATCATCAGAACAATGGAAAGGACAGTCATTTGGAGTATAAAATGTGTTATTGATTAACTATGAGCTGAAGGCACTGAATCATTTCAATCTGAAAAGATTCCAGACTCCTACCTCACCATCCCTGGGAATGTCCCGTCCCACTGGCAGGTGGGGAAGTCCTCAATATTGACTCCATGCAGTCTCATGGCTTCAAGTCAAACAAGCTCAAGGAAAACTACCACTCCCCTCCCAGCTGATGAATAAGTATTTAAAGTTCATTCATTAGTGTCACAAGTAGGCTTACAATGAAGTTACTGTGGAAAAACCCCGAGTTGCCACACTCTGGCACCTGTTCGGGTACACTGAAGGAGAATTTAGCGTGGCCAATGCACCTAACCAGCAAGTCTTTCAGACTATGGGAGGAAACTGTAGCACCCGGAGGAAACCCACGCAGACACGGGGAGAATGTGCAGACTCCACACAGTCAATGACCCAAGCCAAGAATCGAATCTGGGTCCCTGGCGCCATGAGGCAGCAATGCTAACCACTGTGCCACCCATTTCACCATGTTAATTATCACTGGGGAAGGAGATTAAGGACAGATCCCAAAACTGGGTATCCATGAGGTGCAGTGAGCCATCAGCAGCAGCAGGATTGTATTCCCCACAATCTCACAGCCCGACACAGCCCTCATTCCATGATTGTCAGCAAATCAGTAGAGAGACATGTCAGGAGTAGCAATGGAGGTATAACTTAGAGTCCAGGTTTGAAGTTGGTGAAGGTTATTATTGAATCTGCATCCACTAGCCTATCAGACAGTGCTTTCCAAATCCTAACCATATGTTGTGCAAAACCTTTTCCCTTAAGTCCCCTTTGATTTTTTTTGTCAGTCATCTTTTATCTGTTCCTCCAGTTAACGACCCTCTGCCAATAGAAACAGTTTCTCGTTATTTACTGTCTAAATTCCACATGATTTTAAAATATCTCAAATAACTTCTTAGCCTTCTCTGCTCTAGGAAAACAAACCCAGCTTCTCCAGTCTGTCCATGTAACTATAATTCCTCAATCCTGGAACCATTCTAGTTAATCTGTTCTGTATCATCTCCAAAATTCAGAGATAGGGCAATGGGATACCTGGGGGTGATTTGAAGTCTCACAACACCAGGTTAAAGTCCAACAGGTTTATTTGGCAGCACTAGCTTTCAGAGCCTTGAGCTCCTTCATCAGGTGAGTGAGGACTTGTGTTCACAAACAGGGCATATAAAGACACAAACTCAATTTACAAGATAATGGTTGGAGTGCGAGTCTTTACAGGTAATCAAGTCTTAAAGGTACAGACAATGTGAGTGGAGAGAGTGCCAAGCACAGGTTAAAGAGGTGTGTATTGTCTCCGGCCAGGACAGTAAGTGAGATTTTGCAAGCCCAGGCAAGTCGTGGGGGTTACAGATAGTGTGACATGAACCCAAGATCCCGGTTGAGGCCATCCTCATGTGTGCGGAACTTGGCTATCAGTTTCTGCTCAGCGATTCTGCGTTGTTGTGTGTCGTGAAGGCCGCCTTGGAGAACGCTTACCCGAAGATCAGAAACTGAATGCCTGTGACTGCTGAAGTGTTCCCTGACTGGAAGGGAACACTCCTGCCTGTTGATTGTCGAGTGGTGTTCATTCATTCATTGTCGTAGCGTCTGCATGGTCTCCCCAATGTACCATGCCTTGGGACATCCTTTCCTGCAGCGTATCACATAGACAATGTTGGCCGAGTCGCATGAGTATGTACCGTGTACCTGGTGGATAGTGTTCTCACGTGAGATTATGGCATCCGTGTCGATGATCCGGCACGTCTTGCAGAGGTTGCTGTGGCAGGGTTGTGTGATGTCGCGATCACTGTTCTCCCGAAGGCTGGGTAGTTTGCTGCAGACAATGGTCTGTTTGAGGTTGTGCGGTTGTTTGAAGGCAAGAAGTGGGGGTGTGGGGATGGCCTTGGCGAGATGTTTGTCTTCATCGATGACATGTTGAAGGCTCCGGAGAAGATGTCGTAACTTCTCCGCTCCGGGGAAGTACTGAACGACGAAGGGTACTCTGTCCGCCTTGTCCCGTGTTTGTCTTCTGAGGACGTTGGTGCTGTTTTTCGCTGTGGCACGTCGGAACTGTCGATCGATGAGTCGAGCGCCATATCCTGTCCTTATGAGGGCATCCTTCACCATCTGTAGGTGTCTGTTGTGATCCTCCTCATCTGAGCAGTATAAGGATGGCTTGTTCATAGGGGATGGCTTCTTTAACATGTTTAGGGTGGAAGCTGGAGAAGTGGAGTTATCCGTGGGCTTGCGGTATAGTGAAGTGCTGAGGTTACCGTCCTTGAAGGAGATGCGTGTGTCCAAGAATGCAACCGATTCCGGACAGTAGTCCATGGTGAGTCTGATGGTGGGATGGAACTTGTTGATGTCATCATATAATTGTTTCAATGATTGTTCGCCATGAGTCCAAAGGAAGAAAATGTCATCGATGTATCTAGCGTATAGCATCGGTTGAAGGTCCTGTGCGGTGAATTGGTCTTGTTCGAACCTGTGCATAAAGATGTTGGCATATTGAGGTGTGAATTTGGTCCCCATGGCTGTTCCGTGTGTCTGGATGAAGAACTGGTTGTTGAAGGTGAAGACGTTGTGTTCCATGATGAAGTGGCTGGAAGCATGCGACTCGGCCAACGTTGTCTATCTGATACGCTGCAGGAAAGGATGTCCCAAGGCATGGTACGTTGGGGAGACCATGCAGACACTACGACAACCCTTATCTTGTAAATTGAGTTTGTGTCTTTATATGCCCTGTTTGTGAACACATGTCCTCACTCACCTGATGAAGGAGCTCAAGGCTCTGAAAGCTAGTGCTGCCAAATAAAGTCCCTGTTGGACTTTAACCTGGTGTTGTGAGACTTCTTACTGTGCTTACCCCAGTCCAACGTCGGCGTCTCCACATGGTGATTTGAAGGACATGAAGCACCCAGATCCCAACACACAGAACTGACCATTCAGTTTAATAACCAGCTCCCAACACACAGTCAGCAAGAATCCTCAGACACGCTGACCTCCCAGATAATTACACCTCACCTTCTCATATTCAGCAATGACTCATCAACAAAACTCAGCCTGTAATTCAAAAGGGAAATGCTTCCAATAAACACACTCAATATCCAACACACAGCTCCAATCAAACAGCTCAGCACCGAGTAAACAGGTCTCTCAGCTGGATCTTCTCACACAGCATAAGGGGCATTTCCACACCTGATTCCCCACAGGATAGTCAGACTGCCTGAACATTAGTGTGGATATTATGCAATGTAATTATTATAAATTCTGCTTCTTCACTCACCATCTCCTCACTTGGTTTTCAGTCCCTACAGGAAGTGAAGCAGCTGTGAAAGAGGAAGAGGAGGGAATGGGCAGAGTGGGTGGGCTCTCTGATTGACGTCTCTCACAGCCAATCCAAATATTTCTGGAGTAACACTTTATTTTTATGGTTTTATTTATTAGTCGCCACACTCCGGTGTCAGTTCGAATACACTGAGGAGGAATTTAGCATGATCAATGCATCGGGCCAGCACATCTTTCAGGCTGTGGGAGGAAACCGGAGCAACCAGAGGAAATCCACACGGACACAGGGAGAAAATGTAGACTTCGCACAGACAGTGACGCAAGCCGGGAATCGAACCCAGGTCCCTGGCGCTGTGGGGCAGCAGTGCTAACCACTGTGCCACCGTGCCGATTTCTAGTGTGGGAATAGCTTTCTTCATCCTCGGAGATTTTCCACCTGGCATCAGTTTGGAATGTGTAGCCTCGGATATGTTTGACAGCAGATCAGAAGAAGAAGACCCACAGCATCCAAGGCAGTGATGATGTGCAGTGATGGGATCAGCATATGGACAGGAGAAAGTGACACAAAAGGTCCAAAGCAATTTATTCCCCTTGCTCTCTTCCACAGATCTCAATTTCCTCTCTCTGTCTCTGTGTTCGGGTATGCTGAGGGAAAATTTAGCATGGCCAATGCACCTAACCAAACGTATTTCAGACTGCGGGAGGAAACTGGAGCACCCAGAGGAAACCCACGCAGACACGGCAAGAACATGCAAACTCGACAGGCAGTGACCCAAACTGGAAATTGAACCGGAATCCCTGGCGCTGTTAGCACTCCTGCCCATACTGAGGGAATGCTGCACTGTCAGAAATACCATCTTGGGCAGCATGGTGGCACAGTGGTTAGCACTGCTGACTCACAATGCCAGGGACCTGGGTTTGATTCCTGGCTTGGGTCACTGTCTGTGCGGAGTGTGCCCTTTCTCCTCGTGTAGGCGTGGGTTTCCTCCGAGTGCTCCAGTTTCTTCCCACAGACCGAAAGATGTGTTGGTTAGGTGCATTAGCCATACTAACTTCTCCCTTAGCTTACCTAAACGGGTGGCGACTTGGGGATTTTCACAACTTAATTGCAATGTTAATGTAAGCCTACTTGTGACACTAACAAATAAACTTAAACTTAAAACTCACTGTATACCTTACCTACCCTCTGCACTCTCTTTATGTCACCGCTACACTTTCATTTTGTTTCAATCTCCCACCCTCCAGCTTCTTCTTAGAAATAGGGATGGGAGAGGCCATGGGGGGATTTGAGAACAAGCTCAAAAACCTTACTAAAACTAACACCGAGCTTTCCTGGGAAGAGTGGGTTATTCCTCCAGTATTATTCCTGACAGATTGTTAGAGCTGTGTCTCAACAATAGAACTTTCATAAGTGAATGAAAGCAGAATGGTTAATCAGCAGTACTGATTGGAGATAATCCCTTAAAATATCCATTCCAGCTGACTTTACCACCTTTCACAACTTCAGGAACCCAGACACAAAGACAACACTGACACCTGCAACTCAAACTAGTTACCACTGTAAATCAAATCAAACTTTCAGGCTGTCAATTTACAGGGGTAAAGCATTCTGTACACAGCCCTGGAACTTAACTCCTTAGAAGATGAATCTGATACAATGGAAATATTATAAGTTGTCAGCGGCACCTTAGTTAGCACTCTCGTGTCTTGAGTTTTGTGTTCAAGTCTTACTCCAGAAACTTGAGCACTGAGATTGCCTTTCGAGTGCAGTAGGTTTTTAAAATTTTTATTAGTTTCACATGTAGGCTTACATTCACACTGCAATGAAGTTATTGTGAAAATCCCCTGGTCGCCACATTCCAGTGCCTGTTCGGGTACACTGAGGGAGAATTTAGCATGGCTAATGCACCAAACCAGCACGTCTTTCGGACTGTGGGAGGAAGCTGGAGCACCTGGAGGAAACCCATGCAGACACGGGGAGAATATGCAGACTCCGCACAGACAGTGATCCAAGCCAGGAATTGAACCTGGGTCCCTGGCACTGTCAGGCAGCAGTGCTAACCACTGTGCCACCATGCCGCCCATACTGAGGGAATACTGCACTGTTAGAAATACTATCTCGAGCAGCACGGTGGCACAGTGGTTAGCACTGCTGATTCACAGCGCCAGGGACCTGAGTTCAATTCCAGCCTTGGGTGACTGTGTGTGTGGAGTCTGCATGTTCTCCCCATGTCTGCATGGGTTTCCTCCGGGCACTCTGGTTTCCTCCCTCGATCCAAAGATGTGCAGGCTAGGTGGATTGGCTATGTTAAATTGTCCCTTGGTTTCAGGGGGATTAGCAGGATAAATATGTGGCGATAGAGTCTGGGTGGGATTGTTGTCGGTGCAGGCTCGATGGGCTGAATGGCCTCCTTGTGCACTGTAGCGATTCTATGATTCTATCTTTCTGATGCATTAAACCGAGGACCTGTCTGCTGTCAGATGAATGTAAACAATTCCTTGACGCTGCCTCATAGAAGAGCAGGGGAGTTATTCCTGATGTCCCAATCAATATGGATCCTGCAATCAACATCACCAAAGTAAATTATCTGGTCATTATCACACTGCTGTTTGTGGGAGCTTGCTGTGCACATATTGGTTGCCATGTTTCCTACATTATTGATGAAAGATTGATAAAACAGACAAACAACATATAATATTCAGCTTACATCAAACTTTGAACCAATCAAAATAACAAAACATTTGAGAATGACTTAAGATCTTTCCCAGAACATGAAATGAATCTTGGAAGAGTGTAAGGTGAACAAATCACACCTTTATTACATTGAAATTTGATGTTGGGGACCTTTTGACCTCTGGGACTGATGGTCATTCAGTTCCTTGCCCTCTTTTTAGGTCAAACCAAATAGACAAACTCAAATTAAGTCAGGACAAAGTAAAAGGGGCAGCTCCCCAAAAAGGAGGGGGAACAGCCCGAACAGAAATCAAAGTACAAAGGAAACTTAAAAACATCAAATTAAAATGTGATTATTAGGGTCGATAACGCACCCCAACCCCTGCGGTGCCCAGCGGGCGCGGAAGGCGTCAACCCTTGGTGAAATCAGATCTGTCTCATCAGCTGTTCGCTGTGAAGGAGCAGCTTCGTAGATGTCTGCACTTGTGATGGTAAATCATTTCGTTAATTTTCACCGTGTACGATTGAGGTCCCAAGTTGTCCAATGAGCTGACTTCTGTCGAGTGTGTTGAATGTTTGCACTCTGACAGACTCTCCAACTCTCATCTCTGGCAATGATGTCACAGATTTACCAAAGTGAAATATGTCTTTCCGTTGTTTCATTTTTATCTTGTCACTCACTCCTGTTACTACTTCTGGCCTCAGTAGTTTTTTTAGCTGTTGGAAGGGTAGTCTGGGTGCAGCGTGACATTAGTGACTGGACAACTTTCCATGCCTTCAGTAGGTGTGCTTCTCCACTCTAAGATTGCCTTGCACATATCTGTGCTGGATCTAGTCGATTGTTTTGACGAGCCCTTTGATAATTTTCACTGCTGCCTCAACCTTTCTATTTGACTGGTGATAGTTTGGAGGTGATGTGTCACATTGAATTTCTCAATCATTGGTCAAGTGCCTAAATTGTTCACTCGGGAATTGGGCAATTGTTCCTCATCACAATGTCAGGAATGCAATGGTGACTGAAGTGTGCTTTTAGGCATTCTACGATCATACCGGTAGTAATTGACATCAGCTGGCCTAACTCCCAGTAGTCTGAATAGTTGTTGAGGGTGATGAGATCATCAGTTCCAGTGAGAATGAAGAGGTCGACTCCAAACCTCATCCACGATCTGCCTGTGATGTCAGGAGTCATGAGCAGCACTTTATCTTGCTTAGTTTGATGTTCATTCCAAACACTGCACTGGTTGTTGTAGTCCTTAATCTCATTGCTCATCTTTAACCGGTTGAACACTTCTCTTTCCTTCCTCAGACAAGACTCGATTCCTTGACAGTTTGTGTGGATGATTTTCAGCATCTCTTTTCTCATCTCTTTAGGAATAATGACCCCAGTCCCTCTCCTGTGTGGTTCCTCTGGTGGAACAGAAGTTTTGAGAATGTAAAGAACGATTTGTTGCAGACCTCGCACATGAATGGTTTCTCTCCTGCGTCGGTGTTTGCAGAGGTTCCCTGATAATGAGAAAATGATTTGTCACACACCTCACACATGAATGGTTTAATGCCTGTGCGAATGTGTTGGTGTTTGCACAGATCGAATGACGATGAGAATGATTTGTCACACACCTCACACGTGAATGGCTTCTCCCTAGTGTGGATTCGCCAGTGATGCATCAGGCTTGCTTCTTGTGCAAAGCCCTTGTTACACACCTCACATTCAAAAGGCTTTTCCCCAGTGTGGCTGCGCAGGTGAATCTCCGATTTTGATGGATATGTGAACACACTCCAAAGATGTTAGGTTAGGTTGATTGGACATACTATATTGAAACTAGTGTTTTGGGAGATTAGACGGGTAAATATATGGGGTGCGGGAATGGGGCCTCGGTGAGATTGTGGTTGGTACAGGCTTGATGGGCTGAATGGCCTCCTGCACTGTAGGGATTCTATGATTCTATGACTTGATCACATGTCCTACACTTAAATGGCTTCTCTGCCATATGGCTGTCCTTGTGTTACTGGTTGTACAACAGATGCACAGTGTATTTTCAGAAATCCTATGATCCTGTGGAGCCCTCTTTGCACAACTCACACCTGAACCTCTTCTCACCTGTAGGAATGAGTCAGCGACTCATGAGGATCAATGAATGACTGAAGCTCTCACCACACTTGGAGTCCACTCACAATTCCCAGCCTCAACCTGACCAATTGCTCACAGCCGAACCTTTGGAAAGGTTGGTTCTGATGGAAGGTTCCACACCACTGACCAGTTTCAGATCTGATGATATGTCAAAGCTCCCCTGAGCTGACTAATTTCCAGATGATGGTGTCACTGCCCAACCTTCTGTGTGTTGAGTTGTTCCCTGGATGATGGTCAGGATCTATCTGTGGTGTCTATCCCCTCTATTCTCTGGCGTAGCTCCACAATCCTTCCCTAAAACGGGGAAAGGTAACGTGATTTTACCAATACATTAAGAGCAAGAGAATAACTAAGGGCCTATCAGAGTTCTACATGGTAATTTATGGGTTGATTCAGAAGATGTGGGCAGAGTTCTCAGTGAGTACTTTATCTCTGTTTTCACTCGGGAGGGATGAATCAGACATTTTAGTTAAAGAGGAGGATTGTGAAATATTAGATACATAAGCACAGTGAGAGAGTAAGTACTGGATAAATCACCAGGACAGATGGATTGTATCCCAGGCTCTTGAAGGAAGTCGAGGAAATAGTGGATGCTCTAAGGATTATTTTCCAATCCTCGCTAGATACAGGTGAGACACCAGAGGTTTGGAGGTCTGCAAACTCTGTATTATTTTTTAAAAAATGGTGTGAGGAATTGGCCAGAAAACAATGGGCTATTTTGGGGAAGTAACAAGGAAGATTGATGAGGGTAGTGCAGCAAATATTGTCTACGTGAATTTCAGTGAGGCATCTGACAAAATCCCACATGGCAGACTGGTCAGAAAAGTGAGATCTCGTGCAACATAGGGGAATGTGGCAGGTTGGATCCAAAATTGATTCAATGACAGGAAACAAAGGGCAATGGTTGATGGACATTTTTGCGAATGGAAAGCAGTTTCCACAGGACCCAGTGTCAGAACCCCTGTTTATTCTACATATTAATGACTTGGACTTAAATGCGAGTGACATAATTGGGAAATTTGCAGATGACGGAAAAATTGGACGTGCGGTTGATAGTGAAGAAGATAGCTATTAACTGCAGAATGAGATTAATACTTTGGTTGAGTGGGCAGAGAAGTGGCAAATGAAATTCAGTCCAGAAAAGTGTGATACAATGCATTTAGGGAGAGCAAAGAAAGCAAGAGAATATTCAATAAATGGGAAGATACTGAGAGCGGTTGAAAAAATGAGAGACCTTGGAGTGCATGTCCACGGGCCCCTGAATGTGGCAGGACAGGTGGACAAGGTGATGAAAAAAGTATGTGGAGTGCTTTCCTTTATTAGGCGAGATATTAAATATGTCATAATGGAATTGTATAAAACACAGGTTAGGCCACAGCTGGAGTTTTGTGTGCAGTTCTGGTCACACGTTACAGGGAGGACATAATTGCTCTGGAGAGAGAGCAGAAGAACTTACAAGAATTTTGCCAGGGCTTGCAAATTGCAGCTATGAAGAGAGATTAGAAGGCTCTGGTAGTTTTCCTTAGAAAAGAGGAAGGTGTGGGGTGACCTAATTGAGGTGTACAAAATTATGAGGGGTGGAGACAGGGTAGATAGGAAAGACATGTTTCCCCCTAGCTGAGGGAGTCAATTATCAGGGGGCATAGATTTAAGATGATTGGTAGAGGATTTGAGGGGATGTGAGGAAAAATGTTTTCAACCATGTCTAGAATTCACTTCCATGGTTGGTGATTGAGGCTGACACGCACAATTCATTCAAAAAGTACCTGGATCTACATCGGAAGTGCTGTAATCTGCAAGGCTGGAAAGTATGATTAAAATGGGCAATAGTTTGTTTTTTCTCCCTTTCTGGCAGACATGATGGGCTGAATGGCCTCTTTCCGCACCATAACATTTCTGGCATTCATCTCCTACTTCATCTCTTCAATGTTTTATTCATACTCCCATGGGTGTGGGTGTTGCCAACATTTATAGCCCATCGCTAATTGCCCTTAAGAAAGTGGGGGTGAGCTGCCTTCTTGACCCACCTCAGTCCATGTAGTGTAGTTACAACCACAGTGTTGTTAGGGAGAAGTTCCATGATTTTGACCCTACAATAATGAAGGGATGGTGAGTCAGGATGTTGTGTTGCTCAGAGGGAAACCTGAAGGGTGGTTTTCCAACACATCTAGTGACCTTGTCCTTCTAGGTAGGAGAGGCTGCAGGTTTGGAAGGTGCTATCAAAGCAGCATTGGTGAGTTCCTGCAGTGTATCTCACCGATAGTCTACACTGCTGTCATTGTACATCACTAGTGGAGGGAGTGAATGTTTAAGATGGTGGATGGAGTGACAATCAAGTCGGCTGCTTTGTCCTCGATGAGTAAGGACTTTAATAAAACATTAATTAAAAAAGCATTTTCTGCACAATTAATAAAATCGCTAAAAAGCTCTCTTAAAGCAGTAACTCACTTCTTCACTCCTCCACTTACCAGGGAAACTGCAACTGCAATAAGTGAGGTTGTATTTGGATGGGACAATGACAAGTCTAAATCCCCACCTGATCTGCTGCTCAAAGTCGCCTCCGTTTCACCGGTCAGTTTCCCAAACTTCAGGAAACTCATGTTACTCCAGAAATATTTGGATTGGCTGCGAGAGATGTCAATCAGAGAGCGGAAAAGTAGCCAGCATAGTTAAGGACCTCACGCACCCTTGACATTCTGTCTTCCACCTTCTTCCGTCGGGGAAAAGATACAAAAGTCTAAGGTCACGTACCAACCGACTCAAGAACAGCTTCTTCCCTGCTGCCATCAGACTTTTGAATGGACCTACCTCACATTAAGTTGATCTTTCTCTGCAACCTAGCTATGACTATGATGCTACAGTCCACATTCTGCTTTCCTTCTCTATGAATGGTATGCTTTGTCTGTAAAGCGCACATGAAACAATACTTTTCACTGTATACTAATACATGTGACAATAATAAATCAAATCACCCACTCTGCCCATTCTCTCCTCTTTCACAGCTGCTTCACTTCCTGTAGGGACTGAAAACCAAGAGAGGAGATGGTGAGTGAAGGAGCAGAATTTATAATAATTACATTGCATAGTATCCACACTAATGTTCAGGCAGTCTGACTATCCTGTGGGGAATCAGGTGTGGAAATGCCCCTTATGCTGTGTGAGAAGATCCAGCTGAGAGACCTGTTTACTCGGTGCTTTGTGCTGAGCTGTTTGATTGGAGCTGTGTGTTGGATATTGAGTGTGTTTATTGGAAGCATTTCCCTTTTGATTTACAGGCTGAGTTTTGTTGATGGGCCATTGCTGAATCTGAGAAGATGAGGTGTGATTATCTGGGAGGTGCAGAGTGTCTGAGGATTCTTACTGTTTTCCTATTGTTGAGGTGTGTGTGTGTTGGGAGCTTTTTATTATTTTGTGGACTGTGAATGGTCAATTCTCATTGTGATGTTTTCCATCTTTTCAAAGAGTTCCTACTGCTTTATCTCTGAATTTTGAGAAGATGCAGAAGATATTTACTGGAATGGTTCCAGGATTGAGGGATTACAGTTACATGGATAGACCGGAGAAGCTGGGAGGTTTTCCCTCAGAGCAGAGAAGACTCAGAGGAGATTTAATAGAGATGTTTAAAATCATGAAGTGTTTGGACAGAGTAAATAAAGACAAACTGTTCCCATGGCAGAGGGTCAATAACTAGAGTTCACAGAAAAAATATGATTGAAAAAGAATCCGACTTGATGAATAATGTTTTTACACAATGTGTGGTTAGGATTTGGAATGTACTGTCTGATAAGGCGGTAGAGGCAGATTCAATAATAACCTTCACCAGATTCAAACCTGGACTCTAAGGTATACAAAATGCTGCTCCTGTCATCTCTATCCACTGGTTTGATGATAATCATGGAATGAGGGCTGTGCCGGGCTGTGAGATTGTGGTGAATACAATCCTGCTGCTGCTGATGGCTCACTGCACCTCATGGGTATCCAGTTTTGGGATCTGTCCTTAGTCTACTTCCCCAGTGATGATTAACAGGGTGAAGTACTCACTCATCAGCTGGGAGGGGAATGGTAGTTTTCCTTGAACTTGACCTGAAGCCTCCATTGAGTCAATATTGAGGACTGCACGTGCAAATGGGATGCGACATTCCCAGGGATGGCGAGGGTGGAGTCTGAAATGTTTCCAGATTGATACGATTCAGTGAGTATCACTGCACTTGACCTGTCTGTGGGCAGCTCTCCTCACTTGGGGACTTGTCCTCAGACCTTGGTAAGAGAGACTTTAGATTTCACTGGGCTGAGATCAGCTTAATCTTATTCTGACATAATGTCAGGATTATCCAGATCTCCCTGATTTTCCTCTTATTGGACTTTGTAGTGATTGTTTCTCATTGTTTGCTGGGCCACTTCAGAGGGCAGCTCAGTGTCAACCATGTTGTGTGGGACTGGAGTCACATGTAGACCAGACTAGTTGTAGCAGGTTCCATTTCCTGAAGGACAATGTTTGGGTTTTTAGGACAATCTGAAAATGTTCATGTTTTCATTTTGATTGTATTGCAATGTGCAAAATGTAGTAAATTCAGTTTCACAGTATGGAATGATTTAGGCAAATAACATTGATGCTTTTCAGGGGAATGAGATCTGTCCATGAGGAGGAAAAACAAGGATATGCTGATAGAATGAGATGAAGAGGGATGAGGGGAGGCTTGTGTGAAGCATGAACCAATGGGGCCGAATAGCCTCTTTCTGCATTGTAATGCTATGTATGTAACTTTCCGTGGTTGAATTTGAACTCTCAATCTCTGATCATCACCATAGCAATTCAGCTGTAATATCTGGAAGCACGTTTATTGAAATGTCCGTTCATGCTTTCTTTAGGATTAACTGGTCTTTATGATATAAGCTCATAGTGAATTGATAGCCACTTTTACACTCCACCCGACTGTCTTTTTCATTTCCCTCACAGTGTCTGTGAATATGAGGAAAGAAAGTAACCACGTGGTCTGCCCCGGTCACTATTCAGTGTCCCTGCTGGAAACAGAGGGTGTTGACAGTCAAGTGAGGAAAAAGAAAGGACTTGTATCTGATCCCCACACAGGGGAATAGCAGACTGGCACTCATTGTGGAACAGTCTCTAACTGAGGAGTCAGCCCCTTCAGCAAAGGAGGAGAGGGAGTTGGTTTGATTTAATTGCTGAGCTTTAGTGAGGTTTTACTATGACCGTACTTTCTGGTCTTACTGTGCCATGATGAGGATTTGCTTCCCTGTGACAGACTTGAGACAGTCGGTATAGTTTTCATTCAGAATTATTTACAAAGACCTCAGGTTAAACACCTGGTATTCAGGACACAGACTATTTGGCACTGAGCTCTCCTGGAGCCTCTTGGTCATCTGACGAATAATGTCACAGTTATATCATTAATATCATCATGGTCTCATTAACATCCCCATTAACCCATTCCTCTAATCTCTCCACAATTATCATCTCAATTGTTATATTCTTTTCTTAAACTATTGACATTGCATTTCATCGGCTCTGTAAACCCCCATTCCCCCGTATTTTGTACAGTTTCTGTCCAGCTCCTTCCCTCCACCCCCACCACCACCCCCTGGGTCACTGTCCCTCGAGTCTTTAATCTCCAACAGTGCTCTTGCTCTCTTGCCGCCCGTTGTGGACATCTGTGTTCACTTGTCTTTTTCCTGGGACACAAACACATTGGTGGAGTGGGACAGCAGCTTCTGACCACTGCTCGATTTGGCCTGTGATCTTTACCATGACTTGACTGTAAGGATTGTGAAACCCATTCAAAACTGATTCAGGAGAGAAAACCTCAGGATATAGACAATCGCACCCTCTCTTGAACAGGAAGAGATTAAAGAAAGATTCAGCCTGAGATGTTCTGCTTCCTCTTTGCAGACTGGGGAAAGGCCTGAGAAAATGAAGCAGTTTTAGTTTTGATGAAGAATTTCCTGGCTCTATTATTCATTGCTGCATGGGCGATGAAAGAAGTATTCAATACCTGAGATTGGAATCAATCTGGAAGATGAATGATGAACATCCTAGAGACATTGCAGAATATGAAGAAAAGAGAACTTCTCTATGACTCTCGGGGTGCTACTTGCACCTTCTGTAGGCAGTGGTGTCATTTCCATGCTTGTTTCAGTGTGAGGCAGCTCCCCTGTAGTCAATGGGATGACGGTGTCAGCATAAGAAGGGAGCACCACACCATCTTCAACAATGGATAAAACCTCCAGAGCTGGATCCAGATGGAATTCCTCATCTGGGACTCTCCAGCTGGAGGAACTCCATAGTTTTGGTCTCTGCTTCTGAACTGAAGGATGACTTGAGTGTAAGCAGGACTTGCTGATGGGATTCCAGTTTGGACTGCAGCTTACTTTTGTACAAACTAGCAAGCTCTGCATTTTACCAGTCGCTTGACCTAAATCCAAACATCTCCTCCATATGTTTCTCACTGTGGTCAGCCAGCGATTTACAAAAAATCTCAATAGTGAGTTCAGTAGGACAAGATGACAAATTCAGCTCTTCAGTAACTTCTTCAGCAACTGGAGCAAACTCCTCAAGACCAGAGAGATTTCATCTGCATTGACAGTGGAGACAAAGAACCAGGAGCTCCTCTTCCAAAGGATCACTTGTTTCTGCAACAACTTCCTTCTCATGGACTCTGTCAGCAAAGAGCCAACAGGTTTATTTGGTAGCAAAAGCCACTTGGGGTGCTACTTGAGTGTAAGAATGACTTGCTGATGGGATTCCAGTTTGGACTGCAGCTCGTGACTTTTGCTACCAAATAAACCTGTTGGACTTTAACCTGGTGTTGTTAGACTTCTTACTGTGTTTACCCCAGTCCAACGCTGGCATCTCCACAGCAAAGAGCCAGTCAAGGTCTAAGCGTTCCTCTGGTGGATGGTCAGCGGATGTTTCTGTGCCTTCATTATCTGTGTGTTCCAGCCGTCTGAGAAAAGAAGGTGAGAGATCTGCAATCTCCTCCTCTGGTCTGTGGGTACTGGCTTATCCAACCTTCTTGTGTGGAGTCAGGCTTCAGTTATTTTCTCACTCAAGGGGCCGATGAGCAGATATTGGAAAGAAAAAGATTGGCACAACATTAAACATGAGTTCAAAAATAAACCTCAGATATGAAAAGAAACATCTTGCTGAGCAATAAACAAACAATCTTGGAGCAATAAATTGATAATGTTTTTATACACGAGTAATAAATAATGATGACCATTCGGGGGAGAATGTGTGTCTGTCCGGCTCACCCCCAGTATCAGCGGTTGTGAGTGTGTGTTGGTGTGTGACGATGAGGGTGGATGAGAACGCTTAGATTGAGAGTTATCCAAAATGTTATCACTCACTCACAAACACTTCCAACTTTCTCACATGTAAACACACACAAACACACACTTACATTTGCATAAACAAAGAGATACACACGCAAACATACTTTCTCTCTCACACACACACAAACAAAACTCTTGTTTCTCTCAGACACGCACGTTCACACTGACTCCAGTTTCTCTCCTCACTTTCTCACACATAAACATACCAGCTCTGCTCTATCTCAGACACACACACACTCTGCCTTTCATCACACACACACTCTGTAATCCCTCCAACATAGACACAGACACATTCTTATCCTGTTTCTCTCTCACACAGACACACTCACTTGCTCCACTCTATTTCACAGGCACACACACTCCTCTTTCTCTCTTTCACACACAAAAACACACTGGCTCCAGTCTCACTTCTCTCTCACACACATGTAAACATACCAGCTCTCTCTCACACACATACACCCTCCTCTTTCTCTCTCACACAAACGTGCACACACACGCGCTTCTATATCTTATATTTAAACATACACACCAAACATTGATCCACTACTCTCTCACACACACACGCATTCCACACTATCTCTCACACACTCCTCTTTCTCACTCGCTCCACTCTATCTCACAAACACACGCACTCTCTTTTGCTGTTATACTCACAACACACACACACTCTAATCCCTCCAATATAGGCACACACACATTCCTATCCTGTTTCTCTCTCACACAGACTCACTCTCCATCTCACAGACATAAACAAACACACTCCTCCTTCTGTCACTTACTCCTCTCTCTCACACACACACACATATACACACACCTGTTTATCTCTCTCATGCAGACATATACATCTTTCTTGCGCGCGCACACACACTAACTCATCTCACTGTCTTATGTTTACACACATAGAACAAACCTTGACACACTATCTCAGACACACATTCCTTATTCTCTCTTTCTCATATACACACACACACCTCTTGTTTCACTCACACATACATGCTTACACACAGACTCTTCTCTCTCTTACACGCACAAACACACTGCTCTACTTTATCTCTCACACACCACACCCTCCTCTTTCTCTCTTTCGCACACACACAAACTGTGAACTTGTGTGTGTGAGAGAAACAAGAGTTGCAATGTTTGTGAGGAGTGTGTATGTGTGTGAGATAGAATAGAGCTGGTATCTGTTTGTGTGTGAGAGAGAGGAGACATTGGAATGTGTGTGAGCATACATGTGTGAGAGAAAGTGTGCGTGTGTGTGCGTGAGCATGTATGTGATAGAGATGAGTGCATGCATGTGTGAGTCAGAATGAGGGATGAGAGTGAGAGAGGGGGAGAGATTCTGTGCATGGATGTGTGTGAGAAATAAAGAAATACTCTCTTCCTTGCTCACACACAAACAGACACACACAAACATGCTGATCCCCAGTGACCCTACCCTGTTCGGCTAGCAGCATGGACTGCCCCCCACTCCCCAACCCAAACTCTATCATCTCTCTCTCACACAGACACACCTCTTTCTATATTTCACACACACATCGATACACACATAATCTCACCCCCTCTTTTACTTGCATCCCTCATTCTGACTCAGACATACATGCATTCACCTCTCTATCTCACACACACTCATTCTTTCTCTCACACATGGATGCTCACACACTGATTTCAAACACACATAAATAACGAGCTCTACTCTGTCTCACACACTTACACATTCCTCTTTCACACTCTCACTCGCACACATTGCAACTCTTGTTTCTCACTCACACACACACTCACACACGTTCACACTGACTCCACTCTATCTGCAAGGCATATACACTCTGCCTCTTTCATTCTTTCACACACACACTCACACTGACTCCAGTCTCCTCTCTCACACACAAACATACCAGCTCTCTCACACACATACACCCTCCTCTTTCTCTCACACACAAACATGCACGCACGCACACACCAATCATTTTCACACTGGAACATAGAACATTACAGCGCAGTACAGGCCGTTCGGCCCTCGATATTGCACCGACCTGTGAAACCAATCTAAAGCTCCTCTAATCTACACTATTCCAATATCATCCATGTGTTTATCCAATAACCGTTTGAATGCTCTTAATGTTGGCGAGTCCACTACTGCTGCAGGCAGGGCATTCCACGCCCTTGCTACTCTCTGAGTAAAGAACCTACCTCTGACATCTGTCCTATATCTATCACCCCTCAATTTAAAGCAATGTCCCCTCATGTTAGCCATCACCATCCGAGGAAAAAGGCTCTCACTATCCACCCTATCTAATCCTCTGATCACCTTGAATGCCTCTATTAAGTCACCTCTTAACCTTCTTCTCTCTAACGAAAACAACCTCAGGTCCCTCAGCCTTTCCTCATACGATATTCCCACCATACCAGGCAACATCCTGGTAAATCTCCTCTGCACCCTTCCACATCTTTCCTATAATGCGGCGACCAAAACTGTAAGCAATACTCCAAGTGCGGCCGCACCAGAGTTTTGTACAGTTGCAGCATGACCTCATGGCTCCGAAACTCAATCCCTCTACCAATAAAAGCTAACACACCGTACGCCTTCTTAACAACCCTATCAACCTGGGTGCCAACTTTCAGGGATCTATGCACATGGACACCGAGATCTCTCTGCTCATCCACACTACCAAGTATCTTACCATTAGCCCAGTACTCTGTATTCCTGTTACTCCTTCCAAAGTGAATCACCTCACACTTTTCCGCATTAAACTCCATTTGCCACCTCTCAGCCCAGCTCTGCAGCTTATCTATGTCTCTCTGTAACCTGCCACTTCCCTCCGCACTGTCTATAACTCCACCAACTTTAGTGTCATCCGCAAATTTACTAATCCATTCTTCTAAGCCCTCATCCAGGTCATTTATAAAAATGGCAAACAGCAGTAGCCCCAAAACAGATCCTTGCGGTACACCACTAGTAACTGAACTCCAGGATGAACATTTCCCATCAACCACCACCCTCAGTTTTCTTACAGCTAGCCAACTCCTGATCCAAACCACTAAATCACCCTCAATCCCATGTGTCCGTATTTTCTGCAATAGCTTACCATGGGGAACCTTATCAAACGCTTTGCTGAAATCCATATACACCACATGAACCACTTTACCCTCATCCACCTCTTTGGTCACCTTCTCAAAGAACTCAATAAGGTTTGTGAGGCACGACCTACCCTTCACAAAACCGTGCTGACTATCCCTACTCTCTCACACACAAGCACTCTACACTATCTCACACACTCCTCTTTCTCTCACTCACTCGCTCCACTCTATCTCACAGACACACACTCTTTCGCTTTTTCACACACACTGTAATCCCTCCAGCATAGACACACTCACACATTGCTCTCCTGTTTCTCGCGCACGCAGATTCACTCTCTATCTCAGACTTACACAGAAGCATACTCCTCTTTCTCTCTCTCATTCCTCTCTCAAACACACAGATACACACATGCCCGTTTATCTCTCTCACACAAACATATACACCTTTCTTACACACACAGACACTTACTCATCTCTCTGTCTTCCATTTACACACACACAACAAACATTGACACACTATCTCACAGACACACATTCCTCTTTCTCTCTTTCACACACACTTCTTGTTTAGTTCACACATGCATGCTTACACACAGACTCCTCTCTCTCACATACAAACACAACACCACTTATCTCTCACACACCATATACTCCTCTTTCTCTCTTTCACACACACACATACACACACACAGACTGTTCCCTCACTCACTCTCCTCGCTCACACACAAATAGACACACACAAACATGCTGATCCCCAATGCCCCCACCCAGATCTCATTACAACCGTGGTTCAAACATGGGCAAAAGAGCAGAATTCCAGAGGTGAGGTGAGTGTGACTGCCCTTGACATCAAGGGAGCATTTTATTGACTGTGACATCTAGCAAAACTGGAGTCAATGGGAATCAGGGGGCTTTAGGATTGAAGTAAAAGTTTAGAATCTTCTTGTCAACTAATTTCTGATGAGAATTATGAGGAAAGATCACACAGTTGTTCTTAAAGGGACTCTATGCTGGTTGGAGTCATACCTGGCACATAGGAAAGATGGTTGTGGTTGTGGGGAGCAGTCATCTCAGCTCCAGGACACCATTGCAGGAGTTCCTCAGGGTAGTGTCCCAGGCCCAACTATTATGTTTGCATCTAATTATAAACAATTAGAAGACCACCATTTAGGTCAGTATAATTAAAACAAGGAACAGTTTATTTAACGTCTTCATAGTTGCACAGTCAGTCTAAGACTGACTCCCTCCCCCAGCTTGTTCTCTGGGTCACCGTACCCGCTCTCTTAAAGGAGCATAACACCCCAAACTATATATATAACACCCTCTCCTTTTATTACAAAAACTCTCAGTGACATATGTACACAATTTTAAATATTATGCAGGCATTGAAGCCAACATGTATACATGGTAAGAACTACTCACAGGAAAACATGGAAACACATGGAAAACAACCACCCCACCTTAAGCATGATATCCAATCATTGGGGGACATCGATACAACTAAAACAAGGTCTCTTAACATCATAGGGAAGGGTGGATGGGTGTTACTTGTTTCTTTAACTGTTCCTTTAACTTGTTTTAACTGTTTTATCTAACCAGCCTCCCATCCATTGACTCTGACTACACTTCCTGCTGCCTCGGCAAAGCAGCCAGCATAATTAAGGACCCAATACACCCCAGACATTCTCTCTTCCACCTTCTTCCGTCAGGAAAAAGATACAAAAGTCTGAGGTCACGTACCAACCGACTCAAGAACAGCTTCCGTCAGACTTTTGAATGGACTTACCTTGCACTAAGTTGATCTTTCTCTACACCCTAGCTACGACTGTAACACTACATTCTGCACTCTCTCATTTCCTTCTCTATGAATGGTATGCTTTGTCTGTATAGCATGCAAGAAACAATACTTTTTACAGTATGTTAATACGTGTGACAATAATAAATCAAATCAAAATCAAATCTTCTATAGTAAAGTCCAATTCAAAGGTGTGTGTTCAATTCACATGCCATATCCTTATTTTCCATTATTGATTCTGCAGGCTCACTTTCTATGAACAAGCACTCACTTTGTTAAGTAATTTCTGTTTAAAATATCTGTGGAAACTCTCAATATCTCTCTTTAGATTCCAGGCGAGTTTTCTACTGAACTTTCACCTTCCCGTGCTTATTCGTCGTTAGTCATTCTTTACTATTTTTGATATTGTGCTAAATCTTGATCTGTCACTCAAATATTCTTTATCTTTAAGTTTGACATTGTCTTTAACTGTTTTATCTAACCATGGTTCTTCTTGGAAGTATCCATTCTGTGTATTGTGAAATATTAAACTTATTTTAGTTTAGAATATTAGACTCAGACACACGCTTCTCTCCCTCAAACTGAATGTTAAATTCCATCACATTATGATGACTGTTATCTCAGGGTGCCTCCACCATGAGGTCATTAATTAATCCTGTCTTGTACTTTCCCAGGTCCAGTATAGCCTGCTCTCTCATAGGTGGCAAAACATGTTGTTCTAATAAACTATCCTGAAAATATTAATGGATTCCTCACCGAGGCTACCTTTGTCCATCTTGTCTGTATCTAGATTAAAATCCCAAAAGATAATAGCCAAATCTTTCGGACAAACTCCCATTTGCTTTTGTACCCTGTCCTACCGTGTGGTTACTGTTAAGGGGCCTGTCAATCCTACAAGAGATTTCTTCCCTTTATCATTTCTCATCTCTATCTAAGCCATTTTTACATCCAGGTTTCCTGAGCTTAGTCCATCCCTTTCTATTGTGTTAATGTCATCATTAATTAATAGAGCCAGCCCTCCACCTTTTCCTCACTTCCTGTCCTTCCCAAACATTTTGTACCCTTCAATATTCCGGTCCCAATCTATGTCATCCTGCAGCATCTAATGGCTCAGATCATATTTATTTATTTCCATTGTTGCATTAAAAACAATAAAAACTAAACAAAAAGATAAATAACCGAAAAACTGATGCTATTTCACAGTCTCACATTCACTCATTAACTCACTGTAGAAAAGTTGCAGGAGTAAAACAGGAAATGTTCATGAAACACTTCTCTGATGTAATCTGATGATTGAAGTTGCAGTCCTAATGAGAGATCTTCTTTAGTGAAGGATCAGTGAAGGGATTTTGACAGCCGGGGGAGAAGATGTTTGTTGGATCCTCTTGAAGGGATGAAGTTGGTTTCTAGTCGTTTCTTCAATTGATGAACAGTCAGTTCATGTGCGGGTTAATGTTCAGGTAGAGATTCGTCTGATCCTTGGTTTGTCACCGGTCGTGAAACTGAGGCTTCAGACGTTTTGGTCAGAAAAGCAGTTTAATGTTTTTCCTGGTGTAGTCAGCAGGATGTGTGGCTCCTTCTTGTCGTGTCTGGATCTCTTCTCTGGCTGTAGTCAGAATGACAGTTTAATTTTTTTACTGAAACCAATAATTAACCTTGTAGTAGGTAAAAATTACCTGAGACTGGTATGAGTCAAAATGGAGTAGGCTTTATTCTCACAGGCCTGCGGGAGAACTTGACCCCTTGAAAGCGGAAGCCAAAGTTCTCCCTGAACACAGAAAAGTAGGGAATATATATACAGCATGGCTTCTAATACTGGTCACGAATCAATTCCAGACCAGTCACGATTCAATCATACAATTCACTACTGCTGGTCACGAAGCAAGCTTCCAGACCAACGACAAAAAATATATTGATAGTTTCTGACCATAAACCAGTGTATCTGGCATTCTCGGCTCACGAAGCACAGGTCTTCTGTTTCCTGTTCTTCCCGCGGTTTTCCTTTGAAGTTCCGACACTCTGCTATCTGTCCCAGCAGGAGTTCCTCTTCAAACAGCTGATATCGCGCTCCACACCATGGAATCGCTTTTCTTCCGCAAACCTCACACAAACTTGTAGGAAAGGTAAGACTTCACAAACACAATAACATTTACATTGACTATCGATTGTTATGAAAAAAGAAGTTAACTGGTATTAATGTCAGAAGCAGTACAAACAAGAATGACTTTTATTAATGTCAAAAGCAGTATAAACCTGAGGAAAAGCAGTATAAACCTGAGGAGATTAGCCACAATGAAGGGTTATGCTTCTGATACATTCTAAGTACAAAGTTCAACCTTTTAGGTACAAAATACATTCACCCTTTAGGTACAAAACACATTGAGTACAAAAAACATTAACCCTTTCCCTCCTTCAATCCCCCCTTTTGGTCGGGGACAAGTTCAAACATGGCCCCATGACCAATTCAGAACCAAAGGTTACCAATATATATGGGCCTACCTCCTTCATCAGGAAGCCTGCCCCTTCTGCCTGTACACTTGCACTTGGCATAATTTGGGCTGTTGGTTCAATAATGTCATATAAATACAACAAGCAATAACAATGACAATTAATACAATCAACCCATGCATCAGGTATGATTCCCACAACCCAAATCATTGCCCCAGCCATCCCGGAGGGTTATAATTATGATATTGGCTCCCTTCACTTTGTATTGTCATCGCCACTCATTTAATATGATCTGCCAAACGAGTTATATTTTCCGAAACATCTGGGATATACGTGCAGCATTCGGATTCAATCATAGCACACGTTCCTCCCTGGAAAGCCAACACATAATCAAGTGTCAATCGGTTCTGTAAAGCAACAGTCCGGATAGCTACAACCTCGGCTGATACTTCAGAGAAGGCTGTGCTCACCTCCTCAAACCTGTCTCTAGTTTCATTCGCAATTCTCTCCAAGGTCGAGGCCATATGTATAAGTTCCTGTGCTGCTTTTGCTGTCCCATAAAGTGGGAAACCTATCATAAAGAACCGTTCTGTCTCACTAATGGTGAATATAGGGTACCACATATGCTAAATAACATGATCCTACCCAATCCCAAGGAAGCCATGGGTAGGCATTGTTTCCACAGACAAAACAGGTACCATCATATGCAGTCATGCTGTTCATATAAGTAGAGGAGAGGCTGACCAGGACATCAGCAATGGGGCAATGGATTATAATCTGTTGCACCAAAGCCCAGGCACCACTGGTGACATTAACCTGCTGGGTACAGTAGCTACGGGCAACAAGTATGGTTCCGTTTCCTACCAAGCAGATAGATCCCCCTTGTTGGTTTTTCACAACATGCCTGATGGGGTTTTAAATGTCACTTTCCTTGTCCCGTCTTGGGTACCATTCCGATCCAAAATCCCCTCTACTATTCCCGGAGTTGACAAAGGGTTAGGGAATAAAGGACCTTTCCCCCTTTCCTCCATGCATGGGAATATGTAAGCAGATTTGACTGTAATACATACAAGTGAGACATATACACGAAAGTGTTCATGTGATAGCGTCGGATTTTAGATGATTGGTACAATGATCACTTGAATCGGCCAAATCTCATGTTAATGTACTCATCCTCTCGAACCCTCCGTTAATGCCAGGTACAGGTCCATCCCGGTCCCTCAGCCAAACACCAAAAATTCCAGTTACATCAAGTTACATTGCATGGGAGACCCCAATCACCTCGCCCCTCCAACAGAGTTGGCAACATGGCATGGTTAAGGAGTCCCAAGCAGCGGTCCCTACGGGTTACCTCCCAGGGACTTATTCCATGTGTCGGAAGGTTACACTAGACAGAGCCATCGTTACAGAGAAGCTTGCGATGCTCTATCCTCAAGTCTACACAATTCCATCCATACTTCCCCTCCGTAACTAGCAGGGCAAGGGTCGTGAGAAGCAGCAAGAAAATCATCCTTTTACTTAACTAATAACCCGTGCGACAGTTATACAATGGTCCAAAGGCTATACCGCCTGCGCGCAACTTCGCGTGAACCCGTTCAGCTTGCTTGGAGGTCAACTGTCTCACATATCTGTGAATTAAGCACACTACACAATTTTAACCTCATAGGGGCCCTTTCATTTTGGGGTGAACCCAGGTTTGTCAAGTAGTGCTTTTACCAGGACGCAACTTCCTGCCCGTCAGGGAGCACTTCAAGCTCTCTCTCTCTCTGTGTCTCTTTGTTCCTGATTGTGTTTTACCAATTCGCGCATCCCTTTTAGTTGGGTGCTTAGTTCCAAAACATATCTCCTGAATTCATCTTTTAGTGAACCTACATCACCGCCCAGTCTGTCATTAATTCATAAGCGGTTAATCCAGTTGTCCGGTTTGTGGTAACTCTTAATCTCATTTGTATAGTGGGCAATATCTCTGTCCACAATTTCCCGATATCTGTATGGCTTTAGCTAGTACATTATACAGTTAACTACACACCCCCCTTCCATAGAAAGCTTAGTGTGAATTAAATAATACTTTACACTGGCTTTTCGGCTGCAGCTAGACATCCATTCATTTGTATACAATCTCATCAAAAAACATCGCATTCCCCATTAAAATCATACCATACAGCTCCAATCTTTATATAATGTACCCCGACATTATCTCTAATTTACTCAAGCGGCAGTTATATCATACCACTTTACACATCATAACTGTGAGATCCAAACCCTTTTAATCCAAGCCGTTTCCAATTTTAAACTGAGCTCCTGATCAAACCCGCCCCCCCCCGCACTCAAGGAAAACAACAGGCACCAAATCAAAACCAAAGTGGGTACAATACATACTAGTTAATTAATCATTTTGGTTTGATTTTAACTGGCTAGATTTTAAGCTTTGCAGTATTTTATATTTGGCAAACTTTGAACAATAGATAGCACATAAAATTCCAACGGCAGTACATAATTTTAACCAGTTACAGAATATTAAACTATCTGACATTCGTAAAGGCAATTTGTATTGGCAACTAAGATTTAATTGATTAATCTCCTACTAGAACTTGAAATAAGCAGAATTACAATTCATTTCACTTAACTTAAAATATTTTAAACTGACTCATAGACAGTACATTTACCACATTCTTTTGTTCTAGCTTATCTACTTTCCCATAAAATTACTTATTTTCTTTTCCCAATTTGTCAACTAACTCTCTCATAATCTTCACTTCAAGACAAAGGAGAGAGCACATGGTTCCCTCCAAGGTTTAAATCCTTTCTAAACAAAATTCAAACATAGGTTTATTCAAAATTCAAATTGGCTATTTCCAACTTCAATTTATGGACTTCGATTTTGAAATTTCAATTTACCTTCTAATTTTATTTAAACTCTGTATCAAACCCACTGTTGTAAAATCACAGCAGGGAAGAACATCAAAACAAACAACTTTGTTAAACACACATAGACACACATGGAAGCTTCCAACACTCATTCAAACTTAACATCTTAAACTGAGATGTAAGTAAAACGTTTAAAAGAATACAGAACTTGGATTAAGACAGTCACTTTTATTCTTTCTTCCAAACGGTAATCAAACTCAAAACAGAAGTAAATTCAAGAAATCTTATCACTTTAATCTTTAACAGTTTTAACACCTCCCCAGCTCTCCTGAGGCTAAACTAAGGTCATTTATTACCCGCAATAAACACTCCACAAGAACAAACAAAGGCTTCAACAATTCCTGCTCTCAATCTAATACAACAACCACCTACATTTGATTAGCAACCAGATCACACAAACACACTGAAATACAAAAACTAAGATCTCTCCTATCCACTTCCAGGTATGCCACTAGCCCACTCTACCAACTCATCATAGTTCGGGGTACTGAGAATTCCCATTTCAAAACTTTTTTGGTGAACACTAAAGAATTCATCCTTAAAAGCCTGGATGAATGCTCAATCTCCTCGACCTGGGTTTCCTCGTCCCGAGCACTCCTGATATACCTGGAACAACTATTCCACATATTCAGAAGCTCCTTCCCCTTTTAACTGTTTCGTTATGATTATTCTGCTCCAGTTAGTAGGAGCATTCCCTAACACTCTCAGAGTTTCAAACTGGGTGAAGGGTGCCTGCTGGGCATCTATTTCTGATGTTAGGCCGACTACATGTGTCCACCGTCCCCCACTATAATCCTGTGCTGGAGGAGCAGTGGGTCCACCTGCTACCTGCCTCCACTTACCCGCTGGACAGGCTGCCCTTACCAGCTGGTGTACGTCTCTCAGGTGTAATAGGTGTCCTACCCAGATTATGTCTAATTCTTCCCAGAATTTAGTGTTTGCGCTTCTAGGTTGTAATTTACCCAGGGAAGCCATTATCTGTTGTCTCTCACCTGGGGTGAATGGTTCATAATTTACTTTTGGCTGCGCATCTGCTCCCCCTTGGGTTACTAGCACTAAGTTGTGATCTAGCGCTTCACACTCCTCTGGAGGAGCGGTTAGTCCCTGTTGTGTGGACTCATAAGGAGGTAGAGGAACGGTTTCCCCTCTCCATTGCTTTTCTTCTAAAAGTTCCCTTACTCTGGATTCTAACTCCCTAATCCTTTCTTTGTCCTCACTCCACTTCTTAGTAGAAGCAACTACTTGCTCAATTAGTCCAGCTAACTGATGTATTAACAATACTCCTATTTTCTTTGTCATGGTTCTCTTTTCTTTATCCAACCACTTATGCTGTTGGCCCAGAGGGTAGGATAAGTCCCACCCCTCTTTTCTCATCTGTTTAATGAATTTGTTCCTCTTAGTCTTACACTCATTTATCAGGGATTCCGGAGGTCCCCACTGTGATCCTGCCATAATACAGATAAGTTTTATACTCACCACCTGGAGCCTTCTATTCTTCCTTCTCGCTTTCCCACTCCTAGGTCGCTCTTATCGGAGTCCGGTGTTACCTGTCAGGGGTGATAAAATCCCTCCTTACACTATTACGCTTACACTATTCTTACACCATTAAGCCGGCTTTTACTCCGGTGGTCACTCAGTCTCTCTTTCTCACTCACGTCTGAACATCACATCTCAGGCACCTTTTTCTCCAGTCTATACATTCACTTGAGTATTAAAGACAAATGCCTCCTTGTCTGTATATGTTCAGTTCAGACGTCTTTCACTCTCACACTCTCTCATCACATATGATCAGCCCACTGTAGTTTGACTCACCCTATTAGGTTTAGAACTCTATGCCAGTACCCAGGTTGTGGCCATTCAACCTGAGCCCGCAAACAGAGTCCCCGCAAACAGATCCCGGGGGTCTCCCGAGTTTCGGCACCAATTGTAGTAGGTAAAAATTACCTGAGACTGGTATGAGTCAAAATAGAGTCGGCTTTATTCTCTCAGGCCTGCGGGAGAACTTGACCCCTTGAAAGCAGAAGCCAAAGTTCTCTCTGAACACAGAAAAGTGGGGATATATATACAGCATGGCTTCTAATACTGGTCACGAATCAACCCCAGACCAGTCACGAATCAGAAATACAATTTACAACTGCTGGTCACGAAGCAAGCTTCCAGACCAACTAGAAAAAATACATTGATAGCTTCTGAACATAAACCAGTGTATCTGGCATTCTCGGCTCACGAAGCACAGGTCTTCTGTTTCCTGTTCTTCCCGCGGTTTTCCTTTGAAGTTCCGACGCTCTTCCATCTGCCTCATTGGGAGTTCCTCTTCAAACGGCCGATATCGCACTCCACACCATGGAATCGCTTTTCTTCCGCAAACCACACAACTTGTAGGAAAGGTAAGACTTCACAAACACATTCACATTTACATTGACTATCTATTGTTATGAAAATAAAAGTTAACTGGTATTAATGTCAGAAGCAGTACAAACAAGAATAACTTTTATTAATGTCAAAAGCAGTATAACCCTGAGGTAAAGTAGTATAAACCTGAGATTAGCCACAATGAAGGGTTATGCTTGTGATACATTCTAAGTACAAAGTTCAACCTTTTAGGTACAAAATACATTAACCCTTTAGGTACAAAATACATTGAGTACAAAAAACATTAACCCTTTCCCTCCTTCAAACCTCAAACCAACAGTGGTTGTGCTCAGATTTCTCTAGAATCTGCTGCTTCACTCAGGCTGCTGTCACTGACAGTCACAATCCTTTCTCTTTGTGAGACACTGAGTCAGTTCCCTGACTGGATTCTGGAACACACACAGAAGTGTCACCTGATGGTCAGAAGCAGTTTTGTGAACGCAGTGACCTTCTTTCTAACCTAATATTTTAACAGCTTCTCTGTCCAATGTCCATATTGAATAAGTTCCATATTTTAAATGATGTGTGCCATGCTTTACATGGCAGTATCCTCTGTACCTGGCGTCACACCAGCACTGAAACCCAACCTCCCAGAGTGACCCCAAACTGATGGGCCGTAACCAGGGGTGAAAACCTGTCTCCAGGTGACATCACAAAGCAGCCAGCAGCCTATCACACAGTGGCCTGCAATGATGTCACCAAGGCGCTGCAGTGGCCAGTTTGAATGGATGGGGTTTTGCGTCCGGTCCCAGCTCCAGGCACTGGACTATTTAAGCATTTCAACACAATCAAGAACTCAATGCAGCACAGGATCCCTCACCCCTGATATTACTGGACTGAGTGATGGTATATTTAAGAGATTGCACCATCTCATTTGCTGTTTCCAAAACAGAAGAAAGTAAAGTTAATTTATTAGTCACAAGTAAGGCTTACATTAACACTGCAATGAAGTTACTGTGAAATTCCCCAAGTTGCCACAGTCTGGTGCCTGTTCGGGTCAATGCACCTAACCAGCACGTCTTTCAGAATGTGGAAGGAAACCAGAGCACCCAGAGGAAACCAACACAGACGGGGGAGAACGTGCAAACTCCACACAGACAGTGACCCAAGCCGGGAATCAAATACGGGTCCCTGGTGCTGTGAAGCAGCAGTGTTTGCCATTGTGCTACCATGTCACCACTGATAGAATTAGAATGGGAAATTGAAAATTTAGTACAGCAACACAAAAAGCAGCACTCATCAGCTTTTGATGGCCACCCTCACAAAGGCTCGTAGAGCTCTTGATACTTTGCTTTCAGAACAAGTCAAAGCTGTTTACAATTTGTAAAACAAAGATATTATGAGCACAGTAACAGGGCGAGCCGCTTGTTGATATTTCAATTAAGGAAACAGCATTGTTCTGAAACTTAAACACAGAAACCCCACCACTTTTTAACCAAACCAGCGCAAACTTCTGCTTTTGCAGACTGCTATCGGAATTTGTTCATGGATTCTGATGCCTGTAGGGATAGGGGAAAAATTAATGACTTTCTGAAAAGCATCAATGTGACGTGGTTGTCAGAAAATAGTGCGAAGGAATTGGATAAATATATCACCAATTTGGAAATCAATGAGGCAATAGATGCACTTAAAAATAACAAAAACCTCAGTCCAATGGCTACATAATTATTTCAGCAGGCCTATTATCACTCACTAGAAACTGGAGCATTGGCTCCTTTGTGGAGAGATGCAGTCATACCAGTCATTCATAAGGAGGGTAAGGGAGCCAACAATGTGTGAATCAGATCGCTCCATATTGTTAATTAATTGTGATCTGAAAAGTCTAACATCTATACTGGCCCAAAGAGTAAATAGGATAATAATTGAGATCATCCACCCAGACCAAACTAGAATTATAACGGACAAGGACAAGGACAATAAGGACATAAAATGTGTTATAGCTGGAGAAGAGCACAAATTGCCATTAAATTCTGATGACATCATGCTCTACTTATCAGATCCTCCAAGATCCATATTCTTTCCGAAAAGACATGAAATAGAAATGTAACTTAAGAGCTCAACTTGATCCTGCATTACATATAAAATCTTTTTATTCAATAACTTGCAGCAGCAGCATCATATAAATAGTACCTTAACAACTAAACATTTTCATTGTTAATTACTTTTACCATTTGAAAAATAGTGGGAATATTGTACATGACTCCCATGATGAGCTGCATCTCCTTGACCCACGAAAAGAGAATATTAAAAACTCAGGTTACAAAGTTAATGTTGATAAAACTGAAGCAATGGAAATTAATGGACAGATCCCCAACCATATTCAGATACAAAGTGCCTTTAAGTGTCCCAGTAGGGGCAGTGAATATCTCGGTATTCTTGTCCCACCATCAATTGATAGAAGAAATGGAGCAAATTACACCAGTATCATTAATCATGTCAAGAGTGATCTGGATCGGTGGCAGACCCTACCCCTCTCTCTGTTAGGTAGGATTGAAGTTATTAGCATGAATGTCCTTCGCATCTTGTTGTACCTGTTTCAGAAGCTATTCAGATTCCAAAATCTACATTCAATATGCTGAAATGTCTGATTGTTTTATATGGTAAGGAAATGACCCTAATGTGATTTAAAACATTACACCTCACTAAATTGGAAGGAGGTTTAGCACTCTCTAATTTTTAATTCTATTTTTAGGCAGCTCAACTCAAATCTATGACAGCTTGGTTAACAGAGAGAATGGAAATATGGTGGCTGAACCTGGAGAAACTTGCATCTCAATTTCCATTAATAGCATTGCCATTTATGGAAAATAAGGACTGCAAAATGAATGGACGAGATTGACTACCAATATTTGGAAAGAAATTCAGAAACTATTTGATTTACCCAGTTAAATCTCAGCTCTGACCACTATTGGGTCTATAAATAATTTCATGTCCTCCATGCATGATAAAGACTTTGAGAAATTTCAAAATATGGTCTCACCTTCCTCCATCAGCTATTTCAGCAGAATACTCCAAAAGCATTTGAGCAGATCCGAGGGGAATTTGGCCTTCCGAATACTAACTTTTTTAGATTCTACAGATGAGCCACTTTTTTCAAAACATGAAGATATTAACAAAGTAAGATGTCCATCTCTATCAGAGTCATACTTTGTAAATATTCAACAAGGTGTCACTGTGGGAAAAGTAATATTCTGTATATAACAGACATTGCTCTCCATGGTTCCTAGCAATTCCTTACATATTAAAAGAAGATGGGAGGTTGAACTACAACAGGAGATACCAGTAGAAGACTGGAATGAAATTTGTTCTCAGTCCTACCTTGTCACTTGTTCAACTATCTGGAGAGAATATAAATGGAAGCTCATTCCTAGGCATTTCAGAACGCCACATATTAGTGGAAAAATTGGCTTCTCCTCCACAAGTAGTCATAGAGTCATGCAGCACACAAAAGACCCTCCGGCGCATTGAGTCTACACCGATAATAATTACAACTGAAGTCACAAAATATTGGTGAGGTCTCACCAACACCCTATTTAAACACTAACCCCTTTGCAATAAAGGTCAAAATGCCATTGCCTTTTTAACTACTTGGTGGTACTACTTGCTAGCTTTTTGTGATTCATGGACGAGAACACTTAGTTCCCTCTGTACTTCACTCACCTGCAGTGTCTCTCCATTTAGATAATAAACTCACCTGCAGTCTCTCTCCATTTAGATAATAATCTGTCTTTTGATTCCTCCTATAACAGTGCATAACATCACACTTCCCCATGTTAAATTCCATTTGTCAGGTTTTCACCCAGTCACCCAATCTATCTATCTCATTGCAGAATCTCAACATGCCCTTCCACCTACCTTCATATCATCAGCAAATTTGGAAACCTTACATTCTGTTGCATCCTCCAAGTCATTAATGTAAATAGTGAACAATTGCCGGCCATGAACTGATCCCTGTGGTACTCCACCAGTTACATATTCCTACTCTGAACAGGACCCATTTATTGCAACTCTCTGTTCTCTATCTGACAGCCAGTTTTCAATCCATGCTTTCTCCAATTCCATGGGTTTTTACTTCATGCATCAGCCTATTATGTGGCACCTTGTCAAATGCCTTTTGCAAATCTAAATACAGTACATCTATAGGTTCCCCTCTATCTATTCTCTCTGTTACATTCTCAGAGAATTTGAAGAAATTTGTCAGACATGATTTCGCTTTCATAAAACCATGTTGACTAGGTTTGAATAACCAGGTACTCATGGAATAATCTATCAGGAGTTGGACTTGAACCCACAACCTTGCTCTTTGAGTCAGAGGGATGTGGGTTCAAGTCCTACTCCAGGACTTGAGCACAAAAAATCCTAGTTGACTCTCCAGTGCAGTACAGATGGGTGGAAGAGATCATAGAGATAAGGAGGGGCAGGCCATGGAGGGATTTGAAAACAAACTCAAAAATATCACTGAAACTAATATGGAGTTTTCCTGGGAAGAGTGGGTTATTCCTCGAGTTTTATTCTTGACAGACTGTTAGAACTGCCTGAACAATTGAACTTTCCTTAGTGAATGAAATCAGAATGGTTAATCAGCAGTACTGACTGAAGACAATCCCTTAAGATGTCCATTCCAGCTGTTAGCAGGGTTTTCAACAAGGTGGCAATTAGACTCAGGAAACCAATGTCACAGTACAAAAGGTAAAACTTTTATTTAAAACCAGTGATCAGTGGGAGAAGTTATCTTGATGGTCACAGATACAGAATACCTGGGCCTCTCAAACAAGTTCTGAAGTTATCAGTAAAAACAGAATGGTTATACATTTTCTTTATCAGATTCCCCATCCTTTCTTAGTTTAAAATTAATTTCATTCAGAATACATGCTCTCTGTCAAGTACCTCAGCCAACTGCATTGTACCTGACAGCATGGTGGTATTTCATTCATCCATAAATAGACATGTGTTCCTGTGTCCAGGGGCATATCTATTCTGTGTCTGGACAATGACTGAACTTATTCATTATTGTTGCTAAACATGTTTCCTCATAAGAATCTTCCAGATATGAGTTTTCTAGCTAATGGGTTCCCAGGCCTTTGGCTCTAAACTTTTTACCTTTCCCATCACACCTTTCAGTAACTTGCATTGGCCAAAGTGTACAATCACAGTAAAGTACTTGAAATACATTTAGAATATCAGTTTATATGTTTTTAAATCATAGTTACTTGTTTAATTCTCTTACTGCATATACGTGTGAGTAAGTTATCATTTCTCTATTTATTCTTTGCTCTGCCAGTGTCTAAATGCTGTTTAAAACCCAAGATAAATGTAAAATTATCGCTTTCATATTCCTCCTTCTGGCCATATGGCCAGTCCAATACTCAGCCAGCTATAAATGCTTCGAAAGAACTATTCTACTCTTGATTGTCATTGACAATGCTGTATCTCATCCTGTGTTATCCCTCAAATGGATGATTGCCGGTAAGTATTCTCATACGCTGGAGGGGCACTTGGGATTCTGGTTAACTCTTCTTCCACTTGAAGTGATGCAACTGCTACTAAACCTCCCACGTACTTGGTTGCTAAAGAACAGCAACATCTGACTGCTTGTACAACCAGAAAGAAAATCAAAATGACTACCATGAAAATCACTTTCCCTTGCATATATTTGTCTCCATTGAACCCATCCAGCCAGTTGCTCAATTCCACAGAGAAAAAGTTTCTCGACCTTCTTCCAAATGTGTGTAACCAAATTAGTTATGTTCTCTGAAGTGTCTGGTATGTATGTGCAACACCTTGATCCAATTAAAGCATATTTTCCACCCCTAGCTGCCCATCTGATTCTGTAACACAACAGTGCACATTGCAACCATCTCATCACTGATCACCATAAGGGCTGTAACAGTATCGTTGGCAACTTGTCCCAAAATCGAGGTAATGGCTTCAATCTTGATTGATAGTCCTATGTATACGGGGGCATCATTATACCAAGGAAATTGTCTAATCCCACAATAGCACGTCGCTTTCTCCCAGTCGGAAGCTGGTAGGAATGATAAATATATGGGACTACATATCCAAGGTAACATGATCCCTTCTGTCCAATAGGCAACCACGGATATGCCTTATTTCCACAAATCCAATAAATACCATTGAAGGTTGGATACTTGCGTTCCCCTCTGAAGCAATATGGAATACTGCAAGATTGATGATTACTAGGTGGATTCAGACAAATTTGTTTGGTTACATCTACTGAGTGTTGACATTTACTTGCGCCCAAATTCCCTCCAGGGCCTCTTTTATTCTCAACACACAATATGTCTTGCTGCTTCAATTCTGCTTCATTTAAAATAAGACTGGGTGCTGGACCGGATGTGTTGAAGACAAGTGAATACTTGTTCACGTGACCTGGCCCACCTGTATAGGATCTATTTCTATAAAAGTCTACTCTATCACATTCCCTAGGAAAACTTAACACGACTGCCTCATGATCTCTAAAAGACTGAGTAAGCTGATCCCATACAATTAAATCTGCCCATGACAAAGGCACTGGGGCAGCACGGTAGCACAGTGGTTAGCACTGCTGCTTCACAGCTCCAGGGTCCTGGGTTCGATTCCCGGCTCGGGTCACTGTCTGTGTGGAGTTTGCACATTCTCCTCGTGTCTGCGTGGGTTTCCTCCGGGTGCTCCGGTTTCCTCCCACAGTCCAAAGATGTGTGGGTTAGGTTGATTGGCCATGCTAAATTGCCCCTTAGTGTCCCGGGATGCGTAGATTAGAGGGATTAGCGGGTAAATATGTAGGGATATGGGGGTAGGGCCTGGGTGGGATTGTGGTCGGTGCAGACTCGATGGGCCGAATGGCCTCTTTCTGTACTGTAGGGTTTCTGTGATTTCTGTGATTTCTGGGTGTAGGGGTATCCCTCCCTCAACATGTATTGGAATGTATGAGCATACCCAACATTTACATATATCAGCAGTTTTTTGCATACGTTTATGCCATGTATAGATCAGTATTAGCATGCAGTTCTCGATGGACTGTCTGTATCAAACATCGTAAACTCAACAATAAAAGAGCAGGAAAGTTTACAAACATTCTGATAACTTTTAACTAATGATTCAATACTCTTCTTTTGTGTCGCCCAGTTACTGGTCAGTATCAAAAAGATAGAAGTTCATACACAATTTTGCACTACCTCATCGATCTTGATCCTGAATCTTGAAGCTTGACAATCAGGTCTTGAGACTTGATTGTAGGCTGTCTTTCTTCTTTTCACCTGACCTGGAACAGATAGTTGAAGGTTGAAGTCTCGCTCCAGAGACTTGAACACTAAGGCTGACACTCCAGTGCAGTCCAGAGGGACTGTCAGAGGTCTACACATGGCATAAACGTATGCAAAAACTGCTGATATATCTAAATGTTGGGTATGCTCATACATTCCTATACATGTTGAGGGAGGAATACCCCTACACCCAGTGCCTTCGTCATGGGCAGATCTAAACATCTTTCAGAGGCCCTATTGTCTTCTCAGGTGAATGTAAAAGATCCCTTGATATTGCATTGTAGAAGAGGAGTCAATATCCTGGTCAATATGGATCCCACAATCAAAGTCACAGAAAAAGATTATTTGGTCATTATTAGTTTAAGGTTTGAGAAGGCTTGCTGTGAACAAATTGACGACATATCTGATATCACTGTGTCTGCACTTCAATATGCATGTTATTGACTAAAGAGTGTTCTGGATGTCCTGAGTTTGTGAAAGTTAATATATAAATGCAAAGCTTTCTTTCTGAGGGAAATTTTATGCTTCCTGTAAACTGGAAATTATAAACCCATTATACAGTGATATTGACCAATATATTGTGTACAGGACTCTTACTGGAGGCTCCTGAGTGTTTCAGTGAATAGGAACACACCATGCTGATGAATCAGGTAGTTTGGGTGAAGTTTAAAAACATTAATTTATTGTGAGTTATAAATCTATACTGAAGATTGATAAAACAGCAGACAAACAATAAAATATTCAGCTTACACCAAACTATGAACAAAGAAAATTACAGCACAGGAACAGGCCTTCGGCCCTCTAAGCCTGTACTGACCATGCTGCCCGACTGAACTAAAACCCCCTACCCTTCCGGGGACCATATCCCTCCAATCCCATCCTATTCATGTATTTGTCAAGACGCCCCTTAAAAGTCACTATCGTATCTATGAATCAACCAAAACAGCAACGCATTTTCAAAATGACTCAAGCTTTCTCAGAAATTAATCTTGGAAGACTGTTATGATGAACATACCACACCGTTATTACATTGAGGTATGATGGGCTGAGGGAATTCCGGTTTGTCGAGACTCACCCCCACTCCCTCAGTATATAAAGGTTAGTAGTCCTCCGAGACAACAGAATTAAAACGTTACCCATGATAACAGTCAGAGGATCCGTCTATAATTCACATCACCAACTAAAGCAGGGTCTGATTCTACCCCATACCCACTCGCTGAAGTTGGCACATAAATATACACACACTCACATCAGGGGAAGCTCTCTCAGAATACTACAGACAGAAGTTTCTTTAAATTCCCTGTGCTTTAGTGTGGCCCCAATCCCTAAATTCAAAAAAGACAATGAACTTATTTTGGAGTTGCTTTCCATCATATAAACCATCATAGTTACAGAGAAGTGGTCACATGGATCCATGGACCAATTGGTCTCATCCCAGGAAGACGCTCTTCGCCAGATGTGATGGACAACGTTTTCGAATTCCCAACTCTCTGCCTTTTGACCCTCCATTTAACACAATGCTCCTGTAGCCGTCAATCTGGTTTAATCATTCACTCATATCCACCTTCTACAAGAGGCTTATTCAACCTTTTCGCATGGAGGGGGTAGGGCGAGCTGACTTATGAAGGGAAACAACTTGCTGAGAAAAAGGACAGGTCAAATTAATAAATTGATCATGCATATAAAACATGAGTAATAAATAGGGATGACCATTAGAGTGTGAAAGAGTGAGAGTGTGTCCAGCTATCTCCCAGTCTCAGGTGCTTCCTCATCACCTGGTGAGTGTTGATGTGTGGGGATGAGAGTGATTACGAACATTGACACTGAGTGAGCGAGAGACTGAGTGAACCTGATCACACTCTGACCTCCCTCTCACCACACACACACACATCCCTCTGTTACACACAAACACAACCTCCTCACGCGCACAGCCATCCCCACCCCAACACATGCACACACATGCCCCTCACACACATACTGAAGCTCCCCCACCTCAATATGTGTGCATGTGGACACCCTCCAGACAGGGCCATAAAGAGGGCTTCCATGGACCACATAGAAGGGCTCCCTGAGCCACAATCTGATCCATATGGAAAAGCTTACCTTAGAAAGTTTGAGGGGAGAGTAAAAGTCTTGACAGAAATATCGCGGTTGAAGAGTTTCTCCCCTTTCTGAATCACCTGATGTCCCAGAAAAACATCAGCAAACTGAACACAAACCTTGCACTTTCCCCTGTGTAACCCTCTGATGGATCAGGAGACTTAATGACTGAAAGAACTATTTGTCACAAACCTCATATCATGATTTCTCTTTTGCGTGAATCCTATGATGGAGCAGGAGACTTGATGATCATGGGAATGATTTGTTACACTCCTCAAATTGAATGGTTTCTCTCCTGTGTGGATCCTTTGATGGAGCAGGAGACTTGATGGCCGTGAGGACGATTTACCTCACATCTGAATGGTTTCTCCCCTGTGCGAGTCCCCTGATGCTGCTGGAGATTCGATAACTGCGAGAATGATTTTTCACAAAACTCACATTCAAAGGGTTTCTCCCGTGTGAATCCTCTGATGGAGCAGGAGGCATGATGATCATGAGAATGATTTGTCACAGACTTCACACTTGAATAGTTTCTCCCCTGTGTAAATCCTCTGATGATGCAGGAGATTTGATGAATGTGAGAATGACTTGGCACACACATTGCACCTGAAGGGTTTCTCCCTTGTGTGAGTCCTCTGAGGCTGCATTGGATACCAGGACTATAAGCATGATTTGTTGCAGAACTCACATTTGAAAGGTTTCTCTCTTGTGTGACTGCGTTGGTGAGTGCGCAATGTTGATGAATGTGTGAAAGTTCTATCACACACCTCACACCTGAATGGTTTCTTTTCCATGTCGCTGTTCCTGTGTTACAGATGGGACAACAGATGCAGCTAGTGTGTTAGGAGACCTTATGAGCCTGTGGAACCTTCCTCACACTTGAACAGCCTCTCCCCTGTAGGAATGAGTCACTGATTCATAAGGCTTGATTGAATCTCTCACCACATTTGGAGCCCACTCACACTTCTTCCCAGCCTCACCCTGACTGATCACCCACAGTCGAACCTTCGGAAATGGTTCTGATGGAAGTTTCCACACCACTGACCAGTTTCAGATCTGATGATATGTCAAAGCTCCTCTGACCTGACCGATTTCCAGATGATGGTTTCACTGCCCAACCTTCTCTGTGTTGAGCAATGCTGTGAAGGGACTGGATGTCAACAGTTGTGCAGTTTTCCTTGGGTGATGGTCAGGATCTATCTGTGGTGTCTATCCTCTCTGTATTCTCTACTGTAGTACGATGCAATCCCTCTGTAAAACAAGAAAAGAAAACATGATTTCCACCAACTCTCTCTCCCCCTTTGTTGAAGGGAGTGACTCCTTCATTTTTCATTCATATCTTCACAGGATGTGAGTGTCACTGGGTAGAACAACATTTATTGCCCATCCCTAAATGTCCTGAGAAGGTGGTGGTGGTGAACTGCTTTTTCAAACTGCTGTGCTTTGTGTAGTGCAGACACACCTATCTTGCTCTCAAGGATAGGTTTTAGGATTTACACCCGAGTGAAGTCATGGTGATAGTCAAGATGGCGTGTGACTGGTGCTGGTGTTCCCATGCTCCTGCTATCCTGGTCTTCTAGCTGGTAAACATTGCATTTTTGAAGATGGGCTCAAAAGAGCCTTGGTGATTTGCTGCAGGACATTTGTACATTGTGCACGTTGCGCCAGCGATGAAATGAGTGAATGTTTGTGGATGAAGGGGGTGGTCAATCAAGCAGGCTGCTTTGTCCTGAATGGCGTTAGATTTCTAGAGTGTTGTTTGCACTGGATTTACCTCAGCAAGTGGAGAACATTCTATCACATTCCTGACTTGTGCCTGGTAGATAATGGACAGGCTTTGAGGAAGGTTAAAGCTCATGGGATACAAGGAGAAGTGGCTAGATGGGTGGAGAACTGGCTTGGCCATAGGAGACAGAGGGTAGTGGTCGAAGGGTCTTTTTCCGGCTGGAGGTCTGTGACCAGTGGTGTTCCGCAGGGCTCTGTACTGGGACCTCTGCTATTTGTGATATATATAAATGATTTGGAAGAAGGTGTAACTGGTGTAATCAGCAAGTTTGCGGATGACATGAAGATGGCTGGACTTGCGGATAGCGAAGAGCATTGTCGGGCAATACAGCAGGATAAAGATAGGCTGGAAAATTGGGCGGGGAGGTGGCAGATGGAGTTTAATCCGGATAAATGCGAAGTGATGCATTTTGGAAGAAATAATGTAGGGAGGAGTTATACAATAAATGGCAGAGTCATCAGGAGTATAGAAACACAGAGGGACCTAGGTGTGCAAGTCCACAAATCCTTGAAGGTGGCAACACAGGTGGAGAAGGTGGTGAAGAAGGCATATAGTATGCTTGCCTTTATAGGACGGGGTATAGAGTATAAAAGCTGGAGTCTGATGATGCAGCTGTATAGAACGCTGGTTAGGCCACATTTGGAGTACTGCGTCCAGTTCTGGTCGCCGCACTACCAGAAGGACGTGGAGGCGTTAGAGAGAGTGCAGAGAAGGTTTACCAGGATGTTGCCTGGTATGGAGGGTCTTAGCTATGAGGAGAGATTGGGTAAACTGGGGTTGTTCTCCCTGGAAAGACGGAGAATGAGGGGAGATCTAATAGAGGTGTACAAGATTATGAAGGGGATAGATAGGGTGAACGGTGGGAAGCTTTTTCCCAGATCAGAAGTGACGTTCACGAGGGGTCACGGGCTCAAGGTGAGAGGGGCGAAGTATAACTCAGATATTAGAGGGATGTTTTTTACACAGAGGGTGGTGGGGGCCTGGAATGCGCTGCCAAGTAGGGTGGTGGAGGCAGGCACGCTGACATCGTTTAAGACTTACCTGGATAGTCACATGAGCAGCCTGGGAATGGAGGGATACAAACGATTGGTCTAGATGGACCAAGGAGCGGCACAGACTTGGAGGGCCGAAGGGCCTGTTTCCTGTGCTGTACTCTTCTTTGTTCTTTGTTCTTTGCTCTTTGAATCAGGAGGTGAGTTACTCACTGCAGGATTCCCAGCTTTTGACTCTTTTAGCCACAGTATTTATATGGTTAGTCCAGTTCAGTTTGTGGTCAATGTTAACTGCCAAAATGATGATAGTGGGGGGATATGCAGTTTTTTTGCAACCAGCTAATCAGATCTAATCTCTCCAGTCCTACTACATCTAGTCATGAATGGTACTTGGCAACTAAACAACTAACTGGAGGATGCTCTGCAAAATATCCCCATCCTCAATGATGGAGAAGCCCATCACATCAGAGCAAAAGATAAGGTTGAAGCATACGCAACAATCTTCAGCCAGAAGAGTGGAGTACATAACCCATCTTGGTCTGCTCCGTAGATTCCCAGCATCATGCATGTTAGTCTTCAGTCAATTCTATCCACTCCGTGTGATATCAAGAAACAGCTGAAAGCACTGTGCAATACAAATGCTATGGGCCCAGACAATATTCCAGCAATAATACTGAAGACCTGTGCTCCAGAAATTGCTGCACCTCCAGCCAATGTTCCTTTACATTTACAACACAGGCATCTGTCCAGCAATGTTGAAAACCTACTTTGTCCTGCACACAAGAATTCTCATCAGTCTACTCTCGACTATCAGCGACTGCTGATAACTGTCATCAACAGAGCTTTCAAGTGGCACTTATTCAGCAATAACCTGCTCACGGACGCTCAGTTTGTGTTCCACCAGAGTCACTCAGCTCCTGATCTCATTACAGCCTTGGTTTAAACATGGACAAGACAGCTGAACTCCAAAGTTGAAGTGAGAGTGACTGCTCTTCACCTCAAGGCAACATTTAACCAAATGTGGCAACAAGGGATCCTCGCAAAACCAGAGTCAATGGGAACCAGGAGGAACGATTTTTTGCTGGTTGGAGTCATACCTCGCACAAAGATGGTTGTGGTGGTTGGAGGTCAATCATTTCAGTACCAGGACATCGCTGCAGGATTTCCTCAAGGTAGTGTCCTAGGTCCAACCATCTTCAATGACCTTCCTTCCATTATAGGTTCGGAAGTGGGGATGTTTGCTGATTACTGCACAATGTTCAGCACCATTTGCGACTCCTCACTTACTGGGGCAGTCCCTGTCCATATACAGCAAGTGAAGTGACAAGCAACATTCATGCCACACAATTGCCAGGCAATGACCATCTCCAATAAGAGGAATCTAACCTTGACATTCAATGGCATTACCATAGCTAAATCCCCCACTATCAACATCCTGGGAGTTTCCACTGACCAGAAACTGAACAAGCCACATAAATACTGCGACTCCCAGAGCAGGTCAGATGCTAGGAATCCTGCTGCAAGTAACTCAACTTCTGACTCTCATAGCCTGTTCACCATCTGCAAGGCACAAGTCAAGAGTGTGATGGAATACTCTCCCCTTGCCTGGGTGAGCACAGCTTCAATAAGAAGCTTGACACCATCAAAGAAAAAGCAGGCCTCTTGATTGGCATCTCATCCAGCACATTGAACATCTGCTTGATCCAGCACTGAAGCGTAGTGACAGCAGTAGCCCAGTGAATCTCAAGATGCACTGATCAACTAACTCATCAAGGCTCCCTCAACAGAATGTTGAAGCCCATGACATCTACCACTCAGACAAGGGCAGCAGACACATGGGAATACCATCACCACTTGCACGTTCTCCACAACGGCACTGACCATCCTGACTTGGAAAGATCTTGTCATTCCATCACTGTTATTGGGTCAAAATCATTGAACTCTCTGCCTAACAGCACTGTGGGCACACCTGCACCACATGGATTGCAATGATTTGAGAAGGTAGTTCACCACCACCTTCTCGGGCAATTAGGGATGTGCAATAGATGCTGGCTTAACCAGCGAAGCCCATATCCTGTGACATCGAGGAGCACAGTAAGAAGTCTAACAACACCAGGTTAAAGTCCAACAGGTTTATTTGGTAGTCACTAGCTTTCGCAACAGGTGTTCCTTCGTCAGGTGGGTGGGAGTTCTGATCACAAACAGGGCACAAAGACACAAACTCAATTTACATGAATAATGATTGGAATGTGAGTCTTTACAGCTAATCAAGTCTTAAAGGTACAGACAATGTGAGTGGAGGGAACATTAAGCACAGGTTAAAGAGATGTGTATTGTCTCCAGACAGGGCAGCTCGTGAGATTTTGCACATCCAGGCAAGTTGTGGGGGTTACAGATAGTGTGACATGAACCCAATATCCCGGTTGAGGCCGTCCTCATGTGTGACGAACCTGGCTATCAGTCTCTGCTCAGCGACTCTGCGCTGTCGTGTGTTGTGAAGGCCGCCTTGGAGAACGCTTACCCGGAGATCAGAGGCTGAATGCCCGTGACCCCAGTCCAATGCCGGCATCTCCACATCATGACTGGCATCGAGGAGCAGCAGAGAAGGGAGTGGGAGAGGAGCATGAACCAGTGCTTGGAGAGTGAACCTGTTACTTAGGGAGTAGCTCTTGGAATTATGGAGTAATACTGTGACACAGGAACTAAAACTGTAAATTGGGGAGTGGTTCTGTGAAATCAAGGGTTACGCTGCATCTCAGGGACTAAGACTAAGATTGGGGAGTGAATCACTGTTCAGGATGGAAACTTCCTCTTGCTTGAGGAGTGACTGACTCAGAGATTGCCCCCAAAGTGACCAACTCCTGAAGAAATAAAAGGAGGTGCGAGGGACATCCACTCGTAAGGTAGGGGGAAAGGGAGGCGGGTCGGTGCCTGACCTGCCGAGAATTTCCAGCATTTGTTTTATTTCTAGTTTTAAATGCAAAGAAACATAACATTCAACCCATCTACCAGTGCTTATGCTGCACATGAGCTTCCTCCCTATTTTATCTCACCCTGTCAGCAGCAGATCCTTCTATTCCTTTCTCCCTCATCTAGTTTCTCAAGTTTATTTATTTATTAGTCACAAGTAGGCTTACATTCAAACTGCAATGAAGTTACTGTGAAAATCCCCTAGTCCCCACACTCCGGCGCCTGTTCGGGTACACTGAGGGAGAATTTAGCATGGCCAATTCACCTAACCTGCAAATCTTTTGGACAGTGGGGGGAAACGTAAGCACCCGGAGGAAACCCATGCAGTCACGGGGAGAATGGACAAACTCCACATAGACAGTGACCAAAACAGGGAATTGAAGCCGGGTCCCTAGCGCTGTGAAGCAGCAGTGCTAACCACTATGCCACCGTGCCGCTTGCTTGGTTACACATCAATATTATTTGCCTCAACCATTTCCAGTGAGAGCAAGTTCCACATTTGAATCATTCTCCTGGGAAAGAAGTTTCTCTTGAAATCCTCACTGGACTTATTATTAAATATAACCATCTTATATTTCCGACCCTTAGTTTTGGACTCCCCCAAACAAGTGGGGGCATCTTTTTCATTTATCCCCGAATTTTTCTTTTTGTAATTCTTCATTTTAAAGATTTCTATGATGTTCCCCCAGCGCTCTCTTTTGTTGGGAAAAAGAATGCTAGCTGGTTCAGTCATTCCTGATTGTTACAATCTCACAATTCTCAACATCATACTGTTGGGGGGGTAGTATAGAATTCTAGTATCAGGTCCTTCATTTTAGTTTTATCATAATAAGGAGACTGGGTTAAGGTAATTATAAAGTGCCTTATATATATAGTAAAAATTCGCAATATGCCTGGAACAGTATATACAAAGGTATTATAAATTGCAAAGGTATTATAAACTGTATATCCACAAATTAACCAAGTATTATAAGCTTAAACTGTATTTTCAACCCTGTATTGTGCGCGTTGGCTAACTTTGTTCTGAATATAGCATGATGGGAAACACTGGTAGACAGGCCAAATTCTGTTAATACAATGGAGCACAGAAAGACAGCTTTTGTTATCTGTTTTTGGATATGTGAAAGGCAAGTTTAATCACAGACCTGGTAAGGGAGTAGATTCGTTCATGGGTAGCGAGGTTGGAGCAGTCTCTCAAGCTGATAAAGGAGGCCCAGGTTCCAGCGAAAGAGTGACTCCTTGCACCAATTAAAAATCACAGGTGTTTGTTATGGCCTTGGTTACTGATAATGATGTGGGTTAGGTTCCCTTGGTAAAGGGGAAGGAACCTACATGGGCAATAAGCTCCTATTCCTGTAGACAGGTGAAACGTTATTGGCTAAGGTAATAATGTTGAATTTTGTGATTAGACCCTCTAATCTGATTGATGAGACTAGGCAGGATATTGAAATGTTAAGGATAATATAATTTTACCGGGCAATATTTGGTCAGAGAGCACAGTCAACCCTCAATGACTGAGTCCCTCTCCTGATGCATGCATTAGCAAATAAATTCCTTTTCGTTCTTTAAATGTATGCTGTCCTTCGCAGTCTATGTATTGGTTGAGTGAGATTCAACAAATACAGGCTGTATACAGCTGTTCCCAAGGGGAACACACTTCAGAAAATTCCTCTTACACATTCTTATCAATGTTTTTTGCACCTTCTCCAGTTCCTTTCTGCCATTTTTCAATATGTTGATTTGAACTGTACACAGCTCTAAGTGTGTGCTAAACGTTTAAGTTCAACATCATTTCTCTATTTTCAAATTATATTCCTCCAAAATAGACCCCAGTGTTATTGTTTGACTTTTGATAAAATGTCTTTGTTGAGCTGCCTTGTTACTTTTAATGATCGATGAATCTGTAGTTCTGCCCTTGCACCACTTGTATACATGACCTCTGATCCTCTCTAACCTCTCCAATTGAAATAATTTGTCCACCCGAAGCCCTGAAGACAAACTATTGTTACTTTCAAAGCTCCATCAAATCAGCCCATAATCTACACTCCCTAAAGTGCACACAGCCAGCTCTTGGAATCCAAAGGGAAAAAATCCTGTGAATGCTGGAAATCTTCAGGTCAGGAAACATCTGTGGAGAGAGAAGCAACCCCTCTGCAGCCTTTGACATGGCCAACCACACTATCCTCCTGCAACTCTTCGGTGTTGTCCAATCAGTAGGACTACTATGACTTTTGTCAATTTTTCCTCTTCAGTTGTATACAGAGAATCTCCTGCAATGGTGAATCTTCCCACCGCCATCGCTCTGGTTCCTACCAAGGGTCAATCTCTGCTTTTCAATTCGATTCAGCCGCTCGGGGCTCGCGCTTCCTCACATTCCAACTCCCGAACGCTGGGAGCCAACCGCCGCTGCGCGCGGCAGAACTACAACTCCCATCAGGCACCGCGGGCTGGCTCTCCCCTGATTCCATACTGCTGCACCTCACTGCGCAGGCCCGTGACCACATGCAGTACGGGTAATGTAGTCAGAGGCTGCCTGAAAAGCGGATGCGCGGAGCACAAAGCATGGCCGCGCCAAATGATTGACATGTCCATTGTAGGCGGAGCCCACGTTCTAGCATTACTTGATTGACCGTGAGAGCTGTCAATCAGAGCGCTGAGCTGTTTGATTGGAGCTGTGTGTTGGATATTGAGTGTGTTTCTTGGAAGCATTTCCCTTCTGATTTACAGACTGAGTTTTGTTGATGGGTCATTGCTGAATATGAGAAGGTGAGGTGTGATTATCTGGGAGTGGCAGAGACACATTCATTGAAATGTTTTTTAATGTCTTCTTTAAAGATTTTACCTGAAGGCCTCGGCCTTTCCCAAAAGCCTGGGTTTGGATTTGATAGTTTTGCCCCGTGCTGTGTCTGAATTTGGGCTGTGCAGTCTGAATGAGTGCAGTGTATCTAATTTCCGAGGATAAACCAGAACCCTTCAATCAGCTACACTGAAACAATATTTTCCTTTGCTAAATAAAAGCAAATTATTGCAGATGCTGGAATCTGAAACCAAAAGAGAAAATGCTGGAAAATCTCAGGGGGTCTGGCAACATCTTTAAGGAGAGAAAAGAACTGACGTTTTGAGTCCAGACTTTGTCAAAGCCCATTTTCCTTAGCTTCATTTTCTTTAGGTTCTCGCACTTCCTGCCAAGTGTGTTTTCTTCAAATAATTTTGGAAAACAAGGGGAAAAATTTCAAAATCTCCAGCGAATTAACATTTCTCCTAAGTTTTTAAGGGTACAACTGGCTTTCACCAGCACGACTTGAGTCCAAAATGAATTGATCGCCCATTTTACACTCCACCTGACTGACTGTTTTTTCCATTGCCCTCACGGTGCCTGGGGTCTGGGTGGAGGAAAGAAGTAGCTACGTTTTCTGCTCCTGGTCACTGTCAAGTGCTGGAAACAGAGGGCGTGTGACAGTCAAATGAGGAAAAATAAAGGATTTGTTTATGATTGCCTCACACAGGGGAATAGCAGACTGGCACTCACTGTGGAACAATCTCTAACTGAGGAGTCAGCCCCTTCAGGAAAGGAGGAGAGGGAGTTGGAGGAAATCATTTTTCTTTTTTCTATTTTACAGAAGGATTGCACCATACTACACCAGAGAATACAGCGAGAGGCTAGACACCACAGATAGATCCAGACCACCACCCAAGCAACAACTGCACTACTGTGGGAAGATATCCAGTCCCTGTACAGCATTACTCAACAAAGAGAAGGTTCAATCGGCGAAACCATTATCTGGAAATCATTCAGGTTAGGATATCTTAGACATATCATCAGATCTGCAACGGGCCAGTATTGTGAAAACTTCCATCAGAACCAACCTTTCCGTAGGTTTGGCTGTGGGTGATCGGTCAGGGTGAGGCTGAAAAAGTTTGAGTGGGCTCCAAGTGTGGTGGGAGCTTCAAACATTCTTCGAGCCTCATGAACCACTGACTCATTCCTACAGGTGAGAGGCTGTTCTAGTGTGAGATGTATGACGAGGTCCACACAGCTTCATAAGGTCTCCCGACACACAATGTATATTTGTGGTACAACTGTTAACATAAGGGCAGCTACATGGAAGAGAAGCCATTTAAGTTTGAGGTGTGCAACCAAACCTTTACCAAGTTGTCAACACTTGTGCAACATCATCGCATTCACACTGGGGAGAAACCATTCAAGTGTGAGGTGTGTGATAAATATTTCTCGTGTTCTTCTCACTTACGTGTGCATCAACGCATTCACACAGGGGAGAAACCATTTGTGTGTCATGTATGCGAAAAACCATTCTCACAGTCATCGCACCTGCGTGCACACCAACGCATTCACACAGGGGAGAAACCTTTTCTATGCAAGGTGTGCGATAAATCATTCTCGCATTTAACAAATCTCCGTGCACATCAACGCATTCACACCAGAGAGAATCTCTTCACATGTGAGATGTGCAACAAAGCATTCGCACAATTATCAAACCTTCTGGTCCATCAGACAATCCACACAGGAAAGAAAGAATTCAAATGTGATGTTTGCAATAAATCTTTCGCGACATCTACAAAACTCCTGAGACATCAGAACATCCACACCGGGGAGAAACCCTTTAGGTGTGAGGTTTGTGAGTTGTCTTTCATCCAATCGTCTGATCTCCTGACACACCAGAGGATTCACACCGGGGAGAAACCCTTCAAGTGTGAGGTGTGTGGCCGAACCTTCACACAGTCATCGACACTTGTGCAACACCGACGCATTCACACTGGGGAGAAACCGTTCAAGTGTGAGGTGTGTGAGAAATCGTTCTCTCGCTTATCTCACTTCCGTGTACACCAACGCATTCACACTGGGGAGAAACCATTCACATGCGAAGTGTGCAACAAATCATTCTCACGGTCATCAACACTCATGGAACACCACCGCCTTCACACAGGGGAGAAGCCTTTTACATGTGAGGTGTGTAAAAAGAGATTTGCACAATTATCGGGCCTGTTAAATCACCGACACATTCACACAGCGGAGCAGCCACTGAGACATGAAGTGTGTGACTGAGTCTCACACAGTCAGCAAAACTCATGAAATGCACACATCCACACTAAGGTATGTGACAAAGACTTCACAAGGTTTATGTCCTGGAATGGAGAAAACATTCAAATATGAGGTGTGTGACTGACCACACTGTCAGTGACATTCGTGAAATAATGAACTGTTCACAGAGTCGGAGAATCTGTTCAAATGTGAGGTGTGTGTTATGGTTCAGGTGAGAAACTCCAAAGTGTTTTATCGAATCTGTCTGGACCATAAGCTTTGCATCTTGAATTTGGTTTGGGTCAACATGATAGGTTTCACTTCAGGTATGATTCAAATGACCCACTAGGGAGCTTTTATCAAACAAAGTTTATTTAAGAATATAGTTAACATGTATATTAATATTAGCAATAGCTTCTATCAATTACAAACAACACAAAACAACCACAATAATGTATAACCCTTGACGAATATAGGAGCGGACCCAGTCAACCCAGAAACCATAAACAAGACCCTTCAAAAAGCTTTGATACAGCACAGCACAGACGAATGCTCATGTGATACTGGAATTGAGTCCTTTGGATGAAGTCTGCAGTTCTTCGTATAGACTCCGAACAGTTTGAAGTCAGAACAGCTTCCCAAAACACCTGGGACTCTAGGCAAGCCACTAACAGCAGATTTCCCCCCTTTAGAAAGATTATCAGAATTTCCAAAACAGGGAGAGAGAGAGAGAGACATTTTTTAGCTTGCTGTCCCTTCTGAAACTAACCTAAAAAGCTCCAAACAGAAAATGAAAGAGTTTCTGTCACTTGACCTGCCAACCAGTTTTCTTCTAACAGTGCAGAGTCATAAACATACCAGTAAAAATAAAAAAACCCCGTTTAAACAGCTTAAGGAGCAATAAAAAGATATATGGTGGACAGCTCGGCAATGAGAAACATAAGCTGTGAGAACTCCAGAGATCATGATTACAAAAAAACCTTCTCAAAGGTACACTGTCACATATATGGCGTGTGTTCATCAGGCCTGATGAATTACAGAACATTCACATCAGAGGGAAATCATGATATACCCTTCTCAAACTCATCACACCTCCGGTCAGCAGCAGAGATACACAGGGGAATAATTCTATATGTGAGATTTATGAATAAAATTCTCTTGAAGTATTTACACCTCCTGGAACACAAGCAAACGCAATCGGGGAGAATCCCATTGGGTATGAGGTGTGTGACAAGGCTTTCACAGAGTCAGTATATCTCCTGATTCATCAACACACACTGGAGGAGAAACCAAATCAGTCTGGGTTCTGTAATACATCCTTCACACAGTTGTTGGACTTCCTGGAACATCAATGAAGCCAGGATTGTATCACCTACTGTTCCTCCAGTGCTCACACAGGGGAGCTGTCCTTCCAAAGTACTGTCTGTCTCAGCAGTGTCTGTCTCCAACCTTTCCCAACATAAGTCCAATCGTTTCAAAAAGCTCAATTTAACCTTTGACTAGATTGCCAAACATCACCAAAATAAGACATCAATATGTGTAGAAGCTCCTGTATAAACTCAGCATCCTTTCAGTGCAGCATCAAGTACGAGTCACTCACTGGCTCTAGTGGTTAGAAAGGCTTCAGCTTCTGATCTACCAGCACAAGCACCCATTCCTAGGGTAGTAATGGAGGGACTTCAGTTAGCCTCAGCATCTCTGGTCTATGGAGGGGAGAATCAGCCAGGAATCCCGTTCCTCATCAGTGAGCCCAGCTGGGAAGTCAGGGGGAGGGCAGGATGTGTCTCGGCTGTGACAGTCTCCATTGTCTCACAACATTCACTGTCTGGGTCTACACATGCTGAATGGCCACTCAAACAGAGCATGAGAGATTAATCAATGTTCACAGTCTGTTCTCCAGGTCAGTACCTTGATGATTGGAGGGATGTGAGAGGACAACAGCTTGTATTTATCGAGCGCTTTAATATAGTCAAACATCCCAAAGTGTTTCACAGAGTTGTCATCGGAGAAAGATTAACACCAAGACGAAGAAGGAGAAATTAAGAGGAGATGTAACTGTGTCTCTGGGAGGATTTCCTCAGCCACAGGAAGTAGGTGATTCAGGAGAATGCATGTCAGTTTTCCCTGCTCTGGATATGAGGGAAAAATCTCAATAGTTTCCACAGCATGATTTATCTCCCTTCTTGAAGATAGTTACAACTGTCACATTCCTGAGGGGGAGTTCCTTTTCCTCCCAAATCCGTAGGATGAGTTCTTGGAGTTGACGTGAGCAGAAGCTTTGAAGCCCTCAGCTGGAATACCATCGGGGCCGCAGGCTTTGTTTTTCATCTTTTTGATTGTTTGTTGCAGCTCTCCCATCGATGGTGACTCTCCCATGGATTCTACCACAGGCACTGGGGACAGACTGGAGAGTATCAGCTGTCACTGTGGATTCATGGTTGAGGAGTTGTTCAAAAAGTACTTTCCAGTGTTAACAGATGGCATTGTCACCCTTAAGAAGAGAAACACCATCCTGTGAACAAAGGGGAGTTGCCCATTAGACCTCAGTCCATAGATGGCCCTGGTGCTTTCATGTCATGATGATCAGAATATTATTTGATTCATTTCCCCACCACATTTCCTTTATCTTTCGGATTTGCCTTTAGGTGTCAGTCGAGAGCTGTTGAAATTCTGCCTTCTTGAGTGGTGACCTCGGGCTATTCTGCCAGGCAATGAAGGCTGATCGTTTTTGAAACTTTTTAAAAAACTATTTCTCTTGTTTATTTGACACAATTGAAATAAACTATTATCTGTGGGCCTGTAGTTTGCTGAAATCATTGCTGGCCCCAGCATGTAGACTGGAGTCATGAATGTGACTTTGTGATGGTTCCTGCAGATTGGAAGATTGTAAATGTAACCCCAGTATTAAAGGAAGGAGGGAGAGAGAAAACTGGGAACGACAGACTTGTTTACCTCACATCAGTTGGAGAGAAAAGCTAGAATCTATTATTGTGATGACACTATGCCTTTAAGAAATGTATTTGCTATGTTCTTTGTGCAGGATCTATCGTAGCAGTTCATTTTTATTGTCGGAGGTGTTCTGTCTGTATACAGCACTGTGTTTTTGCTGCAGCAGCATAATTGATCTTAATTGCTATGTTTGTTTTAATCTGAACAAATGCAGGGTTCTGCTATTTTGTGTTTTTCCCTGAGATATTGTAGAGTCGGGCTTGATTAGGTTGATTGACAGGTAAGGTCATATGACTGGGTGAAGCTAGGCTTTCAGGGAGAACTCAACACAGTCTACTTGTTGGGATTTTTGCAGAGAGGTTGTTTTCTCTGTATCTCTTGCTCTGTTTGAAGTGGAGACTATAATCTGTCAATAAATAAGCCCTTTTCTCTGAGATTCTACTGTCTGGGTTGGCGCTTTCTCTGTAAGTTGCTGTATGAGAATTAGAAGACAAATGTCTGAGTGGATTACTCTCTCGAGGCGTTAAAGGACAGAAATCAAGTGACCACATAAGCATTTTTGGTTTCTGTGCTCACTTGTTCTAAAGAAGGGATTCATGTTCATGGGGGATACTGCTAAATTGGACCAATAGAGATAGCTAGCTGTTAAGAATTATACTTTGTTATGTTTAAGTATTGAGGAGACTGGGCTTGTATTCACTAGACTTAAGAACAAGCGGAGATCTCATTCGAATATGCAAAATTCTCACAGGGCTTGATAGGGTAGAAGCAGGAAGATGTTTTCCCTGGCTTGGGGGTGGGGGTGGATACCTAGAACCAGGGCAAAGAGTCTCAGAATAAGGAATAGATCACTGAGGGTTTAGAGGGTGAAGAATTTCTTCATTGGAGGGTAGTGATTCTTTGAAATTTTCTAGCTCAGAGGGCTTTTGGGGGTCAGTCAATGAGAATGTTCAAGACAGAGTTCAATAGTTTTCTAGATAGTAATGATATCACAGGATATGGTGATAGTGTGGGAAAGTGGTGCTGAGGTAGCAGATCAGACATGGATTTGTTGAATGGTGAAACAGGCTCATGGGGCCGAATGGCCTCCTCCTGCTCCTATTTCCTTTCTTCCAATGTTCTTGTCTTCATATCTGACTGACTGTTGGTGTCTGAGTGCCTAAAAATCCCGAGTGTAATTTGAAGAGCTGCCTCAGACAGGCGCAATCGGCAGAAACTCACCATTCGGCGTCGTGGTAATTTTGGTACCAGCTTCTTGGGTGATGATTAATAAAGTAGTATTAATGATTGCGAAAGTTCGATACACACGTCACATAATTTACAGTTAAAATTCCTGATAAGGTCAATTTCAGCCAGATTAGGCTGATCAATCTGACACAAAATATTTTGAATTCTCGGCCACAACATGTGTGGATAATAAAAAAGCCTCACATGTTTTCATTGTAATAAAGTAGGACACACAAAGTCACGGTGTTGGTGGCTTAAGAGGAGCACTGGGAAGACAGTTATGGTAAAACAGGATAGGCCAGTGGTGAAAGTGGTAAAGGAAACCACAGCTGAAGCTAAAGAGGTGCAAATGAACGTACAGCCTGGTCAGGAGTTGGTTGATAAGAAAATGCTGGATCTCTTTAAATATTTACTTGTGTGGGTAAGCTTTACTCGTGCTCCTGGAGGTTTAGGTAAAGAAGTTAAGATTTTAACAGATCCAGGAATAAGTCCATCTTTAATGTGAGAGATGAGGATATATGTAAAGTTGAAGTTTATTAATTAGTCACCAGTAGGTTTACAAAGAACAAAGAACAATACAGCACAGGAACAGGCCCTTCGGCCCTCCAAGCCCGCGCCGCTCCCTGGTCCAAACTAGACCATTCTTTTGTATCCCTCCATTCCCACTCTGTTCATGTGGCTATCTAGATAAGTCTTAAACGTTCCCAGTGTGTCTGCCTCCACCACCTTGCCCGGCAGCGCATTCCAGGCCCCCACCACCCTCTGTGTAAAATACGTCCTTCTGATATCCGTGTTAAACCTCCCCCCCCTCACCTTGAATCTATGACCCCTCGTGAACGTCACCACCGACCTGGGAAAAAGCTTCCCACCGTTCACCCTATCTATGCCTTTCATATTTTTATACACCTCTATTAGGTCACCCCTCATCCTCCGTCTTTCCAGCGAGAACAACCCCAGTTTACCCAATCTCTCCTCATAACTAAGCCCTTCCATACCAGGCAACATCCTGGTAAACCTCCTCTGCACTCTCTCTAAAGCCTCCACGTCCTTCTGGTAGTGTGGCGACCAGAACTGGGCGCAGTATTCCAAATGCGGCCGAACCAACGTTCTATACAACTGCAACATCAGACCCCAACTTTGATACTCTATGCCCCGTCCTAAAAAGGCAAGCATGCCATATGCCTTATTCACTGCCTTCTCCACCTGTGACGTCACCTTCAAGGATCTGTGGACTTGCACACCCAGGTCCCTCTGCGTATCTACACCCTTTATGGTTCTGCCATTTATCGTATAGCTCCCCCCAACGTTAGTTCTACCAAAATGCATCACTGGATTGAACTCCATCTGCCATTTCTTTGCCCAAATTTCCAGCCTATCTATATCCTTCTGTAGCCTCTGACAATGATCCTCACTATCTGCAAGTCCAGCCATTTTTGTGTCATCCGCAAACTTACTGATCACCCCAGTTACACCTTCTTCCAGATCGTTTATATAAATCACAAACAGCAGAGGTCCCAATACAGAGCCCTGCGGAACACCACTAGTCACAGGCATCCAGCCAGTAAAAGACCCTTCCACTACCACCCTCTGTCTTCTGTGACCACGCCAGTTCTCCACCCATCTAGCCTATTTATATTTACACTGTAATGAAGTTACTGTGAAAATCCCCTCGTCGCCACATACTGGCGCCTATTCGGGTACGCTGAGGGAGAATTTAGCATGGCCAATGCACCTAACCAGCACGTCTTTCAGACTGTGGGAGGAAACCGAAGCACCCGGAGGAAACCCACGCAGACACGGGGAGAACGTGCAAACTCCACACAGAGAATCAAACCCGGGTACCTGGCATTGTGAGGCAGGAGTGCTAACCACTGTGCCACCGTGCTGCCACATGTAGATATGTAGTTCAGAAGGAGTATTGCCAGAAAAACTGGTAGTATGTGGAAGTCAGGGTGAAAAGAGTAGTGTTCCATTGTATAAGGTGAGGTTGGAGAGGCCAGTGAAAAGTGGTGAAGTAGTGGTAGGAGTAATAGAGAAATGATATTTTCATTTACCCTCTAAACCCTCAGTGACCTATTCCCTATTCAGTTGATCCTGGGTTACGATGTAGCTGCATTGCAAGCGAGAGTGATGCCTACTGTGATTGAAAAGCTCATAGAATATCAAACAACTGAGGTGTTGCAGGAAACATAATCTGAGATTTCTCCTGACAAGATCACAAAGTCACAGGTTGTGACAAGAGGAGAAATCAAAGAATAAAGACAAGTTGAAGTTCAGTTAGCAGAAACCATTTTTGATCAGGTGGTTGAGAGAGAACAAGAACAGCTGGAGCATGAAATGGATACCTTTAGTTCAGGAACATTGGCAGATAAAGCAATTGTATCAGAAAGCATATACACAAGAAGAATCTGACTGCTGGAGTGTTAGTACATGAAAAATGATGACTTAATGAGGAAGTGGATACATGTTCAGGCTGATGAAAAATGAACAGAAATTCATCAAGTTGTATTATCGGTGGGTTATAGAAAGGAGGTGTTGAGGGTGGCAAATGAGGTACCAGTAGGAGGTCATTTAGGAGTAAGGAAAACTCAAGCAATAGAAAGCTTTTATTTTCATGGACTGCATAAAGATGCGGTTGCATTTCGCTGGACATGTCACACACATCAGGTAATAGGAAAACCTCAAGCGGTAATCAAACCAGCACCCTTAATACCCATTCTGGCATTTGAGGAACCTTTTACGAGGATCAAAATTGATTGACTCCCTCCATCGAAAAGTGATAATCAGTATTTGTCAACAATAATGGATGTGTCTACTAGATTTCTGGAGGCCAATCCATTATGCAACATTACACTAAGAGGATTGTAAAGAAGTTACTTCAATTTTTTTTAACTAGATGTGGACTACCCACAGAAGTACAATCAGATCAAGGATCAAATTTTATGTCGAAGTTATTCAGGGAACATACGGATAGCTTAGGAGTAAAACAATTTAAATCAACTGTGTACCATCCAGAATCGCAGGGAGAGTTGGAATGATGGCATCAAACTTTAAAGACCACGTTGAGGGCCTTTTGTCAAGATCATCCAGAGGACTGGGATAAAGGAGTTCCATTTGTACCTTTTGCAATCAGGGATGCACCTAATGAATCAAATAAATTCAGTCCATTTGAATTGATTTTTGGTCATGAGGTAAGAGGACCGCTTAAATTGATCAAAGAAAATTGGCGAGTCAGCATTGTGAGACGACATTATTGGACCAAGTGTCAAATTTTAGGGAGAGATTAGAGTGGGTAAGTTGGCTAGGCAGCATTTAAAAGTGGCGCAGCATGTGATGAAACATGAAGCGGAAAGAAATCAAAAATGTTTAGCTTTGCTAGTGGGAATGAAGTATCAGTATACTACCAGTGGTAGGTGAACCTTTAAAAGCAATGTTTAGTGGTATAATGCAAGTGTATCTTTAAGAAATGTGTTTCTTTTTAAATCATGTTCTCTGCAGTTAAGCAGATTTGGTTTTTTTCATTGTTGCCGAGCTGTCTGCTAGTAGCCCTTTTATTGCTGTTTCAATGGTTTAAATGGGAATTTATTTTTACTCTGGGCTTTATGCAGTGATGATGTGGAGTGTCCAGGATTTTATGACATGCTGCATTGTGAGGGGCAAGATTGATTAACAAGTCAAAGTTCCTCCCCAGAAGATTCCAAGGAGTCACTTTCAGTTTTGGTTCAGAGTTAGAATGTGTTTGGACATCAGACTGAAAAGCAATGTCTCTCTCTCTCTCCCTGGTCTTGTAAATTTTGCTGGCTAGCTGGAATCAAGTCCCCTGGCCTTCCTGGAGTAAAGATTCTGCTGTTGGTGGTTTGCCAGCTAGTACCTAGAGCTTCTCTCTCTCCCTGGTGTTTTGGGAAGCTGTGCTGACTTCAAGTTTGGCTGCGTGTGTATCAAGAGAACTGCCACATTCAACCAAAGGGCAAAGTTCCAGCATCACATGAGCATGATTATTTTCTGTGCTAAGCTTGTGGCAAGGATTTTGTTTATGGGATTTGTTTGGTTGGAATGGTATTTAGCTGTTAAGCTTTATACAATATCATGGTTTTTTTGTTTGTAATTGGTAAAAGTTATTGCTAATTTCCTTTCTATATGTGTTAACGATATTCTTAAATAAAGTTTCCTTGATAAAAGCTCCCTATTGGGTCATGTGAATCATACCTGAAGTGAAACATCTCATGCTTACCGTAGCCAAATTCAAATAGCAAAACCTACAATCCAGGCAGGCTTCATACAAGACTTTGGAGTTCTGACCTGAATTATAACAGTGTGGCTTCTAAAATTGAAAGGAAATGGAGTGAGGTGAATTATTTGACAAGGACACCATAGAACATAGAACAGTACAGCACAGAACAGGCCCTTCGGCCCATGATGTTGTGCCGAGCTTTATCTGAAACCAAGATCAAGCAATCCCACTCCCTATCATCCTGGTGTGCTCCATGTGCCTATCCAATAACCGCTTAAATGTTCCTAAAGTGTCTGACTCCACTATCACTGCAGGCAGTCCATTCCACACCCCAACCACTCTCTGCATAAAGAACCTACCTCTGATATCCTTCCTGTATCTCCCACCACGAACCCTATAGTTATGCCCCCTTGTAATAGCGCCATCCACCTGAGGAAATAGTCTTTGAACGTTCACTCTATCTATCCCCTTCATCATTTTATAAACCTCTATTAAGTCTCCCCTCAGCCTCCTAGTCTCCCCTCAGCCTCCGAGAAGGAAAATTTGTAGTGTATCATGTGAATATGCTCAAATAGTAATTTGATGGGGAAGGAAAGCAAAGGGAGGATGTGTTAGTCGTTTCAACTCAGAGTGAAGAACCAAATCTAGATTTTGAATTTGACATTCCTCAAATTAAATTGGACCAAATTATCGAGTTACCTTCCAGAGGAAAATCAAATTCACTTGAAATCGCATGGAGAGGTATGTGTAAATAAGCCTGGAGATACTAAAATAATTGTGCCTGAGGTAGTTGTAGAAAACGCTGTTCCCATTGCGCAATATTCATATAAACTTAATCCTCTCAAGTTGGCACAGGCTCAGAAGGAGAAGCTGATGTTTGCTCCGTCTGAGATGCAGCAGCTGAAAATCTCAATCAACCGTGTAAAATTGATGCAGGTGGAGAAGGAGAACCAGTTACTGGACAATGATGCAAGTAAGGCAAGTGAGCAGGTGTGGAGACAAATGCCAGAAAAGTTGACTGAATTGGACCCTGTTCCTGAGTTGTTGAAATTACCGCAACATAAATTACAGGGTTGTCATCTGTGCAAAGGGAAATGTAGAATCATTAGTCAGGTGTGATCTGCAAATGGAAATTGAGGAGCAGAAGTATTTTATTACTGCAGACAAAAGTAAAGGACAACAACGTGAAGTAAGATTATTGGATAAAACTGTACCATCATTCAAAATGAACTGCTGGAATAACAAATCTGTGCAGTTTGCACAGACATGGATACTCTGAAATAGTTCCATCTTCTGGAAGAAGATTATTTCGCTTCGATTTTTTTGGGACTTTGAAAATCAAAAGAACTGTTTGGACTCAGCAAAGGAAATTCAAAATCACATTCAAAGTGGATTGTGCCAGTTTACATCTAATGTAAAGTTTTACCCTCCTGACACTGTCTAGCTCTTTGGGGATATTACTAGAAATAATTAGTCATAAAGACAAAATTGAGCTTGGACTTGGAGTCAAAGCAGGATTAAGGATTAAAGGAGGTTTTTTTAAAAGGCAAGGAGTAAGCAGCTGAACAACAGCAGTGTGTTGAGAAAAAAAGGAAGAGAGAATGTGATGGCTAATGCTTTATTAAAAAAATTGGATGAAAGAAGAGGAAATCATAGAATCTACAGTGCAGAAGGAGACCATCTGGCCCATCGAGGCTGCACTGACAACAATCCCACCCAGGTCTCATGCCCCTAACCCCACATATTTATCCTCCTAATCCCTCTGACATTAAGGGATAATTTATCATGGCCAATCAACCTAACCTGCACATCTTTGGACTGTGGGAGAAAACCGGTGCACCCGGAAAGACATGGGGAGAATATGCAAACTCCACACAGACAGTCACCTGTGACTGGAATTGAACCTAGCGCCATGAGGCAACAATGCTAATCACTGTGCCATCATGCCACCCCCAATGTTCAATAATGAAGAAAAAGGACTGAAATTGATTATACTATTGTAATGCATGGATTTAATAAAATGTATATATATATATATATATATATGTACTAATAGTGTGAAGCTAGAGGTTTTGAATAATAAAGCCATCTTTGCATATTGATGGTTCACTTTTTAAAAAGTGGGGAGGTGTGACGATACTGTGCCTTTAAGAAATGTATTTGTCATGCTTCTTGGGCAGGAATTTTTTTAACACTCAGTTCTACTTCCAGGTACACGTAGTCTAGAGCCAACAGCCTATATGTTGATGCTGCAGAAGAATAATTAGTCCTAATTGCTGGAATGTTTGTTTTTATCTGGGGCCAATGCAGATCTGTTGTTTTAGTGTTTTCCACTGGTGTTTTTCAGAGTGGGTTTAATTAGGTTGATTAATAGGAAAATACATGTGACTGGGCAGGGCTCGGCTGAGAGAAAGAAACAAGCTTAATTGCTGCTTGGGATGTTTAGAAAGAAGTGTGTCTTTCTCTTCTGGATGTAAAGTCTGGTATCTGCCAGGAAATAAGTCTTTCCCCTTGGAAGCTGCTGTACGGGAGTCAAAAGACGTGTTTTTCTGTATCTGTCAAGAGGGGTGCTGGAAATGTAGCACCCACGTGAGCATATATGTTTTTGTGCTAACTTATTCTGAAAAGGGATTTGTGTCTGTGGGTTTAATGCTTACATTGGAAGTATAGCGATAGCTAGCTGTTAAGAATTATACCTTGTCGTGTTTAAGTATTTCAGTTGGTAAAAGTTATGCTAATTCTCTCTTTTATGTTTTAACAGTGTTGTTAACTAAAGTTTGTTTTAATAAAAGCTTACTAGCGGGTCACTGGAATCACACCTGGAATGAAACACCTTGACAACATAGCAGTCAGGAAGTAGGCTTAGCCAAAGGAAAGATGTCCGGTATTTAAAATGGACAAATGAAGTATCATTATATCAATTAGCATATTATAATTGGCTGAGGGAATCTGCCTTGTGTTGGACTGACATGTTAACACTGAATGAAATGGAATCTAAGCTAATTAGAAAGTTTATCTTAGATAGACTTACAGAAGGTATAATTGTTCTGTAATTTGCCTGAGCACCTCAGATCTTTGGAGAGGTCTTGCAGTGCTGAACCAGAGCTATCTGACCATTAGGCCGCAGGTCAATGTTTTGCTGTCTTATATGATTTTTGTCTTGTAAATAAATTTTAGTTATGCCTTTTTGAACAGAGACTTTGCCTTTGTGAGTTTTTAAAATAAATTTAAGTTTTTAAGAAGTTTGGCCACCATCATAAAGTAATCCCCACTACAAGCTTACACCAAACTTTGTATCAACTAAAATAACAGAAGATTTGAAAATTACTCGATGTTTCTCAGAACATGAAATTAATAATGGAAGAGTGTAAGGTGAACACATCACACCGAGGTATGATGGGCTGAGGAAACTCACGTCTGTAGAGACTCACCTCCATTCTCTCACCATACACAGGATAGTAGTCCTCCCTGACAGGAGATACTAACATTACCCATGGGACACCCATCAACTGAAGTGGATCTGTCTATAATTCACATCATCAACCAAAGCAAGGTCAGATTCTATCCCACACCCACTCCTGAGAGCTGGCTCACTTTACCAGCACAGGGGGCACAATATTAAAATTTGGGGTCGGGTTTTCGGGGTGGTGTCAGGAAGTGACATCACGGCAGGTAGAGCAGGAGTCCCTGAGAGGATCTCACTGTCCAACCAGTATTCCGTTCTGATAACTGATGGACTGATATGGGGAGAGCTCCCAGAGCCAAGTCCATGGCACCAAAGCAGGTTCTGCTGTACAGGGGGCACAAAGAAGACTGGAAGAGTAATAGTGATCGGAGATTCAATAGTTAGCTGATCCCACCATTGCATGTCATCGCTGCCTTGGATGCTGTGGGTCTTCCTTTTTCACATCTGCTGTCCAACACATCCGAGGCTACACATCCCACACTGATTTGTCAGTTTGAAAGCCTCCGAAGATGAAGAATGCTAATCCCACACTAGAAATATCTGTCTAGTTTAAATCCCCACCTGATCTGTTGCTCAAAGTCGTCTCCGTTTCACCGGTCAGTTTCCCAAGCTTCAGGAAACTCATGTTACTCCAGAAATATTTGGATTGGCTGTGAGAGACGTCAATCAGAGAGCCCACCCACTCTGCCCATTCTCTCCTCTTCCTCTTTCACAGCTGCTTCACTTCCTGGAGGGACTGAAAACTAAGTGAGGAGATGGTGAGTGAAGGAGCAGAATTTATAATAATTACATTGCATAATATCCACACTAATGTTCAGGCAGTCTGACTATCCTGTGGGGAATCAGGTGTGGAAATGTCCCTTATGCTGTGTGAGAAGATCCAGCTGAGAGACCTGTTTACTCGGTGCTTTGCGCTGAGCTGTTTGATTGGAGCTGTGTGTTGGATATTGAGTGTGTTTATTGGAAGCATTTCCCTTCTGATTTACAGGCTGAGTTTTGTTGCTGGGTCATTGCTGAATCTGAGAAGGTGAGGTGTAATTATCTGGGAGGTGCAGAGTGTCTGAGGATTCTTACTGATTTCCTATTGTTGAGTTTGTGTGTGTGTGTGCGTTGGGAGCTGGTTATTATCCTGCGGACTGGGAATGGTCAGTTCTGTCTGTGTGTTGGGATCTGGATGTTTTCTGTCTTCAAATCTATCTCAAGATCCCCTCAATCCTCCTCTCTCTGTAACCCCCTCAAAAAGTGAAGACTTCCTTTTGTATTGAGGTTTTTACAATCACCAGTTGTCCAAAAGCTCTTTACGTTGTGGCCACTGATTGTTACAAGCCTGGGAGACACTGAAAACACTATTTAAATTCTCAGTGACCAACTTCAAGGAATTCCCTGATAAACTTCAAAATATTAAGACTCTGACCAGAACAAAGTAACTAAAACAAGTGTCTGAACAATACCTTGTCGTCAAATAATACAGTACAGTCCAGTAAAAATATTCCCCTTTAATGTTTAACCAGACCGAGCTGTCCACAGGGATACTTCATATTTCGCCATCTGCATAGTTTTACAGGAAATAACCACAGACTCAACTTCTACCAAGTTTCTTCTTCCTGTGTGTCTGATTTGTGACTTGCAGTGACCGTTAAAAGACGTTTCTCTTGATTTTCCACGGGAGTTCCAAACAGACTCCCAACGTGGAGGTTCCCTGTGGCAATTTCTTCCCCCAGCCTCCCCAGTATTGTCGATTGACCGGGGTGCATTTCCCGTTCCCATCCCCCCCCCCCCCGGTTCCCTCCCCCCCCCCCCGTTCCCTCCCCCCCCCCCCCGTTCCCTCCCCCCCCCCCGTTCCCTCCCCCCCCCCCGTTCCCTCCCCCCCCCCGTTCCCTCCCCCCCCCCGTTCCCTCCCCCCCCGTTCCCTCCCCCCCCCCGTTCCCTCCCCCCCCCGTTCCCTCCTCCCCCCCCCGTTCCCTCCTCCCCCCCCGTTCCCTCCCCCCCCCCGTTCCCTCCCCCGTTCCCTCCCCCCCCCGTTCCCTCCCCCCCCCGTTCCCTCCCCCCCCCGTTCCCTCCCCCCCCCGTTCCCTCCCCCCCCCGTTCCCTCCTCCCCCCCCGTTCCCTCCTCCCCCCCCCGTTCCCTCCTCCCCCCCCCGTTCCCTCCTCCCCCCCCCGTTCCCCCCCCCCCCGTTCCCTCCTCCCCCCCCGTTCCCTCCCCCCCCCGTTCCCTCCCCCCCGTTCCCTCCCCCCCCGTTCCCTCCCCCCCCGTTCCCTCCCCCCCCGTTCCCTCCCCCCCCGTTCCCTCCCCCCCCGTTCCCTCCCCCCCCGTTCCCTCCCCCCCCCGTTCCCTCCCCCCCCCGTTCCCTCCCCCCCCCCCGTTCCCTCCCCCCCCCCCGTTCCCTCCCCCCCCCCCGTTCCCTCCCCCCCCCCGTTCCCTCCCCCCCCGTTCCCTCCCCCCCCCCGTTCCCTCCCCCCCCCCGTTCCCTCCCCCCCGTTCCCTCCCCCCACCCCGTTCCCTCCCCCCACCCCGTTCCCTCCCCCCACCCCGTTCCCTCCCCCCACCCCGTTCCCTCCCCCCCCCGTTCCCCCCCCCCGTTCCCTCCCCCCCCATTCCCTCCCCCCCCCGTTCCCTCCCCCCCCCCCGTTCCCTCCCCCCCCCGTTCCCTCCCCCCCCCCGTTCCCTCCCCCCCCGTTCCCTCCCCCCCCCGTTCCCTCCCCCCCCGTTCCCTCCCCCCCCGTTCCCTCCCCCCCCCGTTCCCTCCCCCCCCGTTCCCTCCTCCCTCCCGTTCCCTCCCCCCCCGTTCCCCCCTCACCTGTTTCCCTCCCCCTCTCACCCGTTTCCCTCCTCCCCCCCTCACCCGTTTCCCTCCTCCCCCCCCTCACCCGTTTCCCTCCCCCCCCTGTTCCCATCCTAACCAATCCCCTGTCCTGTTGTGAGGCACATTTGTACAACCTCCAACTCATCACCCTATCTGGGGTATTCTGTTTTTCCTTAAATTAGAAAGACAGTTTAAAACATAACAATCATACAAACGTCACATTAACAACACTTGAGCATTTGTGACAGTGGGGAGGACTGTGGTCTGGTGGGGTGTTCTCCCAGCACTTCCAGAGGAAACTGAGCTTTATCATCCATGAACTGTCTTTATGCTGAAGGTATTTTGACGTTGTGTCTTGTACTTGTGTGCTGGGCTACAACATGGTTGAGTATTTAGGTGTTTGTGCAGCTGCCTTTTCCTGTAAATTTATTGTCCACAATTCTCAGCGAGATGTGATTGGACATAGAGCCTTGCTCTGATCTGTTGGTGCTCTGCTTATTACCTGCTACTCTTGGTGTTTAGTCTGCCTATAGCCTTCTGTAGTACATTCACTAAGTTAATACCTGGTCTCTAAAGTTTATCCAGTGATGTTCCTGACATGTCTCTATCTACTGGTTTGATGATAATCATGGAATGAGGGCTGTGCCGGGCTGTGAGATTGTGGTGAATACAATCCTGCTGCTGCTGATGGCTCACTGCACCTCATGGATACTCAGTTTTGGGATCTGTCCTTAGTCTACTTCCCCAGTGATGATTAACATGGTGAAGTATTCACTCATCAGCTGGGAGGGGAGCGGTAGTTTTCCTTGAACTTTGTTTGACCTGAAGCCATGAGACTCCATGGAGTCAATATTGAGGACTTCCCCATGTATGAGTGGGATGGGACATTCCCAAAGATGGTGAGGGAGGATTCTGGGTTTTTCAGTGACATAACTTCACATTGAATTGAATTGATTGTTTTAACTCCACCCGACTGTCTTTTAAATTGTCCTCACAGTGCTTGGGAACATGGGGTTGAGGCAGAAGAAAGAAAGTAGCCATGTTCATAATTATAAGTTCATAAGATATAGGAGCAAAATTAGGCCATTCAACCCATCGAGTCTGCTCCGCCATTCGATCATGGCTGATATGCTCCTCATCCCCATTGTCCTGCCTTCTCCCCATAACCCTTCAACCCATTACCATGTTGTCTGCTCCTGGTCATTGTCCAGTGCCCCTGTTGGGAACAATGAGGAAAAAGAAAGGACTTGTGTTTTATCACCCATTCAGGGGAATAGCAGACTGACAGTCATTGTGAAACAGTCTCTAACTGAGAGTTAACGTGGAGGAGAGTTGGAGGAAATCATGTTTCCATTTCCTGTTTTACAGAAGGATTGCCCCTTACTACACCAGAGAATACAGAGAGGATAGTCACCACAGACAGATCCTGATTGTTGCCCAAGGACTAACTGCATAACTGTGGAAAGACATTCAGTCCCTTCGCAGCATTGCTCAACACACAGAAAGTTGGATAGTGAAACCATCATCTGGAAATTGGTTGGGTCAGGAAGTTTTGACATATCATCGGATCTGAAACTGGTCAGTGGTGTGAAATCAGCCTTTCTAAAGGTCCGGTTGTGGGTGATCGGTCAGGGTGAGCCTTGGAAGAAGTGTGAGTGGCTCCAAGTGTGGTGAGAGCTTCAATTATTCATTGAGTCTCATGAAGCACTGACTCATTCCTACAGTTGAGAGGCTGTTCAAATGCGAGGTGTAGAACGAGGACCCACAGAATCATATGATCCTGTTGTGCAATGTGCATTTATCACAATCACAGTTAGCAACATGGAAGAGCAATCATTCAAGTGTGCAGTGTGCGATAAATCATTCCCACACTCATCTCAGTTCTGTGCACATCAGCACATTCACACAGGATGGAAACCCGTTAAAGGTGAAGTTTCTGACAAAGCTTTCACACAGTTATCGAGTCTCCTGGACTATGAGAAAATCCACACAAGGCAGAAGCCTTTCAAGTGTGAGGTTTGCAGTAAAGTGTTCCAGATGCCTTCGAGCCTCCTGAGACACCAGAGGAATCACCGAGGAGAGAAACCATTCAGGTGTGAGGTTTGTGAGATGACTTTCACTCAATCCTCCAATCTCCTGACGCACCAGAGGGTTCACACAGGGGAGAAACCCTTCAAGTGTGAGGTGTGCAAAAAGGGCTTTGGACAGTTGTCAGGTCTGGTGAATCACAGACGCACTCATACAGGGGAGAAACCATTCACTTGCAAGGTGTGCGAGAAATCATTCTCGCAGTTATCGAACCTCCGTACACATCAACGTATTCACACAGGGGTGAAGCCATTCAAGTGTGAAGTGTGTGACAAGGCTTTCACACAATCACCATGTCTCCTGGTCCACCAACGCACTCACATGGGGGAAAAGCCCTATCGGTGTGAGTTCTGTAATAAAGCCTTCACACAGTTGCCAGACCTGCTGGAACATCAGCGAACCCACAACGGAGACAAACCCTTCCAGTGTGACGTGTGCCATGATTGTTTCACCTACTCCTCTTCTCTTGACGAACACCGACATCTCCACTTGAACTTGGAGCCGGCTCACTTGCTTCCCTTACACTGAAAGTCAATATGTCTAGAAGTTCCTGTATAAACTCAGCATCCATTCAGTGCAGCGTCAGGTACAAGTCACTCACTGACTCACTCCGACCAAGAGGGCAATCAGAAACTCAGTCCCATACAGACATAATGAGATAAAAATGAACACCAAGACAAAGGTAGAGATACTAGGAGGGATGTCACTGTGTCTCTGGGTATGGTCTAGTCTAGTCTCAAAACAACAGAATTTAAACAGCAGATGGACTAATGCGGGGTTGGGTGGGGGTGTTGGAAATGGGCAATGTTACAGGTGCGGCAGTAGGTGATCTTTGTGATGGAGAGGGTATGGGGCCAGAAGCTCAGCTGGAGGTTGAAGAGGATGACACTGACCAATTGTTGGAGATGAGAGTGGAGAGTAAATAGAGAGGAATTTAGTGAAAGTAGAAATTGGAGCCTGTGACACCATTCAATTAGATCATGGCTGATCCGATTCTATCTACTGCCTTGGCTCTGTAACCCTCAATCCCCTTGTCTAATAATAAATCTATCAATCTCAGTTTTGAAATTTTCAGTTGACCCCGAACCTCAACAGATTTTTATGGGGAGAGAGTTCTAGATTTCCAGTCCCCTTTTTATGACGAAGTGTTTGCTGACATCACCCATGAACAGCCCAGCTTTAATTTTAATGCCTTGTCCCCTTGTTCTGGACTCTCCCACCAGAGGAATAGTTTCTCTCTAACTGGGTGGCACAGTGGTTAGCACTACTGCCTCACAGTGCTGGATCCGCATCCAATTCACGGCTTGGGTCACTGTGTGGAGTTTGCACATTCGCTCTGTGTCTGCGTGGACAATATCTCTTCCTGAGGTGCGACGCTCAGAACTGAAAACAGTTCTCCAGATAGAGTCTAAACACTGCTCTGTAAAGCTGGAACATAACTTCCACAAGGAGACAGTTGGTTTCGGGGGAGAGATTTTGTGGATTATCTTTTCTCTTTAGGATAGTCTTAGAGTAATGAGCAGCTTGACAGAGGAAAGCAGGACCACTAATGCTTGATGTGGTCCAGTCAGATCTGGCAATGAATAGCTGAAACACTCAAATCTTCTTTACCCCTTGAACTTGAGAAGCAGGGAGATTGACCAGGAAGGAAGAGAGTAAAGGTAATTTTGGGAACAAGAGTGTAGAAGGCGAATATGAGGGAGCGCGTAAACACCACAGTGATGGCTACAGAAGCATTGTACTGAATGGAGGGTCAAAGGGCAGAGAGTTGGGAATTAAAAAGTGCTGTCCAACTCACCCAGGGGAAGAGTGTCATCCAGGAGTGGAAACTGATTGGTCCATGGACCCATGTGACCACTGGATCTCTAACCATTGGTGGGTTTGTATGATGGAAATGAACTCTGTCCTGTGTCACTAAAATTCGGTGTCATTTCTGACCACAGAATTTGGAGCCAGACTAAAGCACAGGGATTTTAAAGAAACTTCTGTCTGTAGTATTCTGAGAGAGTTCCCCCTTATGTAAGTGTGTGTGTGAGTGAAGTGAGCCAGCTCTCAGGAGTAGATAAAGGGTAGAATCAGATCTTCCTTTAGTTGGTGATGTGAATTATAGACAGATCTCTTCAGGTGATGGGTGTTAGAGTGCACTGCTGTTTCTAAATGGAGATATTCCCTGGATTCTTTAATTAAAGGAATAGAAGTTTTTGTTAGTATACAGTGCAATGTGATAGTGGAGCTAGGTTCGTAAAGTGAAACAGAGTTTTAGTTGCTGGTTGGAGTTGTTTAAAGACAGAATACTGCAAGTTGCTCTCTTTGCAAAGTCTCTCTGACTGCTGCAAGACTTTCTACACTCGTTTATCGCAAGTATGCCTGGGTTTTCTAACTATATTGAAAGTGGGATTGAAGTCTATAGGAAGAATATCGCTTATTTGGAAATGAAATAGTGATAAGTTAGAACTTAAGAGTTGTTTCTTTTCATGATTAAAGATTGTTCAACAGCTAAGAGTTAATCTGTTTCACTTTGTTAAAGTTATGCTTAAACTGTGTCATGAATCAAGCTTGTTTTGATAAAAGATCCCTAATTTGTCAGTGGAATTATCCTGGAGTGAAGCATCCTTTCCTCGCATTTATGCCAAAATAGAAAATTGTTGGAGTCTAATCTGGCTGCTTGATTTACCTTTGGGATTCTGGTCCAGATTCCTAACAACACCTCAATGTAGTAACGATCTGAAATATTCATAGAATCATAGAAACCCTACAGTACAGAAAGAGGCCATTCGGCCCCTCGAGTCTGCACTGACCACAATCCCACCCAGGCCCTACCCCCATATCCCTACATATTTTACCTGTTAGTCCCTCTAATCTACGCATCCCAGGACACTAAGGGGCAATTTTAGCACAGCCAATCAACCTGACCCGCACATCTTTGGACTGTGGGAGGAAACCTGAGCACCCGGAGGAAACCCACGCAGACAGTGACCCAAGCCGGGAATCAAACCCAGGTCCCTGGAGCTGTGAAGCAGCAGCGCTAACCACTGTGCTACCGTGCCGCCCATATGTTCATCTTACACTTTTCCAAGATTCATTTCTGACTTGGGAAAGATCTTGGCCAAATTCTCCAGCCATTCACACCAGCGAGATTCTCCACTCCCACCGGCAGCGTACCCCTGCCCGCGTGGGGTGACGTCAATGGGGATTCTCATTGACAACGGTGGGACCAGAGAATAATACCGCCGCTGGCAAACAACATACCACCTCCCCCCCTCCCCCCACCTGCCCAGTGGGAAACACGTGGCTGGGAGGCCGGAGAATCTCGCCCATTTTTGAATGCTTTACTATTTTTTGATTCATTCAAGGTTTGATTTAAACCGAATATTGTGTTGTTTATCTGCTGTTTTATCAATCTTTTATATATAATCTTCTAATTTATAACTCACAAATGACTGACTTTAGCTTAATCCAGACGACCTGATTTGTCAGAATGGTCTGTTTATATTCACTATAACATTCAGGAACCTACAATAATATTGTACACAACATATTGATAAATGTTACTGTGGGCTAGTATACTTCATCAATGGGTTTAGAATTTGCAGTTCACAGAAAGCATAATGTTTCCCTAGAAAAGACTTGCATTTATATATCACCTTTCACAAACTCAGAGTATTTGGAAGCACATGACAGCCAATAAAGTACCTTCTGAAGTGTAGTTACTGTTGTAACATTGGAAACATGACAGCCAGTTTGTGCAAAGTGAGCTCCCATGAACAGCAATGTGTAAAAGAGGAGTTGATTTGTTTTTATGACGTTGATTGTGGAATCCATATTGGTCAACATGTCCGCCTTAACTCCCCTGCTCTTCTGTGAATAAGTGCCATGGAATCTTTTGTACTCACCAAGAACTGACAGGGCTTTGGAATTCATATGCCACTGGCTCAAAATCCTAGAATTCACTTGCTAACAGCATTGAGTATACCTACACCATATGAGCTGCATCGGTTCGAGAAAGAAGCACATCACCACCTTGTCAAGGGCAAATAGGAATGGCCAATAAATGTTGTACCCATCAATGAATAAAAAGTCACTCTCCAAATCTCTCCCAGTCTTAGCATTATATCCCTTGTCCTCTGCCCCCTCTTTCCCTCTAGTCTCCCTCTCTCTCTCATATTCCCCTCTCTCTGGTGCCCTCTCTCATGGCCCCTCTCTCCTGTGTCCCCTCTCACTCTTGTGTCCCTCTCCCCTGTGCCCTCAGGCAGTTATAGCAGGTTCCCTCCCCTGAAGGACAATATTTGGGTTTTTCGGACAATCTGAAAGTTTGCATGTTTTTATGAAGAACAAAGAAAATTACAGCACAGGAACAGGCCCTTTGGCCCTCGAAGCCTGCACCGACCATGCTGCCCGACTGAACTAAAACTCCCTACCCTTCCGGGGACTGTATCCCTCTATTCCCAGCCTATTCATGTATTTGTCCAGACGCCCCTTAAAACTCACTGTCGTATCTGCTTCCACTACCTCCCCCGGCAGCGAGTTCCAGGCATCCACCACCCTTTGTAAAAAACTTGCCTCGTACATCTCCTTTAAACCTTGCCAGTCACACCTTAAACCTATGCCCCCTAGTAATTGACTCTTCCACCCTGGGAAAAAAATTTCTGACTATCCACTCTGTCTATGCCCCTCATAATCTTATGGACTTCTATCAGGTCGCCCCTCAACCTCCGTCGTTCCAGTGAGAACAAACCAAGTTTCTCCAACCTCTCATAGCTAATGCCCTCCATACCAGGCAACATCCTGGTAAAGCCTCCACATCTTTCTGGTAGTGTGGCGACCAGAATTGAACACTGTCCCAAGAAAGAACAGATTCTGTTCTTCAGATTCTGTTCCACAATTTATTTTACTTCAATTTACTACGTGAAATGCTGTCTTAAGGAGGGAACTACACCTGAGGGAGAAAGGAACAGAAGGATATGCTGATGGGGTGAGATGAAGAGGGTTGAGAGGAGGCTCATGTGAAGCATAAACACCAGCATGGACCAATTGGGCCGAATGGCCTGTTTTGCACTGAATTCTATATGTAATTTTCTGTGGTTGGATTTGAACTTTCAATCTCTGGATTGTTAATCCAGCACCATGGCAATTCAGCTGTCATACCCTGGAGATGTATCTATTGAAATGTCTGGTTTTGCCTTCTTAAATCTTCAGCCTTTCCCTTGCAATCCTCTCAATTTTATGAGATTTCGTATTTCTATTATTTTCTGACTATCACTGAGCTGATTTCGTTGGTTTTGAATTACATCTTCCAGTTAACGAAGCCCAGTTCAAAGGGACAGCAATCTATTTCCCACCTCAGGGGCAACTAGAGATGCTGTAGATGGGATTTTGCAGTAGATGGGATTAGGTAGATTAGGAATTAAATATAGGAATTAACTTAACATCAGATAGAACAGCTTTTTTATAAGTAACCGAAAAGCATTAACATTTTTAAATTGTTGTTTTAAAGAGTTTTCAAAGTTTAAAATGAAATTAATGGAATGAATACATTTAATGTGAAAGAATTTGAATGTATTTAATTCAAAGCCTTGCATGCAAATAAATTCAAACTAAGATTTAGCAACATGTAAAAAAAAGCTAAGAAAAACAATGGACTTCTTGATTAAAGAAACTGCACATTGAAACATGAAATTTCTCGAGTGTGTTATAATCTGGGATGAAATCCAGACAGTGGGTCAAAATCAGATATAAGAGCCAGTTTGAACTATAGAAAAAGCAAGGATTAACCGAGATAAGGCCTCACTCTACATAGCAACAAGAAGCCACCTTTAATGTGGCATAAATTCAGTCAGTGAGAACAAACAAATAATGAATCTGTATTTAAAGGTGTCAAACTATAACTGATTGAAGGACTTGTCATTGTTAGATTGACAGAACAGTGAATGAATGAAATTGCTTTTAATTAGGAGCTGGGCTGTATTATTTGATAACAAAAAAGTATAACCGTTCTGCTTTTTGGCATGATATCAGAGATCTTTTGAGAATGCCACATAGCTCATTTGCTGTATAGATGAAATCAGAGATCTCCCTTTCGGCCGAAAGAGATTTGTCTTGTCTTAATTGTAGGTTTATATTTTTTAATAGGCAACGTTTTTGATTCCATCATTTCAATGTTTTAATAAAAACTAGTTTAAGAACTAAGAACATAGAACAGTACAGCACAGAACAGGCCCTTCGGCCCACGATGTTGTGCCGAGCTTTATCTGAAACCAAGATCAAGCTATCCCACTCCCTATCGTCCTGCTGTGCACCATGTGCCTATCCAATAACCGCTTAAATGTTCCTAAAGTGTCTGACTCCACTATCACTGCAGGCAGTCCATTCCACACCCCAACCACTCTCTGCGTAAAGAACCTACCTCTGATATCCTTCCTATATCTCCCACCATGAACCCTATAGTTATGCCCCCTTGTAATAGCTCCATCTACCCGAGGAAATAGTCTTTGAACGTTCACTCTATCTATCCCCTTCATCATTTTATAAACTTCTATTAAGTCTCCCCTCAGCCTCCTCCGCTCCAGAGAGAACAGTCCTAGCTCCCTCAACCTTTCCTCATAAGACCTACCCTCCAAACCAGGCAGCATCCTGGTAAATCTCATCTGCACTCTTTCCAGCGCTTCCACATCCTTCTTATAGTGAGGTGACCAGAACTGCACACAATATTCCAAATGTGGTCTCACCAAGGTCCTGTACAGTTGCAGCATAACCCCACGGCTCTTAAACTCCAACCCCCTGTTAATAAAAGCTAACATACTATAGGCCTTCTTCACAGCTCTATCCACTTGAGTGGCAACCTTCAGAGATCTGTGGATATGGACCCCAAGATCTCTCTGTTCCTCCACAGTCTTCAGAACCCTACCTTTGACCCTGTAATCCACATTTAAATTAGTCCTCCCAAAATGAATCACCTCACATTTATCAGGGTTAAACTCCATTTGCCATTTTCAGCCCAGCTTTGCATCCTATCTATGTCTCTTTGCAGCCTACAACAGCCCTCCACCTCATCCACTACTCCACCAATCTTGGTGTCATCAGCAAATTTACTGATCCACCCTTCAGCCCCCTCCTCTAAGTCATTAATAAAAATCACAAAGAGCAGAGGACCAAGCACTGATCTCTGTGGCACTCCGCTAGCAACGTGCCTCCAGTCCGAAAATTTTCCATCCACCACCACCCTCTGTCTTCGATCAGATAGCCTATCCAATCGGCCAACTTTCCCTCTATCCCACACCTCCTTACTTTCATCATAAGCCGATCATGGGGGACCTTATCAAACGCCTTACTAAAATCCATGTATATGACATCAACTGCCCTACCTTCATCAACACGCTTAGTTACCTCCTCAAAAAATTCAATCAAATTTGTGAGGCACGACTTGCCCTTCATGAATCCGTGCTGACTATCCCGGATTAATCCGCATCTTTCTAAATGGTCGTAAATCCCATCCCTAAGGACCTAAGTTTAATTGAATTGAATAACGTTTTTTGCCTTTGTGAAAAGAAATGTTTAATGAAAAGATTTAGTCTTTAAATTAATCAGGCCACTTATAAGATTTCCCACAACAGGTAATAAATGCTGGCCAGCCAGCGACACCCATGTCCCATGAATGAATTTTAAAAAATAAAGAAAAATGGTTTCTTTACTAGGTTTAATCTGATTTTCAAAAAGCCCTTTTCAGTATCTTGGTGCTCCCATGTCCTGGGGTTTTCTTACAATGTCTGTCCGCACGCCCATATTTGCATAATTGAAAGTTCAAAACTAACATTCCACAAAATCAATGAATCATTCCTGTTGTTTGATTCTTATATGGATAAGCCAAAAATCTATCAATCAAAACTCATTGATTATGTTGATAACATAACTTATTAATTACACAACTCAATCACAGCTGAGACAAAAATAGGTGGGAAAGCAAGTGGTGGTGATGACAGTCTATAAAGCGATATAGACAGGTTAGGTAATTGGGCAAAAACTTGGCAGATGGAATATAATGTATGAAAATTCAGAGTTATGTGCTTTGACAGGAAGAATAAACGGACTGAATGTTATTTAAATGGAGAAACACAGCAACACAGGGATTTGGGTCTCCTCTCACATAAATCACAAAAAGCTCGCAATGCAAGTTCAGGTAATCGGAAAGGCAAATGTGATGTTGCCTTTATTTGTAAGGGAATGGAGTACGAAAATAGGGAAGTCTTGCCAACACCGTACAAGGCACTGGTTAGACCACATCTGGAATACTGTGAACAGTTTTGGTTGTGGAAGTTAAAAAGTTCAGATTGAAGTTTCATATTTTGGAAGTTAAATTGTGTGGAAGTTAAAATGTTCAAATTAAAAAATGCTTTCTCTGTACAGTAGTGGAAAATGTTTATCAGCTTACTGACCTTCAAAAGGAGTCATTCTCTGCTATTTCTTCACAGCCCTCCATAACATTTTCCTTTTTCAGCCTTCACCAGAGGGTGAACAAGACCAGATTTTTTCCATAACAAATACAAAAAGCAAAATATAAGGATATGTTATGCAAATGAAGGATTGGCAGCAGTCAATTTTTTATCGAATGAGAAAGGGCGAAAGGCTGGGATTTAATTGGCAAATATGTGTGTCAATGAAAGATGTGAAAAATCTCTTGTTCCTGATTTGCTGTAATTGACTATAACCGCTGAGCTGTTTCTCCATAACCTCAGAACCGCTCCAGTCAATCCGATTTGGCCGTGGAGAATTCTTCTTGTGCACAAGTAATTAAAGACCTTGCATTGGATGTATGGTGTCCAGCGCTGTTTGTGTAATGAGTCGACTGAGTGCCTTTAGATTGCTGTTACCCAAGACTGCGTGAACAGGTTTTGGAGGTTCCGCTGAGATTGCAAACCCCTTGAGTGTCTACATGGGAAGGAAGCGTGGTGCCTCACTGACCAAGGGCTAGGAGACCTACCTGATTTTTGGGCATTGAGCCAACTTGACCAGGGGAAGGCACACGCTGTCCTGTGTGGACATACACAGTAAGAGTTTTAACAACACCAGGTTAAAGTCCAACAGGTTTATTTGGTAGCAAATGCCATTAGCTTTCGGAGCCCTGCTCCTTCATCAGATGGAGTGGAAATGTGCTCTCAAACAGGGCATACAGAGACACAAAATCAAGTTACGGAATACTGATTAGAATGTGAATCTTTACAGCTAATCAAGTCTTAAAGATACAGACAATGTGAGTGGAGGGAGCATTAGGCACAGGTTAAAGAAATGTGTATTGTCTCCAGACAGGACAGCCAGTGAGATTCTGCAAGTCCAGGAGGCAAGCTGTGGGGGTTACCGATAGTGTGACATGAACCCAAGATCCTGGTTTAGGCCATCCTCATGTGTGCGATCTTGTGTTCATGTCACACGATCGGTAACCCCCGCACAGCTTGCCTCCTGGACTTGCAGAATCTCACTGGCTGTCCTGTCTGGAGACAATACACATTTCTTTAACCTGTGCCTAATGCTCCCTCCACTCACGTTGTCTGTATCTTTGAGACTTGGTTGGCTGGAAGGATTCGCATTCTAATCAGTATTCTGTAACTTGATTTTGTGTCTCTGTGTGCCTTGTTTGAGAGCACATTTCCACTCCATCTGACGAAGGAGCAGGGCTCCGAAAGCTAATGGCATTTGCTACCAAATAAACCTGTTGGACTTTAACCTGGTGTTGTTAAAACTTACTGTGTTTACCCCAGTACAACGCCGGCATCTCCACATCGTGTGAACATTACCAGGGTAAGCAGATGGAGGCGAGGGTTCAAGTACCTTGAGGATACAGCTAAGGGTTAGGGGTTGGACCCCCTGTATAGGCATTTTTTTTCAGGGTTCGAGTCCCTAGAAAACCGCGGTCCCGATTTGATTGATTACCTAATTCCAAATTGATTCAGGTCTCTTTGCTGTTATACCATTTTCTGCCACATGATGGCGCTGAGCCAGATGATCTTGCACTGCTCGAAGTGTAAGTGTTTTAACCCTTTGTTAGCCTTTTTCATCAGTCTTGACAGTTTTATCTGTGTGTCCGTTTTTTGTCTGTCTGTGTATAACCGTGTCCCACGTCGGCCAGCAGGATAGAACAGATCCCCACTTTGATGATGGGAAATTCATTAGGGAAGGCATTTGAGCCTCCTTTCAAGGGAACACCAAGTGCATACATGTGTGTGCACTACGGGCAAGAAAGTGTGAACCACATTCCGAAATGAGTGAAGGAGAGGAAAGGTAAGAGAGACGTAGGGTGGTCTGCATATTTCTAGTGGCGAATGGAGATGTTACCAACTCAGCAATAACCCTCTCAGTGACACTCAGTTTGAGTTCTGCCAGCGTCACTTAACACCTAACCTCATTGCAACCTTGGTTCAAACGAGAGCTAAACTCAAATTGAGGTGAGAGTGACTGCCCTCGACATCAAGGCAATATTTCACCAAGCGTGAGTGGCATCAAGGAGCCCTAACAAAATTGGAATCACTAGGAACCAGAAGGAAGAAAACAGTTACCTGTTGGGAGCCATACCTAGCACAATGGCTTTGATTGTTGGAGGTCAATTATCTCAGGACATCACTGCAGGAGTTCCTCAGGGTAGTGTCCTAGGCCCAACCATCTTCAGCTAGATCATAAATGACCTTCCTCCTTAACTAGCAAGTTCAGAAGGAGACAGGTTGGAGTGGGTGAAAGGAACAGAGAAATTGACGCGGCCGATGACACACCAATAGCCCTCAAGGAAAAGATCACGAGCAGGTAAGAGACCAGAGGGAGGGGTCCAGGTGGAGGGAAAATGCTGGAGGCGGGTGAAAGGATCCATTGAATGAGGGGCGGGGGGGGGGGGGGGGGGAGGGAGAGGGGGGGGGGGGAGGGAGAGGGGGGGGGGAGGGGGGGGGGGAGGGAGAGGGAGGTGGAGAACTCCTATCCAAAGAAGTGAGCACAGAGACAACGGCAGCGAAAGAAGAATTCAGCAGTGATGAGCCCGGAATTCATTGAGGTGAGGTATGTAAGGGTACAAAGAGTTCAGCACTGGGCAAAGCTAGCAAATTCTAGCCCAGGTTTTTGGGAGAGCCCAAAGATCATCAGGTAAAATCTATGAAGGAGACACATGAACAGATAATTACACCTCACCTCACCCACCATCAATAAAACTCAGCCTGTAAATCAGAAGGGTAAAGTCCAACAGGTTTATTTGGACTTTAACCTGGTGTTGTGAGATTACTTACTGTGCCTATCCCAGTCCAACGCCGGCAACTCCACATCATAAATCAGAAGGGAAATACTTCAACAAACACACTCAATATCTAACACACAGCTCCAATCAAACGGATTTCATAGCCAATCAGGGAGTGAGAGAAAGGTAGACCTGCCCACAATGAACATGTTTTACAATCACTGTTTCACTTTGACAAAGGGTCATCTGGACTCGAAACGTTAGCTCCTTTCTCTCCTTACAGATGCTGCCAGACATGCTGAGATTTTCCAGCATTTACTCTTTTGGTTACTGTTTCACTGACTCAGTGCTTCGCCCAGTTCAGCCGCTTTCCGGACAGAGTCTTACCCGGTGGGCACTACGATACCCATGCTGCATTTGTTCCCGGGGCCTGATATCCAACAGCGTTGGATACCATGCATACAATTGAACGTTCACCGGCCTATAATTTACTGGATTATCCCTGCTGCCCTTCTTAAACAATGGAACAACGTTGGCGGTCCTCCAGTTCTCTGGCAAGCTGTGCTGGCGCTAGAGAATCCCTGAAGAGAGGCCATAGCATGATTAGAGTAATCGAGAACCTCTTTTGGGATTCACCCAGCCCCTGTGCCCTGATGTAATCTGGTTGATGCTCAGCGGGGGTGTGAACCAGATGCAGGATCAGGTTGGAGCCGGTTGTCCTGGATCTGGTAATTCTCGAACCCTCGGGCGCAGCAGGGATCACAACGCATTTCCGCAAATAGAGACCAGTCGTGTTGGCCACACCAGGTTGGCAGTGCCATCGTGGGGTCTCATGGTGTGGGGAGTCCTGAAGGGGTGGTCTGGGGGGAGCCTGAAAGGGGGAAGAGGCCTTTGTGCCCCATAATGGGGTGTGCCAGTGAGTTGGGGGGGGCGGGGGGAGGAGGGCGGTGTGTAGCTGGTCTGGACATTGGGGCACTCTTTAAAAATAAACCCCCGATCTCCGAGTAGCCAAACGTGCCAGCATCTTTAGGTCCCCACTCCGAAAATAATTCTCAGTGTGGGTGAATTCACTGAGAATTTCCCCTGACTTCGAATTGTGAACTGAATTGCACCAAACCACCCAGTGGGAATCTCACCACATTTTCCGCTGGGGACAAAACTTCAAAATATTTTTGAGAAAATTGTACTCGGGTGTTTTGGGCATTGAGGCACCAATTGTCTGGGGCGGAGAGCAGGAGAGATGAATGGATCAGGACATCTCTGGAGAATAAGGGAAAGGACTGAATGAGACTCAGAATTTCGATCTAAGGGAAGCTGAACTTCCACAGCAGGCGACCACCGGACAGGGTAGGGTTGTAAGATATCAAACCATGGAGCATCCACTCACGCAATGAGCCACAGCACTGAGTCACCAAGTCTTTCTCCCAGGAATAGATACACTTCCCGAGCACCTCTCCCTCTCTCCCCCTCTCCTGTGTTCCTCTCTCCTCTCCGTGTGTTGATCCCATTACTGCACATCATCACTGCCTTGGATGCTGTGGGTCTTCCTTTTCTGATCTGCTGTCAAACACATCCGAGGCTACACATCCCACACTGATGATGTCAGTTTGAAAGCCTTCGAGGATGAGGAATGCGATTCCCCACGAGAAATCTCTGTCAAACATTTACAGAACTGAGACAGCAGCTGCAATAAGTGAGGTTTTATTCAGATGGGACAATGACAAGTTTAAATCCCCACCTGATCTGCTGCTCAAAGTCGCCTCCGTTTCACCGGTCAGTTTCCCAAGTTTCTGGAAACTCATGTTACTCCAGAAATATTTGGATTGGCTGTGAGAGACTTCAATCAGAGAGCCCACCCACTCTGCCCATTCTCTCCCCTTCCTCTTTCACAGCTGCTTCACTTCCTGTCGGGACTGAAAATCAAGTGAGGAGATGGTGAGTGAAGGAGCAGAATTTATAATAATTACATAATCTCCACACTAATGTTCAGGCAGTCTGACTATCCTGTGGGGAATCAGTTGTGGAAATGCCCCTGATGCTGTGTGAGATGATCCATCTGAGAGACCTGTTTACTCGGTGCTTTGCGCTGAGCTGTTTGATTGGAGCTGTGTGTTGGACATTGAGTGTGTTTATTGGAAGCATTTCCCTTCTGATTTACAGGCTGCGTTTTGTTGCTGGGTCATTGCTGAATATGAGAAGGTGAGGTGTAATTATCTGGGAGGGGCAGAGACACATGTATTGAAATGTCTTTTAATGTCTTATTTAAAGATTTTACCTGAAGGCCTGGCCTTTCCCAAAAGCCTGGGCTTGGATTTGATAGTTTTGCCCAGTGCTGTGTCTGATAGCTGAATTTGGGATGTGCAGTCTGAGTGAGTGCAGTGTATCTAATTTCCCAGGATAAACCAGAACCCTTCAATCAGCGACACTGAAGCAATATTTTGCTTGACATCTAGCATTTCCTGCCCAGTATGTTTCTACAAGTTATTTTGGAAAGCAAGAGGAGAAATTTCAAAATCTGCTTTGAAGTAACATTTCTGAGTGTTTTTAAATACAACACATACTCTAAGAGGAAAATTGGTTCTTGCACGCACAACAGGAGCTCATTGTGAATTGATAGGCTGTTTCACACTCCCCCCAACTCTCTTTTCCATTGCCTACATTGTGCTGGGGAAGAGTGGGATCTGTGCAGAGGAAAGAAAGTAGCCACGCTGTCTGCTCCTGACCACTATCCAGTGTCCCTGCTGGAAATAGAGGGTGTGTGACAGTCGAGTGAGGAAACAGAATAGATTTGTGTCTGATTCCCACATGTAGGAAACAGCAGTCTGGCACTCACTGTGAAACAGCCTCTAACTGAGGAATCACCCCCTTTAGCAAAGGAGGAGAGAGAATTGGAGGAAATCATGTTTCCTTTTCCTGTTTTACAGAAGGATTGCACCGTACTACACCAGAGAATACAGAGAGAATAGACACCGCAGATAGATTCTGACCATCACCAAGAAACAACAGCACAACTGTGGGAAGACATCCAGTCCCTTCACAGCATTGCTCAACACAGAGAAGGTTGGGCAGTGAAACCATCATCTGGAAATTGGTCAAGTCAGGGGAACTTTTACACATCATCAGATCTGAAACTGGCCAGTGGTGTGGAACCTTCCATCAGAACCAACTTTTTTGAAGGTTTGGCTGTGGGTGGCAGATCAGGGTGAGGCTGGGAAGAAGTGTCAGTCGGCTCCAAGTGTGGTAACAGTTTTAGTCATTCATTGAGCCTCACTGACTCATTTCTATAGATGAGAGGCTGCTCAAGTGTGAGGTGTGTGTTGGAGACTCCACAGGTTCAGGATCTTCTAAGGTGCATTTGTTGCAACTACAACTACTTCAAGGGCAGCCACATGGAAGAGAAACGATTCAGGTGTGATGTTTGTGATAAAGGTTTTGTGAAGTCTACAACACTTTTGAGGCACCAGGTGATTCACACGGGGGAGAAACCATTCACATGTGACGTGTGTGACAAGTCATTCTCGTGGTCATCAAGTCTTAGTGAACACCAACATCTTCACACAGGGGACAAAGATAAACTCTTCAGGTGTGATGTGTGTGAGATGACTTTCAACCGAAATTCCAATCTTCTAACACACCAGAGGATTCACACCGGCGAGAAACCCTTTACATGTGAGGTGTGTAATAAATCGTTCTCGGATTCATCTGCCTTCTGTAAACACCAGCGAATTCACACAGGAGAGAAACCATTCACATGCGAGGTGTGTGACAAATCATTCACACAGTTATGGACCCTTCGTAACCACCAACGCACTCACACAGGGGAGAAACCATTCACGTGCGAGGTGTGTGATAAATCATTTTCGAAGTTATGGAACCTCCACACGCACCGACGCACTCACACAGGGGAGAAACCATTCACATGTGAGGTGTGCGATAAATCATTCCCACGGTCATCGGACCTCCGCAGACACCAACGTGTTCACACAAGGGAGAAACTCTTCTCATGCAAGGTATGTGACACATTAGCTCGGATTTACTGGCTTCTGGAATACACTGACATATTCGCATGTGTGGTATGTGACAAATCATTCCCTGAATTACCTGCCCTCTGTGCACAGCAACACGTTCATACAAAAGACAAACCACTCACATGTATGTATGTAACAAATCATTCTCAGACTAATCAGCCCTCTGGTTTCTCACACTGTCATCAGACCTCGCCAGACACCAGCACATTCACACTGTAGCTCACCAGCTTCCCTTACACAGAGTTGTCTGTGTTGTTTATCCTCCAGTGCTCTCACAGAGTAGCTGTCTTTCCAAAGCACTGTCTGTCTCAGCAGTGTCTGTCTCCAACCTTTCCCACCATCAGTCCAATTCTTTCAAGAAAGTCAATTTAGCCGTTGACCAGATCACGAAACATCACCAAAAGAAGACATCAATATGTATAGAAGCTGCTGCTGATACGATGGACAAGAAGGCAATATCTGAATGTTATGTTCAGTTTTGAAATTTAAATCATAGTTTTTGAGTTGAAAATACAGAAAGACCCCAGATATTGCCTTCTCATTGTTCCACAGGAGCAGGCTGAGGGTAAGGGAGCTTGCTTGTGCACTAATTTATTTAATTATTTTTCAGTTAAATTAGTGAAAAAAATTGGAGGTTTTTTTTCTAAACAGGAAATAGGCCCAGCAGCAGCCTGGGAAGGTTTTTGGAGGGTTTAAAAGTAGGCTGCACCTTTGAGCGGGCAGCGTCTTTAGCGGGCAGCGGAGTGAGCAGGGGGCAGAGTGAGAGCTATAAGGGCTTTGGTTCACAGGGCTTCGGCGAAGGCGAGGAAAGTTGTTTGTTTTTCTTCGGTTACACCCCCTTTTTGTTTTGTTTTATCCCAAAAACTAAAAAGGACATGGCTGGTATGAGTGGGAGGCCAGTATACTGCATTCGGTGTGGGATGTGGGAGTTCCTGGAGACAACTTGCCTCCCAGAAGTCCATATCTGTGCCAGATGTGTGGAACTGCATCTCCTGAAGGATCGTGTAAGGGAGCTGGAGCTGAGGCTCGATGAACTCAGTTTAGTTAGGGAAAATGAGAGAGTAATAGATAAAAGTTATAGTCAGGTAGTGACACCAGGGTCTCGGAAGGAAGACACGTGGGTCACGGTTAGGAGGGGTAATTGTCAGAAGGGTGATGTGCCAGAAAGTACCCCAGTGGCAGTCTCCCATAAAAGAAAGGGATGGGCAACAGATGGGAGAAGGGAAGGGAGTGAGCAGTCTGTGGAGGGATCCCCTGTGGTTGTCCCCCTCCAAAATAGGTATCTTGTTTTGGATTCTGTGGAGGGGGATGACCCTCCAGGGGTAAGCCAAGAGGACCAGATCGCCTCCACGGAGACAGGCTCAGGGGTCCGGAAGGGAAAGAAGGGGTTTAGGAGAGCGATAGTTGTGGGGGACGCAATGGTTAGAGGCACGGACAGGCGCTTCTGTGGGACTGAACGAGAATCCAGGATGGTATTCTGCCTCCCTGGTGCCGGGGTACTGGATGTCTCCGAGAGGGTAGGAAGCATATTTAAAAAGGAAGGTAGTCAAACTGATGTGATTGTACACATTGGTGGAAATGATGTAGGTAGGAAGAGCAGGGGGGTCATACGAGAGAAATTCAGGGAGTTGGGTGCTAGGCTAAAAAGTAAGACCTCCAGGGTAGCAATCTCTGGACTGCTCCCAGTGCCTAGTGCAAGTGAGGCTCGGAACAGGGAGATTCTACAGTTGAACGCGTGGCGAAAGGACTGGTGCAAGAGGGAGGGTTTTAAATTCATAGATAACTGGGAAATCTTCAAGTGAGGATGGCAACTGTACAGAAAGGATGGGTTACACCTTAACTGGAAGGGAGCAAATATCCTGGCTGGGAGTTTTGCTAGAGTGTTTCGGCAGGATTTAAACTAGTGTGGCAGGGGGGTGGGGAACAAAACAGGAGGTCAGTAAATACTGAGGCTGGGGTCGAGCTGGGGGCCAGGGCAAGGCTAGCTAAGAAGAGGTGCACTCTGGAGGAGGAGGACCTGACTGGGCCTGGAGGTCTGGAGGGCATCTGCTTCAATGCGAGGAGTGTAACGGGTAAAACAGACGAACTTAGGGCCTTAATGCTTATGCGGAATTTGGATGTGGTTGCGGTGACGGAAACTTGGTCAAAAGAAGGACAGGACTGGCAGCTGAATATTCCGGGGTATAAGTGTTTTAGGCGAGACAGAGGAGGGGCTAAAAAAGGTGGGGGAGTAGCGATATTAGTTAAGGAGCATATTACCGTGGTGCAGAGGGTAGACAACTTAGAGGGGTCATGTACTGAGTCGCTGTGGGTGGAACTCAGAAACAGGAAGGGTGCAGTCACTATGCTGGGGGTGTACTACAGACCACCCAACAGCCCACGGGAAGTGGAGGAAAGGATATGTCAGGAGATTCTGGATAGGTGCAGAAAACATAGGGTTGTTGTAGTGGGGGACTTTAATTTCCCTGGCACTGACTGGAAAGTGCTTAGAGCTGGGGGTCCGGACGGGGAGGAATTTGTAAAATGCGTACTGGAAGGTTCTTTGGAACAGTATGTAGATAGCCCGACTAGAGAGGGGGCTATACTGGCCCTAGTTCTGGGAAATGAGCCCGGTCAGGTCGTCAAAGTTTCGGTAGGGGAACATGTGGCAAATAGTGACCACAACTCTGTTAACTTTAGGATAGTAATGGACAAGGATGAGTGCTGTCCTACGGGCAGGGTGCTAAATTGGGGGAAGGCTGACTATAGCCGGATTAGGCAGGAATTGGTGGATGTTGATTGGGAGAGGATGTTCGAGGGTAAGTCCGCGTCTGGCATGTGGGAGTCTTTTAAGGAACTATTGATAAGGCTGCAGGATAGGCATGTGCCTGTAAAAAGGAAAGATAGGAAAGGTAGGATTCGAGAACCGTGGATAACCAGGGAAATTGAGGATCTGATTAAAATGAAAAGGGAGGCATACGTTAAGTCCAGGCAACTGAAAACAGATGGAGCTCTGGAGGAATACAGAGAGAGTAGGAAAGATCTCAAACGGGGAGTTAGAAGGGCAAAAAGAGGTCACGAGATGTTCTTGGCAGGCAGGATTAAGGAGAATCCTAAGGCATTCTATTCATACGTTAGGAACAAAAGAGTTGTCAGGGAGAAAATCGGACCTTTTAGGGACAAAGGAGGGGAATTATGCTTAGAACCCAAGGGAATAGGGGAGATCCTAAATGAATACTTTGCATCGGTATTCACGAAGGAGAGGGGCGTGTTAACCGGGAGTGTCTCGGAGGGAGGTGTTGACCCGTTAGAGAAAATCTCCATTACAAGAGAGGAAGTGTTAGGTTTTTTAGGGAACATTAAAACTGACAAAGCCCCAGGGCCTGATGGCATCTATCCTCGACTGCTCAGGGAGACGGGAGGTGAAATTGCTGGGCCTCTGACGGAAATCTTTGTCGCTTCTTTGGACACGGGTGAGGTCCCTGAGGATTGGAGGATAGCGAATGTGGTCCCGTTGTTTAAGAAGGGTAGCAGGGATAACCCAGGAAATTATAGGCCAGTGAGCTTGACGTCCGTGGTAGGGAAGTTGTTGAAGAGGATTCTTAGAGACAGGATGTATGTGCATTTAGAACGAAACAATCTCATTAGTGACAGACAGCATGGTTTTGTAAGAGGGAGGTCGTGCCTTACAAATTTGGTGGAGTTTTTTGAGGAAGTGACAAAAACGGTCGATGAAGGAAGGGCCGTGGATGTCGTCTATATGGATTTCAGTAAGGCATTTGACAAAGTCCCACATGGCAGGTTGGTTAAGAAGGTTAAGGCTCATGGGATACAAGGAGAAGTGGCTAGATGGGTGGAGAACTGGCTTGGCCATAGGAGACAGAGGGTAGTGGTCGAAGGGTCTTTTTCCGGCTGGAGGTCTGTGACCAGTGGTGTTCCGCAGGGCTCTGTACTGGGACCTCTGCTGTTTGTGATATATATAAATGATTTGGAAGAAGGTGTAACTGGTGTTATCAGCAAGTTTGCGGATGACACGAAGATGGCTGGAATTGCGGATAGCGAAGAGCATTGTCGGGCAATACAGCAGGATATAGATAGGCTGGAAAATTGGGCGGAGAGGTGGCAGATGGAGTTTAATCCGGATAAATGCGAAGTGATGCATTTTGGAAGAAATAATGTAGGGAGGAGTTATACAATAAATGGCAGAGTCATCAGGAGTATAGAAACACAGAGGGACCTAGGTGTGCAAGTCCACAAATCCTTGAAGGTGGCAACACAGGTGGAGAAGGTGGTGAAGAAGACATATGGTATGCTTGCCTTTATAGGACGGGGTATAGAGTATAAAAGCTGGAGTCTGATGATGCAGCTGTATAGAACGCTGGTTAGGCCACATTTGGAGTACTGCGTCCAGTTCTGGTCGCCGCACTACCAGAAGGACGTGGAGGCATTGGAAAGAGTGCAGAGAAGGTTTACCAGGATGTTGCCTGGTATGGAGGGTCTTGGCTATGAGGAGAGATTGGGTAGACTGGGGTTGTTCTCCTTGGAAAGACGGAGAATGAGGGGAGATCTAATAGAAGTATACAAGATTATGAAGGGTATAGATAGGGTGAACAGTGGGAAGCTTTTTCCCAGGTCGGAGGTGACGATCACGAGGGGTCACGGGCTCAGGCTGAGAGGGGCGAAGTATAACTCAGACATCAGAGGGACGTTTTTTACGCAGAGGGTGGTGGGGGCCTGGAATGCGCTGCCAAGTAGGGTGGTGGAGGCAGGCACGCTGACATCGTTTAAGACTTACCTGGATAGTCACATGAGCAGCCTGGGAATGGAGGGATACAAACGATTGGTCTAGTTGGACCAAGGAGCGGCACAGGCTTGGAGGGCCGAAGGGCCTGTTTCCTGTGCTGTACTGTTCTTTGTTCTTTTGTTTTACTAATTTTATGAGGTATTGTAAAATGCAGTTTTCTTGGAGGTGGCTCTGACTTTGTCATAAGATTGATCTCTAATCAGAAGCCCCTCTGGGTGCAGGCTGAAAACTGTCTCCAGCACTCGAAAAATGTGTCATCAGACAGCACAGCAAAGTCTGGACCATGTTTCATTTTCGTTTTAATTTCTTCTTTTAGGTAAAGCAACCCTTCACATGTGAGGTGTGTGACAAATCATTCTCAAAGTCATCGTCTCTCCATGTACACCAACGCGCTCACACAGGAGAGAAGCCTTTCAGGTGCGAGGTGTGTGACAAATCATTCTCAAAGTCATCAATTCTCCTTGTACACCAACGCGTCCACACAGGAGAAAAGCCCTTCAGATGTGAGGTGTGTTGCAAATCATTCTCGCAGTTATCGAACCTTCACAGACACCAACGTGTTCACACAGGGGAGAAACCCTTTGTGTATGAGATGTATGACAAATCATTCGCGTGGTCAGTGACTCTGCATCAGCACCAACGAGTTCACACCAGGGAGAAACCCTTCCCATGCAAGGTATGTGAATAATTATTCTCGGACTCATTGGCTTTTGCATATATTGATGTATTCACAGGTATGGTATGTGACAAATCATTCCCTAAGTCACTTTCCCTCTGCGCACAGCAATGTATTCACACACAACATTCATACATCATATATATATGTGACAAATCATTTTGGACTAATCAAACCTCTGCATATACTGGTGAGAAACCATTCATATGCGAGGTGTGCAACAAATCATTCTCACGGTCATCAGACTTCCACAGACACCAACACATTCACACTGCGGGCTCAATTGCGCCCCTTACACTGAGAGTTGTCTGTGTTTGTACCCCTCCAGTGCTCACACAGGGGAGCTGTCCTTCCAAAGCACTGTCTGTCTCAGCGGTGTCTCTCCAACCTCTCCCACCATCAGTCCAATTGGTTCAAGAAGGTCAGTTTAATCTTTGACCAGATCACCAAACATCACCAAAAAGAAGACATCAATATAGATATGGAAGCTCCTTCATTTGCATAAGTTTCCCAATGATGGACAGGAGGGCAATATCTGAATAGATCTGTGTTAATTTTTGAAACCTAAATCATAGTTTTTGATTTGAGAATGCAGAAAGATCACAAGATGTTTTTATGAGGTGTTTTAAAATGCAGTTGTCTTGGAGATGGCTCTGACTCTGGCATAAGATTAATCTCTAATCAGAAGTCCCGCTGGGTGCAGGCTGAAAGCTGTCCCCAGCACTCAGAAAATGTGTCACAGGACAGCACAGCAAAATCTGGATCATGATTTTTCTTTTTCACTTCTTCCTTTTAGGTAAAGTTGGTCCATAACACCCAGGAGCGCTCATTGACTGGAGGACGGGTTCCGTACATCAAGGAGCTGACAGAACAGGAGGAGTTCACGAGGAAGCCGTTTGGCCTCCCCAATCCCATGATAACCAATGATGGATCAGATATGGGGATGAGTGAAGGTGATGTCAACAGCTGAGTGTTTAGGCCATCAGGAGGAGAGTTAATTTACGTGACAAAAGATAATAATTGTGATTTTTTTCCTCTGACAGATAAACAGGTATCCATGGGCACGTCAAACAGTTATGGAGGAGAGTTGGCAGCAGCGTCCAAGATTCCTGAAAAGGTTAATGAGGAAGGAATGGAGGTGAATATCTCACAGCAAAGTGGCATGGTAGCTGTAGTGGAGGAGGGAGAGGAGTGTCAGGAGGGTAAGATGTCTAATTTTGAGGGCAGTATTGATGAGTTAAAGTTAAATATTGAGGAAAGTGTGAAGGAGGAGGCCTGTGATACTCCGGCTGCTGTGGTGGAGGGAGGGCGCTCAGAACCTTCTGGAGTTGAAGAACCTGAGGCTTTGGGAGCAGAAGTTCCGCTGTCTCCACGAACACACGGACAACATCAGGCCCATGCAGCTGGTGAAGAAAATGAAGATGATCTGAAACCTCTTGCACGTTTACAACAGGAACAGGTTCAAAGTACGGAGAGTTATCAGGCCACTTCTAACTTGCTTCAGCAAACTTTGACTGAATTTAAGATGGATGTTAGCCAGAATCTGCAAAGAAACAATGAGATTCTTCAGCAGCATCTACAAAAAAACAATGAGATTTTTCAGCAGCAGAATGAGTTTCTTTGTCAACTTCTGCAAAGAAGCAATGAAACTTTGAATGAAATGAGGCAGATTCTGTCTCAGATTGTAGCACCTGTACCTTCTGGCCAGCAGCAGCCCAGTGCGTAGACATCTGCTCCTGGACGTGCCTCTGGTACAGCAGAGGTCATGTCATGGCGACGGAGGAAATGCCAAAAACATCAGGGACGCTCCCTCAAATCCTGCCTCCTCAATCCATTATCTCCCCCTCCTGCGAGATGTTTTTCTGTCTGGATTTTTGCCATGACAGAGAGCCTCTCCATTGCAAGTTGTGAGGACAATGGCGGAAGAAGCCTAAATTTGAGAGTCCACTCCCCCACCACCCAATCACAGCACCTCCTATTTTCCTGTGATCATGAATGGGATGGCTTGGGATTTGCATATTTCACGTAGAAGCTGTCCATAGACATCAGCAGCTGATTCCACTCATGTAGCTTTGGATGAGAGGTGTGAAGTCTGGATTTATTTGGATAGCTAAGGTACCCTTTTGTAGAGGATATGGTCCCCAGACATCTTTGTGGGAGATAAGCTGCTCTTTGAGATTACTGAAAGTAGAAATCAATGTGCACAAAAAGTGCATAAACTTATTGGAACTGAGAGCACAAGGAACTGTCAAAAGCAATTGTCCGAACTGTCATGATGGACTGTCAAAGGGAACTGTCAAGTTAAAAAGGGATTTAAACCTCCTCATTTCGCAACCATCCATTGTCACAGTTGGGTGCCTCTTTTGATTGACAACTGCAAGTAATTATGGACACATGAAGTAGGAACGTGAATTTCAGTGCTTTTTGTTTTGACAGGATTATGCAACTGAATGATTTTTTTTGTTCTAAGGAATTTAAACGTACTGTAAAATGAAAAATAAATAAATTCTGCAATAGACACTTGGAATTTGATTTTACTTACCTCAGGACTCATGCCGAGCTTATGTTCATTGTGGATACTGGGTGAGTTGGTATGTGTGGTGTAAGGAGGGGCATGGGTTGGTTTGAATTAGCTCACAGTTGGCATTGAGGCAATAAAGGGCCATGTGGACTGGGTGGGGAACAGAAGTTGACCTGGAGGGTATGAGGAGCAATGGGATTGGTTGGATGTATAAATTGGCATGGAAAGTATGGGAGGCCATGGACGAGGGACATTGGATGATATAGAGTTTATGAGGGGCCACACAGCGGGGTCTGGGGCATCATTATGGATGGGATGTGGGAGTTCGTGAGGGGCGATGGCTGTTTTATGTTTCTCTGTTTTTAAACTTCAATACAATGCCAGTGCTCTGAGACAGGCCCTCCAGCCCGCTGCCTCACCTAGCATCCTCCTCACTCATTTCAGGGTCATCCTGCACAACTCCTAGGATACTCCATCATCCTGAAATGAATATCCTAACTTCCAAGCCCTTTTTCCCAGTTAGGTTTGCTTCAGTCAAACAGTTCATCATAAAGCATTGAATAAACAGGTCTCTCAGCTGGATCTTCTCACACACAGCATAGGGGCATTTCCACACTTGATTCCCCACAGGGTAGTCAGACTGCCTGAACATTAGTGTGAATATTATGAGATGTAATTCATAGGAACCTTGATCTATAGCTCACTAGATATTCATCCTGATTGTGTGTGGATATTGCAGGATGCCATCTCTGAGAATTGTGAGAATAATAGGGTAACGACAATAGATTTGAACTTACCCAACATTAACTGGGATCGTCAAATTGTGAAAGGCTTCCAGGGGACAGAATTCTTAAAATGCATCCAGGAGAGCTTTTTATGCCAATATATAGAAAGCCTTACACGAGATGGGGCAGTGCTGGACCTAGTTTTAGGGAATGAAGCTGGGAGGGTGTTAGAGGTTTCAGTGGAGGAGCATTTTGGTGACAGTGACCATAACTCAGTTGGATTTTAGGTAGGGGAAGGGGATAAAAATGGACTGGAATTTAAGATTCTGAATTGCTGGAGGGCCAATTTCAATAGGATAAGACAGGATTTAGCCAAAGGGAGCAGCTACTAGTGGAGAATGTACATCAGAGCAGTGGGATTCATTCAAAGAGGAAATCAAGAGAGTACAGGGCCAACATGTTCCTGTGAAAGTGAAGGGTGGGAGCAACAAGTCCAGAGAACCCTGGGTTTCAAGGGATAAGTCATGATGTGGAGATGCCGGCGTTGGACTGGGGTAAGCACAGTAAGACGTCTCACAACACCAGGTTAAAGTCCAACAGGTTTATTTGGTAGCAAATACCATAAATATGCCAGAAATATATGAAATACCATAAATACCGTACCACTCCATCTGACGAAGGAGCTGTGCTCCGAAAGCTTATGGTATTTGCTACCAAATAAACCTGTTGGACTTTAACCTGGTGTTGTGAGACTTCTTACTGTTTCACGGGATAGCCAGGATTGGATAAGGGAAAAAAAAGAAAGGCTTATGGTAGATACCGAGGCCTCATAACAGCAGAAGCCCTAGAGAAGTATAGAAAGTGCAGGGGGTTACGTAAAAAATAAATTAGCGAATGGAGGGGGGGAGGGAGAGGGGTCATGGAGAAACACTGGCAGGTAAAATAAAGTAAAATCCTAAGGTGTTTCATTAGTAAATTAAGGGCAAGAGTATGACCAGGAAAAAAGCAGGGCCCCATTCACGACCAACATGGTGTTAGAGGGATTTAGGATAACCTGGGACTAAAAAGACTAATATATTAAGATAAACTAATTTAGCATGAATATAGTATAGGGAAAGTCCAAAGTACCTGGAGTTACAAAGGTACAGTTTGCATAGAAACACGTAAAACCACTATTAGAGAATTTGAACATGTATTTTTTGAAAATATTGTACTCTATTAAAAGCATACACCTTGGCGAATGATGGGATACAGCTGAGCGAGAAGAACCACATTCCATGAAAACAATACAGCTGCTGAGAATTCTCTTATCAGTGCGGCTTTAGAAAGTACGTATTTCGCAGACAGTAGAATGAATAGAATAATTCAATTTTCCTGATAAGGAGTTGCTAAGTAGGCAGTGGGAAAATAACTTTTGAATTCTATGGACCAAGTATTTGGGTTGCTAGGAGATAGTGGGAAAATAACTTTTGAACTCTACGAACTTATGTAGTCTCATGCTGCCAGAGAGTGAAATATTATTAGCCAAGGTAAATGATTCATACTGAAATGATTGGCTCACTCAGGCTAGGATGAGCAAAAGAGGCAGACAAATGATTTTTGAAAATTATAATTGTACTACTGATAACAATGCAATTTACAATAATTTGGGCTGCCCCAAATCACTCTTCCACACGCATGGACCAGGCGTGGACAACAATAAAGTATGTTTTCAACCAGAATTACTCTCTTTGAGTTATGTGTATTTGCTGAGCTGTAATTAATGAAGAGAAATCTCTCACATGAAAACCAACATAATACATACGCCTCTGAAAAGATCCGACATGTGCCAATTCATGTGTAGAGCCGGAAGACATAGGTGAGGTTTTTAACGAGTACTTTGCATCTGTGTTCACTATGGAGAAGGATGATGCAGGTCACTAAAAGTAAGCACGGAGGTACAGCAGGCAGTAAAGAAGGCAAATGGTATGTTGGCCTTCATAGCAAGACAATTTGAATGTAGGAATAGGGATGTTTTCCTGCAATTGTATAGGGTATTGGTGAGGCCACACCTGGAGTATTCTGTGCAGTTCTGGTGTCCTTATCTGAGGAAGGATGTCCTTGCTCTAGAGAGAGTGCAGCAAAGGTTTACCAGACTGATTCCTGGGATAGCAATTCTGTCATATGAGGAGAATTTATTTATTGAATGTTGATTTTTAAAATTTTTATTAGTGTCACAAGAAGGCTTACATTAACACTGCAATGAAGTTACTGTGAAAATCCCCTAGTCGCCACGCTCTGGTGCCTGTTCGGGTTCACCGAGGGAGAATTTAGCATAGCCAACGCACCTAACCAGCACATCTTTTGGACTGAGGGAGGAAACATGAGCACCTGGAAGAAACCCACGCAGACATGGGGAGAACGTGCACAGACAGTTACCCAAGGAATCGAACCCAGGTCTCTGGCGCTGTGAGGCAGCAAAGCTAACCACTGTGCCACCCAAGAGACTTAAGTCGCTGAGGATAATATTCATTGGAGTTTAGAAGAGTGAGAGGGGATCTCATGGAAACTCATGGAAAATTCTAACAGGATTTGACAGGGATTCAGAAACAATGTTCTTGATGATGGGGTGGTCTCGAACTAGGGTCATACCTTGAGGATAAGGTAAACCTTTTAGGACTGAGCGGAGGAGAAATTTCTTCACTGAGAGTGGTGAACCTGTGGAATTCACGACCACAGAAAGTAGTTGCGACCAAAACTTTGTGAGATTTCAAGAAGAAATTCGATATAGCTCTTGGGGCTAAAGGGAGCAAGGGATATTGGGGGGAAGGTGGGATCAGGATAATGAATGACGCAGCAGGCTCGAAGCACTGAATGGCCTACTATTTTCTATGTTTCTAAATCTGGGAGGAGTGTTGTGATTTATTTGAACAACTTAATGATTGGAGGGAGGAGGTTTTAATGAGCCTAAAAGTGGATAAATCCCGAGGCCCAGATAAGATGTATCACAGGCTGCTATGAGAGGCAAGGGAGGAGATTGCAGCAGCTCTGACAATTTTCAAATCTTCTCTGGCCACAAATGAGGTGCCAGAGGACTGGAGGACAGCTAATGTGATACCATTGTTCAAGAATAGAAGTAGTGAGAAAGTAGGAAATTACAGACCAGTGAGTCTAACTTCAGTGGTCGGGAAAATATTGGAAAAAATTCTGAGGGACAGAATTAATGTCTACTTGGAGAGACAAGGATTAATCAGGGATCATCAGCATGGTTTTGTGAAAGGGAGATCGTGTCTTACAAATTTGATTGAATTTTTCATGGAGGTGACGAGGTATGAAGATGAGGATAGTGCAGTTGATGTAGTCAACATGGACTTTGGTGAGCCTTTTGATAAGGTCCCACATTGGAGGCTGATGAAGAAGGTAAGAGCCCATTGAATCCAGGATAATTTGGCAAATTGAGCCAAAATTGGCTGAGTGGCTGGAAGCAGAAGGTGATGGCCAAAGGTTGTTTTTGTGACTGGAAGCCTGTGTCCAGTGGTGTTCTGCAGGGATCAGTGCTGGGTCCCTTGTTGTTTGTAGTGTACATTAATGATCTGGATGTGAATGTATGAGGTATGATAGGTAAGTTCACCGATAACATAAAAATTGGTGATGTGGTAAATAGTAAGGAGCAAAGCTTCAGATTACAGGACGATGTACATGGGCTGATTACTATTCTGGGCAGAAGAGTAGCAAATGGAATTTAACCCTGAAAAGTGTGAGGTAATGCATTTTGGGAGGACTAACAAGGCAAGGAAATATACAATGAATGGTCTGACCTTAGGAAGTAAAGGGTTCTTGATGTGCATGTCTACATATCTCTGAAGGCATCAAGACAGATAGATAAGGTGGTTAAGAAGGCATATGAAATACTTGCCTTTATTAACTGAGGCACTGATGGAACAGTCTAAAATACTACTTAGGTCACAGCTTGAGTACTGTGTGCAATTCTGGTTGGCACATGGTAGGAAGGATATGATTGGACGAGAGAAGATGCAGATGAGTTGCACCAGGAATTGCCTGGGCTGGAGCATTTCCACTCTGAAGCCAGGTTGGTTAGGCTGGGGCTGTTTTCCTTAGAGCAGAGAAGGCTGAGGGGGGACTTGATTGGGGTGCATAAAACTGAGGGACATAGATAGGGTGGATAGGAACAAACTTTTCCCCTTAGCAGCGGGTCAATAACCAGGGGGCATGGATTTAAGAGATAGGAGGTTTATAGGAGATGTGAGGAAAAACTTGTTCAGCCTGAGGGTGGTGGGAGTCTGGAAGTCACTGCCTGAAAGGGTGGTAAAAGTGGGAACACTCACAAAATTTAACTTTAGATGAGCATTTGAAATGCCATAGCATACAAGGCTATGGGCCAAGTGTTAGAAAATGGGATTAGAATAGATAGGTACTTGATGACTGGCACGGACAAGATGGCTAAAGGGCCTCTTTCTCTGCTGTAATGCTCCACAACTCTAAAAGAATTGCTCCTTCCTTGATAAACGTTTGACAGACATTCTAGTGTGGGAATAACATTTTTCATCCTTGGAGGCTGTAGTAGGTAAAAAATACTTCTGAGGCTGGTATGAGTCAAAATACATCAAGGCTTTATTCTCACAAGCCTGCGGGAGAACTTGACCCCTTGAAAGCGGAAGCCAAAGTTCTCCCTGAACACAGAAAAATGGGGAATATATATACTGCATGGCTTCTAATACTGGTCACGAAGCAAGCTTCCAGACCAGCTACAAATCAAAAATACATTTATAGCTTCTGATCATAAACCAGTGTATCTGGCAGTCTCAGCTCATGAAGCGCAGGTCTTCTGTTTCCTGTGGTTTCCCTTTGAAGTTCTGGTGCTCTTCCAGCTGCCCCAGCGGGAGTTCCTCTTCAAACGGCCAATATCGCGCTCCACATAATGGAATTGCTTCCCTTCCACAAACCACACACAAACTTGTAGGAAAGGTAAGACTTCACAAGCACATTTACATTTGACTGTCTATCACTATAAAAATAAGAGTTTAAAGAATGAATAACTTGTCTTAATGTCAGAAGCAGTATAAACAAGGGGATTAGCCATAATGAAGGGTTATGCTTGTGATACATTCTAAGTACAAAGTTCAACCTTTTAGGTACAAAATACATTGAGTACAAAAAACATTAACCCTTTCCCTTCTTCAATCCCCCCTTTGGTCGGGGACAAGTTCAAACATGGCCCCATGACCAATTCAGAGCCAAAGACCACCAATATATGGGCCTACCTCCTTCGTCAGGAAGCCTGCCCCTTCTGCCTGTACACTTGCACTTGGCATAATTCAGGCAGTTCGTGCAATAATGTCATATAAATATAACAAGCAATAACAATGACAATTAATACAATCAACCCATGCATCAGATATGATCCCCACGACCCAAACCATTGCCCTAGCCATCCCGGAGGGTTTTAATTATGATATTGACTCCCTTCATCCTGTATTGTCATCGCTACTCGTTGGATATGATCTGCCAAACGAGTTATATTTTCCAAAACACCTGGGATATACATGCAGCATTCGGATTCAATCATAGCGCACGTTCCTCCCTGGAAAGCCAACACATAATCAAATGTCAATCGGTTCTGTAAAGCAACAGTCCGGATAGCTACAACCTCGGCTGATACTTCAGAGAAGGCTGTGCTCACCTCCTTGAACCTGTCTCTAGTTTCATTTGCAATTCTCTCCAAGGTCGAGGCCATATGTATAAGTTCCTGTGCTGCTTTTGCTGTCCCATAAAGTGGGAAAGCTATCATAAAGAACTGTTCTGTCTCACTAATGGTGAATATAGGGTACCACATATGCTAAATAACACGATCCTACCCAATCTCAAGGAAGCCATGGGAAGGCATTGTTTCCACAGACAAAACAGGTACCATCATATGCAGTCATGCTGCTCATGTAAGTAGAGGAGAGGCTGACCAGGACATCAGCAGTGAGGCAATGGATTGTAATCTGTTGCACCAAAGCCCAGGCACCACTGGGGTGACATTAACCTGCTGGGTACAGTAGCTATGGCCAACAAGTATGGTTCTGTTTCCTACCAGGCAGATAGATCCTCCCTTGTTGTTTTTTCACAACATGCCTGATGGGGTTTTAAATGTCACTTTCCTTGTTCCGTCTTGGGTTCCATTCCAATCCAAAATCCCCTCTACCATTCCCGGAGTTGACAAAGGGATAGGGAATAAAGGACTTTCCCCCCTTTCCTCCTTGTGTGGGAATATGTAAGCAGACGCAGCACTCACTCAAATTTGACTGCAATACAAACAAGTGAGACATATACATGAAAGTGTTCATGTGATCGGGTCAGATTTTAGAGGATTGGTACAATGATTGCTTGGATCGGCCAAATCTCGTGTTAATGTACTCATCCTCCCGAGCCCTCCGCTGATGCCGGGTACAGGTTGATCCCGGTCCCTCAGCCAAACACCAAAAATTCCAGTTACACCACGCTACATTGCATGGGAGACCCCAATCACCTCACCCCTCCAACAGAGTTGGCAACATGGCATGGTTAAGGAATCCCAAGCAGCGGTCCCTACGGGTTGGGTCCCAGGGACTTATTCCATGTGTCGGAAGGTTACAATAGACAGAGCCATCGTTACAGAGATGCTTGCGATGCTCTATCCTCAAGTCTACACAATTCCACCTATTTTTCCCCTCCGTATTTTGCCCCTAGCAGGGCAAGTGTCGTGAGAAGCAGCAAGAAAATCATCCTATCACTCAACTAATAACCCGCACGACCATTATACAATGGTTCAAAGGCTATACCGCCCACGTGCGACTTCCCGTGAACCCGTTCAGCTTGCTTGGCGGTCAACCGTCTCACATATTTGTGAATTAAGCACACTACACAATTTTAACCTCATAGGGACCCTTTCATTTAGGGGTGAACCCAGGTTTATCAAGTAGTGCTTTTACTAGGACGCAATTTCCCGCCCGTCAGGCCATTTCAAGCTCTCTCTCTCTGTGTCTCTTTGTTCCAGATTGTCTTTTACCAATTTGCGCATCCCTTTTAGTTGGGTGCTTAGTTCCAAAACATATCTCCTGAATTCATCTTTTAGTGAACCTACATCATCGCCCATTCTGTCATTAATTTCATAAGGGGTTAATCCTGTTGTCCGGTTTGTGGTAACTCTTAATCTCATTACTATAGTGGGCAATATCTCTGTCCACATTTTCCCGATGTCTGTATGGCTTTAGCTAGTACATTATACAGTTAACTATACATTCCCCCTTCCATAGAAAGCTTAGTGTGAATTAAATAACACTTTACACTGGCTTCTTGGCTGCAGTTGGACATCCAATCATTTGTATATAATCTCATCAAAATACATCACTTTCCCTATTAAAATCACATGCCATACAGCTCCAATCTTTATATGATGCACTCTTACATTAAATCTAATTTGATCATTTGTATGGCGAGGAAAACAGGAAGCTCCTAAAGAATTATGTTTATCCACACACAATATATAATATATAAATATATTATACAAAATTGGTGAGGGCTTTTTAGGATTTTATTTTATTTTCGGGTCCATATAGCAATGGTATACTGTATAATAAAAATAATCAAGCGACAGTTATATCAAACCACTTTACACATCATAACTGTGATATCCAAACCCTTTTAATCCAAGCCGTTTCCCATTTTAAACTGAGCTCCAGATCAAAACCCCTGCATTCGAGGAAAACAACAGGCGCCAAATCAAAACCAAAGTAGGTACAATACATACTAGTTAATTAATCAGTAACAATTTGGTTTGATTTTTAACTGGCCAGATTTTAAGCTTGACCGTATTTTATATTTGGCAAATTTAACAATAGATAGCACATAAAATTCCAATGGCAGTACATAATTTTAACCAGTTTACAGAATATTAAACTATCAGACATTCGTAAATCGCTATATCCTGCGGACCTTAATGCATTCTAAATGGGCAATTTGCATTGGCAACTAAGATTTAATTGATTAATCGCCTGCTGGAACTTGAAATAAGCAGAATTACGATTCATTTCACTAACTTAATATATTTTAAACTGACTTATAAACAGTACATTTACCTCATTCTTTTGTTCTTGCTCATCTACTTTTCCATAAAATAACTTATTTTCTTCTCCCAATTTCTCAACTAACTCTCTCATAATCTTCAGTTTGAGACAAAATTAAACACAGGGTTAATCAAAATTCAAATTGGCTATTTCCAACTTCAATTTATGTACTTCGATTTTGAAATTTCAATTTACTTTCCAATTTGTATTTAAACTCTGTATCAAACCCACTGTTGTAAAATCACAACAAGGGAAGAACATCAAAACATCAAAGCAAACAACTTTGTTAAACACGCACATAGACACACATGGAAGCTTCCAACACTCATTCAAACTTAACATCTTAAACTGAGATGTAAGTAAAACATTTAAAAATAATACAGAACTTGGATTAAGACAGTCACTTTTATTCTTCTTTCTTCCAAACTGTCATTAAACTCAAAACAGAAGTAAATTCAAGAAATCTTATCACTTTAATCTTTAACAATCTTAACACCTCCCCAGCTCTCCTGAGGCTAAACTAAGGTCATTTATTACCCGCAATAAACACTCCACAAGAACAAACAAAGGCTTCAACAATTCCTGCTCTCAATCTAATACAACAACAACCACCTACATTCGACTAGCAACCAGATCACACAAACACACCGAAATACAAAAACTAAAATCTCTCCTATCCACCTCCAGGTATGCCACGAACCCATTCTACCAACTCATCGTAATTTGGGGTACTGAGAATTCCCATTTTAAGGATTTTTGGTGAACACTAAAGAATTTATCCTTAAAAGCCTGGATGAATGCTCAATCTCCTCGACCTGGGCTTCCTTGTCCTGAGCACTCCTGATATACCTGGAACATGATGTGGCGATGCCGGCGCTGGACTGGGGTAAGCACAGTAAGACGTCTCACAACACCAGGTTAAAGTCCAACAGGTTTATTTGGTAGCAAATACCATAAGCTTTCGGAGCACAGCTCCTTCGTTAGATGGAGATATCCACTCCATCTGACGAAGGAGCTGTGCTCCGAAAGCTTATGGTATTTGCTACCAAATAAACCTGTTGGACTTTAACCTGGTGTTGTGAGACTTCTTACTATACCTGGAACAAGCATCCCCCATATTCAGAAGCTCCTTCCCCTTTTAACTGTTTCGTTGTGGTTATTCTGCTCCAGTTAGTAGGAGCATTCCCTACCACTTTCAGAGTTTCAAACTGGGCGAAAGGTGTCTGCTGGTCATCTATCTCTGATGTTAGGCTGACTACATGTGTCCACCATCCCCCACTATAATCTGGTGCTGGAGAAACGGCGGGTCCACCTGCTACCTACCTCCACTTACCCGCTGGACAGGCTGCCCTTACCAGCTGGTATACGTCTCTCAGGTGTAATAGGTGTCCTACCCAGATTGTGTCTAATTCTTCCCAGAATTTACTGTTTGCGCGTCTAGGTTGTAATTTACCCAGGGAAGTCATCATCTGCTGCCTCTCACCTGGGGTGAATGGTTCATAATTTGCTTTGAGCTGCGCATCTGTTCCCCTCGGGTAACTAGTGCTAAGTTGTGATCTAGCGCTTCACACTCCTCTGGAGGAGCGGTTAGTCCCTGTTGTGTGGACTCATAAGGAGGTAGAGGAACAGTTTCCCCTCTCCGCTGATTTTCTTCTAATACTTGGTTTTGTTTCTCCAGTTCCCTTACTCTGGATTCTAACTCCCTAATCCTTTCTTTATCCTCACTCCCCTTCTTAGCAGAGGCAACTACTTGCTCAATTAGTCCAGCTAACTGATGCATTAACAATACTCCTATTTTCTTTGTCATGTTTCTCTTTTCTTTATCCAACCACTTACGCTGTTGGCCCAGAGGGTAGGATAAGTTCCATCCCCCTTTTCTCATCTGTTTAATGAATTTGTTCCTCTTAGTCATACACTCATTTATCAGGGATTCCGGAGGTCCCCACTGTTTTTGTGATCCCACCATAATACAGATACGTTTTATACTGAGCCTTCTATTCTCCCTTCTCACTCTCCCACTCCTAGGTCGCTCTTATCGGAGTCCGGTGTTACCTGTCAGGGGTGATCAAATCCCTCCGTACCACCACTTACACTATTAAGCTTACACTATTAAGCTTACACCATTCAGCCTGGTGGTCACTCAGATAGTCTCTCTTTCTCACTCACATCTGAACATCACACCTCAGGCATCTCTTTTTCCAGTCTTTACACTCACTTCAAAATCTAAGTATAATAGGCCAATGATGCCTCCTTGTCCGTATATGTTCAGTTCAGACGCCTTTCACTCTCACACTCTCACATATGATCACCTCACTGTAGTTTGACTCACCCTATTAGGTTCAGAACTCTATTCCAGTACGCAGGTTGTGGCCATTCAAACTGAGCCCGCAAACAGAGTCCCCGCAAACAGATCCTGGGGTCCTGGGTTTCGGCACTAATTGTAGTAGGTAGAAAAATACCTCTGAGGCTGGTATGAGTCAAAATACAGAAGACTTTATTCTCACAAGCCTGCGGGAGAACTTGACCCCTTGAAAGCGGAAGCCAAAGTTCTCCCTGAACGCAGAAAAGTGGGGAATATATATACAGCATGGCTTCTAATACTGGTCACGAATCAACCCCAGACCAGTCACGATTCAAACATACAATTCACAACTGCTGGTCATTAAACAAGCTTCCAGACCAGCTACAAATCAAAAATACATTTATAGCTTCTGATCATAAACCAGTGTATCTGGCATTCTCAGCTCATGAAGCGCAGGTCTTCTGTTTCCTGTTCTTCTCGTGGTTTCCCTTTGAAGTTCTGGTGCTCTTCCAGCTGCCCCAGCGGGAGTTCGTCTTCAAACGGCCGATATCGCACTTCACATCATGGAATTGCTTCCCTTCCGCAAACCACACACAAACTTGTAGGAAAGGTAAGACTTCACAAACACATTTACATTTGACTGTCTATCACTATAAAAATAAGAGTTTAAAGAATGAATAACTTGCCTTAATGTCAGAAGCAGTATAAACAAGGGGATTAGCCATAATGAAGGGTTATGCTTGTGATGCATTCTAAGTACAAAGTTCAACCTTTTAGGTACAAAATACATTCACCCTTTAGGTACAAAATACATTGAGTACAAAAAACATTAACCCTTTCCCTTCTTCAGAGGCTTTCAAACTGACAACATCAGTGTGGGATGTGTAGCCTTAGATGTGTTTGACAGCTGATCAGAAGAGGAAGACCGACAACATCCAAGGCAATGATGACATGTTGTGGTGGGATCAGTACATGTACAGGAGAGAGGGTGATGGGAGGAAGTAGCAGGGAAGGGATTGGAGAGGAGAATGACCAGTTCCTGGGATATTACTCTGTTACTCAGGGAGTAACTCTGTGACACGGGGAGTAATGCCGTGACTCAGGGAGCGACACTGTGACTTGGCAGTAACACTGACTTGGGAAGTGACAGTGACTCGGAGATTGACTCCAAAGTGACGAACTCTGAGGAAATAAAATGAAATAATTTTGATCGTGGATCTCAGCAGGGATGGTGTGTGCAGGTTGGGGATGATGTGTGTGTGTGGGGGGGGGGGGGGGGGGGTTTGTGGGTAGCAGTAGGGGCTGTCAACTGGTGAAGGAGCAGGTCGGCTATTAGCTGATCTGGTGAATATTTCCAGCATTTTTGTTTTGATTTTAATTTTTAAAGTACAGAAACAGCCCTTTTGGTCCATCTGCTTTCTACTTTGCTCATACTCCATATGAGCTTTCTCCTTCCCTATTTTCTCTCTCACTGTGGCTCTTGCCAATACAAGATGGTCACTGATTTCCATCTGCACACACACATGGGTCTGCAATTGCGCAGAAATCCAATGATGTCACTCCGCTGCGCCCAGCCTGCCGGTACCCTCTGCATGTGTCAATGATATCACTGTGCACATACACCATCTTCCTGATTCTGTGTTGTAAATACTCTGTAATGTTTATTTCGTTCCATTAGTTTCTGGCAGTGTTTTTCTACTTCTGTCTAAAATCTTACATATTAATAAATATCTTTTACTTTGTAATGATCTGACAGTGTGATATTTCATGCTTTTAAAACGAGATGGGAAAGTAAGAGGCAGCTCCCATACATGGTCTCTGGTGCATTTAAAATCATTAATCATGGGTCCATCCTACTAAGCCCTGATTGAGGTGATCTTGTGATGCAATGGGTCGCATCCCTGCCTCTGAGCCAGAAGCTCTTGGCTCGTGTCCCACCCAGGATTTGATGGGCAAAGAAGGAACATTCATAACACAGCCAAATAGATTGAGTATTGAAAAGGTTATTAGTCACACAAGTTTAAAAATCACACAGCTGCTATGAAAAACAAAGTTCTTATAAGAGCCTTCATCGACAGACACCAAGGTCTTTAATCTGGCCATAGCTCATTATAAGAAGTCTCACAACACCAGGTTAAAGTCCAACAGGTTCATTTGGTAGCAAAAGCCACTAGCTTTCGGAGCGCTGCTCCTTCGTCAGGTAAGTGGGAGTTCTGTTCACAAACAGGGCATATAAAGGCACAAACTCAATTTACAAAATAATGGTTGGAATGCGAGTCTTTACAGGTAATCAAGTCTTAAAGGTACAGACAATGTGAGTAGAGAGAGCGTTAAGCACAGGTTAAAGAGATGTGTATTGTCTCTAGACAGGACAGTTAGTGAGATTTTGCAAGCCCAGGCAAGTCATGGGGGTTACAGATAATGTGACATGAACCCAAAATCCTGGTTGAGGCAGTGTGCAGAACTTGGCTATCAGTCTCTGCTCAGTGAGTCTGCGTTGTCGTGTGTCGTGAAGGCCGCCTTGGAGAATGCTTACCCGAAGATCAGAGGCCGAATAAGCGAGTCTGTAAAGACTCGCATTCCAACCATTATTTTGTAAATTGAGTTTGTGTCTTTATATGCCCTGTTTGTGAACAGAACTCCCACTTACCTGACGAAGGAGCAGCATTCCGAAAGCTAGTGGCTTTTGCTACCAGATAAACCTGTTGGACTTTAACCTGGTGTTGTGAGACTTCTTACTGTGTTTACCCCAGTCCAACGCCGGCATCTCCACATCATAGCTCATTATATCAGAATTGGACAAGGGAGTGATCCATGTTTTAATAACCAGGAACAGTTGGAATGCCTAAAGATAGGGGAATTGAGGTAAGTAAAAACCTTACGTCAATTGGATGTTATAATTAAGCAAGTGTAAGGTGATTGGTTTTAAAAAACTGCACTTTCATATGATGTAACCTTTCATGATTGGATGGAGACTCTTCCTATTCTTTTTATTGGTATATACTAATTACTTGTAATCGAAGCTGAGACTTCAATTGCCTTTGTATTTCTGAATCTTTCACCCTGAATGCGCTGAATGGAAATTTAGGGTCCTGTAGCTAGCTATAGGTTATTAAATCATATTGAAACCACTCTGTTACTTTGTTCTCTCTACTGTCATGCCTGCTGAGATTTTCCAGCATTTCCTGTTTTTGTTTCAGTTTCCAGCATCTGCAGTATTTTGCTTTGATATTAGTATGGCAGAATAGGGTCATCTGACTTGAGGGACGAATGGGAACTGAGAGTGAGTGACCACCCCAGAGGGTTGTGTCTGCTCTCAGGCAGAATATATCTGGAAGCCATGTAGTAAGCATGTAAAGGGTAGGCTGCTCGAAAGCAGCCTCCAGGCTGCACACCACCTTATATAGTTTTGCTTTATCAATATGTAGAGATTGTTTTTGAACAAAGCCTAAAATCTCTTGCTAACACCAGAATTGTGCCATACTACATGACACCCATTTAATCGAGACCATTGAGAAAAGATCCTAAGTAGAAGAAAGAAGACATTGTCGGTCCTAACACTTTGAATATTCAAAGGCTGGGAAGAAGGAACAACAGGATTCAAGATTTAAGCGCCTGTGCTCGAAGACCAAGAAGAAAGCTTTTTCTGTGGTTTTAAAAGAGGGTTTTTTTCCAATCAGAGAAGGGTAAGATTCCAGGCATTATCTGGCATATTTGAAAAGAAGGATGGTTCGCTGTTGATCTGGGGTTGTTTGAAGGACAACATTGTTTAAAGTTAACAATCTCTGGGGTGAAAGGGGGAGTACTGCAAAGACAGTAAAATAATAAATGTACTGAGCAGTCTCAAGTTGCTAGTGCCTGCAAGAGAAATGGTGGGTCAATAAGTATTCATGTTTCAATGGAGAAAATTAATCATGGAGTTCCTATGTGGAGCATTTTCAGTGCTTTGTACCAGTGAAAAAGGTTGCATATGAGTTGCTCATAGCAGTTTTTCTCAGTGCAATAGGATGCAAAACTTTTCATTTGTTCCAAAGCTTGATTCGTTCAGCAAAGACAGGAACCAAAACTTACAATGACTTGACAAAAATCCTTGAAGATCATTATTCTTCATTGGCGAATGGCTCAGGTTCCACTGAAGGAATCAAGTGGATGGTGAAAGCATTGCTCAGTTTTTGGCAGTCTTAAAATGGCTGGCACAGCTTTGTGAGTTTAGTGAGTCCTTAGAAGGTTTTCTTTGCAATTTTCTAGTTTGTGGTCTTGAAAATGAGGCTAAGCGAATAAGATTGCTTACTGAACATGCTTTGACTTTAAAAACAGCAGCAGAAATCACAGTGTGAATGGAACTGCATGCTAAAGAGGCTTTTTAATTTAATGCAGGAATAAAGACCCACAAGTTGGGAACTGCCCATAAAAAGTGAAAATAACAACAAGCATGTCACAGATGTGCCAAAATGGGCCACTCAGCGAGCAAGGATATTCAGTGCAAGAACTGATGAAATAGGCCACATAGAAAAAGCTTGTTCGGCTAGACCAGCTTCCCTTGAGAAAAATATTCAGTTGTGTTTAGGTTGCATTCTTGATAATAAAGGCCTACATAAAGCACTTAAAAGGATGGACACAAATACCAACTCCAACAGTCTGGAATGCACTGCCTGGGGGTTGGTGGAGGCAGGTTGCCTCACATCATTTAAAAAGTACCTGGATGAGCACTTGGCATGTCATAATATTGAAAGCAATGGGCTAAGTGCTGGTAAATGGAATTAGGTGGGAGGTCAGGTGTTTCTCACAGAGTGGCATGGTGGCACATTGTTAGCACTGCTGCCTCACAGCGCCAGGAACCCAGGTTCAATTCAGGCCTTAGTCACTGTCTGTGTGGAGTTTGCACTTTCTCCCCGTGTCTATGTGGGTTTCCTCCGGGTGCTCTGGTTTCCTCCCACAGTCCAAAGATGTGTGGGTTAGGTTGATTGGCTATGCTTAAATTGACCCTAGTGTCAGGGGGATTAGCAGGGTAAATAAGTGGGCTTTCGGGAAAAGGGCTTGGGTGGGATTGTGGTTGTTACAGACTCGATGGGCCGAATGGCCTCCTTGTATACTGTAGGGATTCTATGATTTCTTGCGTGTTGGTGTAGACTTGATGGTCTGAACGGCCTCTTCTCCACTGTATGATTCTTTGATTCTAATCTGGTTACATCACAAGAACTAATCATAAGAACTAGAAGCAGGAGCAGGTAATTTAGCCTGTAGAGCCTGCTCCGCCATTTAATATGATTGTAGTCGATCTTATCTCAGCTTCAACTCCACTCTCCAGCCCATTCACCGTAATCTAGTTAAAAATCTGTCCGCCTCTACCTTAAATTTACCCAAGGTTCTGACATCCAGCACACTCTTGGGTAGTGAATTCCACTGACTCCGGACCCTTTGAGAGAAGTAATTTCTCCTAATCTCTGTTTTAAATCTGCCAACTCTCATCCTCAAACTATGACATCATCTACTAGATTGCCCAACAAGAGGAAACATCCTCTCCACATCTACTTTATCAATCTCCCTTATCATCTTGTGTACCTTAATTAATCTCATTATTGAAACCATTGCATAATTTAGTCATGGGATTGGACAACAGAATTTAAGAAAGCATACAAGAATGTCAAAGATGCTTTGCAGAATTCTAAAGTATTGGTTCACTTTAATCTGAAGGTACCATTACTGCTTGTTTGTGACACTTCACTTTATGGAGCAGGGACAGTCTATTGTGTGGAATCTGAGGGGTCATTCCTCCTAATCTGTGTGGAAGAGTTCTTGAACAACTACATGAAGGACTTCCTGGTATAGTCCAGATGACGGAATTGACATGTAGGTTTTTGGCACCTGGGTCTGGATGCTCAAATTGAAGAAAAAAGTGGGACAGTATCCATCTTGTGCACAAATAAGAAATACAGAACTGTTGGCTCCTTTATATCCTTAGGAATTACCTAAAATGCCATGGCAACAATATGTAGATTTTGCTGGTCTGTTTGAGGATTACATGTTCTTAAACATAATTGGTGTATGCTCAAAGTGGCCAGAAGTTATCATGGGATCTACTACATCTGAACAAACCATTGAAAAAACTTGATGAAATTTTTTGCAAGATTTGGTAACTGGAACAGATTGTTAGTGATAACTCTTCACAAGTGTTTGAGGATTATTTCAAAATAAATGGTATTCAGCATATAAAATGTGCACCTTTTCATCCATCAACTAATGGATTAGCTGAAAGATTTGTACAATCCTTGAAACATTCTTTAAAAGTTTCAAAAGAGCAAAATTCATTATCACATCTTGTGATCTTATAGAAACATTATTCATGCGACTACTCAAAGTTCATCTGCATTAGTACTCTTAAAGAGAAAGCAAAGAAATACGCTTGATTTGTCATTACCTCCAGAAACTTCAGAGATAATAAAGTGTCAACAACAATTGCAAGTTGCTCGACGAGAAGCGAGGGCAAAATAATGCTCATTTAAACAAGGAATAAAATGTTAGAATGTAATTATGCCACAAGTGAGAAATAGGCACCAGCCATAGTTTTAGCAAAATGTTTCTTACATGGTTCAAACCAAAGATGAACTAGTTTGGCAACACCATGCTGACTAATTGTTATCTCTTTCCATGATTTCTCAGAATCATCTCCAGACATACCAACTTCTTTAGTCTTTAGCGTTGTGAATGCTACTACGAAAGATTTAGCTGAATCTGAATTTCCTGATGATTGTGTCTCTGCTACTATACCATGTGAGAATGATGCAGAATTAGTTGCAAGAGAAGAAGTGTCTTCTGAAGTTCCAAATAATACTTCTGGGATCAACAACCAAATTCCAGAATTTTGTATACAACCAAAGAGGAACAGACATCAAAGAACAGTACAGCACAAGAGCAGACCCATTGGCCCACTAAACCTGTGCCGAAATACAAAGCTTTTCTAAACTAAAGACCTTTGCCTCTACGTGGTCCATATCTCTCTATTCTCTGTCTATTCATGTCCTCCTGGTCAACTTTCTTATTGACTGTATATAATGATTAATGATGCATATCACTGTGTCGACAGTGTGTTCTCTGGCTTTTAATTTAAACACCTTGCAAGCATGCTAGTTTAATGCGACAAACAAGGACAGTAATTCAACTATTTAATTAATACTTCTGTTACCAACTCGAACATAAACAGTTGCAACTCATTAACTCTTTTACTAAACTTTGACACTTAACTGAATATCAACTCTCAACTGAACTTTAACTCTTAACTGCACATTAACTTTAACTGAACATCAACTTTAACTGTTTAACTGAAAATAGATACTACCGAGTTTAGGAAAAACCTTGGCCAAGAAATATCCTCGATGTAGAATCTATTTTCTTCTCTGAAGCATCCTTCAGGGTACATGTCTTGTGATGGTTAGTCTCTATCGAGTTGTCACTGGCAAACAAAGGCTGCACGTCTTTTATCCACAAATCGTCCAGTTGCTTCCAGAAAATTCTGTCATCCAGCCAACTGTGTAACCAGAAACTGATCACATGGCTCAAACATCCAGTGAAATTACTTGTAAACGATGCTATTACACTTAGTTCACTTGACATGTTCCACACGACAGTAATAAATCAAAGCCACAATGTCTGTTCGCTTGTAAACAACTTCTCTTATCTGACCAGGAAGCTTCAGATCACAGCTCCCAAACCAGAGCAACTTTACAACTTGCATCTGGTTTTAATTACAAGTTGACCAAAAATCCAAGCATGCTTAACTCAGCCAGAAAAGCCATTTTAAAGCTACTATTGCCATTATTGGTGTTAAGTCATTTTTGTAGCCATTCTTTCTCCGTCCACAATCCCTCCCCTTGATCCTGGAGCGTAAAGCGAAATGGATCACAGACCATAACCAAATTCTTTCCCAACCAGGTAGTATCAAAATCTAGCTAAATTAACTATTAACATGTTACAAATGTTATATTTATAATTAACGGATTTTTTGTTTTTGTAACATTTCCATACGCAACTGTTGCATTATTACTCCTTTCCATCTTACAAACTGAACAGTGAACAATTTCTACTTTTGTAATGTCTGTACCTAGATGCCTAACTGCCATAGTACAATTCAGATTGCCTTAACCTGCCCGGTTAATGTTTGAAGTTTAATGTCTAGATTTGTGAAATGAAGAGTGTTAACCATGGATACTCTTGCACTATAGCAGTTGCCAAATCATTAATTAACTCGCTCCTCTGGCGACCTTTTAAATCACTAAACCATTCTTGCTCCTCATTTGTTACTTCTTGATTTAGCAATTTAAATGAAATTTAAATGAAAAACATAATTCCCTAAGTTGAGAGGGACACCAATCTGGTAAATGACTTTTAGTGAAATCCAATACAACTGGTACCAAATCATAATGAACATTGTCATATAATACCTTGTTCAAATTTGTTATGATTAAATGATTTTACATCTGGAGTTATGCGCAGGACAATAATAAATCATTGGTAGAGATGAAAGAGGGAAACAATATTTAAATTAGGACTTAGGAGGGTCATGCACCAAAGGATACTGAAGGGGTATGTTGAACTCTCCAACGTATTTGATACTTAAAAATGATCCATACTTGCATAATAAACACTTTTGTCACAACCACCATTATAAATTTAAACTTCCAACTTCCCCAGCTCCAAACCTGTCTCCTACTAGCATACACATGCTATGTTCTTTTACAACTCAATTAACCCAATGTACCCAAGAAATAATTCAAGTGATTTTCTACCAGTTTAACAAATTGTAGAGGAACCTCCTCCATCATTTCATCCATTTTAGGCCAATTTTTATTTATGAACAACATGATCTACACAAATGGTTTATTTGTTCCTCCTCTAAGCGTTTTTGACTCTTGTAACCCTAGATAACTAAATAGTAGGAAAATCCTGTCATCTGTTGCAATGTCATTGACACTCTCCAGAACCCTTCCACAGGAAATTACCTCCTAACTTATTAGTATTTAGGTACATTGAATCAAACAGATTTTACATGTTCATGTGTATATGGCTTTAGATAAGTTACTCAATATGGGAAACACACAAAACAGATAGTACTTTGTAAAATTATCCCAGATTCAAATGTTGACATAATGAACTGAGAATATAGAAACATAGAAACATAGAAAGCTACAGCACAAAACAGGCCCTTCGGCCCCACAAGTTGTGCCGAACATATCCCTACCTTTTAGGCCTACCTATAACCCTCCATCCTATTAAGTCCCATGTACTCATCCAGGAGTCTCTTAAAAGACCCTATTGAGTTTGCCTCCACCACCACTGACGGCAGCCGATTCCACTCGCCCACCACCCTCTGTGTGAAAAACTTCCCCCTAACATTTCCCCTGTACCTACCCCCCAGCACCTTAAACCTGTGTCCTCTCGTAGCAGCCATTTCCACCCTGGGAAAAAGCCTCTGAGAGTCCACCCGATCTATGCCTCTCAACATCTTATATACCTCTATTAGGTCTCCTCTCATCCTACGTCTCTCCAAGGAGAAAAGACCGAGCTCCCTCAGCCTAACCTCATAAGGCATGCCACTCAATCCAGGTAACATCCTTGTAAATCTCCTCTGCACCCTTTCAATCTTTTCTACATCCTTCCTGTAATGAGGCGACCAGAACTGAGCACAGTACTCCAAGTGGGGTCTGACGAGGGTCTTACATAGCTGCATCATTATCCCCGGACTCCTAAACTCAATCCCTCGATTGATAAAGGCCAGCACACCATACACTTTCTTAACCACCTCCTTCACCTGCGGGGCCGATTTTAGAATCCTATGGACCCGGACCCCAAGGTCTTTCTGATCCTCTGCCGTACTAAGAGTCTTTCCCTTTATATTGTACTCCTTCATCCCATTTGACCTGCCAAAATGGACCACTACGCATTTATCTGGGTTGAAGTCCATCTGCCACTTCTCCGCCCAGTCTTGCATCCTATCTATGTCCCTCTGTAACTTCTGACATCCCTCCAGACTATCCACAACCCCACCAACCTTCGTGTCGTCGGCAAACTTACCAACCCATCCCTCCACTTCCTCATCCAGGTCATTTATGAAAATGACAAACAGCAAGGGTCCCAGAACAGATCCCTGGGGCACACGAGTGGTGACCGACCTCCAATTAGAAAAAGACCCATCTATACACACTCTCTGCCTCCTTTGGGCAAGCCAGTTCTGGAGCCACAGGGCAGCAGCCCCTTGGATCCCATGCCCTCTCACTTTTTCGAGAAGCCTTGCATGGGGGACCTTATTGAACGCCTTGCTAAAATCCATATAAACCACGTCTACCACTTTCCCTTCGTCAATGTGTTTAGTCACATTTTTGAAGAACTCCACCAGGCTCGTAAGGCACGATCTGCCTTTGACAAAGCTATGCTGAGTATTCTTGAGCATACTAAACCTCTCTAAATGCTCATAAATCCTGTCCCTCAGGATCTTCTCCATCAGCTTACCAACCACTGAGGTTAGACTCACCGGTCGGTAGTTTCCTGGGCTATCCCTAGTCCCCTTCTTGAAAATAGGAAGCATATCTGCAATCCTCCAATCCTCCGGCACCTCTCCCATCTCCATCGACGACGCAAAGATCATCGCCAGAGGCTCTGCAATCTCTTCCCTCGCCTCTCACAGTAACCTGGGGTAGATCCCATCCGGACCCGGTGACTTACCTATCTTGATGCCATTCAAAGATTCCAGCACAACCTCTTTGTTAAAGTCCACATACTCAATCTTTTCAGCCCACCGCAAGCCCACAGTACATCCACCCATGTCCTTCTCCTCTGTGAAAACCGAGGCAAAATACTCATTAAGCACCTCTGCCATTTCTACTGGTTCCGTACAGATTTTCACCTTTTGTAGGCCCTATTCCTTCACGTCTCATCCTTTTACTCTTCACATATTTATAGAACGCCTTAGGGTTTTCCTTAATTCTACTTGCCAAGGCCTTCTCGTGACCCCTTCTGGCTCTCCTAATTTCCTTCTTTAATCCCTTCCTACAAGCCGTATACTCATCTAGATCCCTATCTTCGCCAAGCTCTCCGAACCTTTTGTACGCTTTCCTTTTCTTCTCGACTAGGTCCCGTACAGCTTTCGTGCACCATGGTTCCTTTAACCTACCAACTCCTCCCTCTAATATGTTTCAATTTATCTCTCTTCAGCAACAAAAGAAAAGTTTATTTCCACGAAATGCAAAACCATACAAACTCTCTTTCCATTACCCTTTATTTGTCAAATATTAAATTTATTTGCCCCTTTAGAATTTAGGCAACTTCCCATTTACATGAGTGGTTATTTTATGCACTCAATTTATTCAATCAATTAAATATCAGAAAACGTAATGCTTAAGTGTATCCAATCACTTTAATTCAAAAGGTAACAGTGAGAAAATCTGAATGAGCCAAACCCTTCAGGTCTCAATTATCACTGGGTTGTGATAAACAATCTTGAAGTCTTGAAGCTGCGAGACTTGTTTATTATCTGTAATTCACAAGCCACCAACGACATAGGTAAGAGAAGGGACGGGGATTTAAAACAGGAATTTAGGGAGCTAGGGTGGAAGCTGAGAGCCAAGACAAACCATGTTGTCATCTCTGGTTTGTTGCTGGAGCCACGTGCTAGTGAGTTGAGGAACAGGGAGAGTGTGCAGATAAACATGTGGCTGCAGGGATGGTGTAGGAGGGAGAGTTTCAGTTTCATGGATAATTGGAGCACATTCTGGGGGAAGTGGGACCTGTACAAACAGGACGGTTTGCACCTGAACCAGTGGGGCACCAATATCCTGGGAGGGAAATTTGCTACGGCTCTTCGGGGGGGTTTAAACTAATTTGTCAGGGGGATGGGAAAATGAGCTGTAGTCCAGAAGCCAGTGTTGACTGTAGCGAGGTACTGAGGAGTGTATCAAGGTCGCAGGAGTGTACCAGCAGACAGGAAGGTGGGTTGAAGTGTGTCTACTTCAATGCAAGGAGCATCCGGAATAAGGTAGGTGAACTTGGAGCGTGGATTGGTACTTGGTACCACAGGGATCAGTGCTGGGTCCTCTGCTATTTGTGATTTTTATCAATGACTTGGAGGAGGGGACTGAAGGGTGGGTCAGTAAATTTGCGGATGACGCCAAGATTGGTGGAGTAGTGGATGAGGTGGAGGGCTGGAAAGAGACATTGATAGGATGCAGAGCTGGGCCGAAAAATGGTAGATGGAGTTTAACACTGATAAGTGCGAGGTGATTCATTTTGGTAGGACAAATTTGAATGTGGATTACAGGGTCAACGCAGGGTTCTGAGGAGTGTGGAGGAACAGAGAGATCTCCACAGATCTCTGAAGGTTGCCACTCAAGTGGATAGAGCCGTGAAGAAGGTCTATAGTGTGTTAGCGTTTATTAACAGGGGGTTTGAGTTTAAGAGCTGAGGGGTTATGCTGGAACTGTACAGGACCTTGGTGAGACCACATTTGGAATATTGTGTGCAGTTCTGGTCACCTCACTATAAGAAGGATGTGGAAGCATTGGAGAGAGTGCAGAGGAGATTTACTGGGATGCTGCCTGGTTTGGAGGGTAGGTCTTATGAGGAAAGGTTGAGGGAGCTAGGGCTTTTCTCTTTGGAGCAGAGGAGGATGAGGGGTGATTTAATAGAGGTTTATAAGATAAGGGGGATAGATAGAGTGGACATTCAGAGACTATTTCCTTGGGTGAATGTAGCTGTTACTAGGGGGCATAACTATAAGGTTCATGGTGGGAGAGAGAGGAGGGATGTCCGAGGTAGGTTCTTTACTGAGAGAGTGGTTGGGGTGTGGAATGGACCGCCTGCTGTGATAGTGGAGTCGGACACTTTAGGAACTTTCAAGCGATTATTGGATAGGCACATGGAGCACACCAGAATGATAGGGAGTGGGATAGCTTGATCTTGGTTTCGGCCAAAGCTCGGCACAACATCGAGGGCCGAAGGGCCTGTACTGTGCTGTACTGTTCTATGTTAAGTCACCTATTTAAAAAACACACAAAAAAATACATTCGGCTTGGAGCCAAATGGGTAAATTTGGTTTTGAAATCTACGTCAAATTAAAAAAACAAAAATAAAATTCATGATCTCCAATGTTTATAAATTCTTAATTGCCAAATTAGGAACAGAAGATGGTGAAATCTCTGCCAGTTAAAAACAAACGCAAGAGATAAAACAAATTCCAATGTGATGATGTCACGATTTCTTCAAACTCAGACAAAGGGAAGAGCACATGGTTCCTTTCAAGCTTTAAATCCTTTCTTATCACAATATGAATCCAGGATTATTCAAAGTTCAAATTGGTTATTTCAAACTCCAATTTATATATTTTGATTTTAAAATTTCAATTTACTTTCCAAAAATTGGATTCAAAGTACCTCCCCACATATATATTATATATGTATATCCTATATCGCGCAACAACCATGGCCATCGATTATACCTAAAATTAAGGAATTTCGAAAGCTTATTTCAATTTACACTCTTATTCAATCCCATTTGATTTTCAACTCAGTATTAAACCCACTATTCACAAAAGTCACAATTAGGGGAAAAACATTAAAACATTAAAGCAAACAACAGAACAAAAACATCCACACAAATACTTTATTAAATACGCACAGATGCAAATGGAAGCTTTCCACTCATTCCACAGCATTTTTCTTTCATTGAATCTGAACCTTTTAAACTGGGATGAAAATAAAACATTCAAAGAAAGTAGATTAGCCTTCATTCTTCTTTTTTCCAAACTGTAATTAAACTCAAAAACAAGAGCAAATTCAAAAAATTGTAAACTTAACTTTTAACAGTTTTAACACTTTCTCAGCCGTTTTGAAGTTAAACCAAAGTGTAAAGCAATGCATTTATTACCCACAATAAATACTCGACAAGAACAAAAAATGGCTTTAATAACTCCTGTTCTCACTCTAATGCAACAACCACCGCCTGCATTTAACAAGCAATCAGACCACACAAACACACTGAAATACAAGAACGACTAAATTATCAGCTCAACTTCAAATTTTCTCAAATCAAATTTTTTTTGCATCTTGCCAATTCATTTACAATATATCTTGGTAAGGTGAGATAACATAGTTCCTTTCTCTCTCAATTCTGTGACACCACACTGTACACTACTAACCCTCTTTTTTTAAAAGCAAAGGGCCCCTTGGGGTTCTTTGCGATGTTAGTGAGTGTTTGAGCTCCTGCTCCTTACCCGACATGGTCTGCTTTAATGGGGTTCATGGGCACAGTATTTTCCAATAATTCAAGACTATCCATTGGTGGGGTGGTTAAGTCTGCATTCGGAACTACATACAGTAGGATTCTTTAAAACATTAATTCCTTCCCAATCAACAGCATCTCCTGGCAATTTCATGCCCTCCTTGTGACTAATAGTTACAGGATTCATCAGACCTAGAGCAAATTCTAAAGATACTGAGGGATTTGTGCCTTTGGAAAAGATGGTGGGGAGATGGCGGGGGGGGGGGGGGGGGGGGGAAGGGGAGGGGGGGGGGGTCCCCAGTTAACACCACATGCAAAACGGACATTCACTTCCAGATACAATTCACAACCAACTCCATGATCATCATCTCCCTCAGACTCAACAGTCCCAAACACAGACATCATCCCTATCTGCATTGACAGCTGAGGTTTTAATTTATTAATTTCCTGCTGGCATGTGGAGTAATCAAAGCTTTGATTCTTTTCACTAACTTTATATACTTTAAACTGACTCATATTTACCTCATTCTTTTGTTCCTGGTTTTCTACCTTTCCACATAGCTACTCATTTTCTTCTCTTAACTTCTCAACTAATTCACTCAGAATTTCTAACTCATCGTTTACCTTCATTTTCTCTGATTTCTCACTCTAACTCTTCTAACAAACTAACAATTGCAATAACTTTACTCAATTTCAATGAACATTTTCCTCGATCTCTGTTTCTCACATTACAACAACTCTGACTCACGGATCCTCGGCCCAATAAACTTACTGTAGTATTCTGCCCATTTCTCTCGGCTTAGTCCTGGGGCACGAGAAGTGACTGAAGGGTACGGCTACTGCTAATTCACTAACAAGTCCCTTTAAATCAGTTTGTGTCGCAAGCACGATGAACACCCCCTCTCTACTCCAAGAGTTAGGTTTTAGCCTTGCCTCATGGTCGACAGAGTTCACCCTTCCACTTGAATAACCTGACTTTAAAATCTCACTTCGAGATTAACTAAGGAAGGAAGCCAGGCACTGAGCCCAGGAACAATGTTCACGCTAAAAGATTAGTTTCTACTCCCCCCGCGCCTGGCATACGTAGAACATGAATCAATCCACCCCTCCACAATACTAGCAAAAAACAGGTCTTTAGTCCCCTCTTGTGGCTGGCTATAGGGTTACGACCTCCCCTGTTTAAGCTAGTTCTGCCGTTGTTTCGTCACACCAAATGAAATGCTTGGGTCATTTTTAATCACTTGACATAAAAGATAAGATCTCAGGATAACTGTAGCTACCTCTTATCGAGTCCTATCTGTGGTGCCATTCATTTTCCGGCTTTTAATTTAAACACCTTGCAAGCATTCCAGCTTAACGAGACAAACAAGGACAGTATTCAACTATTTCTTTATTTAACACTTCTGGAACCAACTCAGACATAAACAGTTGCAACTCATTAGCCAGAATTTTACTGGCACGCTCACCCCGGCTTGCAGAACAGAATTCTCTTTTGGCCTCGGGCGGGATTTTAATGAGCCTCGCCCTAGTGAGGTCGTAAAATACCAGCCATTAACTCTTTTTTTGAACTTTGACACTTAACTCAATATAAACTCTCAACTGACCTTTAACTCTTAACTCTACACTAACTTTAACTGAACATCAACTTTAATTATTTAACTGAAAATAGATACTACCGAGTTTAGGAAAAACCTTGGCCAAGACATATCCTCGATGTAAAATCTATTTTCTTCTCTGAAGCATCCTTCGGGGTACATATCTTGTGATGGTTAGTCTCTATCGAGTTATCACTTGCAAACAAAGGCTGCATGTCTTTTATCCACAAATCCTCCACTTGCTTCCAGAAAATTCTGTCACCAGCCAACTGTGTACCAATAAACCGATCACATGGCTGGAATCTTAGAATCTTAGAAATCTTAGAAACCCTACAGTACAGAAAGAGGCCATTCGGCCCATTGAGTCTGCACCGACCACAATCCCACCCAGGCCCTACCCCCATATCCCTACATATTTACCCACTAATCCCTCTAATCTACGCATCCCAGGACACAAAGGGCAATTTTAGCATGGCCAATCAACCGAACCCGCACATCTTTGGACTGAGGGAGAAAACCGGAGCACCCGGAGGAAACCCACACAGACACGAGGAGAATGTGCAAACTCCACACAGACAGTGACCCAAGCCGGGAATCGAACCCAGGTCCCTGGAGCTGTGAAGCAGCAGTGCTAACCACTGTGCTACAATGAAATTACTTGTGAACAATGCCATTACACTTAGTTCATTTGACATGCTCCACACATAACAATAATAAATCAAAGCCACAAGGTCTACTTGATTGTAAACAACTTCCCTTATCTGACCAACAAAGGAGGGTTCAGATCAGCTTCCAGACCAGAGCAACTTTATGACCTGCATCTGGTTTTAATTACAAGTTGACCAAAAATCCAAGCATACTTCACTCAGCCAGAAAAGCCATTTTAAAGCCACTATTGCCATTATTGTTATTAAATCATTGTTGCCGCCGTTCTTTGTCTGTCCACAAGAGTTATTGATCCTATGTAAAATATGGAAGTAATTTGTTGTCATGACCACAGAAGTGAATGGGGAGGATGTTATTTATATATTTAAAATGGTGACATGGCGACTTTAAGAGCTGATCATCTGATTTGTTAGTGATGTCATGAGAGTGTTTGCAGCTGTTTGACTTCCAGTTTTGTATTCTGTGCAGAGCAGTGAACAGCTGTTCAATAAAACCTGCTGTGTGTTGGTTTGAGTCAATGTATGCAAATCAAGTCTTGTCTTTCTGTGTAAAACTTGTCTCTTCACTACTCCTCCCTCCCATCACCCTCTCTCCTGTGTTCCGCTCTCTCCTGTGCATGTGCTGATCTCATCACTGCAAATTACCTCTGCCTTCGATGCTGTGGGCCTTTCATAAGAACATAAGAAATAGGAGCAGGAGTAGGCCATCTAGCTCCTCGAGCCTGCCCCGCCATTCAATAAGATCATGGCTGATCTGAAGTGGATCAGTTCCACTTACCCGCCTGATCCCTATAACCCCCAATTCCCTTACCGATCAGGAATCCATCTATCCGTGATTTAAACATATTCAACGAGGTAGCCTCCACTACTTCAATGGGCAGAGAATTCCAGAGATTCACCACCCTCTGAGAGAAGAAGTTCCTCCTCAACTCTGCCCTAAACTGACCCCCCTTTATTTTGAGGCTGTGCCCTCTAGTTCTAGCTTCCTTTCTAAGTGGAAAGAATCTCTCCACCTCTACCCTATCCAGCCCCTTCATTATTTTATAGGTCTCTAAAAGATTCCCCCCTCAGCCTTCTAAATTCCATCGAGTACAAACCCAATCTGCTCAGTCTCTCCTCATAATCAACATCCCTCGTCTCTGGTATCAACCTGGTGAACCTTCTCTGCACTACCTCCAAGGCGAATATATCCTTTTGCAAAGAAGGGGACCAATACTGCACACAGTATTCCAGCTGCGGCCTCACCAATGCCCTGTACAGATGCAGCAAGACATCTCTGCTTTTATATTCTATCCCCCTTGCGATATAGGCCAACATCCCATTTGCCTTCTTGATCACCTGTTGCACCTGCAGACTGGGTTTTTGCATCTCATGCACAAGGACCCCCAGGTCCCTTTGCACAGTAGCATGATGTAATTTTTTTCCATTTAGATGATAATCCAATTTGCGATTATTTCCTCCAAAGTGAATAACCTCACATTTGTCAAAGTTATACTCCATCTGCCAGATCCTCGCCCACTCACTCAGCCTGTCCAAATCTCTCTGCAGACCTTCTATGCCCTCCACACGATTCACTTTTCCACTTATCTTTGTGCCGTCTGCAAACTTTGTTACCCTACACTCAGTCCCCTCCTCCAGATCGTCTATATAAATGGTAAATAGTTGAGGCCCCAGTACCGATCTCTGCGGCACGCCACTAGTTACCATCCGCCAACCAGAAAAGCACCCATTTATTCTGACTCTCTGCTTCCTGTCGGATAGCCAATCCCCAATCCACGCTAACACCCTACCCCCAACTCTGTGTGACCCAATCTTCTTCAGCAACCTTTTTTGAGGCACCTTATCAAACGCCTTTTGGAAATCCAAAAACACCGCATCCACCAGTTCCCCTCCGTCAACTGCACTAGTCACATCTTCATAAAAATCCAACAAGTTCGTCAAGCATCACTTTCCCCTCATGAATCCATGCTGCATCTGCTTAATCGAACCATTCTTATCCAGATAGCCTGCTATTTCTTCTTTAATGATGGATTCCAGCATTTTCCCAACTACAGACGTTAAGCTAACTGGCCTGTAGTTACCCGCCTTTTGTCTATTTCCTTTTTTTCTGATCTGCTGTCAAACACATCCCACATTGCTGTTGTCAGTTTGAAAGCCTCTGAGGATGAAGAACACTATTCCGACACAAGAAATGTCTGTCAAACATTTGTCAAGGAAAGAGCAGTTTAAAAAAAAAAGAGATGGCATCCTGTAATGTCCACACTCGTTCAGGCCGAGTGACCCTGGAATGAGTGAGGAAGATAGAGTATTCTCTATATCATTCTATAACCCCTCCATGCCAACGAATGCATCCAACCACTCCCATGGCTCTTCATGCCCTCCATGCCAACGTCTGTCCCCCACCCAGTCCACATGGCCCTTTATAGCCTCGATGCCAACTTTGTGATAATTCAAACCAACCCATGTCCCACCCCATTACTCTTACACCACTTATACCAGCTCATCTAGTATCCACAATCAGAAGACCTTAGGACCTATGCTAAAGTTAAATTGAAGTTCTAATTGTTTGTTGCAGACGTTTTTAAAGCCATTAATTTATTTAAAAAAACAATTTATGCATTTCTTATAACAAACATATCATTCAACTGCATAAACCTGTCTAAAAAAAAACCAAGCATTGAAATTCATAGTCCCAATTCAAGTGTCCATAACCACTTGGAGCTGTCAATAAAGAAGATATGGCAGGCACCCGACTGTGATAATGGGTGGTTATGAAATGTGTCATGCAACATAAGCCTCAGGGATTGCCTGGGCTAATGTCAAAAGAGTGAAAGGTAATAATTCTGAATAATTCACTTTCTTCAAAGGCAGGAGTTTAAATGCCTAGATAGCTTGACAGATCCTTCTGATGGTTCACCTTGACAGTTCTGACAATTGTTTTTGACAGTTCCTTGCACTCTTAATTCTGAAGAATTTATGCACTTTTCAGGTATGTTCATCTCTATTTTCAGTAATCTCAAAGAACATCTTACCTCCCACAAAGATGTCTAGGGACCATATCTTCTACAAAAGGGCTTATCTATCTAAACAAATCCATGGAGTTCAGACTTGCTCCGACTGGGTCTAATCAATACACATCAGGCTTAAGACACCTCTCATCCAAAACTACATGTGTGGAGGCAGCTGTGATTTCTATGGATAGCTGCTTCTATGAAACATGCAAATCCTGACCCATTCCTGATCCCAGAAGGGTGGAAGGGAGCATTCATGAATTCGGGCTTGTTCCACCATTGTCTTCAAGATGGCGAGGCTCTTGTGGTGGCAAAAATCCAGGTAGAACAATATAAAAATATACAACAGAAGGGGGACATAATGAGACTGAGGAGACAGTTTTGCAGGAAGGGACCCTAATGCCTGCTGCATCTCTCCTTTCCCCATGATGTGACCTCTGCTGTATCAGAGGCATGTCCAGCAGCAGATGTCTACGCACTGGGCTGCTGCTGGCCAGCAGGTGCAGGTGCTACAATCTGAGACAGAATCTGCCTCATTTCATTCAGAGTTTCATTGCTTCTTTGCAGAAGTTGACAAAGAACCTCATTCTGCTGCTGAAAAGTCTCATTGTTTCTTTGTAGATGGTGCTGAAGAATCTCATTGTTTCTTTGCAGATTCTGGCTAACATCCATCTTAAATTCAGTCAAAGTTTGCTGAAGCAAGTTAGAAGTGGCCTGATAACTCTCCGTACTTTGAACCTGTTCCTGTTGTAAATGTGCAAGAGGTTTCAAATCATCTTCATTTTCTTCACAAGCAGCACAGGCCTGATGTTGTCCATGCGCTCCTGGAGACGGTGGAGGTTCTGCTGCCAAAGCTGCAGCTTCCTCACTTCTGGGAGGTTCTGAGCACCCTCCCTTCACCACAGCAGCCAGAGCATCACAAGCCTCCTCCTTCACACAAGCTGCAATATTTAACATTAACTCATCAACACCAGCCCCCAAATCAGACACCTTACTCTCCTGATACTCCTCTCCCTCCTCCAGCTGCCATGCCACACTGCTGTGAGGTATTCACCTCCGTCCCTTTCTCATCAGCCCTTTCAGGAATCTCAGATGCTGCTGTCAACTCTCCTCCATCACCATCTGATATGTCCATGGACAGCTGTGTACCTGTCAGGGGAAGAAAATCACAATTATCTTTTGTCAAATAAATTAACTCTCCACCTGATGGCCTAAACACTTAGCTGCTAACATCACCTTCACTCATCCCCATATCTGATCCACCATTGGTTATCGTGGGGTTGGAGAGGCCAAACAGCTTCCTCGTGAACTTCTCCTGTTCCGGCACCTCCTTGATGTAGGGAACCTGCCCTCCAGTCAATGAGCTCTCCTGGGTGTTATGGACCAGCTTTACCTAAAGGAAGAAATGAAAATTTAAATGAGATCATGGTCCAGACTTTGCTGTGCTGACTTGTGACACATTTTCCGAACGCTGGAGAAAGCTTTCAGCTTGCACCTGGGGGACTTCTGATCAGAGATCAATCTTATGACAAAGTCAGAGCCATCTCCAAAACAACTGCATTTTACAACACCTCATAACATTAGTAAACAAAAAAATCTTGTGATCTTTCCGTATTTTCAACTCAAAAACTATGAACTTAAGTTCCAAAAATTAAAATATGTACTTAATATTCAGATATTGCCCTCTTGTTCATTTGTTCATTGTCGGGAAACTTGTGCAAATGAAGGAGCGTCTACACATATTGGTGTTTTCTTTTGATGAGGTTTGGTGATCTGGTCAAAGGTTAAATTGATTGATGGTGGGAGAGGTTGGAGAGACACTGCTGAGACAGACAGTGCTTTGGAAGGACAGCTCCCCCGTGTGAGCACCGGAGGGTGAAACCACAGACAACTCTCAGGGTAAGGAAGCAAGTGAGCCGCAGTGTAAATGCACTGGTGTCTGTGGAGACCTGATGACCATGAGAATGATTTGTCGCACACCTCGCATATGAATGGTTTCTCAGCAGTATGTGCAGAGGGCTGAGTAGTCCGAGAATGATTTGTCACATATCATATATGTGAATGTCAGTGTATGCGGAAGCCAGAGTCCAAGAACAATCAGTCACATACCTTATATGGTAAATGTTTCTCTCCTGTGTGAATGCGTTGGTGTCTATGGAGGTTTGATAATTGAGAGAATGATTTGCCACACGCCTCACACCTAAAGGGCTTCTCTCCTGCGTGAACTCGCAGGTGCACATGGAGGATCGATGACTTTGCGAATGATTTGTCACAAATCTTGCAAGGGAAAGGTTGCTTTACCTAAAGGAAGAAATAAAAACGAAAGGAAATCTTGTGCACAAGCAGCAGCTTTTATACATATTGATGTCTTCTTTTGGTGATGTTTGGTGATTTGGTCAAAGGTTAAACTGACCTTCTTGAAACAATTGGACTGATGGTGGGAGAGGTTGGAGACAGACACTGCTGAGACAGACAGTGCTTTGGAAAATCAGCTCCCCTGCGAGAGGACTAGAGGGTAAACAACACAGGCAACTCTCAGTGTAACGGAAGCAGGTGAGCTACAATGTGAATGCACTGGTATCTCTGGAAGTCTGATGACCTTGAGAATGATTTGTCGCACACCTTGCACATGAATGGTTTCTCACCAGTGTGTGCTGATTAGGGCTGATTAGTCCGAGAATGATTTGGTACATACCACTGTTACGACGCGGAGGTTGTCCCCCTTTTGAGACGTAACGCCGAATCCCCCAAAGAGGAATACCTCGCCTCGTAATCTGTTAAAAGTGTGTGGGAAGATGAACAGTCCTTCAGTAACATTTAGTGATTAACTAACAGAAATACCTGACACTCACTTTAAAATGAACACTTAATGTATTTATTTAACTAACATGGAACTTTAACTAAACAAGTAACATATTGAATAAAATAAGATTCTACTGGAATGCTGTTCAAATAAATAATGCGCATTGATCAACAAAAAAAAATCGAATTTAGTCACTCCCAAAAAATATACAACCAGGTTTTGTGTCTTTAGGAACCTTCTGGAGATTCTTGGTTGATTTCTCTGTCTGTACGTTCTTTCTGATTTGGTACTTTCACTGGTTAGATGTTCTTTTAAGACATGTATAAAGCTGGCAGAGTTGAGAGCTGAGAACTCTTGGCAACTGGCATTTGTTTTCCCTATCTCAAGACTTGAGTGGTGGCAGTCGCTATATCCTGTATTTTCCCCTTGCACTCTCTTTTATACCTGTGATAACCTATCAATTTTCCGACAATAGGATTGGTCTGATTTTGTCAACACCATCAAATTCAAATGTTATAGGTTCCTGGTAGCTGAGTGCCTGCTTTAAATTGATGGGGTAAAATAAAAAGGTTGCCTTGTCAAGACTACTGCTTGACGTTTTGATACAAATGTTTCAGCTTGGACTCGGTATATATTTTGCATTTTAAACCTCCAGGCACTGAAACAAAACACCAGCTTTTAAAGGGACCATACAATGTTTTTTCCCTATAGCATTTTTATAATTTTTTGCATCTTTACTGATGGGGGTAGTATAGAATTCTTAGTATGAGGCCGTTCTTTAGTTATACTATAATAACTAGACGAGGTTAAGGTAATTATTAAGTGCCTTATATATATAGTAAGAATTCACAATGTGCCTGGAACAATATATGTATTATAAATTGCAAAGATATTATAAATTGTGTAACCACAAATTAACCAAGTATTATAAGCTTAAACTGTATTTTCAACCCTGTATTGTGCGCCTTGGCCAACATCGTTCTGAATGCAGCATGATGGGAAACACAGTGGTAGACAGACCAACTTCTTGAATACAGTGGAGCATTGAAAAGCAGCTTCTGTTATCTGTTTTTGAATATGCGAAAAGCAAGTTTAATCATAGGCTTGCTATTTAAGGGAGTAAATTCGTTCATGGGTAGTGAGGCTGGCGCAGTCTCTCAAGCTGATAAAGGAGGCCCAGGTTCCAGCGAAAGAGTGACTCCTTTCACCAATTAAAAATTATAGATGTTGGCTATGGCCTTGGTTACTGGTAATGATGTGGGTTAGGTTTCCTAAGTGAAGGGGGAGGAACCTACATGGGCAATAAGCTAATAAGCTTCTATTCCTGTTGACAGGTGGAACGTTATTGGCTAAGGTAACAAGGTAATTATGTTGAATATTGTGATTGGGTATCGGTTGATGATCAGTGACTGCTTTGAAATCGTATTTTGTGTTCGCAATTGCAATAGGTTAACAACATCAAAATGTTTACTTATCTGCGGGTTAGCACAAAAATGGCACTGAGACCTTTTCAGCTTATTACAATGTAAGTTACAGAATATTGATGTTGAAATGGCTGTTTTACGCGAATATAAGGCACGCATCTTAACTTAAGGTTCCCCCACCACCTCGTCCCGCCCCCTTGTTCTCCCATCCAGGATATTGGTGTAGAGATCAACCACAGGTCCCTTTGCTGAATCTTCTCTCATTCACTTGGGAACTCATATCATCATTACAACATCTTATTCATTACTTAGCAGACGCTGGGTTTTTCTGTCCATTTTCTTCCGTGTCCTTACTCATCCCATTTCACAATGCCTCCTCCCCCTCCACCCCACCACCCGCTCTCCCCACCCCCACCGCCCCCCCCCCGCCCCCCCGCAAAGAAAAATGGAAAAAGTACTTAATTCTAATTTCTGTTGACGTATTTTTCTCCTATGTGCCGCAGTGTGTTCCTGTCATTTGCATTTATGTACTGTACTTCACTGCTACTTGTTTTAGAGTAGAGTCTGTCCAGAGCATAAAGAGCTATCACTCTTTATGACAGTTGCTAATTCGATCCATCAATGAATTAACTCACACGGGTACACTTTTCTACTTGAACACCGTCAAACTGCTGGTTTTGCTCGCAGACTCTGTTATAATTTTCCTGTTTATTCCCCGAAAATACAGTCAACTTAGTGGCAATGATGATTCTGTCTCAGGGCAAGTGCGGACTCTGCAAAACTGTTACTCACTACCTGGTGGCCATGGCTTCGGCTGATCCACTGGTCGTTATCCTTGACCTGATACTGAGACGTATACCTGTCGTTTACTGGGTGAAGCTTTATTTCTTTAAGGCCATTCCTATGTATAATATCCATGGAGTTCTCATTTATGCAGCCACAGATTGTTCAGTCTGGTTCACTGTCCTATTTACCTTTGATCGAGAATATGCCAACTGAATTTTAGTTTCGGAGTGCTAACAGCGCACCTGGCTTCCTCCAATTTTAAGAAAGCTTCAAGCTATCAGCCTGATCAACCAAGGAAAATGAAAGAAATCTGTGCAATGGTTGGGTTAAGCTTTCTGTTAATTATTAAAAACAACAGTTGTTACCATTTTGCCTTCTTAATTGTCAATAAAGATTTTGCATTTATAATTTTGAAGTTCTTGCCGAATGTTTGCAGAACCAGATGACTTAATTCACAGTTGGGAATTTATTGAATAGTTCAACCCGGTGGAGCACCATGAATCAAATTCAAACTGTCAGCACAAGTTCGTGCTTCTGATCTCTATAGTTTTCCCGGGTTGGAGAGAGGAATCAGCACAGGTTCGTGCTCCTGATCTCTTCAGTTATCCCGGGTTAGAGAGCAGAATCAGCACAGGTTTCTGCTCCTAATCTCTATACAGTTATCCTGGGTTACAGAGAGGGTTCAGCATAGCTTCCTGTTCCTGATCTCTATGCAGTTTCCGTGAGTTTGAAAGAGAACGACCAATTGAAAAAAAATCATAAAATGATTCAATGGGAAAATCAATCGTTATTGTTGTCAATTTACCAAATATTATCCAAAAAGTAGTAAACGGGTATCCGAATTATTATCCTCTATTGAACGACAACCTCACTAACCAAAGTTTAGAACATAAAGAAACAAAATCGACTCACTTTAAGTAGGGTGGTTGTTTGACAGGTAACATAAAATTTCGGACTTTATCAGACATGCAGCCATTGAAATGTAAACCAATAGAGATGTATTTGGAATAAAAACCAGACCTCTGTAGTTCTGAATAATCCAGAAAAAGGGCAGATTATTGAGAGTGAAGTGGAAGATAAGAAGACTGAACAAGGCATTTCATTAATAATGTTATATTGAGCGTTGGTGTTCGTGTCTCAGCATTTGACAAATATCAATTTTCAATAGCCAATATAAAAAAATGTCGCATCGAACACAACAAGTTATTTCTGGTCTGGTAAATATGTCCAGTTCATGGTTTATAATTGGAACTGGATTTAGTGACTGACAAGGGTACTGAGAGAAGTGATGAGTGGACAGTAAATCTGAACGGTTATTCAGTTAAACAGGGGCTATGGAATCTAGATATAGGTGATAGCAAAACCAAGGAAACGTTATCCAGGTAAAGGTGGTTTAGTGAACTAAAGCTGGATACGAAACCTTAATCAGATACACCAAAAGCATGAATGCGATGCCATTGCATTAAAACATAGTGATACAGTTAGGGTACACAGAGTTAATAAATATTTACAGAGACTTACAAAATACACCAGCAGCAGCAAGGAGTGGATAGTATATTTCCTCGATCTTCTCGAGAACCCGCAGTATCTGAGTATTCAATGGGACTGTTGGTTTCTGAGAACATGATGAACTCTGATGCATTTTTCCCGCATGTTCCACTCTATGTCTCAGGCCACGCGACATCTTGTTGAAGGACAGAATATTGAAAGGAGTCCCTTATTTATTGTGAAGAGAATCTCCCCGGTGAAACGGGCTGGTACCAGGGAGACTGGTATTGTTCACAGTGATCAAACAAACAGATTGTGTAAGATCTGTAGTGTCAAAAGTTCTGTACTCAAAAATCTCTTAATCTTACATATAACATTAACAACTGATCTAACGTCAGTCACTGCGAAAATGAAGACCTAATACATGTAAATCTCTGTGTGCAGAGTTTCTCCTTGATTTCACTCATAGTTTTTAAGTATAAGTCATTACAGGGTTGGCTTGGATGTGGGAGTAGCAGCGAATAGACTCCCAGAAGCTTGGGACAGATTACTAAATATTCCTGGGTAATGATGGTTCAGGAAACATAGGGAAGGAGAGAAAGGAGGAGGTCGGGTATTGAGTAAGAATAATATTACGGAGCTGGAGAGGGAAGATATCATCGGATCACAAAATCATAGGAAGTCACAACTCGAAGGGGGCCATTCACCCCATCGTGTTTGTACCGAGAGAGAAGGTGCAATCATCCACAGCCCTGCCGGGCACAACTGCCCAAGTATGCATGCATTTTAAATGTAGTGAGACTTCTTACCTCCACCAAACTTTGAGGGAGTGAATTCCAGGATGAAAGATTTTCCTGCATTTCCCCCTAATCCTTCATCAATTACTTTAAATATTTGGTTAGCATACTCAGCTGTGGTAAATAGGCAATAGGTCACATAAACACCTCCTTTACACCACCAGCTGTTTCTTCTGTTCTCCTCCAACCCATCCAATCTTTCTGCACTGACAACATTTTCCAGTCCTGCCAATGTCTTCACAAATCTTCTTTGCACTCTGCACTGGAATTACATCCTTCCTGTCATGTGGTGACCCGAACTGCATACAGTATGGAAGATATATTTTAGCTCGAGCTAAACACACTCTTGGTAGACGCCTCTTGCTCTCATATTCTATACTTGGGCTCATAGAGGAACACATCAAATTCCTACATAATCACGTTATCTATGTTTAAGTATCTTTGGAAATAAGCTCTAAGGTCCCCCTTTTCGTTCACATGATTGAATATTTATTGTGTTCCCTTGCTTTTTGAACTTCGCAAAATAATTTTTTTTCCAGATTGAATTCTAATTTACATCTTTCTGCTCAACTGACCGAGTCATTTATATCTTCCTGCAGTCTGATTGTTTTCTTTCATTTATGTGAATTTATTGCTGATGTCTCATTATCTGAGTGGCTTGCTCGGCCACTGCAGAGAGCTGCAGTTCTGGAGTCTCGTGCATGCCAGGCCTGGTAACCCAGAGCAGATTTCTTTCTGATGAGAATTGTTTCATGATCATCATTTGCCTTTTCTAAAATTCCAGATTTTTATCGAATTCAAATATCACAAGCTGCCGTGCTGTGACTCGAACCCAGGTCACCAGAGCGTTACCCTGGGTTTTCTGGATTACATACGACTGGATGACAGCACCACTGCCTCTTCCCTATTAATTTTTGTGCCATCATCTTTATCACATCGGAACATTTGACTCAAAACCGGGGATATCGGCGACAAAAAAAGGGGGCCGGATACTAATCCTGGTGAAACATTGCTGGTAGTAGTTTCCATTCGCAAAAAGAGAACACACATAGGTCATAGAACAGTACAGCACAGGACAGGCCCTTCGCCCACGATGTTGTGCCAAACCTTTTCCAGAACCAAGATCAAGCTATGCCACTCCCTATTGTTCTAGTGTGCCCCATGTGCCTATCAAATAACCGCTTGAAAGTTCCTAAAGTGTCCGACACCACTATCACAGCAGGCAGTCCATTCCACATGCCAACCACTCTCTGAGTAAAAAACCTACCTCATACATCCCTCCTATATCTTCCACCACGAACCTTATAGTTATGCCCCCTAGTAACAGTTACATCCACCCGAGGAAATAGTCTCTGAACATCCACTCTATCTAACCCCTCATCATCTTATAAACCTCTATTAAGTCTCCTCTCAACGTCCTCCACTCTAAAGAGAAAAGCCCTAGCTCCCTCAACCTTTCCTCAGAAGACCTACCCTCCAAACCAGGCAGCATCCTGGTAAATCTCCTCTGCACTCTTTCCAGTGCTTCCACATCCTTCTTATAGTGAGGTGACCAGAACTGCACACAATATTCCAAATGTGGTCTCACCAAGGTCCTGTACAGTTGCAGCATAACCCCACGGCTCTTAAACTCAAACCCCCTGTTAATAAACGCTAATACACTATAGGCCTTCTTCACAGCTCTATCCACTTGAGTGGCAACCTTCAGAGATCTGTGGATATGAACCCCAAGATCTCTCTGTTCCTCCACATTCCTCAGAACTCTACCTTTGACCCTGTAATCCGCATTCAAATTTGTCCTACCAAAATGAATCACCTCGCACTTATCAGTGTTAAACTCCATCTGCCATTTTTCGGCCCAGCTCTGCATCCTATCAATGTCTCTTTTCAGCCTACAACAGCCCTCCACCTCATCCACTACTCCACCCAATCTTGGGGTCATCTGCAAATTTACTGATCCACCCTTCAGCCCCCTTCTCCAAGTCATTTATAAAAATTACAAATAGCAGAGGACCCAGCACTGATCCTTGTGGTACATCGCAGGTAACTGGTCTCCAGTCTGAAAATTTTCCATCCACCACCACCCGCTGTCTTCTATGAGATAGCCAGTTACTTATCCAATTGGCCAAATTTCCCTCTATCCCACACCTCCTTACTTTCTTCATGAGCCGACCATGGGGGACCTTATCAAACGCCTTACTAAAATCCATGTATATGACATCAACTGCTCTACCTTCATCGACACACTTAGTTACCGCCTCAAAAAATTCAATCAAAGTTGTGAGGCAAGACTTGCCCTTCACGAATCCGTGTTGACTATCCCGGGTTAGGCTGCATCTTTCTGAATGGTTGTAAATCCTATCCCTCAGAACCTTTTCCATTAACTTACCGACCACCGAAGTAAGACTAACCGGCCTATAATTACTATCATTCCTATTTCCTTTCTTGATCAGAGGAACAACATTTGCCACTCTCCAGTCCTCTGGCACTATCCCCGTGGGCAGTGAGGACCCAAAGATCAAAGCCAAAGGCTCTGCAATCTCATCCCTTGCCTCCCAAAGAATCCTAGGATATATCTCATCTGGCCCAGGGGACTTATCGACCTTCAGGTTTTTCAACATTGCTAATGCATCTTCCCTCAGAACATCTGCCTCCTCCAGCCTATCAGCCTGTATCCCACTCTCATCCTCAAAAACATGGCCCCTCTCCTTGGTGAACATTGAAGGAAAGTATTCATTCATCGCCTCGCCTATCTCTTCTGACTCCATGCACAAATTCCCACTCCTGTCCTTGACCGGCCCTAACCTCACCCTGGTCATTATTTTATTCCTCACATAAGAGTAAAAAGCCTTGGGGTTTTCCTTGATCTGACCCGCCAACGACTTCTCATGCCCCCTCCTAGCTCTCCTAAGCCCTTTTTTCAGCTCATTCCTTGCTAACTTGTAACCCTCAATGGACCCAACTGAACCATGTTTTCTCATCCTTACATACATTTCCTTCTTCCTCTTGACTAGACATTCAACCTCTTTTGTGAACCATGGTTCCCTCACTCGGCCATTTCCTCCCTGCCTGACAGGGACATACCTATCAAGGACACGCAGTATTTGTTCCTTGAACAAGCTCCACTTTTCATTTGTGCCTTTCCCTGTCAGTTTCTGTTCCCATCTTATGCTCCCTAATTCTTGCCTAATCGCATCATAATTACCCCTCCGCCAATTATAAACATTGCCCTGCCGTACGGCCCTATCCCTCTCCATTGTAATAACGAAAGACACCGAATTGTGGTCACTATCTCCAAAGTGCTCTCCCACAACCAAATCTAATACTTGGCCCGATTCATTTCCCAGTACCAAATCCAATGTGGCCCCACCTCTTGTCGGCCTATCCACATATTGTGTCAGGAAACCCTCCTGCACGCACTGTACAAAAACTGCCCCATCTGAACTATTCGACTTATGAAGGTTCCAATCAATATTTGGAAAGTTAAAGTCACCCATGACAACTATCCTGTGACCTCCACACCTATCCATAATTTGCTTTGCAATTTCTTCCTCCACATCTCTATTACTATTACGACTACAATCATTCATTAATCTTTGCTCTTGTCGATAATTCAATCACAGATCCGATTGCTGCTGTTCCCTGCAGCCCTTGGGCTTCCTTTTTGACGAGCCTGCCATTGTGGAACGTTGTCAAAAGTCTTGCTAAAATTCACATCCACCCTGCTGTCCATGCCGCCTTATTTCTCACAGCCATAAAACAATCAATTGAGTTTGTCGGAATTGTCCTCCACTTAATAAATCTATAATGCATTTCCTTGACTCCAAAACTTTCATACTTCCGTTCTTAGCATCTATATTTCATCGAATAATTTGTTATCTCACTCCTTGAGTTTATTTATCGATAGACACGTGTGAACACAACTGCAGAACCTCACAGGATTATCAATGGCCCAAACACTGGAACTTACTCGACTTCACCTTAATTGGACTCAACGCTTTGCGTTTAAGCTCCATTCGCCTCTGCATCACCTGAACATTTTTGTCAAACCAATTGATGTTCCCTGGTGAAGAGATCAAGGATCTGTCCGCTGCTGCTCGTCATGATAGAGTTGAGGGTAGACTAGTCACTCTGGGCACACGGTAACTGCTGGTGGCTGGAGGTTGAGAGGCTGGCACTGAAGCGTTGAGTGAGTAGGGCCACCTTGCTGGGATCTTTGAGGCCGCTATTGTTCCTTTTCTTGCAGCACCAAGCTGGTGGGGATTGTAGGTGGGCTAAAGTCTAACAGTCCTCGGTACCTGTCATGATGCAGGTGACGTGGATATCTCTGGGATCTCTTGCTCCAATTCAGGTGAAGCCGAGTAAGTTCCAGTGTTTGGGCCATTGATAATCCTGTGAGGTTTTATATTTGTCTCACTGGTGGAACAGGGTGTTGGGTGTTCTGGACAATTCAGCTGAAAGAGGATATTGTGGAAGTTTGCATTCCCATTCCTTCCTTGCCCATCATCCCCATCCAGAGATTAACGCTCTTCTGGCTTTGGTACTGAAATCTCTGAGGAGGGTCAGTTTGTCACCTGTTGATTCTCGGGCTAGGAGTTGTTAACGATGGGTGCAGAATGATTTCTTCTTCCGTCTATTGTTTCAAGTGCAGCAAAGTATGTGCCGTTGACAGCGACAAGATGATTCTTCACTATGGGGAGCCGGGCAGTCATGATAAGCTCCCATAACCCAGAGAAAGATTGACTGAAGCGTCGGTCAAGTTGATTTCTGGTGGTGAAACCGACCGCATGGAGGCAACGTTCAGCTTCTGGAAGGCCTTCCCAGAAAAATGGCCGCCCTCCATTTTCTCTGTCAGCTGGCCTTTTCGTGTGCACTCCAAATCACACTTAGAGCAGCAATGTCCGGGTTGAGGAGCCTGATTCCCTGAGCTATGATGATGAGTTGATGCTCAGGTCACTGTTGAGATTGTCTAAGAGTGCCCTGACGTTCCAACTCCCAAGCTTGATTTTGAGCGGAGGACACTCTTGCTTAACGCCGAGTTCCGCACGGTATCGGCAAAGCAGAGACTTGTTTCAATCGCAAGGAACTTCCAAGACAATTCGAGGCCAGATTCTGTGAGACAATAACACGTTCTTTGTCAGTTCATAGACATTTATGTAAAAACACATGGTAACAACAGACTGAAGCTGAAAAATCAGTCGAGAAAATAGCCAGGCACAGAATGGGTGAGAGATTGATTTTTCTCGTTTCTCGCAGTGGTGAGGGAAGGGCAGTCAACTCACCCAATATTTTTAAAATATAGCAGAAGATCCGCAATACAGAGAGAGAATTTTGATCTTATAGAACCTTCTATTCTTCAGTGGAAAACATCTTCTTGAGGGCGAGAGGAGCGCAAGAATTTGACGTAAACTTTGGAAGATAATATGGATCTAGGTTTGTCCACAATTGACAGATGAGTAAATGATAAAATCAATGGAGCAGATTCCGAATAGAAGCAGAGCATTACGGTTCCCCAGAGTATTCCAATGCAGAAACACAGTCTCGGCTCAGTGACGTCCAGGAATTTGAAGCCAGGGTTGAGAGAATTTCGGCAACAAAGTATTTTCCACATCTTGATCTAAGCTCACTAGGTAGGTCAGGTGAAGGGCTTTGACTTATCAGAGAGAGACTGTTTGTATTCACAGTTAACCTGAAGTTAGTGTTAAACTGCTTTCACCGTTAAAATCAGGGGAACTCAGTCAGCAGCATTGAGAACTTAAATCAGAGAAAGAGCAATATGGCAGCAAATGGTCATGGAAGGAAGAACATAAGTCTGGAGATCGAATTGACTGGAAACTCCATCACAGCTCAAAAGCAGCAGCCACTGAGGCAGCTGGAGGCAGAGACACATCACACAATCCACAATGAAAGGAACAAACGATGGGTGGAATCAATACAGGATTCCAGCAAACCGTTGACAACAATATCAAACACGTTCTCCTCATCGCTGTCAAGTCGGTTTGTGGCCGACGTACTCAATAACTCATTCTGAGAGAGACAAGCATGTGTTGGGTGGGTGGAGGTGGGGGTGGGGGGGGGGGGGGGGTGGGGGGGGGGGGGAGGCGGGGGGGATTTATAAATGAAAGAGAGGGAGCCTGTGACCACTGGAGAGAATAGTTTAAACGACCTCTTCACCAAAACTCTGTCTTCGACTCAAACGTGTTCAACTCCATTCCTCAACCCTATCCTTTTCAGCACTACCCCAGTCTGGATTGGAATAGGAAAAGTCACCTGGCAAATTGCTGTTTATGTAGTACATTCCATGAATAAATACTCCTGACAATATTTGAGCAAAGTTAACTGTGATGTTTTGTGATTTATCCTGAGAATAAAAGGAACTATGAAAGATATAGAAAGTTTATTAAAGAACACCAAATCCCACACGTGGACTAACTTAATTCGAGCCATTTGATAATTAATGATATGTTTCAATTCCTGTCTGAATTTATACGAGGCATTGCATAGGTAAATATATTTGTGCATGAACTCAAAGACAGAAGCATATATCCAGCGTGCTGCATGATGGTGATTGTGGTCTGCGCCCAGAAATTGAATGGCCACGAATTGTGCATACAGCATCCGTAACAATATAAACCAACTGTAGATGGCCAGCAGTAATGACCGATTTTCTTCCATTCTCCATCTCTGCATCTTTAAGATCCTCACTACTGTTACTTCCCCGGAGTGCCCTCTTCATTCTATTGTCCCGCACAATGTGCTTCATAGTCAAAGCATGAAGCAGAACAATCAACACCGACGGGACACATGGTGTTAAGGTGATGTCAAAGGAGAAGGATATGACCCAAGCGGTAAACTAGAGAGGCAACCATCCCCAAGTGCTCATTTTCAAAGTAAGTGGGAATGTTTTCCACGAAGCTCAGTCCAAACACAGTCGCTATAACGATGGCCGCAGTTCTTTCAGTGCAATATTTTTTCTGGCAACCTCTGCCAACGAATGGCGATGAATCGATCAAAGGTGAAAGAGATAGTGAACCAGACAGAGCAATCAATGGCTGTGAAAACCTGAGCGATGTTGAGACGATAAACGGGTGCGTACACCAAGAATGAAAATAAGAAATAAATATCATTAATCTCACGAAATATTACATCGAAAATTATCACCAGTCGATCTGCCACTGCAATGGCCACCAGGTAACAAGTGATACATTTAGAAAGGCCGCACTTCCACGGATGGGAGTGACATTTGCCAATAGACAGGTGCCGCAAGAAAAGGAGAATAAAAGGGAAATTCGTGGTACAATTCACAGGGGCAATCAGTTTGAGAATACTTAGGTGGAAATGACCTCATTTCCGCGTATACAGACATAGATATAGATTGCCATGTATTTTTTATTATATTTCCTCGTATTTAACGTTCTATTGCTTATTCTGTTTGGGTGGCAATGTTACAAATTATTGAATCAACATGATTATTGCAAAGTGTGAACCAGAAGTTAATATCAAATAACTTAACTTATTCCAGCCCACTCTATGGAAATGATTATTGATTACGTAAATCCCGCACAAAGTCATTGTCCAACTGTTGCAGAAATATAGCATTAGGTCATGTGGGCATTATTACACAATACGATGCGTGTTTCCTCCAGTACACATCCTGGGAAACGTGTTGAACAACGAGAATGCCAATCAGTTTAATAATATTCTCCCTTGTCAGGTAAAGTAAAGCTGTAATTATAAACGCAGATTTTAAAATTCATGCTCATGCACAGTATTCATTTCGAAAGGCATTGCGGTGGTGGGGGTGTGGGTGGTGATAGAGGGCAAGGGTCAAGGCTCGTCTGCGGCACGTGATGCTCTTCGACCGGCACTGATGTAAGCTAAGATGATGACGGCGTGGATCAGGAGTGTGTAATGGTGTAAACGGATGATAACAATGTGGCTTCGCACTTTACAGTTCCCTGCGTGTTCATTTTATTGCTTGTTTTGGAAGTAAACTTCGAGGAATATGAAAAAGTGGGAAATAGTGTAAAGTGGGCAGAACCGGATTGCCTCGGACTTGAACGCACGTGTTCAAAGCAAAGTGCATTAGCAATCCATCGTGTTAACCTCGCATCCACCCTACCAGGTAACTGCACTAATAAAAAAACATGTTCTCTCTACAACCACTCCCAGGTACCATCGCATCCCGACAGTGCAGAAGGGAGGCTTTTGTGTTTATGAAGTCAGGGACCCCAAAAAAGCATTTCACCCAGGCTTACGCCGCAACCCGACGCATTTACCATGATCAATCGACCTATCCTACACATCTTTGAACACGAAGGAACAACTTAGCATGGACAATCTACCCAACCTATACATCTTTTGGACTGCGGAACGACACCGGAGCACGGAGAGGTGTCCTACCCAAGGAGACACGGGCGAACATTCAGTGACAGTCACTCAAGGCCGGAACCGGAAGCACGACGCTGAGAGGCAGCAGCGCCAACCACTATGTCACCGGGCCTCCCTCAATGAACGCAACGGAATAACGCTACAATGTCTGTGTTTTGGGGATCTCACCAATGGCGAGGATACAAATCTGTCATTTCCCCGCTGGTATTTTTATCACCCAAGAGCAACAAGGGCTTATGCCATCAAAAGCCAGGTCGGTCTCAGGATCAGTAACTTTCTACTTGTAGATTCAATTTTTCTGCTTAGGTCTTCATATCTTCTTTCTCATTGCCCAGACCACCTGTTTACAAATTCTGCCAGATTGCTAATGACGTTTAGCTTTTACCATTTCGTCAATGAACGCCAATTTCACAGCTTCCCATCAAATCACCTGCTACACATTTGAAACACACAGAGGATTAAACTCTAATTCAGGTTAAACATGAGCATTGCAACTGGCGAAGACTCTGCAATCAACTAATCAGATTATTTAAATTAATTTCCGTTGATGACGGCGAAAACCCGATGTGGGGATTTCCCAAGGTTTTCACAGTCCACATCTCTGAGAGGGAGGAGTAATCTCCAACCCCTCACTCAATTCACTCAGTTAATTTCCAGTTCTGTTCTGGCTCCACTTTGGGAGCATCTATTCCATCATTTCAACCTTTTACAGGAGGGCTGCTCATTCCATATTATTAGCACGCTGATTAATTACACGCATTGTTCGAAAATTATAGTGTATTAAATCATCATACATCTCTGAATTTGAAAGAAATCCCTGCTCTCCCTTTCCCCGTATCCATCTTATTTCTCCTCATTGCTCAGCTGTTCATGGAGATCACCATGGAAAGTTGTGAATACATCAACAACAGCAACAGTAGCTTGTAATAACATAACACTTTTAACATCGTGAGGTGCTTTTATGAAATTCACAAGAACGTTGTCAAACATAATTAGACATCGAACCACCTCAGAAGATATCAGGACAGATGAAGGAACATTTGATCTAAGAGAGACATATGTCCGATACTGCTCAGAAAGTGGCCTTTCAGTCTGCCATGGCTCTCTTCAAGAACAGTTATAATTAGGTTAATAGGCTAAATAGTGAAAGATTCAGCATGAAATATGGGAGATATGAGCACTCAGATCTATGCGCGGATGAGCTGTCAAGTGTATTCGCAGACATCTTCAATCTCTGCAGCAATCTGAGGTCCCCATCTGCTTCATGAACAACAATCATCCTGGGACCTAAGAAAAGCCAAACAGATTACCTTAATGATTATGATCCAGTGGCTCTACCTTCCATCATTATGAAGTGCTCTGAAAGGTTAGCCATGGCACGAATCAATTCCAGCCTCCCGGATTGCTTGAATCCACTACAGTTCACCTTCGTTGCAATAGGTCCACAGCAGACGCCATCTTCCTATCCCTGCACTCAACCCTGGAACACCTAGAAAAACAAAGGCACTTGTATCAGACTCCTATTTATTGACTACAGTCCAGGCTTCAACACCCATTATTCCCATGTAACTCGTCTCCAAACGCCGTGGCCTGGGACTCGGCTCATCCCTCTGCGACTCGATCCTGAACTTCCTAACCCACAGACCGCAATCAGTAAAGATAGGCAACAACATCTCCTCCACGATCATCCTAAACAACGGTGCCCCAAAAGGCTGTGTCCTCAGCCCCCTACTATACTCCTTTTACATCTATGACTGTGCGGCCAAATTCCCCTCCAACTTGATTATCAAGTTTGCTGACGACACCACCGTAATGGGGCGGAGCTCAAACAATGACGAGACAGAGTACAGAAATGAGACAGAGAATCTGGTGAACTGGTGCGACAACAGTAATCCCTCCTTCAATGTCAACAAAATGAAGGAGAACGTCATCGGATTCAGGAACCATAGAGGAGAACATGCCCCTGTCTACATCAATGCAGACGAAGTATAAATGGTCGAAAGCGTCAGGTTTTTATGTGTCCAGATCACCAACAGCTTGTCCTGGCCCCTCCATGCCAACACTATAGTTGAGAAAGCCTACAAACACCTCTATTTTCTCAGAAGACTAAGGAAATTTGGCATGTCCGCTACGACTCTCATCAACTTTTATCGATGCACCATAGAAAGCATTCTTTCTGGTTGTAGCTTGGTATGGTTCCTGCTCTGCCCAAGACCAAAAGAAACTACGAAGTGTCGTGAATGAAGCCCAGTCCATCACGCAAACCAGACTCCCATCCATTGATTCTGTCTGCACTTCCCGCTGGTAAAGCAGCCAGCATAATCAAGGACCTCACGCACCCCAGACATACTCTCTTCCACCTTCTTCTGTTGGGAAAAAGATTTAAAAGTCTGAGGTCACGTACCAACCGACTCAAGAACAGCTTCATCCCTGTTGCCATCAGACTTTTGAATGGACCTACCTCGCACTAAGCTGATCTTTCTCTGCACCTTAGCTATGACTGTAGCACTACATTCTACACACTCTCCTTTCCATTTCTATGAACGGTATGCCTTGTCTGTACAGCATGCAAGAAACAATGTTTGGAATAACCTGGAAAGAAAATGGTGAAAACGTTTTGAAAACATCAGAGCGCAAACGTGTGAAAGTAGTGTGGAAATTTAAAGAGTGAAAGTTATGAGAACAAAAGGAGAAAAACTGAGAAAAATTAAAAATGGAACAATGTGAGAATAGTGTGTAAAACTGAGTAAATATGTGAGAAGCACAAAAGGTTCGAAAAATATATGCAAAATCACAGAATGAAACATCTGAGTAGAATGTGAGACACTCTGACGCACAAAATGGCAGCCCCATTCTCTGATGTAACAGTATTTCGAAAGTATTTAATTAGTTAATAGGAATAAGACAACATCACTAAACAAGTTCACTGAGAAAGGTTAATGCTCGTGTAATTTTATTATAGCTTCAATAATATTGCAAGAGGTTCATGACAAACAATAGATACATTGAGATACAATGAGATGAAGACGCTCATGACTGGAATTCCACATTCCACCCTCCGTAAACTTGAAGAATCTAAAGCTCTGCTGCCGGTGTCCTTTCTTGTACCGAGTGCAGTTGAAAACATCATTCTGGCGATCCCTATTGTTTCTCTCTGCGAATGAACGCCTGCATTTTAAAATTCTCATTCCTGTTTTCAAATCCTTCCCTGGCCTCTCAATTCCATTTTTTCAAACCGTTCCATCCTCACAAACTTCACAGATATCTCTGCGCATCTAATTCTGACCTCTTGAACAGCATTAATTTAATTGCTCCGTAGTTGGTAGCCGTGTTTAACGTCAGTTCTGGAAATCCCTCGATAAACGTCTGTTTCTCCATCTCTCCTCCTTTGATGCACGGTGTAGAACCTCCTGCTTTAATCCAGCTATTGTCTGTCTGATCTAATGTCGTCTTATGTCTCCAGATGTCATTTTTTGTGCAATGAGCTGGTGAAGTGACTTGTGACGTTTATCCACGTGAAAGAGTCTAAATAAAATCCAGATGTTATTGTAGCTGCCTTGAATCCTGGAATCTGTATATCTCCCCCTTGTGGTACTCTGTTAATTTCATGAGCAAAGGCTTCTGACCTCGTCCTTTCCGGGATTGAAAGCAATTTCCCTGCCCATTCGCTGAATCGGTTTTCTTTCCTCTGGTTTTGGTAATCGGCCTCCCGTTGATTGACCAGTTATTCTGACTTTAATTCTGTTCCTCTGACAGTTTCTGGAGCAACAATATATCTCCGTTAATCTCCGGATCCCCAGTCATTTCCCCAAATATCTGAACACCGTCTTGCACCAGCTATCCAGAATCAGCCCCGCCCTCCCTCAATCGCTATACAACTGCGCAAAGAAAGCTCATATGGTCTCCAAATGTTAACTCTGTTTCTCTCCACAGATGCTTCCAGACTTGCTGCATTTCTTCCAGTATTTTCTGTTTTTATTTCAGACTTTCAGTATCCGCAATATTTTGCTTTTTTGCCACAACCCACTAAGGTAAAGTTTGATTTGCCATACTCCCTCACCCAGTCCATGTTCCTCTTCTCCATTGGAATAATACGTTTGCTGGTCCAACAGTTCCCCGACTCGATATGTAACCCTGACAAACCCGCTTCTTCACTTCCCAGCCGACACTGTTAACCTTTATCAGACACTGGCAGGTCAGTCTCTGAAACACCACCATTGCCGTTGCTTTAAACAAACACTCATTTTTCCCACTTTTAAACATAATCCTTTCTCCAATTCGCACTTTCGGCTTTACATTTTGAAAGGAATGTTGTTCAGCCACGCTCTCTAGATTCTATTATATTAATGGAATTCCGACCTCCCCCTCCGCCCTGCACCAACACCAATAATCTCAAAGCTGAGCCAAACATGAACTTACTCTGTCTCTCACCCACCTCTCTCTTCACCATCTAAAATTGTATATCCAATGACTCACTCTGTGGACCTCCCACTCCGGGTGGGCAGTCCTCACGGAAATATTGTAACTCTATAAAAATACTCCCGACTTTCCAGCTTCTCCGCAAAAGTTATGAAGCTTTCTTAAAACTGGAGGAAGCCAGGTGAGCGGCAATCGCTCCCAAACTAAAGTTCAGTTGGCATATTCTCGATTATTTGCCCAAAAAGTTATATCTGTCCACTCCTTAATGCATTTGTCTCCCTCTCTAAATACATTTGGACGTTTTATAATTTTTGGGAAGTAATATTCGTTATACTTTATTTTTGAGAATACAGCACACACAACCTTCGTGTCACAAAGCAGGGAGTCATTATGTTCATACAACAGAGTTACTAGTATAACCAGTAATTTAACGAATAGAACCAAAGGGTATTTCAGCATCTCCTTCAACTGCGCTCTGAATTTAGTTTGTGTCATTGCATAAATACAAGTTTTGGTGCAGCAACTTAGAAGCTGAAATACAAATCCTATTTTCCCAATCGTGTAATGTGGCCTGACAGAACTGATGTCCAACCCTCCCAATTGGTCACCGACAGTGTAAAACAGGAAAACGGCCCATAGCACTATTAAATTCCCAGATATGGTAAACATCACAATGATGGATTTTTTCCGGTTCTGCATCTCAGGGTCATTTTGCTTCTCCCCACTGTGCGTGCCCCGGAGTCTCTCGCGGACGATGCTGGCAGCTATGATGTGTTTCACGGTTAAAATATTGAACAGTAGAGCCAGCAAAAATGGGGTAAATGGGGTGGACAGATAGTGGAGAATTTCAATTATTCTCCAAAGCAGTGAAAAACGAACACTCGTTGTTACAACCCAAAACCAGAGACCTTTGGCGAACCGATATTCACTTGTATACTTAAAGTACCAGAAAATGTTCTTAAGACAGCTCAGCACAGTCACTATTCCTGTAAGACGCCGTTTTCTCGTTGTAGTATCTGGCTTTCAGCTTCTGGCAACAAATGGCTACAAATCGATCAAGGGTAAATAGGACAGTGAAGCAGACTGAACAATCTGTGGCTGCGTAAATGAGGACACCGTGGATATTACACACAGGAATGGACTTAAAGAAATAAAGTTTCACCCAATAAACAACAGGTATACGTCTCAGTATCAGATCAAGGATAACGACCAGTAAATCAGCCGAAGCCATGGTCACCAGGTAGTGAATGACAGTTTTGCAGAGTCTGCACTTGCCCCGGGAGAGAATCACTATTGCCACTAAGTTGACTGTATGAACGGGAAATGAACAAGCAAATTAGACCAGAGTTTGCGAGCAAAAGCAGCAGTTTGACGGTGTTCAAGTAGAAAAGTGTACCCGTGTGAGCTAATTCATTGATGGATCGAAACAACAACTGTCATAAAGAGTGACAGCTCTTTATGGTCCAGAGAGACTCTACTCTAACATAATTAGCCGTGAAATACGGAATATAAATGCAAATGACAGGAACGTACTGCGGGACATTGGAGAACAATAATTCATGGGAGAAATAATACATCATCACAGGTTAGATTCAAATACCCTTTCCTTTTTTGGGGGAGGGGGGCGAGGCATTGGGAAATGGGACGAGTAAAGATACGGGAAGAAAATTGGACAGAAAGACCCTGCGTCAGTTTGGCTTTTGCTAAGTAATGAATAAGAAGATGCAGTGATGATATCAGTTCCCAAGCAAATGAGAGGGGAATCAGTAGAGGGGCCGGGTTCTCATCTCCACACCATTATCCTGGATGAGGGAAAGACAAGGGGGCGTGGCGAGGGATGGGGTGGCCTTAAGTTAAAATGGGTGCCTTATATTAGCGAAAATCAGCCTTTTTAACATCAATGTCCTATAATTTTCATTGTAATAAGTTGAAAAGGTGAAAGCACAATTTCGTGCTAACTGTGAGATCAGTAAGCATTTTTATGTTGTTAACTTTTTGCAACTGCCAACAGAAAATACTATTCCAAATCAGTCACTGATCATCGACGGATGATTTCATCAGAAGGAAATACCTCACTTACTCTGGAAATTGAAGGATAAGTAAATAATAATCAGTGGTTAATTAGAAATCGCTTTACTTTATTTAGGGATGGGCAATAAATGCCGGCTTAGCCACGGACGCACATGTCTCACGAATGAATAAAAGAAAAAAAACTGTTTCGCCATCAGCCTTTTTTATCCGAGAATTGAAGTGATGTAACAGCCGAAAGAAAATAGCATAAGCCTTGGATCCCACCGTATCGAGAACATAAAATATCCTTGACTGTTGAGTGTGTGTTAGTGAATGAAATTCCTGTAAAGACATCAAGATAAGATGTGGAAATGCCGGCGCTGGACTGGGGTGGGCACAGTAAGAAATCTCACAACACCAGGACTCACCTGATGAAGGAGCAGCGCTCCAGAACCTCGTGCGACCAAATATACCTGTTGGACTTTAACCTGGTATCAAGATAAGAGACATACTGAAGACAGAGGGTAGTTGTAGAGGATTGTTTTTCAAACTAGAGGCCTATGACCAGTGGTGTGCCTCATGGATCGGTGTTGGGTCCACTATTATTTGTCTTTTATATTGATGATTTGGATGAGAATTAAGGAGGTATGGTTCGTACGTTTGCAGATGACACCAAGGTTGATGGCAGAGTGGACAGTGAAGAAGGTTACCTTGGACTGCAACAGGATCTTGATCAATTGGGCCTGTGGGCTGACGAATGGCAGATGAAGTTTAATTTAGATAAATGTGAGGTGATGCATTTTGGTAGATCGAACCAGGGCAGGACTTACTCAGTTAAAGGGCATTGGGGAGAGTTATGGAACAAAGAAATCTAGAAGTACATGTTCATAGCTACTTGAAAGTGGAGTCACAGGTGGACAGTGTGGTGAAGAAGGCATTCGGCCTGCTTGGTTTCATTCAGGGGCGTAGCCAGGTTCTAAAGTTAGGGGGAATGAGCACATAAAAAAAGGCCCCACGACGCATACCAAACAATTTTAAATTCATTATACATTTTTATTTTGTATTTAAAATCAAAACATAATAAAAACACGTGTGTTATTTAATTATTTTACATTTTAAATGTAAAATGAAAACAAAGCGAAGCAATATGAAAAAGGTATGAAGCAACTACAAGAGCCTCTTTCGTCTCGGCTTCATTCTAGCAAAGTACTTAGCCACCTTGACTTCAGCTATTATCTTTGATAGAACCTGGGCTGATAAGGACTGTATCAGATAATTTTGTATGTCAGGGCTGAGATATGTTGCATTTTGATCAGTCAGTAATAAATGTTGCTCCAGTAATGTATCATTTTTGGCAAACACCTTAATAAGTTCCAAAAAATTGTCTTCATTTGTACTTGGGGAACCTAAACCTTGATACTCGCGATGACCACGGAATGCCAGTCCCTGTTTTCCCAAATAGAGAACCACATCTATAATACGGGTTAGATTCATCCTATTTTTCTCTATCTCTTTCCTTTCCACCGTTTCAAGGCCAACCAAAACAGTTCTGCCGTTGAACAAACAAAATTTGGTAAGGAAAAGATTTTTCTCCGCTTTTTTGTGACTTTCACTTTTTTCATGTTTTTCAATTTTGTGGGTACCTTTAACAAAAATCTTGCAACCAGTTTTTGCATCACTCCAGCCATCTGATCGATTTGCAAAAAGCCAACAAGCAAAACAAAGCATAGTGTTTGCTCTTGGTGAGTAAACCAGCCAATACCTATCCATTTCACAACAACATTTAACTTGTTTCTTGTACCAAGTTGCACTGAAATGACGTCCAGCTTCATCTTTTGGAAAACTGTCAAAATTATCTTTAAGATCTGGCTGACAAGGGCCTAACTCAAGAAGAGCACGTACTAGATCAGGTGTTACAGGTGTTTCGCAAAACAGGTGTGGATCTGTTGGGTATTCCGTATGTGTGTCAATGATTGCACATAGTCTTACCTTGTCATCTTCGTCCTCTGGACGATAGTCTACTGAAGTGGTCACGTCTTCTCGGGGCTCCACTTCCACCACCTGTGCAGCCGCAGCAGCCAGGATGCTGTCACCAGCCCCAAGGACGAAAGTAGGTACTCGCAAGTCTTTCGCGGGTTCCACCTCAACGTGCAACCACAACGGCCTGTGCACTGTCTCCATCTCCTGGGCTGAAGGTAGGTGGCAAGTCTTCAGAGGGTTCCACCTCTGGCACAGTGGACGTCGTGTGCTTGCCGAATGAAAAGTAGGCATCCAATCTCTGACATTTTGACGATTCTTTTTCTTGATTTGCAACTTCTTTCATTTTCTTTCTGTCCCACCCAGATAGTTTCTTCTTCTTCGTGGTTTTCTCCATGGCATTCCTTATCAGAAAAAAAAATCTATGATAGTTTTTCGAGGCAATCTTAACAATAGACATATAACACCCTCATAATAAAACGAAAAAGCAACTTAAACTTGCCTTTGCAATATATATGCCGTATATTAAATTGAACAACCCCGTAATCCACATCGCCTTTCTCACTTTGCTCCCGCTGAGCATGCGTGGCATGGCGGGTGCACTTGTACTCTCCAGAAACAGGCAATCATGGCAATAATGGCAATCATGTCGCTTCCATAAACTCATTAATTCATTGACTATGCTCGAGACACACGAGCTCAAAATAACCAGTGCTTAAAATGGACAAAGCAATCAAATGTTCATGCAAACGGAGAGATACAAGGTGCGAGATTCTAGTTCAGCTTTGGAGTAGCTAATTCTAATGATACACAGTATTGAATGAATGGTGACTGAGACGATAAATTACGCGCCGAATATTTTCACTAAACCATTCCTGCGATGTCAGACTCTTGTTCTTGATCTTTGCTATGTACTTAAATGAACCGGTTTATTTAAATTAAAGCTGCCAATGTTGGACTCTAAAGTGGTTTAAATTCTTCAAGTGATAATCACCAAATCTATTTACTCACCCAATCTCGGCTGGAGATGTCCGTCGGCGAGGGATGCTTGGTCTCGACTGCCCGTTCGTCGCGGTAGCTGCATATTTATGTCCTTCGCGGCCTCTGCAATTATCCTCGTGATTGCATGCCCTCTCGGGAGATTGCATGCCTTCCTCGCTGCCTGAAGTCCCAGCATCCGTATCGCATCCCGCAATTGCAGTACACGGATCGAGGACTTCAGATCTCGGGAAGAGATCTGACGGGCCCGTGAGGAACACCCCGTTGAAAAGGCGCCACTTTTGAAGAACGTGCTCAGGGAGAGCGGTCGCTCTCCCTGCTCCCCGTCTCGCTACGCCACTGGTTTCATTGGTCAGAACATAGAATGCAGGAGTTGGGACTCTTGTTGAAGTTGTACAAGACATTGGTAAGGCCACACTTGGAATATTGTGTCCAGTTCTGGTCACCCTATTATAAAATGGATATTGTTAAACGAGAAAGAGTGCAGAAAAGATTTACTAGGATTGACAAGGAGAGGCTGGATAGACTGGGATTATTTTCCCCTGGAGCATAGGAGGTTTAGGGGTGATCTTGTAGAGGTCTATTAAATAATGAGCAGCATAGATCAGCTAGATAGTCAACATCTTTTCTCAAAGACAGGGGAGTCTAAAACTACAGGGCATTAGTTTAAACTGAGAGGGGAGAGATACAAAAGGGTACAGAGATGCAACTTTTTCACACAGAGGGTGGTGAGTGTCTGGAACAAGCTGCCAAAGGTAGTAGTAGGGGCGGGTGCAATTTTGTCTTTTAAAAATTGTTTTGGCAGTTACATGAGTAAGATGGCTATCAAGGGATATGGGCCAAACGGAAACAATTGGGACTAGCTTAGCCGTTAAAAGGGCGGCATTGACAAGTTGGGCCATGCTGTAAACCTGTATGACTCTATGACATACCAAAAAGATGGCTCTGACCCAAGTTTGAAACATTGTGCTTAATTAGCTTTACCAAATGAATTTGATCCATCTCGCATTATTGGCGAATTATAAACCAATTAGTCATTTACAACAATTGGTTAAGATGAGCTGACAACATCTTACAAGTATAAAAATGAGGGTTTCGGGGAATCAATTTGTGAGCATGTTATCACAGGATTGATTGACCAGAGGTTTTTGCTTCAAGCTATCGACCTGATCAACCAGGGAAAATGAAAGCAATCTATTTACTGGTTGGGTTACGCTATCTGTTAATTATTAAAAACAAAAATTGTTACCATTTAACCTTATTAATTGTCAATAAATGGTTTGCATTTATAATTTTGAAGTGTTAATTCTTGCCCAATGTTTGTAGAACCAGATGTCCTAATTAGCAGTTGGGGATCGTTCCTGTTACGTGGTGACCCGAACTGCATGCAGTACGGAAGTTATATTTTAGCTAGAGCTAAACACACTCTTCGTCGACACTCCCTGCTCTCAGGTTCTCTATTTGGGCCAATAGAGGAACACATCGTACGTCTACTTAGCCACGTTATCTATGTTTAAGCATCTTTGGAAAACACTCTATGTCCCCCTGTTCTTTTACACGATTTAACATTTGTTGTATATTCCCTTGCTTTTTGCACTCCTCGAAATAAATTTTTTTCCAGATTGAATTCTTTTTTTCACCTTTCTGCCCGACTAACCGATTCCTTTGTATCTTCCCGCAGTCCGATTGTTTTATTTCATTTATGGGAATTTATTGCCGATGCCCCATTTTCCCGTGAACTGAGTGGCTTGCTTGGCCGCTTCAGACAGCTGTAGCTCTGGAGTCCCGTGTAGGCCAGGCCAGGTAACCCAGAGCAGATTTTTTTCTGATGTGAACGGTTTCATGACCATCATTTGCCTTTTCTAAAATTCCAAATTTTTATTGAATTCAAATATCACAAGTTGCCGTGGTGTGACTCGAATCCAAGTCACCAGAGCGTTTTCCTGGGTTTTCTGGATTAGACACGACTGGATGGCAGCACCACTACCTCTTCCCTATTAAATGCATGACCAATTTATGTGTCATCTTCTTCATCACATCAGTGTATTTGAGTCTAAACCAGGGGCCACAAAAAAGGGGACAAAGGGATGGCGATGCGAACCCTGGTGAAACATTGCTGGGAGCAGTTTCCATTCGCAATAATCGAACACACCAATCATTCATTACTCTTTGTTCTTGTCAATAATTCAATTCTGGGTCCGATTGCTACTGTTTCTTGAAGCCCAAGCACTTCTACATTTTGATGAGCCTGCCATGTGGAACTTTGTCAAACGCCTTGCGAAAATTCACAACCACCGTGCTGTCCATGCCACCTTATTTCTCACCGCCATAAACAATCAACCGAGTTTCTCCTCCACTTAATAAATCTATAATGCATTTCCTTGACTTCAAAGCACATCATATTATCTTCGTAAATGAATTTCATTTAATATTTTGTTTCTCAATCATTAAATGCAACGTATTGATTGACCGGCAATTGTGAATACGACTGCAAATATAACTGCAAATATATCATTATGGACTTCTTTGTCGATCACAAAGATTATATTTTAGGTCTCGATTAGAGCAGCCCCGGCATGCAGACACCGCTCCTGACCCCCGATTGGCCGATACCCTCGATGCCCACCGAATGGCCGAAGCCCCTTCCGCATCCGACTCGTCCATCTCGCCAACCCCAAATTCTAATCCCCTCACGGATAAACCTCCCCTCTTGCAATCTCGAAATTGGATCTTTAAACTCATCTGCTTTCCGGCAGCCGGTGCTGTAAAAATGTGGGCGTGTCCTCTTTCCATCCGATTCTGCAGAGCTGGACTGAAGGCCTCAGGAATGAGCTGACCTGCACAGTTCTGGCCTGCCTGAGTGGAAAGGTCCGGCGATACATAGAACATAGAACATAGAACATTACAGCGCAGAACAGGCCCTTCGGCCCACGATGTTGCACCGACCAGTTAAAAAAAAACTGTGACCCTCCAACCTAAACCAATTTCTTTTCGTCCATGAACCTATCTACGGATCTCTTAAACGCCCCCAAACTAGGCGCATTTACTACTGATGCTGGCAGGGCATTCCAATCCCTCACCACCCTCTGGGTAAAGAACCTACCCCTGACATCGGTTCTATAACTACCCCCCCTCAATTTAAAGCCATGCCCCCTCGTGCTGGATTTCTCCATCAGAGGAAAAAGGCTATCACTATCCACCCTATCTAAACCTCTAATCATCTTATATGTTTCAATAAGATCCCCTCTTAGCCGCCGCCTTTCCAGCGAAAACAATCCCAAATCCCTCAGCCTCTCCTCATAGGATCTCCCCTCCATACCAGGCAACATCCTGGTAAACCTCCTCTGCACCCTCTCCAAAGCCTCCACATCCTTCCTGTAATGTGGGGACCAGAACTGCACACAGTACTCCAAGTGCGGCCGCACCAGAGTTGTGTACAGTTGCAACATAACGCTACGACTCCTAAATTCAATCCCCCTACCAATAAACGCCAAGACACCATATGCCTTCTTAACAACCTTATCTACTTGATTCCCAACTTTCAGGGATCTATGCACACATACACCTAGATCCCTCTGCTCCTCCACACTATTCAAAGTCCTCCCGTTAGCCCTATACTCAACACATCTGTTATTCCTACCAAAGTGAATTACCTCACACTTCTCCGCATTAAACTCCATCCGCCACCTCTCGGCCCAACTTTGCAACCTGTCTAAGTCTTCCTGCAAACTACGACACCCTTCCTCACTGTCTACCACACCACCGACTTTGGTGTCATCAGCAAATTTGCTAATCCACCCAACTATACCCTCATCCAGATCATTAATAAATATTACAAACAGCAGTGGCCCCAAAACAGATCCCTGAGGTACACCACTTGTAACCGCACTCCATGATGAATATTTACTATCAACCACCACCCTCTGTTTCCTATCCGCTAGCCAATTCCTGATCCAATTTCCTAGATCACCCCCAATCCCATACATCTGCATTTTCTGCAGAAGCCTACCATGGTGAACCTTATCAAACGCCTTACTAAAATCCATATATACCACGTCCACTGCCTTGCCCCCATCCACCTCCTTGGTCACTTTCTCAAAAAACTCAATAAGGTTAGTAAGGCACGACCTACCTGCCACAAAACCATGCTGACTATCACCTATCAATTCATTACTCTCCAAATAACTATAAATCCTATCCCTTATAATTTTTTCCAACATCTTGCCGACAACAGAAGTGAGACTCACCGGTCTATAATTCCCGGGGAAGTCTCTGTTCCCCTTCTTAAACAATGGGACAACATTCGCTAACCTCCAATCTTCTGGTACTATACCAGAGGCCAACGACGACCTGAAGATCAGAGCCAGAGGCTCTGCAATCACTTCTCTTGCCTCCCAGAGAATCCTTGGATAAATCCCATCCGGACCAGGGGATTTATCTATTTTCAGACCCTCCAGAATATCCTGCACATCCTCCTTATCAACTGTAATACTGTCTATTCTACTCCCTTGCAACCCAGTGTCCTCCTCAGCTATATTCATGTCCCCTTGCGTGAACACCGAAGAGAAATATTGGTTCAATGCTTCACCAATCTCCTCCGGTTCCACACATAACTTCCCTCTGCCATCTATAACTGGCCCTAAACTTGCCCTAACCAACCTTCTGTTCTTGACATACCTATAGAACGCCTTAGGATTCTCTTTAACCCTATCCGCCAAAGTCTTCTCATGTCCCCTTTTAGCCCTTCTAAGCTCGCTCTTCAACTCCCTCTTAGCCAATCTAAAGCTTTCTAGTGCACTACCCGAGTGCTCACGTCTCATCCGAACATAAGCCTCCTTTTTCTTTTTAACCAACAAAGAAACTTTTTTGGTGCACCACGGTTCCCTAGCCCTACCAATTCCTCCTTGCCTGACAGGGACATACCTATCACAGACTCGCAGTAGCTGCTCCTTGAAAAAACTCCACATGTCGGACGTTCCCAGTCCCTGTAATCTCCTAGTCCAACCTATGTTTCCTAATTCTCTCCTAATAGCCTCATAATTACCCTTCCCCCAGCTAAAACCATTGGCCCGAGGTTCATGCCTATCCCTTTCCATCACTAAGGTGAACGTAACCGAATTGTGGTCACTATCACCAAAATGAGAATCAGAAAAATATCCACTGTCAGGAAGGAGGGGCAAAGTGACAATCGGACCCTGATTTCCAGGAGAATGTCAGGCCAGCTTGTTTCTATTCAATCATCATTCGCTTCTCCCCCTCTTCCTTTCAATCCTGTAAAAGCGATAAGCTCAGCAACGGGGGTGACGAAAGGTTGAGAAATCCAACATTTTCGATTTTATTTGTGAAATCTGTCTCCTTTCAGATGTAAGGGATGGAGGAAAATTTGTGGGGAAGACATTTACCAGTGTTCTTTGTCCCTTGTGGGTTTCAGTGTCCTGTTTGCCGGGCGGGTGCTGTGAACAGGATGCTGTTGGTTGAGTGATGTGGGCTGGGCCAATGGGATTGCTCTGGAGGCGGGAGGAAAAAAAAGGCACCAGAAAGTGAAGAGCTGCAGAGCCGGAGAGAGAGAGCTTTTTCCAGGCAGTGAGAATTCGGTTTGGAGTGAGAGGCAGCCAGGCATTCCCCTGCCTGTTCTTTTCATTACTGCCGAGGAGGACAGCCTTCAGCGCACTCGACCTACTTTGCTGCACAGATAGCTCGCGGCACCTCTGCCTCCTGCGGCATCATCTTCCACACGTGTGTCTCTTCTGGACTGTGTGTGTGTGTCGTGAGTAACTGATGGGGACTATACAATCCAACTGGAACAGAATCTACAAATGTGTTTCTGAGGATGAGTTTCCCCATGTGTGCACCAACGAATGGGCCCCAACGGTTATAGATCAGAGCTCACTGTTTTATGTCTGTTAATTATAATTGTTATTAAATTTATTTTTGATATTCCGATTACAGTACTGACATTTATGGGTAAACAGGGAATTAGCCAAATCAACATCAACCGCTAGGAATTCGGGATCGTATTGATTGAATATTTAAATAGTAGCCCCATATAGTGGTCAGCAGGGGGTTACATTTTTGGAGGCACCGCTGGGATCATTCCAGTTTACCAGACAGGTCAAATAATTTTTTTCCCTGTCAGTCAGTAACAGTTAACCCAATAATTACAACAGGAAAAGTTTTACAGTGTTAGTAGCTCACTTAAGACAATGGCTTTTTCTCAGGCTGCTGACTGGAGCCGCCAAAGGAATATTAGTCTTTCTTGTGGCGTATTGCTGAGCAATGTGCCAATAGATACTAGTGAGGAGACCATTGCTAGGGTCTTAAACACAGTGAAAGTCTTTGGTCGCACCAAGATTTGTGGTCGCCGTGGGGATTCTACTGGCACACAGTTGTTCATACTAGTGGAGTCTAGCATTGATTTAACCCCTGACACTGTACCTCCAGATGTAGGTATTGAAGGAGAAAAACTCTCTGCTCTTCTATATCGCCTTGACAAACTTCTCCATCGTGTTCTTCTTAAGGGAGGAATTACGGCTGCAGACATGAATCGAGCTTGGATGGAACAGCTAGTCAAGGGTGGACTTACTTGAGACATAGTTGCTCTGCGTGTAAAGATGAGCCACACCCTGGACAAACCCCCTTCCTTCTTCCAGCTGATGCAGGAGGTAAGAGAGAAAGCCAGCAGACCGTTTCCATTATACAAAGCTGGGAGAGCCGTGTGCAAAGTCTGTAGTAGTAGGACATACAAGTGTTCACTCAGCTACGCCACCCACTATGCATTTTCCTGAACACTGCAATAGTTGTCATACATGGTGGTGTAACTCCTTTGCTCAGTGCTCGTCATGTATAAATAAGGTACCACTCTTTTCACCCACTATTATACCAGTCATCACACTATAAGGTACATGGTGTAATTGGTTAACTGGGTCCTATGTGATGTACTTCAGCATGGGGGCATGCTGCATTTTTGGTGGGGGGAGAATGTAAGGGACTGAGGAAAATTTGTAGGGAAGACATTTACCAGTGTTCTTTGTCCCTTGTGGGTTTCAGTGTCCTGTTTGCCGGGCGGGTGCTGTGAACAGGATGCTGTTGGTTGAGTGATGTGGGCTGGGCCAATGAGATTGCTCTGGGGGCGGGAGGAAAAAAAGGCGCCAGGAAGTGAAGAGCTGCAGAGCTGGAGAGAGAGAGCTTTTTCCAGGCAGTGAGAATTCGGTTTGGAGTGAGAGGCAGCCAGGCGTTCCCCTGCCTGTTCTTTTCATTACTGCTGAGGAGGACAGCCATCAGTGCACTCGACCTACTTTGCTGCACGGATAGCTCGCGGCACCTCTGCCTCCTGTGGCATCATCTTCCACATGTGTGTCTCTTCTGGACTGTGTGTGTGTGTCATGAGTAACTGGTGGGGACTATACAATCCAACTGGAACAGTATCTACAAATGTGTTACTGAGGATGAGTTTCCCCATGTGTGCACCAATGGATGGGCCCCAACGGTTATAGATCAGAGCTCACTGTTTTATGTCTGTTAAGTATAATTGCTTTAAATTTATTTTTGATATTCCGATTACAGTACTGACATTTATGGGTAAACAGGGAATTAGCCAAATCAACATCAACCGCAAGGAATTCGGGATCCTGTTGATTGAATATTTAAATAGTCGCCCCATATAGTGGTCAGCAGGGGGTTACACAGAGATTATGATTTGATCATCATTCCAGTGTAACTGAGATGAAGAATTTCAATTATCTCCTCGAATTTAGGAAGGTATACGCAGTGACCCAACGCTCTGCGCTTAAGTTCCATTTTTCTCTGCATCTCCTGAACATTTTCGTCAAAGCAATCCTGATGGAGAGATCAAGTAGCTGTCCGCTGCTGCTCGCCATGATGGAGTTGAGGGTAGACAAGGCACTCTGGGCACACGGTAACTGCTGATGGCTGGAGGTTGAGAAACTGGCACTGAGTGAATAGGGCCACCTTGCTGGGATCTTTGAGGCCGTCCATGTTTCTTTTCTTGCAGCATCAAGCCAGTGGAGATTGTAGGTGTGTTAAAATGGTGAAGAGTCTAACAGTCCTCGGTACCTGTCATGGTGCAGGTGACGTGGATATCTCTGGGTTTTCTTACTCCAATGATGGTGAGATCGAGTAAGTTCCAGTGTTTGGGCCATTGATGATGCTCTGAGGTTTTATATTTGTCTTACTGGTGGACAGGGTGTTGTGTGTTCTGGACCATTCGTCAGGAGGAGGATACTGTGGAAGTTTGCATTCCCATTCCTTCCTTTCACATCGTCCCCATCCAGAGATTAATGCTCTTCTGGCTTTGGTACTGAAACCTCTGAGGAGGGTCAGTTTGTCACCTGTTGATTCCCGGGCTTGGGGTTGCTCAGGATGGGTTAGAATCATTTCTCATTCCGTCTATTGTCTCAAGTGCAGCAAAATACGTGCCGATGACAGCGACAAGATGATTCTTCACTATAGGGAGTCGGGCAGTCATCATAAGCTCCCATAATGTGGAGGTGCCGGCGTTGGACTGGGGTAAACACAGTCAGATGTTTAACAACTTATTTAACAACAAACTCCGATAACCCAGAGAAAGATTGACTGAAGCGTCGGACACGTTCATTTCTGATGGTTTAGCCCACCACATGGACGCAACGTTCAGCTTCTGGATGTCCTTCCCAGAAAAATGTCCGCCCTCCATTTTTTCTATCAGCTGGTCTTTTCGTGTGTACACCAAGTCACACTTAGGACAACAATGTCAGGAATGAGGAGATTAATTCCCTGATTTATGATGATGAGGTGATGCTCAGGTTAGTCACTGTTGAGATTGTCTATGAGTGCTCTGACGTTCCAACTCCCAAGCTTGATTTTCAGTGGAAGACACCTGTGCGTTACATTTTAAAATGACCTTCTTTGCTGAACGCCGAGTGCCGCACGGTACTGGCAAGGCAGAGACTTGTTCAATGTGAAGGGATTTCCGAGACAATTGGAGGCCAGATTCTGTGAGACAATAACACCTTGTTTGTCAGTTCATAGACAGTTATTTATGTAATAAATTGGCAGCAACAGACTGATGCTGAAAAATCAGCCGAAATAATAGCCAGGCACAGAATGGGTAAGAGACTGATTTCTGTCGGTTATAGCAGTGGTGGGGGAAGGGCAGTCAACTCACCCAATATATTTTAAATATAGCAGAAGATCTGCAAGTCAGAGGGGGAATTTTGGTCTAAAAGAGCCGTTTATTCTTCAGTTAGAAAACACCTTCTTGAGGACGAGCGGAGCTCAAGAATTTCAAGTAAACCTTGGAAGATTATATGGATCTAGATTTGTCCACTGTTGACAGATCAGTAAATGATAAAAGCAATGGAGTAGAGTCCAGATAGAAGCAGTGCATTATGGTTCTCCAGCGTATTCCAATGCAGGGCTTCGGGGGAAAGGGCGAGCAGGGGTGAGTTTAATTCATTTTTGCTGTTTCTACCTGGTACTGGCAAGGTACCTGGAGGGGATGGGTGTACAGGCAGTGCTATGTTCCTCTTGCACTATGTTTGAGGTGAGGGACGACGTCAGTATCCCTGCTGATTACACCTGTGGGAAGTGCACTCATCTGCAGCTCCTCCAAAACCGTGTTAGGGAACTGGAGCTGGAGTTGGATGAACTTAGGATCATTAGGGACACAGAGGTGGCCAGAGACAGAAGCTTTAGGGATACAGTTACTCCGAGGAATGAAATAGATGGGTGACGGTGAGAGGGGCTGGGAGGAAGCAGTCAGTGCAGGCATCCCCTGTGGTCGTTCCCCTTAGCAACAAGTATTGTGCTTTGGATACGGTTGAGGGGGACGACATACCAGTGGTGAGCCGCAGTGAGAGGATCTCCAGCACTGTGTCCGTCTCTGTGGCTCGGGAGGGTAAGGGGGAGAGCGGGAGGGCAATAGTTATTGTGGACTCGTTAGTTAGAGGGATAGATAGGAGGTTCTGCGGCAGCAAATGAGACTCGAGGATGGTATGTTGCCTACCGGATGCCAGGGTCCGTGACGTCTCGGACCGTGTCTTCTGGATTCTTAAGGGGGAGGGGAAACAGTCACAAGTCGTGGTACACATTGGTACCAACGACATAGGTAAGAGAAGGGACGGGGATTTAAAACAGGAATTTCGGGAGCTGGGCTGGAAGCTGAGAGCCAAGACAAAACATGTGGTCATCTCTGGTACGTTACCGGTGCCACGTGATAGCGAGTTGAGGAACAGGGAGTGAGTGCAGTTAAACATGTGGTTGCAGGGATGGTGTAGGAGGGAGAGTTTCAGATACATGGATAATTGGAACACATTCTGGGGAAGGTGGGACCTGTACAAACAGGACGGGGTGCACCTGAACCAGAGGGGCACCAATATCCTGGGAGGGAAATTTGATACGGCTCTTCAGGGAGGTTTAAACTAATTTGTCAGGGGAGTGGGAAAAGGAGTTGTAGTCCGGAAGTCAGTGTTGAGGGTGGTGAGGTATTGGGGAAGGTATCAAGGTCAAGGGTGGGTACCGGTAGACAGGAAGGTGGGTTGAAGTGTGTCTACTTCAATGCAAGGAGCATCCATAGAACCATAGAAAAGTACAGCTCAGAAACAGGCCTTTTGGCCCTTCTTGTCTGTGCCGAACCATTTTATGCCTAGTCCCACTTACCTGCACTTGGACCAAAGTAGATGAACTTGGGGCGTGGATTGGTACTTGGGACTATGATGTTGTGGCCATTACGGAGACGTGGGTAGAACAAGAACAGGAATGGTTGTTGGACGTTCCGGGGTATAGATGTTTCACTCAGTGTAGGGAAGCTGGTAAAAGAGATGGAGGAGTGGCATTGTTAATCAAGGATAGTCTAACTGCTGCGGAAAGGTACTTCGAGGGGGATTTGCACACTGAGGTAATATGGGCTGAAGTTAAAAATAGGAAAGGAGCGGTCACGTTGTTAGGAGTTTACTATAGGCCCCCAAATAGTAATAGAGATGTGGAGGAAGAAATTGCTAAGCATATTATGGATATGTGTGAGGGTCACAGGGTAGTTGTCATGGGGGACTTTAACTTTCCAAATATTGATTGGAACCTTTGTAGGTCAAATAGTTCGGATGGGGCAGTTTTTGTGCAGTGTGTGCAGGAGGGTTTCCTGACACAATATGTGGATAGGCCGACAAGAGGTGAGGCCAGATTGGATTTGGTACTGGGAAATGAACCGGGCCAAGTGTTAGATTTGGTTGTGGGAGAGCACTTTGGAGATAGTGACCACAGTTCGGTGTCTTTTGTTATTGCAATGGAGAGGGATAGGGCCGTACCGCAGGGCAAGGTTTACAATTGGGGGAGAGGTAATTTTGATGCGATTAGGCAAGAATTAGGGGGCATAAGATGGGAACAGAAAGGCACTAATGAAAAGTGGAACAAATACTGGGTGTCCTTGATAGGTATGTCCCTGTCAGGCAGGGAGGAAATGGCCGAGTGAGGGAACCATGGTTCACGAAAGAGGTGGAATGTCTTGTGAAAAGGAAGAGGGAAGCTTATGTAGGGATGAAGAAACAAGGTTCAGATGGCTCGATTGAGGGTTACAAGTTAGCAAGGAATGAGCTGAAAAAGGGACCTAGGAGAGCGAGGAGGGGACATGAGAAGTCCTTGGCGGGTCGGATCAAGGAAAACCCTAAGGCTTTTTACTCTTATGTGAGGAATAAAAGAATGACCAGGGTGAGGTTAGGGCCGGTCAAGGACAGTAGTGGTAACTTGTGTATGGAGTCAGTAGAGATAGGCGAGGTGATGAATGAATACCTTTCTTCAGTGTTCACCAAGGAGAGGGGCCATGTTTTTGAGGAAGAGAAGGTGTTACAGGCTAATAGGCTGGAGGAAATAGATGTTCGGAGGGAGGATGTACTGGCAGTTTTGAATAAACTGAAGGTCGATAAGTCCCCTGGGCCTGATGAAATGTATCCTCGGATTCTTTGGGAGGCAGGGGATGAGATTGCAGAGCCTTTGGCTTTGATCTTTGGGTCCTCACTGTCCACGGGGATGGTGCCAGAGGTCTGGAGAGTGGCGAATGTTGTTCCTCTGTTTAAGAAAGGGAATAGAAATGACCCTGGTAATGATAGACCGGTTAGTCTTACTTCGGAGGTTGGTAAATTGATGGAAAAGGTCCTTAGGGATGGGATTTACAACCATTTAGAAAGATGCGGATTAATCCAGGATAGTCAGCACGGATTCGTGAAGGGCAAGTCATGCCTCACAAATTTGATTGAATTTTTTGAGGAGGCAACTAAGTGTGTTGATGAAGGTAGGGCAGTTGATGTCATATACATGGATTTTAGTAAGGCGTTTGATAAGGTCCTCCATGGTCGGCTTATGATGAAAGTAAGGAGGTGTGGGATAGAGGGAAAGTTGGCCGATTGGATAGGTAACTGGCTATCTGATCGAAGACAGAGGGTGGTGGTGGATGGAAAATTTTCGGATTGGAGGCAGGTTGCTAGCGGAGTGCCGCAGGGATCAGTGCTTGGTCCTCTGCTCTTTGTGATTTTTATTAATGACTTAGAGGAGGGGGCTGAAGGGTGGATCAGTAAATTTGCTGATGACACCAAGATTGGTGGAGTAGTGGATGAGGTGGAGGGTTGTTGTAGGCTGAAAAGAGACATAGATAGGATGCAAAGCTGGGCTGAAAAATGGCAAATGGAGTTTAACCCTGATAAATGTGAGGTGATTCATTTTGGTAGGACTAATTCAAATGTGGATTACAGGGTCAAAGGTAGGGTTCTGAAGACTGTGGAGGAACAGAGAGATCTTGGGGTCCATATCCACAGATCTCTAAAGGTTGCCACTCAAGTGGATAGAGCTGTGAAGAAGGCCTATCGTGTGTTAGCTTTTATTAACAGGGGGTTGGAGTTTAAGAGCCGTGGGGTTATGCTGCAACTGTACAGGACCTTGGTGAGACCACATTTGGAATACTGTGTGCAGTTCTGGTCACCTCACTATAAGAAGGATGTGGAAGCGCTGGAAAGAGTGCAGAGGAGATTTACCAGGCTGCTGCCTGGTTTGGAGGGTAGGTCTTATGAGGAAAGGTTGAGGGAGCTCGGGCTGTTTTCTCTGGAGCGGGGGAGGCTGAGGGGAGACTTAATAGAGGTTTATAAAATGATGAAGGGGATAGATAGAGTGAACGTTCAAAGACTATTTCCTCCAGTGGATGGAGCTATTACAAGGGGGCATAACTATAGGGTTCATGATGGGAGTTATAGGAAGGATATCAGAGGTAGGTTCTTTACGCAGAGAGTGGTTGGGTAGTGGAATGGACTGCCTGCAGTGATAGTGGAGTCAGACACTTTAGGAACATTTAAGCGGTTATTGGATAGGCACATGGAGCACACCAGGATGATAGGGAGTGGGATAGCTTGATCTTGGTTTCAGATAAAGCTCGGCACAACATCGTGGGCCGAAGGGCCTGTTCTGTGCTGTCCTGTTCTATGTTCTATGAAACACAGTCTCGGCTCAGTGACGTCCAGGAATTTGAAGCCAGGGTTGAGAGAATTTCGGCAACTAAGACTTTTCCACATCTTGATCCGAGCTCACAAGGTCGGTCAGTTGAGGGGCTTTGAATTATCAGAGAGAGGCTGCTTAACTCACAGTTAACCTGGAGTTTATTGTGAAATAAATAAATCAACTGCCGTCACCGTTAAAATCAGGGGAACTCAGTCAGCAGGAGTGAGAACTTAAATCAGAGAAAGAGTAATGGATGGCAGCAGATGGTCACGGAAAGAAGAACATAAGTCTGGAGGTTGAATTGACTGGAAACTCCACCACAGAACAAAAACAGCAGCCCCGCAGGCAGCTGGAGGCAGTGGTACACCACACAACCCATAATGTAAGGAATGAACGGTGGGTGGATTCGATTCAGGATTCCAGCAAATCGTTGACAACAATGTCAAATGTGTTTTCCTCATCGCTGTCAAGTCGGTTTGTGGCCGAAGTACTCAATAACTCATCCTCAGAGAGACAATCCATCGTGTCAACCTCGCGGCCACCCTACTAGGTAATGCACGAAGGAAAAAAAGCACCTTCTCTACACAACCACTGCCAGGTCCCATCGCATCCCGACAGAGCAGAAAGGAGTCTTTCGGTCCATGGAATCTGCAAGGACTCCGAAAAAGCATTTTACTCAGGCTTACGCCGCAAGCCCAGGCATTTACTGCGGCTCATCGACCTAAACTACACATCTTTGGACACGAAGGGCAATTTGGCATGGCCAATCTACCCAATCTGCACAGGTTTTGGACAGTGGAAGGATACCGAAGCACGGAGAGGTGTTCTACCCAAGCAGACATGGCGACCATTCAGAGATCGTCACCGAAGGCCGGAACCGGGTGCAGGCGCTGTGACGCAGCAGCGCGAACCGCTATGTCACCGTGCCCCCGCCAATCAACGCAACGGAATATCGCGATAATGTCTGTGTTTTGGGAATCTCACCGATGTGGACGCAAACAAACCTATCATTACCCAGCTGTGATTTGAATCACTCAACAGCACCAAGGGCTTATGCTTGCAAAAGCCAGGTCGGTCTCAGGATCAGGAACTTTCCACATTTAAATTCCGTTTTTGTGCTTAGATCTTCATATTTTATTTCTCATTGCCCAGACCACATGTTTACAAATGCTGCCAGGTTGCTGATGAAGTTTACATTTTACAATTTCGTTAATGAACGCGGATTTCACAGCTTCCCATCAAATCACCTGCCAAACACTTCAAACACAGAGGATTAAACTAGTTCAGGTTGAACATGGGCATTGCATCTGGTGAAAACTCTGCAATCAATAAATCAGATTGTTTAAATTAATTTCCGTTGATGAGGACGAAAGCCCGATGTGGGGGTTTCCCAGGATTTTCACAGTCGACACCTTTGAGGGGGAGCAGCAATCTCCAACCCCTCACTCAATTCACTCAGTTTCTTTCAAGTTCTGATCTGGCTCCATCTTTTTCATAGAACCCTACAGTGCAGAAAGAGGCCATTTGGCCCATCGAGTCTGCACCAACCACAATCCCACCCAGGCCCTACCCCCATATGCCTACATATATTACCCGCTAATCCCTCTATCCTACGCATCTCAGGATACTAAGGGGCAATTGTAGCATGGCCAATCAACCTAACCCGCACATCTTTGGACTGTGGGAGGAAACCGGACCACCCGGAGGAAACCCACGCAGACACGATACCCAAGAAGGAATCGAACCCAGGTCCCTGGAGCTGTGAAGCAGCAGTGCTAACCACTGTGCTACCGTGCCGCCCCTTGGGAGCATCTATTGAATAATTTCAACGCCCCCTTACGGGAGGGCTGCCCATTCTATATTATTTGTACGCTGTTTAATTAAACGCATGGTTCTGAAAATTAGAGTGCATTAAATAATCTTAAATCTCTGAATTTAAAAGACTTCCCAGCTCTCCCTTTCTCCAAATCCATCTTGTGGATAACTCTTCTTTCTCCTTATTGCTCAGTTGTCCAAGGAGAATTGTGAATACATCAACAATAGAGTGTAGGGTAACGAAGTTTGCAGACGACACAAAGATAAGTGGAAAAGTGAATCGTGTGGAGGATGGAGAAGATCTGCAGAGAGATTTGGACAGGCTGTGTGAGTGGGCGAGGATATGGCAAATGGAGTATAACGTTGATAAATGCGAGGTACACTTTGGAGGAAATAATAACAAATGGGATTACTATCTCAATGGAAACAAATTAAAACATGCTACCTTGCAAAGGGACCTGGGGGTCCTTGTGCATGAGACGCAAAAGCCCAGTCTGCAGGTACAACAGGTGATCAAGAAGGCAAATGGGATGTTGGCCTATATCGCGAGGGGGATAGAATATAAAAGCAGGGATGTCTTGATGCACCTGTACAGGGCATGGTGAGGCCGCAGCTGGAATACTGTGTGCAGTATTGGTCCCCTTATATGAGGAAGGATATATTGGCATTGGAGGGAGTGCAGAGAAGGTTCACCAGGTTGATACCGGAGATGAGGGGTTTGGATTATGAGGAGAGGCTGAGGAGATTGGGTTTGTACTCGTTGGAGTTTAGAAGGATGAGGGGGGATCTTATGGAGACTTATCAGATAATGCGGGGGCTGGATAGGGTGGAGGCGGAGAGATTCTTTCCACTTAGTAAGGAAGTTAAAACTAGAGGACACAGCCTCAAAATAAAGGGGGGTCGGTTTAAGACAGAGTTGAGGAGGAACTTCTTCTCCCAGAGGGTGGTGAATCTCTGGAATTCTCTGCCCACTGAGGTGGTGGAGGCTACCTCGCTGAATATGTTTAAAGCGCGGATGGATGGATTCCTGATTGGTAAGGGAATTAAGGGTTATGGGGATCAGGCGGGTAAGTGGTACTGATCCACGTCAGATCAGCCATGATCTTATTGAATGGCGGGGCAGGCTCGAGGGGCGAGATGGCCTACTCCTGCTCCTATTTCTTATGTTCTTATGTTCTAATAGCAACAGCAGCTTGTAATAATATAACAATTTTAACATAATGATGTGCTTCAATGAAATTCACAAGAACCTTCTCAAACACAATTTGACATCGAACCACCCCAGAAGATATCGGGAGGAAAATTTGATTGATGAGTGACATATGTTGGTTACTGCACAGAAAGTGGCCTTTCAGTCTGCCGTGGTTGTCTTCAAGAACAATTATAATTAAATTAATCAGTTAAATAGTGAAAGATTCAGAGTGAAATATGAGCAATGCCAGCACTCGGATCCTGCACGGACCATCTGGAGGGGGTACTCGCAGACATCTTCAACCTCTCCTTGCAACAATCTGAGGTCCCTATCTGCTTCAGGAGGATGACCATCATCCAGGTACCAAAGAAAAGCCAAGGAGCGCGCCTTAATGACTATCGTCCAGTGGCTCTGACACCCATCATTATGAAGTGCTTCGAAAGGTTAGTCATGGCATGAATAAATTCGAGCCCCCTGGATTGCGGGGATCCACTGCAGTTTGCCTGCCGCTGCAACAGGTCCACAGCAGACGCCATCTCCCTGGCCCTGCAGTCAACTCTGGAACACCGAGATAAGAAAGATTCAGATGATGTCATACTCCTATTTATTGACTACAGCTCAGCCTTCAACTTCATTACTCCTATGAAACCCATCTCCAAACTCCATGGCCTGAGCATCGGCTCCTCCCTCTGTGACTGATCCTGGCCTTCCTAACCCACAGATCACAATCAGTAAGGGACAACATCTCCTCCACAATCAGCCGCAACACCGTCTCACAAGGCTGTGTCCTCAACCCCGACTATACTCTTTGTACACCTATGACTGTGTGACCAAATTCCCCTCCAACTCGATTATCAAGTTTGCTGATGACACCACCGTAATGGGTCGGATCTCAAACAATGACGAGACGGAAAATAGGTATGGTATAAAGAATTTGGTGAACTGATGTGACAACAGTAATCTCTCCCTCAATGTCAACAAAACGAAAGAGACAGGCATCGACTTCAGGAAGCATAGTGGAGAACATGCCCCTGCCTACATCAATGGGGAAGAAGTATAAGTATGTCTGGTCGAACACTTCAGGTTTTTAGGTGTCCAGATGATCAACAACTTATCCTGGTACCCCCATGCCAACATTATATTTAGGAAAGCCCACCAACGCCTCTACTTTCTCAGAAGACGAAGGAAATTTGGCATGTCCGATACCACTCTCATCAACTTTTACAGATGCACCATTGAAAGCATTCGTTCTGGTTGTACCACAGCTTGGTATGGCTCTTCTCTGCCAGGACTGCAAGAAACTACTAAGTGTCGTGAATGAAGCCCAGTCCATCACGCAAACCAGCCTCCCATCCATTGACTCTGCCCACACTTGCCGCTGGTAAAGCAGCCAGCATAGTCAAAGACCCCACGCACCCATTACGTACTCTCTTCCACCTTCTTCCATTGGAAAGTGATACAGAAGTCTGAGGTCACGTACCAACCGACTCAAGAACAGCTTCTTCTCTGTTTCCATCAGACCTTTGAATGTAACTCCCTCGCACTAAGTTGATCTTTCTCTACACCCTCGCTATGACTGTAACACTACATTCGACACGCTCTCCTTTCCTTTTCTATGGATGCTTTGCCTTGTGTGTATAGAGCGCAAGAAACAATACTTTTCACAGCATATTAATACGTGACAATAATAAATCAAATCATTATTTAAAAAATCAATGTTTGGAATAACCTGGAGAGAAAATAGTGAAAACGTTTTGAAACATTCAGAGCGAAAACGTGCGAAAATAGTGTGTAAGTTCAAAGAGTGAATGTCATGAGAACAAGACGAGAAAAACTGAGAAAAATTAATAATTCAACAAGGTGAGAATAGTGTGTAAAACTGAGTAAACATGTGAGAAGAACAAAAGCTTCAAAAAATATATGAAAAATCACTGAATAAAATGCCTGAGCAGAATGCAACCTCATTTTCTGGAACATTTCGAAAGTATTTAATTAGTTAATAGGAATATGGCAGCGTCACTAAACAAAATCACTGCGAAGGATTAATGCTCGAATAGATTTATTATTGCTTCGATAATACTGTAAATGATTCATTACAAACAATAGATACATTGAGAGACAGTGAGATCAACACAATCATGACTGCAATTCCACATTCTACCCACCGTAAACTGGAATAATGTAAAACTCTGTTGCCCGTGCCTTTCTTGTACCGAGTGCAATTGAAGTGACTTGTGACGTTTATCCACGTGAAAGAGTCTATATAAACTCCAGTTGTTGTTGTAATTGCCTTGATTCCTGGAATCTGATTCTCCCCCTTGTGTTACTCTGTTAATTTCATGAGCAAAGGCTTCTTACCTGCTCGTTTTCCGGATTGAAAGTAATTTCCCTGGCCATTGACTGAATCGGTTTCCTTTCCTCTTGTTTTGCTATTCGGCCTCCCTTTGATTGACCAGTGTTTCTGGGTTCAATTCTGCTCTCCTGACCGTTTCTGGAGCAACAATATATTTCCGTTAGTCTCCGGATCCTCAGTCATTTCCCTAAATATCTAAACACCGCCTCACACCACATTTCCAGAGAGAGCCTCATCCTCCCGCAACCGCTATACGACTGCGCAAAAAAAGCTCATATGGACTCCAACTGTAAACTCCGTTTCTCTCCAGAGATGCTTCCAGACCTGCTGCATTTCTTCCAGTATTTTATGTTTTTATTTCAGACTTACAGTATCCGCAATATTTTACTTTTGTGCTACAACCCCTTAAGGTAAAGTTTGATTTGCCATTATCACTCACCCAGTCCATGACCCTTTCCTCCTTGGAATAATCCCTTTGCTGGTCCAACCGTTCCCCTACTCGAATGTTACCCTTACAAACTGTCTTCTTCAGTGACGAGCCGACACTGTTAACCTTTATCAGACACTGGCAGATCAGTCTCTGAAACACCACCATTGCCGTTGCTTTAAACAAACACTCATTCCCCCCCCACTTTTAAAGATAATCCTTTCACTCATTCGCGCTTTCGGCTTTACATTTTGAAAGGAATGTTATTCAGCCACGCTCTCGAGATTCCATTATATTAATGGAATCCCGACCTCCCCCCCACTCCCCCCCCCGCCCCGCCCCCCGGCCCGGCATCAACACCAATAGTTTCAAAGCTGAGCCAAACATGATATCAGTCTGTCTCTCACCCACCTCTCTCTTCACTATCCAAAATTGTATATCAAATGACTCACTCTGTGGACCTCCAACTCCGGGTGGGCAGCCTTCATGAAAATATTGTAACTGCAAAAATTACCCCCAACTTTCCAACTTCTCTGCAAAAGTTATGAAACGTTTTTAAAACTGGAGGAAGCCACGTGCGTTCCTATCACTTCCAAACTAAACTCAGTTGGTATATTCTCGATCATTTGACCAAAAAGTTACATAAAACTCCTTTATTCGTTTGTCTCCCTCTCTAAATACATTTGGACATTTCATAATTGGTGGGAAGTAATATTAGGTGCAGTTTATTTTTCAGGAGACAGCACACATAACCTTCATGTCGCAACACAGGATATCATTATGTTCATACTAAAGAACTATTTTAACCAGTAATTTAACACATACAACCAAAGGATATTTCATCATCTCCTTCAACTGCGCTCTGAATTTAGTTTGTGTCGTTGCATAAATACAAGTGTTGGTGCAGCAACTTAGGAGCTGAAATAGAAATCCTATTTTCCCAATCATGTAATGTAGTCTTACAGAACTGAAGCCCAGCCATCTCAATTGGTCACCGACAGCGTAAAACAGAAAAACAGCCCATAGCACTATGAAATTCCCAGATATGGTAAACATCACAATGATGGATTTTTTCCGGTTCTGCATCTCAGGGTCATTTTGCTTCTCCCCATTGCGTGTGCCCTGGAGTCTCTCGCGGACTATGTTGGCAGCTATGATGTGTTTGACTGTTAAAATATTGAACAGTAGAACCAGCACAAATGGGGTAAATGGGGTGGACAAATAGTGGAGAAGTACAATTATTCTCCAGAGCAGTGAAAAACGAACACTCGTTGTTACAACGCAAAACCAGAGATCATTGGCGAGCCGATATTTACTTGGATACATAAAGTACCAGAAAATGTTCTTAAGACAGCTCAGCACAGTCACAATTCCGATAAGTATGGCCGCAATTTTCTCTTTGCAGTACCTGGCTTTCAGCTTCTGGCAACAAATGGCGACAAATCGATCAAAGGTAAATAGGACAGTGAACCAGACTGAACAATCTGTGGCTGCGTAAATGAGGACACCGTGGATATTACACACAGGAATGGACTTAAAGAAATAAAGTTCCACCCAATAAACAACAGGTATACGTCTCAGTATTAGATCTTTGTTTAACTGGAGTGAGAGTGGGGGAGAGAGTCTTAGCAGGAGTGCTGAGAGTAAGCTAAGAAGTGATTTAATTATTCATTTATTCATTTAAGGGTATTCCTAGTATATTTCGCGGGCTTTTTTCAGGGTTTTGAATTGAGGAAGTGAGGTCAGCTGAAGGGGATTCTGGGAGGTTGAGTCTTAGTATAAAAGGCAGTTACCTGGGGGGTTCGATCTCTTTGTTTAACTGGAGTGAGAGTGGGGGAGAGAGTCTTAGCAGGAGTGCTGAGAGTAAGCTAAGAAGTGATTTAATTATTCATTTATTCATTTAAGGGTATTCCTAGTATATTTCGCGGGCTTTTTTCAGGGTTTTGAATTGAGGAAGTGAGGTCAGCTGAAGGGGATTCTGGGAGGTTGAGTCTTAGTATAAAAGGCAGTTACCTGGGGGGTTCGATCTCTTTGTTTAACTGGAGTGAGAGTGGGGGAGAGAGTCTTAGCAGGAGTGCTGAGAGTAAGCTAAGAAGTGATTTAATTATTCATTTATTCATTTAAGGGTATTCCTAGTATATTTCGCGGGCTTTTTTCAGGGTTTTGAATTGAGGAAGTGAGGTCAGCTGAAGGGGATTCTGGGAGGTTGAGTCTTAGTATAAAAGGCAGTTACTTGGGGGGTTCGTCGGGAGCATAAAAAGCCGTCTGCACTATACAGCGGGCAGCGTCGGGAGCGGGCAGTGGAGTGAGTGGGGAGCAGAGTGTGCATTATAAGGGCTTTGGCTCACAGGGCTTGGGCTAAAAGGGCAAGGCAAGGCTAGTTATTTTTTACCCAACCCTATAAAGGATAAGGGCAGGTATGACTGATCGGCCAGTTCAGTGCTTCCGATGTGGGATGTGGGAGTTTCTGCAAACACCGAGCTTCCCAGAGGTTCACATATGTGCCAGGTGCGTGGAACTGCAGCTCTTGAGAGACCGTGTTAGGGAACTGGAGCTGCAGATCGCTGACCTTAGCCTAATCAGGGAAAATGGGAGAAAAATTGACAGCAGTTATAGGCAACTAGTTACACCGGGGCATCGGGAGAATGACACGTGGGTCACAGTTAGGAGGAGTAAAGGGCAGAAGGGTAAAGTACAAGGGAGGTCTCCAGAGGTGTCTCAAAATAGGAAGGGCTTGGTGACAGGTGTGAGAGGGGAGGGGAGTGGACAGTTAGAAGAAGGGTCACCTGTGGTTGTCCCACTCCAAAACAGGTACATTGTTTTAGATAGTGTGGAGGAGTGTGCCTCTCCAGGGGTAAGACACAGTGACCAGGTCACTGGCACACAGTCAGGCTCTGTGGCCCGGAAAGGGAAGAGAGGGGTTAGGAGAGCGATAGTGGTGGGGGATGCGTCAGTTAGAGGGACAGACAGGCGATTCTGTGGGGGCGAACGGGACTCCAGGATGGTAGTCTGCCTACCTGGTGCTGGGGTCACGGATGTCTCCGAGCGGATAGGAGGCATTTTAAAAGGGGAAGATAAAGAAACGGATGTCATTATACACATTGGTGGAAATGACGTAGATAGGAAGAGTAGGGGGGTCCTAAGGGAGCAATTCAGGGAGTTGGGAAATAGGTTAAAAAGTAGGGTCACTAGGGTGGCCATCTCTGGGCTGCTCCCAATGCCTCGTGCCAGTGAGGATAAGAATAGGGAGTTGGTTCAAATGAATGCCTGGCTAAAGGACTGGTCCAGGAGGGAGGGCTTTATTTTCATAGACCAACGGGAGGTTTTCAGGAGAGGATGGCACCTGTACAAGAGGGAGGGGTCACAACTAAGTTGGAAGGGCACAAATATCCTGGCTGGGAGCTTTGCTAATGCAGTTCGGGGGGGTTTAAACTAGTGTGGCAGGGGGGTGGGGATCAAACTATTAGGTCTATAAGTGTGGTGGCTGGGGACGAGCTTGGGGCTGGGACAAGGCTGGCAAAGAAGAAGAGCACTCTGGGGGAGGACGACCTCACTGAGCCTGGGGGTCTGGAGTGCTTATACTTCAATGCAAGGAGCGTAGCAGGTAAAACAGACGAACTTGGGGCCTTAATGCGCACGAGGAATTTGGATGTGGTTGCGGTGACGGAGACTTGGTTGAAAGAGGGACAGGACTGGCAGCTGAATATTCCAGGGTACAAGTGTTTTAGGCGAGACAGAGGAGGGGCCAAAAGAGGTGGGGGAGTAGCGGTATTGGTTGGAGAGCATATTACAGCGGTGCAGAGGGAGGACAATTCGGAGGAGTCGTGTAGCGAGTCACTCTGGGTGGAGCTTAGAAACAGGAAAGGCGCAGTCACTATGTTGGGGGTGTACTACAGGCCCCCCAACAGCCCAAGGGAAGTGGAAGAATGGATATGTCAGGAGATACTGGATAGGTGCAGGAAATATAGGGTTGTTGTAGTGGGAGACTTCAATTTCCCTGGTATAGACTGGAAATCGCTGAGGGCAGGGACTCTGGATGGTGAGGCATTTGTAAAATGTGTACAGGAGGGTTCGTTGGAACAATATGTGGACAGCCCAACTAGAGAGGGGGCTATACTGGACCTGGTGCTGGGGAATGAACCCGGTCAGGTCTTCAAAGTTTTGGTCGGGGAACATGTGGCAAATAGTGACCACAATTCTGTTAGCTTTAGGATAGTGATGGAAAAGGATGAGTGGTGTCCCAAGGGTAAGGTGTTGGATTGGGGGAAGGCTAACTTTATTGGGATCAGGCAGAAATTGGCAGCTCTTGATTGGGAGAGGCTGTTTGAGGGTAAATCCACATCTGGTATGTGGCAGTCTTTTAAGGAATGGTTGTTAGGGCTACAGGACAAGCATGTGCCTGTAAAAATGAAGGATAGGAAGGGTAGGATTAGAGAACCGTGGATAACCAGGGAAATTGAGGGACTGGTCAAAAGGAAAAGAGAGGCGTATGTTAGGTCCAAGCAGCTAAAAACAGAGGGAGCTCTGGAAGAGTATAATGAAAGTAGGAAAATACTCAAACGGGGAATTAGAAGAGCAAAAAGGGGTCACAAAATGTTCTTGGCAGACAGGATTAAGGAGAATCCCAAGGCATTTTATTCATACGTTAGGAACAAAAGGGTTGTAAGGGAAAAAATCGGACCTCTCAGGGACAAAAGTGGGGACTTATGCTTGGAGCCCAAAGAGGTAGGGGAGATCCTAAATGAATACTTTGCGTCGGTATTCACTAAGGAGAGGGATGTGTTGACTGGGAGTGTCTCGGAGGGGAGTGTTGAACCGTTGGAGAAAATCTCCATTACAAAGGAGGAAGTGTTAGGTTTGTTAGAGAATATAAAGACTGACAAATCCCCAGGGCCTGATGGAATCTATCCAAGGCTGCTCAGGGAGACGAGAGGTGAAATAGTTGGGCCTCTGACGCAAATCTTTGTCTCGTCACTGGACACAGGTGAGGTCCCAGAGGATTGGAGGATAGCCAATGTGGTCCCGTTATTTAAGAAGGGTAGGAAGGATAACCCGGGTAATTATAGGCCGGTGAGCTTGACGTCCGTGGTGGGGAAGTTGTTGGAGAAGATTCTTAAAGATAGGATGTATGCGCATTTAGAAAGGAATAAACTCATTAACGATAGTCAACATGGTTTTGTGAGAGGGAGGTCATGCCTCACGAACCTGGTGGTGTTTTTTGAAGAAGTGACCAAAATGGTTGACGAAGGAAGGGCCGTGGATGTTGTCTATATGGACTTTAGTAAAGCGTTTGACAAAGTCCCTCATGGTAGGCTAGTGAAAAAGGTTGGATCCCATGGGATAAAGGGGGAGGTGGCTAGATGGGTGGAGAACTGGCTTGGTCATAGAAGACAGAGGGTGGTAGTGGAAGGGTCTTTTTCCGGCTGGAGGCCTGTGACGAGTGGTGTACCGCAGGGCTCTGTATTGGGACCTCTGCTGTTTGTGATTTATATAAATGATCTGGAAGAAGGAGTAACTGGGGTGATCAGTAAGTTTGCGGACGACCCACACTGGCAGGACTTGCAGATAGTGAGGAACATTGTCAGAGGCTACAGAAGGATATAGATAGGCTGGAAATTTGGGCAAGGAAATGGCAGATGGAGTTCAATCCTGATAAATGCGAAGTGATGCATTTTGGTGGGAATAATGTAGGGAGGAGCTACACGATAAATGGAAGAACCATAAAGGGTGTAGAGACGCAGAGGGACCTGGGTGTGCAAGTCCACAGATCTTTGAAGGTGACGTCACAGGTGGAGAAGGTGGTGAAGAAGGCATATGGCATGCTTGCCTTTATAGGACGGGGCATAGAGTATAAAAGTTGGGGTCTGATGTTGCAGATGTATAGAACGTTGGTTCGGCCGCATTTGGAATACTGCGTCCAGTTCTGGTCGCCACACTACCAGAAGGACGTGGAGGCTTTGGAGAGAGTACAGAGGAGGTTTACCAGGATGTTGCCTGGTATGGAGGGGCTTAGTTATGAGGAGAGATTGGGGAAACTGGGGTTGTTCTCCTTGGAAAGACAGAGGATGAGGGGAGACTTAATAGAGGTGTATAAAATTATGAAAGGCATAGATAGGGTGAACGGTGGGAAGCTTTTCCCCGGGTCGGTGGTGACGTTCAAGAGGGGTCATAGGTTCAAGGTGAAGGGGGGGAGGTTTAACACAGATATCAGAAGGACATATTTCACACAGAGGGTCGTGGGGGCCTGGAATGTGTTGCCGGGCAAGGTGGTGGAGGCGGACACACTGGGAACGTTTAAGACTTATCTAGACAGCTATATGAACGGAGTGGGAATGGAGGGATACAAAAGAGTGATCTAGTTTGGACCAGGGAGCGGCGCGGGCTAATTGTTCCTGGTTTCTCGTTTCAAGGCTTCATTCTACGATCATCTTGCTGGTGCCAGTACAGAGTGAGACTGCGGATAGTTGGGAACCTGTCTCGGGGGCAGGGGATTCATATGGTGTTCGTGGAAGTGGAAATGACTAGGGTTGGGAAGCATTTTCCGATCGGGGCCATTGTGATCTCCTGGACTCGTTTCGATCGCCTCAGGGGGTCGGAGAGGAATTTCCCAGATTTTTTTTTCCCCATATTGGCCCTGGGGTTTTTCACTCTGGGTTTTCGCCTCTCCCTGGAGATCACATGGTCTGGAATGGGGGGGTGGGGGTAAGTTAATAGGTTGTAATGAACAAAGCATCGTAGCTGTGAGGGACAGCTCGGTGGATAGGATATTGGTATGTAGATAGGCTGGAAAATTGGGTGGGGATCCTGGATTCAGGATTCAATCCTGGACCGGGGAGCGGCGCGGGCTTGGAGGGCCGAAGGGCCTGTTCCTGTGCTGTATTGTTCTTTGTTCTTTGTTCTTTGATAACGACCAGTAGATCAGCCGAAGACATGGCCACCAGGTAGTGAGTGACAGTTTTGCAGAGTCCGCACTTGCCCCGAGCCAGAATCACCATTGCGGCTAAGTTGACTGTATGGACGGGAAATAAACAAGAAAATTAGACCAGAGTTTGCGAGCAAAAGCAGCAGTTGACGGTGTTCAAGTAGAAAAGTGTACCCGTGTGAGTTAATTCATTGGTGGATCGAATTAATAACTGTCATAAAGAGTGACAGCTCTTTATGCTCCAGACAGACCCTACTGCAAAACAATCAGCAGTGAAATGCAGAATATAAATTCACAGTTGGGGATTCATTGAATAGTTCAACCACGTTGAGCACCAACAATCAATTTCAAACTGTCAGCATAGGTTCGTGCTCCTGATCTCGATACAGTTATCCCGGGTTAGAGAGAGGAATCAGCACAGGTTCCTGCTCCTAATGCCCTAAACAGCTATCCTGGGTTACAGAGACGATTGAGCATAGCTTCCTGCTCCGATCTCTCTGCAGTTTTCGTGAGTTAGAAAGAGAACGACCAATTGAAATGAAAATCATAAAATAAATCAATGGGTACATCAATCGGCATTGTTGTCACCTTACCAAAAAATATCCAAAAAGCAGTAAACGTTTATTCCAATTATTATGCTCTTTTTAACAAAAACGTCATTAACCAAAGTTTGGAACAATAGGAAACAAAATCGACACACTTTAAGTAGGGTGATAATATGACTGGTTACATAGAATTTTGGACTTTATCAGACATGCAACCATTGAATTGTAAATCAATAGAGATGTATTTGGAAAAAAAGTCTTCTTAATTCACACTAACCTAGAAAAAGGACAGATTGTAGAGAGGGAAGTGGAAGAAGATTGAACAAGGCATTTCATTAATATTATATTTAGCGTTGGTGTTCATGTCTCAGAATTTGACAAATATCAATTTTCAATAGAAAAATAAAAAATGCTGAATCGAACACAACAATTTATTTCTGGTTTGGTATATATGTTCAGTTCATGTTTTATAACTGGAACAACTGGATTTAGTGACTTACAAGGGTACTGACAGAATTGATGAGTGGACAGTAAATCGGAACGATAATCTAGTTAAACAGAGGTTATGGAATCGAGATATAGGTGCTCGCAAAAGCAAGGAAAAGTTATCCAGGTAAAGTTGGTTTGTGAACTAAAGCTGCATACGAAACCTTATTGGATACACCAAAAGCAAGGACGCGATGCCATTGCATTAAAACACAGTAATACAGTGAGGGTGCACAGAGTTAATAAACATTTACAGAGACTTACAAAAAACACCGGCAGCAGCGAGGAGTGGATAGTATACTTCCTCGATCTTGTCGAGAACCCGCAGTATCCGAGTATTCAATGGGACTGTCGGTTTCTGAGAACATGATGAACACTGATGCATTTTTCCCGTGTGTTCCACTCTGTGTTTCAGGCCAAACGTCGTCTTGTTCAAGGAGAGAATGTTGAAAGGAGTCCCTTATTTATTGTGAAGAGAAATTCCCCGGTGAGGCGGGCTGGTACCAGGGAGACTGGGATTGTTCACAGTGATCAAACAAACAAATTGTGTAAGATCAGCAGTGTCAAAAGTTCTGTCCTCAAAAATTTCTCAATCTTACCTATAGCATTAACAACTGATCTAACGTCAGTCACTGCGAAAGTGAAGTCCTAATGCATGCAAATCTGTGTGTGTAGATTTTCTCCTTGATTTCACTCATAGTTCTTAAGTAGTGGTCATTATCAGGGTAAATTGGATGTGGGAGTCGCAAAGACTAGACTCCCAAAAGTTCGGGTCAGATTAATAAATGTTCCTGGAAAATGATGTTTCAGGAAGCATAACGAAGGAGGGAAAGGAGGAGGTGGGGAGTTGAATCAGAATAGTATTACAGAGCTGGAGGGGGAAGATATCATAGTTTCACAAAATCATAGGAAGTCACAAATCGAAGGGGGCCATTCGACCCAACGTATTTGGACTGAGAGAAAAGGTGCAATCTTCCACAGCCCTGCTGGTCACAATTCTCCAAGTACGCATGCATTTTAAATGTAGTGAGACTTCCTACCTCTACCAAACCGTCAGGGAGGGAGTTACTGGTCCCCGTTACTCACTGGGTGAAATGGTTTCCTGTTATTCCCTCTAATCCTTCACCAATTATTTTAAATCTTTGGTTAGAATACTCAGCTGTGGTAAATAGGGCAATAGGTCACATACACACCTCCATTACGCCACAATCTGCTGCTTCTGTTCTTCTTCAATCCATCCAATGTTTCCGCACTGACTACATTTTCCAGTCCTGGCAATGTCTTCAGAAATCTCCTGTGCACTTTCTCCAGTGGAATTACATCTTTCCTGTCATGTGGTGACGCGAACTGTGAACAGTGCTGTCGGTATATTGGAGCGAGAGCTAAACACGCTCTTCGTAAGTAACCGCTCCATGCTCTCATATTCTACACTTGGACAAACAGAGGAACACATCATATACCGATCTAACCATGTTATCTCTGTGTAAGAGTCTGTGGAAATACACTCAAAGGTCCCCCTGTCCTTTCACATGATTCAATATTTATTGTGTGTTTCCTTGCTTTTTGCACTCCCCAAAACACATTTTTTTCCAGATTGAATTCTATTTTCACCTTTCTTCCCAACTCACCGATTCCTTTATATCTTTATATTCCTGCAGTTTGATTGTTTTATTTCATTTATGGGACTTTGTTGGCCATGCCTCATTATCTGAGTGGCTTGCTCGGCCGCTGCGGAGAGCTTTAGTTCTGGAGTCCCGTGTCGGCCAGGCCAGGTAACCCAGAGCAGATTTGTTTCTGACGAGAATTGTTTCATGATCATCATTTGCTTTTTCTAAAATTCCAGATTTTTATCGAATTCAAATATCAGAGGTTGCCGTGCTGCGACTCGAACCCAGGCCACCAGAGCGTTATCCTTTGTTTTCTGGATTACATACGACTGGATGACAGCACCACTGCCTCTCCCCTAATAAACACATGACCAATTTATGTGTCATCGTCTTCATCACATCGGAAAATGTGACTCTAAACTGGGGATATCGACGGCAAAAACCAGGGGGTCCGATACTAAGCTTGGTGAACCACTGCTGGTCGCAGTTTACAGTCGCAAAAAGAGAACACACCAGTCATTCATTAAACTTTGCTCTTGTCGATGATTCAATCATGGATCCGATTGCTACTGTTCCTTGCAGCCCTTGGGGTTCATTTTCGACGAGCCTGCAATGTGGAACGCTGTCAAAAGCCTTGCTAAAATTCACATCCACCGTGCTGTCCGTGCTACCTTATTTCTCACCGCCATAAAACAATCAATTGATTTTGTCGGAATTGTCCTCCGCTTAATAAATCTATCATGCTTTTCCTTGCCTTCCGTTCTTACTATCTGTATTTCATCTAATAATTTGTTATCTCAGTCCTTGAGTTTATTTATCAACAGACACTTGTGAATACAGCAGCAAATATATCACTTTACACTCCCCTGTCGATCACAAGGATTATATTTTAGGTCTCGAACAGAGTAGCCTCGGACTGGGCAACTCACCTCACCCGGACAGGCAGACACCGCACCTGGCACCTGACTGGCCGATCCCCTCGACGCCCACCGAATGGCCGAGACCCCATCCACTTCCGACGAGTCCACCTCGCCAACCCGAATTCTAATCCCCGACCGGACTCTTCTACTCTTGAAATTGGATCTGTAAACTCATCTAATTTACGGCAGAAGATGCCGTAAAGAGGTGGGCGTGACCTCCTTCCATCCGATTCTTCAGAGCTGGACCCAAGGCCTCAGGAAATAACTGGTCTGCACAGTTCTGGCCTGCCTGAGTAGGAAAGTCTGGTGATACAGAATCAGAAAAATATCCACGGTCAGGGTGTAGGAACAAAGTGACAATCTGACCCTGATGTCCAGGAGAATGTCAGGTCACATTGTTCCGATTCCCTCATCATTCGCTTCTCCCCCTTTTCCTTTCATTCCTGTAAAGGTCGATACGCTGAAAAAGGGAGGTGAGGAAAGGTTTGAGAAATCCAGAATTTTCGATTTTATTTGTGAAATCTGTCTCCTTTCAGAGATCTTGATTTGATTATCATTCCAGGATAACTTAGATGAAGACTTTCAATTGTCTCCTTGATTTTAGTAAGGTGCACGCAGTGACTCAACGCTTTGCGTTTAAGTTCCATTTGCCTCTACATCTCCTGAACATTTTCGTCAAACCAATTGATGTTTCCTGGTGGAGAGATCAAGTAGCTGTCCGCTGCTGCTCGCCATGATGGAGTTGAGAATAGACCAGGCACTCTAGGCACACGGTAACTACTGGTGGCTGGCGGTTGAGAGGCTGGCACTGAGGAGTTGAGTGAGTAGAGCCACCTTGCTGGGATTTATGAGGCCGCCAATGTTCCCTTTCTTGCAGTACCAAGCCAGTGGAGATTGTAGGTGGGTTGAAGTGGTGAATAGTCTAACAGCCCTCGGTACCTGTCATGGTGCACGTCACGTGGATATCTCAGGGATGTCTTGCTCCAATTATGATGAAGTTGAGTAAGTTCCAGTGTTTGGGCCATTGATAATCCTGTGAGGTTTTATATTTGTCTCACTGGTGGAACGGGGTGCTGAGTGTTCCAGGCAATTCGGCAGAAGGAGGACATTGTCGGTGTTTGCATTCCTATTCCTTCCTTGCCCATCATCCACATCCAGAGATTAGCGCTGTTCTGGCTTTGGTACTGAAACCTCCGAGGAGGGTCAGTTTGTCACCTGTTGATTCTCGCGCTGGGGGTTGCTCACAGTGGGTGTAGAATCATTTCTTATTCCCGTTTATTGTCTCAAGTGCAACAAAGTATGTGCCGGTGACAGCGACAAGATGATTCTTCACGATGGGGAACGGGGCAGTCATGATAAGCTCCCATAACCCAGGGAAAGATTGACTGAAGCGTCGGACAAGTTGATTTCTGATGGTGAAGCCCACCGCATGGAGGCAATGTTCAGCTTCTGGAAGGCCTTCCCAGATAAAAGGCCGCCCTCCATTTTTTTCTGTCAGCAGCTGGCCTTTTCGTGTGCACACCAAGCCACAGTTAGGGCAGCAATGTCCGGGTTGAGGAGCCTGATTCCCTGAGCTATGATGATGCGATGATGATCAGGTCACTGTTGAGATTGTCTAAGAGTGCCCTGACATTCCAACTCCCAAGCTTCATTTTGAGCGGAGGACACACTTGCTTAACTCCGAGTTCCGCACAGTATCGGCAAAGCAGAGACTTGTTTCAATGGCAAGGGACTTCCAAGGCAAATCGAGGCTAGATTCTGTGAGACAATAACACGTTCTTTGTCAGTTGATAGACATTTATGTAAAAACACATGGTAACAACAGACTGAAGCTGAAAAATCAGTCGAGAAAATAGCCAGGCACAGAATGGGCAAGAGACTGATTTTTCTCGTTTCTCGCAGTGGTGAGGGAAGGGCAGTCAACTCACCCAATATTTTAAAAATATAGCAGAAGATCGCAATACAGAGAGAGAATTTTGACCTTATAGAACCTTCTATTCTTCAGTGGAAAACATCTTCTTGAGTGCGAGAGGAGTGCAAGAATTTGACGTAAAGTCTGGAAGATAATATGGATCTTGATTTGTCCACAGTTGACAGATGAGTAAATGATAAAATCAATGGAGCAGGTGCCGGATACAAGCAGAGCATTACGGTTCTCCAGAGTATTCCAATGCAGAAACACAGTCCAGGTCCAGTGACGTCCAGGAATTTGAAGCCAGGGTCGAAAGAATTTCGGCAACAAAGTATTTTCCACATCTTGATCTGAACTCACAAGGTAGGTCAGGTGAGGGGCTTTGACTTATCAGAGAGAGACTGTTCATACTCACAGTTAACCTGAAGTTTGTGTTGAACTGCTTTCACCGTTAAAATCAGGGGAACTCAGTCAGCAGCATTGAGAACTTAAATCAGAGAAAGAGCGATGTATGGCAGCAGATGGTCATGGAAGGCAGAACATAAGTCTGGAGATCGAATTGACTGGAAACTCCATCACAGCTCAAAAGCAGCAGCCCCTCAGGCAGCTGGAGGCAGAAGTGCAGCACACAACTCACAATTTAAGGAACAAACGGTGGGTGGAATCAATGCATGATTCCAGCAAACCGTTGACAACAATGTCAAATATGTTTTCCTCATCGCTGTCAAGTCGGTTTGTGGACGAAGTACTCAATAACTCATCCTCAGAGAGACAAACATGTGGTGGGTGGGTGGGTGGGTGGTGGGGGCGGGGGTTGGGGGGGGGGATTTATAAAGGAAAGACAGAGAGTCTGTGACCACTGGAGAGAACAGTTTAAATAACCTATTCACCAAAACTCTGTCTTCGACTCAAGCGTGTTCAGCTCCATTCCTCAACGCTATCCCATTCAACACCACGCCAGTCTGGATCGGAATAGGAAAGGTCACCTGGCAAAATTGCTGTTTACGCAGTACATTCCATGAACAAATACTCCTGACAATATTTGAGCAAGGTTAACTGTGATGTTTTGTGATTTATCCTGAGAATAAAAGGAACTATGAAAGATATAGAAAGTTTATTAAAGAACACCAAATGCCACACGGAGACGAACTTAATTCGAGCCATTTGATAATTAATGATATCTTTCAATTCCTGTCTGAATTTAGACAAGGCATTGCATAGATAAATGTATTGGTACATGAACTCAAAGACAGAAGCATATATCCAGCGTGCTGCATGATGGTGATTGTGGTCTGCGCCCAGAAATTGAATGGCCACGAATTGTGCACACAGCATCTGTAACAATATAAACCAACTGTAGATGGCCAGCAGTAATGACCGATTTTCTTCCATTCGCCATCTCTGCATCTTTAAGATCCTCACTACTGTTACTTCCCCGGAGTGCCCTCTTCACTCTATTGTCCTGCACAATGTGTTTCATGGTCAAAGCATTAAGCAAAATAATCAACACAGACGGGACACATGGTGTTAAGGTGATGTCAAAGGAGAAGGATATGGCTCAAGCGGTAAACATCTCCAAGTGCTCATTTTCAAAGTAAGTGGGCATGTTTTCCACAAACCTGAGTCCAAACACAGTCGCTATAACGATGGCCTCAGTTCTTTCAGTGCAGTATTTTTTCTGGCAACCTCTGCCAAGGAATGGCGATGAATCGATCAAAGGTGAAAGAGACAGTGAACCAGACAGAGCAATCAATGGCTATGAAAACCTGAGCGATGTTGAGACTATAAACGGGTGTGTACATCAAGAACGAAAATAAGAAATATATATAATTAATCTCACGAAATATTACATCGAAAATTATCACCAGTCGATCTGCCACTTCAATGGCCACCAGGGAACGAGTGATACATTTAGAAAGGCCGCACTTCGACGGATGGGAGTGACATTTGCCAATAGACAGGTGCCGCAAGAAAAGGAGAATAAAAGGGAAATTCGTGGTACAATTCACAGGGGCAATTAGTTTGAGAATACTCAGGCGGAAATGACCTCATTTCCGCGTATACATACATAGATATAGATTGCCATGTATTTTTATTATATTTCCTTATATTTAACGTTCTATTGCTCCCTCTGTTTGGGTGGCAATGTTACAAATTATTGAATCAACATGATTATTGCAAAGTGTGAACCAGAAGTTAATATCAAATAACTTAACTTATTCCAGCCCACTCTATGGAAGTGATTATTGATTAGGTAAATCCCGCACAAAGTCATTGTCCAACTGTTGCAGAAATATAGCATTCGGTCATGTGGGCATTATTACACATTACGATGCGTGTTTCCTCCAGTACACATCCTGGGAAACGTGTTGAATAACGAGAATGCCAATCAGTTTAATAATATTCTTCCTTGTCAGGTAATTATAAACGCAGATTTTTAAATTCATGCTCATGCACCGTATTCATTTCGAAAGTCATTGCGCTGGTGGGGGTGTGGGTGGTGATAGCGGGCAAGACTCAGGTTCGTCTGGGGCACATGATGCTCTTCGACCGGCCCAGAGATAAGCCAAAATGACCACAGCGTGGATCAGGAGTGTGTATTGGTGTAAACGGATGATAACAATGTGGCTTTGCACTTTACAGTTCCCTGCGTGTTCATTTCACTGCTTGTTTTGGAAGTAACTTCGAGGAATATGAAAAAGTGGGAAATAGTGTAAAGTGGGCAGAACCGGCTTGCCTCGGACTTGAACGCACGCGTTCAGAGCAAAGTGGATTCGCAATCCATCGTGTTAACCTCGCATCCACCCTACCAGGTAACTGCACTAATAAAAAAAACACACGTTCTCTATACAACCAGGTACCATCGCATCCCGACAGTGCAGAAGGGAGGCTTTTGTGTTTATGAAGTCAGGGACCCCAAAAAAGCATTTTACCCAGGCTTACGCCGCAACCCGACGCATTTCCCATGGTCAATCGACCTATCCTACACATCTTTGAACACGAAGGGGCAATTTAGCATGGCCAATCTACCCAACCTGTACATCTTTTGGACTGCGGAACGATACCGGAGCACGGAGAGGCGTCCTACCCAAGCAGACACGGGCGAACATTCAGTGACGGTCATCAAGGCCGGAACCGGAAGCACGGCGCTGAGAGGCAGCAGCGCCAACCACTGTGTCACCGGGCCTCCCTCAATGAACGCAACAGAATAACGCTACAATGTCTGTGTTTTGGGGATCTCACCAATGGAGACGGATACAAATCTGTCATTTCCCCGCTGGTATTTTTATCACCCAATAGCAACAAGGGCTTATGCCATCAAAAGCCAGGTCGGTCTCAGGATCAGTAACTTTCTACTTGTAGATTCCATTTTTCTGCTTAGGTCTTCATATCTTCTTTCTCATTGCCCAGACCACCTGTTTCCAAATTCTGCCAGATTGCTGATGACGTTTACCTTTTACCATTTCGTCAATGAACGCCAATTTCACAGCTTCCCATCAATTTACCTGCTAAACATCTCAAACACACAGAGGATTAAACTCTAATTCAGGTTAAACATGGGCATTGCAACTGGCGAAGACTCTGCAATCAACTAATCAGATTATTTAAATTAATTTCCGTTGATGAGGGCAAAAACCCGATGTGGGGATTTCCCAGGATTTTCACAGTCCACATCTTTGAGGGGGAGGAGTAATCTCCAACCCCTCACTCAATTCACTCAGTTAATTTCCAGTTCTGTTCTGGCTCCACTTTGGGAGCATCTATTCCATCATTTCAACCCCTTTTACAGGAGGGCTGCTCATTCTATATTATTAGCACGCTGATTAATTACACGCATTGTCCGAAAACTACAGTGTATTAAATCATCATACATCTCTGAATTTGAAAGACTTCCCTGCTCTCCCTTTCCCCATATCCATCTTGTGGATAACTCTTATTTCTCCTCATTGTTCAGCTGTTCATGGAGATCACCATGGAGAATTGTGAATACCTCAACTACAGGAACAGTAGCTTGTAATAATATAACGCTTTTAACATCGTGAAACTCACAAGAACCTTCTCAAACATAATTTGCCATCGAACCACCTCAGAAGATATCAGGACATATGAAGGAACATTTGATCGAAGAGAGACATATGTCCGATACTGCACAGAAAGTGGCCTTTCAGTCTGCCATGGCTCTCTTCAAGAACAGTTATAATTAAGTTAATACGCTAAAAAGTGAAAGATTCAGCATGAAATATGGGAGATATGAGCACTCAGATCTATGCGCGGTCGGGCTGGCGAGGGTATGCGCAGACATCTTCAACCTCTACAACAATCTGAGGTCCCTACCTGCTTCATGAACGGCAGTCATCCTGGTACCTCAGAAAAGCCAAACAGATTGCCTTAATGATTATGATCCAGTGGCTCTACATCCCATCATTATGACGTGCTGTGAAAGGTTAGCTATGGCACGAATCAATTCCAGCCTCCCGGATTGCTTAGGTCCACTACAGTTCGCATTCGACTGCAACAGGTCCACAGCAGACGCCATCTTCCTTTCCCTACACTCAACCCTGGAATAGCTAGAAAAACAAAGGCACCTGTGTCAGACTCCTATTTATTGACTACAGTTCAGGCTTCAACACCATTATTCCTATGAAACTCGTCTCCAAACTCCGTGGCCTGGGACTCGGCTCGCCCCTCTGCGACTGGATCCTGAACTTCCTAACGCACAGACTGCGATCAGTAAAGATAGGCAACAACACCTCCTCCACGATCATCCTAAACAACGGTGCCCCACAAGGCTGTGTCCTCAGCCCCCTGCTGTACTCCTTTTACATCTATGACTCTGTGGCCAAATTCCCCTCCAACTCGATTATCAAGTTTTCTGACGACACCACCGTAATGGGGCGGATCTCAAACAATGACGAGACAGAGTACAGGAATGAGATAGAGAATCTGATGAACTGTTGCGACAACAGTAATCTCTCCTTCAATGTCAACAAAATGAAGGAGATCGTCATCGGGAACCATAGAGGAGAACATGCCCCTGTCTACATCAATGCAGACGAAGTATAAATGGTCGAAAGCTTCAGGCTTTTGTGTATCCAGATCACCAACAGCTTGTCCTAGCCCCTCCACGCCAACACTATAGTTGAGAAAGCCCACTAACGCCTCAACTTTCTCAGAAGACTAAGGAAATTTGGCATGTCCGCTACGGCTCTCATCAACTTTTATAGATGCACCATAGAAAGTATTTTTTCTGGTTCTATCACTGCTTGGTATGGTTCCTGCTCTGCCCAAGACCAAAAGAAACTACAAAGTGTCGTGAATGAAGCCCAGTCCATCACGCACACCAGACTCCCATCCATTGATTCTGTCTGCACTTCCCGCTGGTAAAGCAGCCAGCATAATCAAGGACCTCACGCACCCCAGACATACTCTCTTCCACCTTCTTCTGTTGGGAAAAAGATTTAAAAGTCTGCGGTCACGTACCAACCGACTCAAGAACAGCTTCATCTCTGTTGCCATCAGACTTTTGAATGGACCTACCTCGCACTAAGTTGATCTTTCTTTGCACCTTAGCTGCGACTGTAACACTACATTCTACACTCTCTCCTTTCCTTTTCTATGAACGGTATGCCTTGTCTGTATAGCGTGCAAGAAACAAAACTTTCCACTCGATTCCGATGCATGTAACAATAATAAATCAAATGAAATCCAATCAAAATCAATGTTTGGAACAACCTGGAGAGAAAATGGTGAAAACGTTTTGAAAAAATCAGAGTGTAAACGTGTGAAAGGAGTGTGGAAATTCAAAGAGTGAAAGTTATGAGAACAAAAGGAGAAAAACCGAGAAAAATTAATAATGGAACAATGTGAGAATAGTATGTAAAACTGAGTAAATATGTGAGAAGAACAAAAGGTTCGAAAAGTATATGAAAAATCATAGAATGAAACATCTGAGTAGAATGTGAGACATTACATCGCACAAAATGGCTGTCCCATTCTCTGAATTAACAGTATTTCGAAAGTATTTAATTAGTTAATAGGAATAAGACAGCGTCACTAAACAAGATCACTGAGAAAGATTAATGCTCGTGTAGTTTTATTATGGCTTCAATAAGACTGTCAAAGATTCATGACAAAAAGTAGATACATTGAGATACAATGAGATTAACACACTCATGACTGGAATTCCACATTCTACCCTCTGTAAACTTGAAGAATCTAAAACTCTGCTGCCAGTGTCCTTTCTTGTACCTCGTGCAGTTGAAAGAACATTCCGGTGATCCCTATTGTTTCTCTCTGCGAATGAGCGCCTTCATTTTGAAATTCTCATTCCTGTTTTCAAATCCTTCCCTGGCCTCTCAATTCAATTTTTTCAAACTCTTCCATCCTCACAAACTTCACAGATATCTCTGCGCATCTAATTCTGACCTCGTGAATAGCATTAATGTAATTGCTCCACAGTTGGTTGCCTTGTTTAACGTCAGTTCTGGAAATCCTTCGATAAAATGTTTGTTTCTCTATCTCCCCGCCTTTGATGCACGGTGTAGAACCTCCCGCTTTAATCCAGCTATTGTCTGTCTGATCTAATGTCGTCTTATGTCTCCAGATGTCATTATTTGTGCAATGAGCTAGTGAAGTGACTTATGACGTTTATCCACGTGAAAGGGTCTATATAAAATCCAGTTGTTGTTGTAACTGCCTTGAATCCTGGAATCTGTATATCTCCCCCTTGTGTTACTCTGTTAATTTCTTGAGCAAAGTCGTCTTACCTCGCCCTTTCCGGGACTGAAAGCAATTTCCCTGCCCATTCGCTGAATCGGTTTTCTTTCCTCTGGTTTTGGTAATCGGCCTCCCGTTGATTGACCAGTGGTTCTAACTTTAATTCTGTTCCTCTGACAGTTTCTGGAGCACCAAATATCTCCGTTAATCTCCGGATCCCCAGTCATTTCCCAAATATCGAAACACCGTCTTGCAGCAACTGTCCAGAATCAGCCCCACCCTCCCGCAATCGCTATACAACTGGGCAAAGAAAGCTCATATGGTCTCCAAATGTTAACTCTGTTTCGCTCAACAGATGCTTCCAGACTTGCTGCATTCTTCCAGTATTTTCTGTTTTTATTTCAGACTTTCAGTATCCGCAATATTTTGCTTTTTTGCCACAACCCACTAAGGTAAAGTTTGATTTGCCATACTCCCTCACCCAGTCCATGTTCCTCTTCTCCATTGGAATAATACGTTTGCTGTATATCCAATGACTCACTCTGTGGACCTCCCACTCCGGGTGGGCAGTCCTCACGGAAATATTGTAACTCTATAAAAATACCCCCGACTTTCCAGCTTCTCCGCAAAAGTTATGAAGCTTTCTTAAAACTGGAGGAAGCCAGGTGAGCTGCTATCGCTCCCAAACTAAAATTCAGTTGGCATATTCTCGATTATTTGCCCAAAAAGTTACACATGTCCATTCCTTAATGCATTTGTCTCCCTCTCTAAATACATTTGGTCGTTTTATAATTTTTGGGAAGTAATATTAGCTGTAGTTTATTTTTGAGGATACAGCACACGCAACCTACGAGTCACAAAGCAGGGAGTCACTATATTCATACTACAGAGTTACTGGTATAACCAGTAATTTAACGAATAGAACCAAAGGGTATTTCAGCATCTCCTTCAACTGCGCTCTGAATTTAGTTTGTGTCATTGCATAACTACAAGTTTTGGTGCAGCAACTGAGAAGCTGAAATACAAATCCTATTTTCCCAACAATGTAATGTGGCCTGACAGAACTGATGTCCAACCCTCCCAATTGGTCACCGACAGTGTAAAACAGGAAAACGGCCCATAGCACTATTAAATTCCCAGATATGGTAAACATTACAATGATGGATTTTTTCCTGTTCTGCATCTCAGGATCATTTTGCTTCTCCCCACTGTGTGGGCCCCGGAGTCTCTCGCGGACTATGCTGGCAGCTATGATGTGTTTGCGGTTAAAATATTGAACAGCAGAGCCAGCAAAAATGGGGTAAATAGAGTGGACAGATAGTGGAGAATTTCACTTATTCTCCAGAGCAGTGAAAAACGAACACTCGTTGTTACAACGCAAAACCAGAGACCATTGGCGAGTCGATATTCACTTGTATACTTAAAGTACCAGAAAATGTTCTTAGGACAGCTCAGCACAGTCACTATTCCTGTAAGTATAGATGCCGTTTTCTCTTTGCAGTATCTGGCTTTCAGCTTCTGGCAACAAATCGATCAAAGATAAATAGGACAGTGAACCAGACTGAACAATCTGTGGCTGCATAAATAAGGACACGGGGTTGTTACACACAGGAATGGACTTAAAGCAATGAAACTCCACTCAATAAGCAACAGGTATATGTCTCAGTATTAGATCAAGGATAACGAGCAGTAAATCAGCCGAAGCCATGGCCACCAGGTAGTGAATGACAGTTTTGCAGAATCCGCACTTGCCCCGATACAGAATCACCATTGCCACTAAGTTGACTGTATGGACGGGAAATAAACAAGAAAATTAGGCCAGAGGTTGCGAGCAAAAACAGCAGTTTGACGGTGTTCAAGTAGAAAAGTGTACCCGTATGAGTTAATTCTTTGATGTATCGAATTAACAACTGTCATAAAGAGTGACAGCTCTTTATGCTCGAGACAGACTCTACTCTAAAATAATTAGAAGTGAAATACGGAATATAAATGCAAATGACAGGAACGGACTGCGGTACATTGGAGAATAATAATTCATGGGAGAAACGATACATCAACGCAGGTTAGATTCAAATACATTTTCCTTTTTTGGGGGAGCGGGGCAAGGCATTGGGAAATGGGACGACTAAAGATACGGGAAGAAAATTGGACAGAAAGGCCCAGCGTCAGTTTGGCTTTTGCGAAGTAATGAATAAGAAGATGCAGTGATGATATCAGTTCCTAAGCAAATGAGAGAGGAATCAGTAGAGGGGCCGGGTTCTCATCTCCACGCTATTATCCTGGATGAGGGAAAGACAAGGGGGCGTGGCGAGGGATGGGGTGGCCTTAAGTTAAAATGGGTGCCTTATATTAGCGTAAATCAGCCTTTTTAACATCGATGTCCTATAATTTTCATTGTAATAAGTTGAAAAGATGAAAGCACAATTTCGTGCCAACTGTGAGATCAGTAAGCATTTTTATGTTGTTAGCCTTTTGCAACTGCCAACAGAAAATACTATTCCTAAGCAGTCACTGATCATCGACGGATGATTTCATTAGAAGGAAATACCTCACTTACTCTGGCAATTGAAGGATAAGTAAATAATAATCAGTGGTTAATTAGAAATCACTTTATTTTATTTAGCGATGGGCAATAAATGCCGGCTTAGCCACGGACGCACATGTCTCACGAATGAATAAAAGAAAAAAAAGCTGCTTCGCCATCAGCCTTTTTTATCAGAGAATTGAAGTGATGTCACAGCTGGAACAAAAATAGCATAAGCCTTGGATCCCACCGTATCGAGAACATAAAATATCATTGACTGTTGAGTGTGTGTTAGTGAATGAAATTCCTGTAAAGACATCAAGATAAGATCTGGAAATGCCGGCGCTGGACTGGGGTGGGCACAGTAAGATATCTCACAACACCAGGACTCACCTGATGAAGGAGCAGCGCTCCAAAACCTCGTGCGACTAAATATACCTGTTGGACTTTAACCTGGTATCAAGATAAGAGACATACTGAAGACAGAGGGTAGTTGTCGAGGATTGTTTTTCAAACTTGAGGCCTATGACCAGCGGTGTGCCTCATGGATCGGTGTTGGGTCCACTGTTATTCGTCATTTATATTGATGATTTGGATGAGAATTAAGGAGGAATGGTTCGTAGGTTTGCAGATGACACCAAGAGTGATGGCATAATGGACAGTGAAGAAGGTTACCTTGGACTGCAACTGGATCTTGACCAATTGGTCCTGTGTGCTGACGAATGACAGATGGAGCTAAATTAAGATAAATGCGAGGTGATGCATTTTGGCAGATCGAACCAGGGCAGGACTTGTTCAGTTAAAGGGCTTTGGGGAGAGTTATGGAACAAAGAAATCGAGAGGTACATGTTCATAGCTACTTGAAAGAGGAGTCACAGGTGGACAGCATGGTGAAGAAGGCATTCGGCCTGCTTGGTTTCATTGGTCAGAACATAGAATGCAGGAGTTGGGACTCTTGCTGAAGTTGTACAAGACAGTGGTCAGACCATACCTGGAATAATGTGTCCAGTTCTGGTCACCCTGTTATAAAAAAAAAATGTTAAACAAGAAAGAGGGCAAAAAAGGTTTACGAGGATTGACAAGGAGAGGCTGGATAGACTGGGATTTTTTCCCCTGGAGCGTAGGAGGTTTAGGGGTGATCTTGTAGAGGTCTATTAAATAATGAGGAGCATAGATCAGCTAGATAGTCAACACCTTTTCCCAAAGATAGGGGAGTATAAAACAACAGGGCATTAGTTTAAGCTGAGAGGGGAGTGATACAAAAGGGTACAGAGTGGCAACTTTTTCACACAGAGGGTGGCGAGTGTCTGGAACAAGCTGCCAAAGGTAGTAGTAGGGGCGGGTGCAATTTTGTCTTTTAAAAATTGTTTAGGCAGTTACATGAGAAAGATGGCTATCAAGGGATATGGGCCAAACGGAAACAATTGGGACTAGCTTCGCCGTTAAAAGGGCGGCTAAGCTAGTCCCAATTGTTTCCGTTTGGCCCATATCCCTTGATAGCCATCTTTCTCATGTAACTGCGTAAACAATTTTTAAAAGACAAAATTGCACCCGCCCCTACTACTACCTTTGGCAGCTTGTTCCAGACACGTTGGGCCGAAGGGCCTGTTTCCATGCTGTGAACCTCTATGACATACCTAAAAGATGGCTCTGACCCAAGTTTGAAACATTGTGCTTAATTAGCTTTACCAAATGAAGTTGATCCATCTCGCATTATTGGCAAATTATAAACCAATTAGACATTTACAACAATTTGGTTAAGATAAGCGGACAACATCTTACAAATATAAAAATCAGGGTTTCGGGGAATCAATTTGTGAGCATGTTATCACAGGATTGATTGACCAGAGGTTTTCACTTCAAGCTATCGGCCTGATCAACCAGGGAAAATGAAAGAAATCTGTTTACTGGTTGGGTTACGCTATCTGTTAATTATTAAAAACAAAAGTTGTTACCATTTAACCTTATTATTGTCAATAAATGTTTTGCATTTATAATTTTGAAGTGTTAATTCTTGCCCAATGTTTGTGGAACCATTTGACCTAATTAACAGTTGGGGATCGTTCCTGTTACGTGGTGACCCGAACTGCATGCAGTACGGAAGTTATATTTTAGCTAAAGCTAAACACACTCTCAGTCGACACTCCGTGCTCTCCGGTTCTCTATTTGGGCGAATGGAGGAACACAGCGTATGCCTACTTAGCCACGTTATCTATGTTCAAGCATCTTTGGAAATACACTTCATGTCCCCCTGTTCTTTTACACGATTTAACATTTGTTGTATATTCCCTTGCTCTTTGCACTCCTCGAAATCAATTTTTTCCAGATTGACTTCTTTTTTACACCTTTCTGCCCAGCTAACCGATCCCTTTGTATCTTCCCGCAGTTCGATGGTTTTAATTAATTTCTGGGAATTTATTGCCCATGCCCCCATTTTCCCGTGAACTGAGTGGCTTGCTTGGCCGCTTCAGACAGCTGGAGCTCTGGAGTCCCGTGTAGGCCAGGCCAGATAATCCAGAGCAGATTTTTTTTCTGATGTGAACTGTTTCATGATCATCATTTGCCTTCTCTAAAAATCCAAATTGTTATTGAATTCAAATATCACAAGTTGCCGTGGTGCGACTCGAACCCAAGTCACCAGAGGGTTATCCTGGGTTTTCTGGATTACACACGACTGGATGGCAGCACCACTACCTCTTCCCTATTAAATGCATGACCAATTTATGTATCATCTTCTTCATCAGTGTATTTGTGTCGAAACCAGTGACCACAAAAAAGAGGAGCGGGGGTGGTCGGGGGGGGGGGGGGGGAGGGGAGTGGGGGGGGGGGGGTCGATGCTAACCCTGGTGAAACATTGCTGGTAGCAGTTTCCATTCGCAATAATCGAACACACCAATCATTCATTACTCTTTGTTCTTGTCAATAATTCAATTCTGGGTCCGATTGCTACTGTTTCTTGGAGCCCAAGCACTTTTCCTTTTTGACGAGCCTGCCATGTAGAACTTTGTCAAAAGCCTTGCTAAAATTCACAACCAGCGTGTTGTCCATGCCACCTTATTTCTCACTGCCATAAAACAATCAATTGAGTTTGTCCCCCACTTAATAAATCTATAATGCATTTCCTTGAGTCAAAGCATATCATATTCTTGTCTTAGTAAATGAATTTCATCTAATATTTTGTATCTCAGTCATTAAATGCAATGTATTGATTGTCCGACAATCGTGAATACGACTGCAAATATAACGGCAAATATATCATTATGGACTCCTCTGTCGATGACAAAGATTATATTTGAGGTCTCGATTAGAGCAGCCCCGGACTGGGCAACTCACCTCAACCCGGCATGCAGACACCTCTCCTGACCCCCGATTGGCCGATCCCCTCGATGCCCATCGAATGGCCGAAGCCCCTTCCGCATCCGACTAATCCATCTCGCCAAGCCCAAATTCTAATCCCCTCACGGATAAACCTCCCCTCTTCCAATCTCGAAATTGGATCTTTGAACTCATCTGCTTTCCGGCAGCCGGTGCCATCAAAAGGTGGGCGTGACCTCTTTCCATCCGATTCTGCAGAGCTGGACTGAAGGCCTCAGGAATGAGCTGACCTGCACAGTTCTGGCCTGCCTGAGTGGAAAGGTCCGGCGATACAGAATCAGAAAAATATCCACGGTCAGGAAGGAGGGCAAAGTGACAATCTGACCCTGATTTCCAGGAGAATGTCAGGCCAGATTGTTTCTATTCAATCATCATTCGCTTCTCCCCCTCTTCCTTTCATTCCTGTAAAAGCGAAAAGCTCAAAAACGGAGGTGACGAAAGGTTGAGAAATCCAAAATTTTCGATTTTATTTGTGAAATCTGTCTCCTTTCAGAGATCTTGATTTGATTATCTTTCCAGTGTAACTTAGATGAAGAATTTCAATTATCTCCTCGAATTTAGGAAGGTATACGCAGTGATTCAACGCTTTGTGCTTAAGTTCCATTTGCCTCTGCATCTCCTGAACATTTTCGTCAAACCAATCCTGATGTTTCCTGGTGGAGAGATCAAGTAGCTGTCCGCTGCTGCTCGCCATGATGGAGTTTAGGGTGCACCAGGCACTCTGGGCACACGGTAACTGCTGATGGCTGGAGGTTGAGAGGGTGGCACTGAGGGGCTGAGTGAATAGGCCACCTTGCTTGGATCTTTGAGGCCGTCCATGTGCCTTTTCTTGCAGTACCAAGTCAGTGGAGATTGTAGGTGGGTTAAAGTGGTGAATAGTCTAACAGTCCTCGGTACCTGTCATGGTGCAGGTGACGTGGATATCTCTGGGATTTCTTACTCCAGTGATGGTGAGATCGAGTAAGTTCCAGTGTTTGGGCCGTTGATGATGCTCTGAGGTTTTATATTTGTCTTACTGCTGGACAGGGTGTTGCGTGTTCTGGACCATTCGTCAGGAGGAGGATACTGTGATAATTTGCATTCCCATTCCTTCTTTTTACATCGTCCTCATCCAGAGATTAATGCTCTTCTGACTTTGGTACTGAAAACTCTGAGGAGGGTCAGTTTGTCACCTGTTGATTCTCGGGCTAGGGGTTGCTCACGACGGGTGTAGAATCATTTCTCATTCCATCTATTGTCTCAAGTGCAGCAAAATACGTGCCGATGACAGCGACAAGATGATTCTTCACTATGGGGAGCCGGGCAGTCATGATAAGCTCCCATAACCCAGAGAAAGCTTTACTGAAGCGTCGGACAAGTTCATTTCTGACGGTTTAGCCCACCACATGGACGCAACGTTCAACTTCTGGAAGTCCTTCCCTGAAAAAAGTCCGTCCTCCATTTATTCTATCAACTGGTCTTTTCGTGTGTACACCAAGTCACACTTTGGACAGCAATGTCACGAATGAGGAGATTAATTCCCCGATTTATGATGATGAGGTGATGCTCAAGCTAGTCTCTGTTGAGATTGTGTATGAGTGCTCTGACGTTCCAACTCCCAAGCTTGATTTTGAGTGGAAGACAATTGTGCGTTACTTTTTAAAATGACCTTCTTGCTGAGCGCCGAGTGCCGCACGGTATCGGCAAAGCAGAGACTTGTTTCATTGTGTAGGGATTTCCGAGACAATTGGAGGCCAGATTCTGTGAGACAATAACACGCTGTTTGTCAGGACAGTTATTTTTGTAATAAATTGGCAGCAACAGACTAAGCTGAAAAATCAGCCGAAATAATAGCCAGGCACAGAATGGGTAAGAGACTGATTTCTGTCGGTTATAGCAGTGGTGGGGGAAGGGCAGTCAACTCACCCAATATATTTTAAATGTAGCCGAAGATCTGCAAGTCAGAGGGGGAATTTTGGTCTTCTAGAGCCGTTTATTCTTCAGTAGAAAACATCTTCTTGAGGACGAGAGGAGCGCAAGAATTTGAAGTAAAATTTGGAAGATGATATGGATCTAGGTTTGTCACCGTTGACAGATCAGTAAATGATAAAATCAATGGAGCAGATTCCGGCTAGAAGCAGTGCATTACGGTTCTCCAGAGTATTCCAATGCAGAAACACAGTCTAGCCTCAGTGACGTCCAGGAATCTGAAGCCAGGGTTGAGAGAATTTCGGCAACTAAGACTTTTCCACATCTTGATCCGAGCTCACAAGGTAGGTCAGTTCAGGGGCTTTGAATTATCAGAGAGAGGCTGTTTATATTCACAGTTAACCTGAAGTTTATGTTAAACTGCTTTCACCATTAAAATCAGGGGAATTCAGTCAGCAGAAGTGAGAACTTAAATCAGAGAAAGAGCAATGGATGGCAGCAGATGGTCACGGAAAGAAGAACATAAGTCTCGAGATTGAATTGACTGGAAACTCCACCACAGAACAAAAACAGCAGCCCCGCAGGCAGCTGGAGGCAGTGCTACACCACACAACCCATAATGGAAGGAATGAACGGTGGGTGGATTCAATTCAGGATTCCAGCAAATCGTTGACAGCAATGTCAAATGTGTTTTCCTCATCGCTGTCAAGTCGGTTTGTTGCCGAAGTGCTTAATAACTCATCGTCAGAGAGACAAGCATGGGGGAGGGAGTGTGGGTGGTTGTAAAGGCAAGGTAGAGAGTCTGTGACCACTGGAGAGAACAATTTAAATGAACTCTTCACCAAAACTCTGTCTTCGACTCAAACATGCTCAACTCCATTCCCCAACCCTTTCTCATTGAGCACTACCCGAGTCTGGATCAGAATAGGAAAAGTCACCTGGCAAACTAATTGCTGTTTACGCAGTACATTCCATGAACAATTACTCCCGACAAAATTTGAGCAAGTTTAACTGCGAGGTTAGTGATTAATCCTGAGAATAAAAAGACTTACTAAAGATAGAGAAAGAATACTAAAGAACACCAAATCCTACATGTTGACTAACTTAATTCTTAGCTCTTAATTACGTAATTATTTGCACATGAATTCAAATACAGAAGCATATATCCAGCGTGCTGCATGATGGTGATTGTGGTTTGCCCCCAGAAATTGAATGGCCACGGATTGTGCACACAGCATCCATAACAATATAAAACAATTGTAGATGGCCAGCAGTAATGACTGATTTTCTTCCATTCTCCATCTCTGGATCATTAAGATCCTCACTACTGTTACTTTCCTGGAGTGCCCTCTTCACTCTATTGTCCTGCACAATGTGCTTCATGGTCAAAGCATTGAGCAGATTAATCAACACAGACGGGGCACATGGTGTTAAGGTGATGTCAAAGGAGAAGGATGTGACCCAAGCGGTAAACTAGAGAGGCAACCATCTCCAAGTGCTCATTTTCGAAGTATATGGTATGTTTTCCACAAAGCTCAGTCCAAACACAGTCGCTATAACGATGGCCGCAGTTCTTTTACTGCAATCTTCTTTCTCTCAACCTCTGGCAACGAATGGCGATGAATGGATCAAAGATGAAAGAGACAGTGAACCAGACAGATCAATCAATGGCTGTGGAAACCTGTAAACCCAGAGCCGATAAACACATGTGGACTCCAAGAATGAAAATAAGAAATAAATGTCATTAATGTCATAAAATATTACATCGAATAGTATCACCAGTAGATCTGCCATTGCAATGACCACCAGGTAGCGAGTCGTACATTTAGGAAGATAGCATCTTCCACGGGAGAGAGTGACAATTGCCAATAGACAGGTGCCGCAAGAAAAGGAGAATAAAAGGGAAATTAGTGAGGCAATTCACATGGGTAATCAGTTTGAGAATATTTCAGACGGAAATGAACTCATTTCCACATATAATGACATAGATTATAGATTGCCATGTATTTACATTATATTTCCTAATATTGCACATTATATTGCTCATTCTATTTGTGTGGCAATCTTTCAAATTGGTAAATAAACATGATGATTGCAAAGTAAGAACCAGCAGTTAATATCATATTACTGAAATTATTCCAGTCCACTCTATGGAAATGATTATTGGTTACGTAAATCCCGCACAAAATCATTGCCGAGCTCTTGCAGAAATCATAGTATTATGTCATGTGGGCATTATTACACATTACGATGTGTGTTTCCTCCAGGACACATCCTGGGAAATGTGTTGAACAACGAGAATGCAAAATCCATTTAATAATATTCTCCCTTGTCAGGTAAAGTAAATCTATAATTATAAACGCAGATTTTTTAAAATTCATGCTCATGCACAGTATTTCTTTCGAAAGTCAATGGCGGTGGTGGGGTGTGGGTGGTGGCAGAGGGCTAGGCTCAAGGTTCGCCTGGGGCACATGATACTCTTCTACCCCACCTGAGAAGTCAGCGAAGTTGACCACGGGGTGGATGAGGAGTGTGTATTGGTATAAAGCGATGATAACAAAGGGGCTTTGCATTTTCCAGTTCCCTGCGTATTCATTTCATTGCTTGTTTCGGAAGTAAAATTCGAGGAATATGGAAAAGTGAGAAAAAACATAAAATGGCATTACAGATTGTCTTGCACTTGAACGCACGCGTGCAGCGCACAATCCATCGTGTTAAGAAGAAATAATGTAGGGAGGAGTTATACAATAAATGGCAGAGTCATCAGGAGTATAGAAACACAGAGGGACCTAGGTGTGCAAGTCCACAAATCCTTGAAGGTGGCAACACAGGTGGAGAAGGTGGTGAAGAAGGCATATGGTATGCTTGCCTTTTTGGACGGGGTATAGAGTATAAAAGCTGGAGTCTGATGATGCAGCTGTATAGAACGCTGGTTAGGCCACATTTGGAGTACTGCATCCAGTTCTGGTCGCCGCACTACCAGAAGGACGTGGAGGCGTTCAAGAGAGTGCAGAGAAGGTTTACCAGGATGTTGCCTGGTATGGAGGGTCTTAGCTATGAGGAGAGATTGGGTAGACTGGGGTTGTTCTCCTTGGAAAGACGGAGAATGAGGGGAGATCTAATAGAGGTGTACAAGATTATGAAGGGTATAGATAGGGTGAACAGTGGGAAGCTTTTTCCCAGGTCGGAGGTGACGATCACGAGGGGTCACGAGCTCAAGGTGAGAGGGGCGAAGTATAACTCAGACATCAGAGGAACGTTTTTTACACAGAGGGTGGTGGGGGCCTGGAATGCGCTGCCAAGTAGGGTGGTGGAGGCAGGCACGCTGACATCGTTTAAGACTTACCTGGATAGTCACATGAGCAGCCTGGGAATGGAGGGATACAAACGATTGGTCTAGTTGGACCAAGGAGCGGCACAGGCTTGGAGGGCTGAAGGGCCTGTTTCCTGTGCTGTACTGTTCTTTGTTCTTTGTTAACCTCGCGGCCACCCTACCAGGTAATGCACTAAGGAAAATAAGCGCCTTCTGTACACAACCACTGCCAGGTCCTATTGCATCCCGACAGAGCAGAAAGGAGCCTTTCGACCCATGGAGTCTGCAAGGACTCCGAAAAAGCATTTTACTCAGGCTTACGCCGCAAGCCCGCGCATTTACTGCGGCTAATCGGCCTAAACTACACATCTTTGGACACGAAGGGCAATTTAGCATGGCCAATCTACCCAATCTCCACATGGTTTGGACAGTGGAAGGATACCGGAGCAAGGAGAGGAGTTCTACCCAAGCAGACATGGCGACCATTCAGAGATCGTCACCCAAGGCCGGGACCGGGTGCAGGCGCTGAGAGGCAGCAGCGCGAACTGCTATATCACCGTGTCCCCCTCAAGCAACGCAACGGAATATCGCGAAAATATTTGTGTTTTGGGAATCTCATCGATGTGGACGCAAACAAACCTATCATTACCCAGCTGTGATTTGAATCACTGAATAGCACCAAGGACTTATGTTTGCAAAAGCCAGGTCGGTCTCAGGATCAGGAACTTTCGACATTTAAATTCCGTTTTTGTGCTGAGATCTTCATATTTTATGTCTCATTGCCCAGACCACATGTTTACAAATTCTGCCAGGTTGCTGATGAAGTTTACATTTTACAATTTCGTGAACGAACGCGGATTTCACAGCTTCCCATCAAATCACCTGCCAAACACTTCAAACACAGATGATTAAACTGTAGTTCAGGTTAAACATGGGCATTGCAACTGGTGAAAACTCTGCAACCAATTAATCAGATTGTTTAAATTAATTTCCGTTGATGAGGACGAAAGCCCGATGTGGGGGTTTCCCAGGATTTTCACAGTCGACACCTTTGAGGGGGAGCAGCATTCTACAATCCCTCACTCAATTCACTCAGTTTCTTTCCAGTTCTGATCTGGCTCCATCTTGGGAGCATCTGTTGCATAATTTCAACCCCTTTTACGGGAGGGCTGCTTATTCTATATTATTAGTACGCTGATTAATTAAACGCATGGTTCAGAAAATTAGAGTGCATTAAATAATCATAAATCTCCGAATTTAAAATACTTCCCAGCTCTCCCTTTCCCCAAATCCATCTTGTGGATAAATCTTGTTTCTCCTTATTGCTCAGTTGTCCAAGGAGAATTGTGAATACATTAACAATAGCAACAGCAGCTTGTAATAATATAACAATTTTAACATAATGATGTGCTTTAATGAAATTCACAAGAACCTTCTCAAACACAATTTGACATCGAACCACCCCAGAAGATATCGGGAGGAAAATTTGATTGACGAGTGACATATGTTGGATACTGCACAGAAAGTGGCCTTTCAGTCTGCCGTGGTTGTCTTCAAGAACAATTATAATTAAATTAATCAGTTAAATAGTGAAAGATTCAGAGTGAAATGTGAGCAATACGAGCACTCGGATCCTGCACGGACCATCTGGAGGGGGTACTCGCAGACATCTTCAACCTCTCCTTGCAACAATCTGAGGTCCCTATCTGCTTCAGGAAGATGACTATCATCCAGGTACCAAAGAAAAGCCAAGGAGCGCGCCTTAATGACTATCGTCCAGTGGCTCTGACACCAATCATTATGAAGTGCTTCGAAAGGTTAGTCATGGCATGAATAAATTCGAGCCTCCTGGATTGCGGGGATCCACTGCAGTTTGCCTACCGCTGCAACAGGTCCACAGCAGACACCATCTCCCTGGCCCTGCAGTCAACTCTGGAACACCGAGATAACAAAGATTCAGATGATGTCATACTCCTATTCATTGACGACAGCTCAGCCTTCAACTTCATTACTCCTATGAAACCCATCTCCAAACTCCATGGCCTGGGCATCGGCTCCTCCCTCTGTGACTGATCCTGGCCTTCCTAACCCACAGATCACAATCAGTAAGGGACAACATCTCCTCCACAATCAGCCGCAACACCGTCTCACAAGGCTTTGTCCTCAACCCCGACTATACTCTTTGTACATCTATGACTGTGTGACCAAATTCCCCTCCAACTCGATTATCAAGTTTGCTGATGACACCACCGTAATGGGTCGGATCTCAAACAATGACGAGACGGAAAATAGGTATGGTATAAAGAATTTGATGAACTGATGTGACAACAATAATCTCTCCCTCAATGTCAACAAAACGAAAGAGACAGGCATCGACTTCAGGAAGCGTAGTGGAGAACATGCCCCTGCCTACATCAATGGGGAAGAAGTATAAGTATGTCTGGTCGAACACTTCAGGTTTTTAGGTGTCCAGATGACCAACAACTTATCCTGGTACCCCCATGCCAACATTATATTTCGGAAAGCCCACCAACCCAACCATACTTTCTCAGAAGACTAAGGAAATTTGTCTTGTCCGCTACCACTCTCATCAGCTTGGTATGGCTCTTCTCTGCCAGGACTGCAAGAAACTACTAAGTGTCGTGAATGAAGCCCAGTCCATCACGCAAACCAGCCTCCCATCCATTGACTCTGTCCACACTTGCCGCTGGTAAAGCAGCCAGCATAATCAAAGACCCCACGCACCCTCTCTTCCACCTTCTTCCGTTGGGAAAATGATACAGAAGTCTGAGGTCACGTACCAACCGAGTCAAGAACAGCTTCTTCCCTGTTTCCATCAGACCTTTGAATGTAACTACCTCGCACTAAGTTGATCTTTCTCTACACCCTAGCTCTGACTGTAGCACTACATTCTACACTCTCTCCTTTCCTTTTCTATGGGATGCTTTGCCTTGTGTGTATAGCGCGCAAGTAGCAAGACGTTTCACTGCATTTTAATACGTGACAATAATAACTCAAATGAAATCCAATCAAAATCAATGTTTGGAATGACCTGGAGAGAAAATAGTGAAAACGTTTTGAAAAAATCAGAGCGATAACGTGCGAAAATAGTGTGCAAGTTCAAAGAGTGGAAGTCATGAGAACAAGACGAGAAAGACTGAGAAAAATTAATAATTCAACAAGGTGAGAATAGTGTGTAAAACTGAGTAAACATGTGAGAAGTACAAAAGCTTCAAAAAGTATATGAAAAATCACTGAATCAAATGCCTGAGTAGAATGCAACCCCATTTTCTGGAACATTTCGAAAGTATTTAATTAGTAAATAGGAATATGGCAGCGTCACTAAACAAAATCACTGCGAAGGATTAATGCTTGAATAGTTTTATTATTGCTTCAATAATACTGTAAATGATTCATTACAAACAATCGATACATTGAGAGACAGTGAGATTCACACAATCATGACTGGAATTCCACATCTCCCCACCGTAAACTTGAATGATCTAAAACTCTTGCCCGTGCAATTGAAGTGACTTGTGACGTTTATCCACGTGAAAGAGTCTATATAAACCCCAGTTGTTGTTGTAATTGCCTTGATTCCTGGAATCTGATTCTCCCCGTTGTGTTACTCTATTAATTTCATGAGCAAAGGCTTCTTACCGACTCGTTTTCCGGATTGAAAGCAATTTCCCTACCCATTGACTGAGTCGGTTTCCTTTCCTCTTGTTTTGCTATTCGGCCTCCCCTTAATTGACCGGTGTTTCTGGGTTTAATTCTGCTCCCCTGACAGTTTCTGGATCAACAATATATCTCTGTTAGTCTCCGGATCCTCAGTCATTTCCCTAAAGATCTAAACACCGCCTTGCACCACATTTCCAGAGTCAGCCTGATCCCATCGCAACCGCTATACAATTGCGCAAAAAAAGCTCACATGGACTCCAACTGTAAACTCTGTTTCTCTCCAGAGATGCTTCCAGACCTGCTGCATTTCTTCCAGTATTTTATGTTTTTATTTCAGACTTACAATATCCGCAATATTTTGCTTTTGTGCCACAACCCCTTGAGGTAAAGTTTGATTTGCAAAATCACTCACCCAGCCCATGTCCCTTTCCTCCTTGGAATAATACCTTTGCTGGTCCAACCGTTCCCCTCCGAGAATGTTACCCTTACAAACTGTCTTCTTCAGTGACGAGCCGACACTGTTAATCTTTATCAGACACTGGCAGATCAGTCTCTAAAACACCACCATTGCCTTTGCTTTAAACAAACACTCATCCCTCCGCCCGCAGCCCCCCCCCCCCGCACCCCCCCCCCCCCCCCCGCCCCCCCCACTTTTAAAGGTAATCCTTTCTCTAATTCGCGCTTTCGGATTTACATTTTGAAAGGAATGCTGTTCAGCCACGCTCTCTCGATTCTATTATACTAATGGAATCCCGACGCGCCCGCCCCCCCCCCCCCCCGCCCCGCCCACCGGCCCAATAGTCTCAAAGCTGAGCCAAACATGATATTAGTCTATCTCTCACCCACCTCTCTGTTCACCATCCAAAATTGTATATCAAATGACTCACTCTGTGGATCTCCCACTCCGGGTGCGCAGCCTTCATGGAAATATTGTAACTCCAAAAATTACCCCCGACTTTCCGGCTTCTCTGCAAAAGTTGTGAAACTGTTTTTAAAACTGGAGGAAGCCAGGTGCGTTCCTATCACTCCCAAACTAAATTCAGTTTGTATGTTCTCGATCATTTGACCAAAAATTTACATAGAACCCCTTTATTCGTTTGTCTCCCTCTCTAAATACATTTGGACGTTTTATAATTCGTGGGAAGTAATATTAGGTGTAGTTTATTTTTCAGGAGACAACACACATAACCTTAATGTCGCAACGCAGAATGTCATTATGTTCATACTAAAGAACTATTTTAACCAGTAATTTAACAAATACAACCAAAGGATATTTCATCATCTCCTTCAATTGCGCTCTGAATTTAGTTTGTGTCGTTGCATAAATACAAGTATTGGTGCAGCAACTTAGAAGCTGAAATAGAAATCCTATTTTCCCAATCATGTAATGTAGTCTTACAGAACTGAAGCCCAGCCATCTCAATTGGTAACCGACAGCGTAAAACAGAAAAACAGCCCATAGCACTATAAAATTCCCAGATATGGTAAACATTACAATGATAGATTTTTTCCGGTTCTGCATCTCAGGGTCATTTTGCTTCTCCCCACTACGTGGGCCCCGGAGTCTCTCGCGGACTATGTTGGCAGCTATGATGTGTTTGACTGTTAAAATATTGAACAGTAGAACCAGCACAAATGGAGTAAATGGGGTGGACAAATAGTGGAGAAGTTCAATTATTCTCCAGAGCAGTGAAAAACGAACACTTGTTGTTACAACGCAAAACCAGAGATCATCGGCGAGCCGATATTCATTTGTATACATGAAGTACCAGATAATGTTCTTAAGACAGCTCAGCGCAGTCACAATTCCGATAAGTATAGATGCAATTTTCTCTTTGCAGTACCTGGCTTTCAGCTTCTGGCAACAAATGGCGACAAATCGATCAAAGGTAAATAGGACAGTGAACCAGACTGAACAATCTGTGGCTGCGTAAATGAGGACACCGTGGATATTACACACAGGAATGGACTTAAAGAAATAAAGTTCCACCCAATAAACAACAGGTATACGTCTCAGTATCAGATCAAGGATAACGACCAGTAGATCAGCCGAAGCCATGGCCACCAGGTCGTGAGTGACAGTTTTGCAGAGTCCGCACTTGCCCCGAGACAGAATCACCATTGCTACTAAGTTGACTGTATGGACGGGAAATAAACAAGAAAATCAGACCAGAGTTTGCGAGCAAAAGCAGCAGTTGACGGTGTTCAAGTAGAAAAGTGTACACGTGTGAGTTAATTCATTGATGGATCGAATTAAGAACTGTCATAAAGAGTGACAGCTCTTTATGCTCCAGACAGACCCTACTGCAAAACAATCAGCAGTGAAATGCAGAATATAAATTCAAATGACAGGGACGTACTGCGACACATAGTAGAATAGTAATTCAGAGGAGAAATAATACGTCAACACAGATTAAAATTAAATACTTTTTCCTTTTCTCTTTGGGGGGAGGCATTGGGAAATGGGGCGAGTAATGACATGGGAAGAAAAATGGACGGACAGATCCAGAGCTAGTTTGGCTTTTGCTAAGTTGTGAATAAGATGATGCAATGATGATATGAGTTCTCAAGTGACTGAGAGGAGATTCAGCAAAGGGGCCTGTTTCTGATCTCCACAACAATATCCTGGATGAGAGAACGAGAAGGGGGCGGGGCGAGGTGGTGGGGTGATCCTTAGTTAAGTTGGGTGCCTTATTTTAGCCTAAACCAGCCATTGTAATCTCAATGTCCTGTAATTTTCATTGTAATAAGCTGAAAAAAATGAAATCGCGATTTTGTGCTAACTCTGAGATCAGTAAACATTTTGTTGTTGCCAACGTTTTACAACTCCCAACACAAAATATTATTCCAACGAGTCACTGATCATCAACCGATGAGTTCAGGAGAAGGAAATGCCTCACTTATTCTGGCAATTGAATAATAGGTGAATAATAATCAGCAGTTAATTAGAAACCGCTTTAATTTATTTAGGAATGGGCAATAAATGCGGGCCAGCCAGCGACGCACATGCCTCATGAATGAATAAAACAAAAGAAGTTGTTTTGCCAGCAGCCTTTTTTTATGAGAGAATTGAAGTGATGTAACAGCTGGAAAAGAAATACCATCGGCTTTGGACTCCCGCCCTGTCATAAATTATCCTTGACTGTTAAGTCTGTGTCACTGAATGAGACTCCTGTAAAGACATCAAGATAAGAATCATCCCTAAAAGATGGCTTTGGCCGCAGTTTGAACCCATTCTGCTTAATTAGCTACAAAAAGCGAAGTTGACCTTTCTCGCATTATTGACAAATTATAAACCAATTAGTCATTGATAACAATTTGGTTCAGGTAAGCTGACAACATCTGATAAGTATAAAAATGAGGGTTTCGGGTAGCACCTTTTGAGCATGTTTTCCTGGATTGACAAACCAGAGGTTATCACTTCAATCTATCGGCCTGATCAACCATTTAATGTTTGGGTCCCGCTTTCGGTTAATTATTACAAACAAAAGTTTTTACCATTCAACTTTTTAACTGTTAATAAATGTTTTGCATTTATCATTTTGAAGTGTTAATTCTTAGTGTTTGTAGAACCAGATGACTTAATTCACAGTTGGGGATTTATTGAATAGTTCAACCACGTTGAGCACCAACAATCAATTTCAAACAATCAGCATCGGTTTGTGCTCCTGATCTCGATACAGTTATCCTGGGTTACAGAGAGGATTCAGCATAGCTTACTGCTCCTGATCTCCATGCAGTTTTCGTGAGTTAGAAAGACAACGACCAATTGAAAAGAACACCATAAAATGGATCAATGGGTACATCAATCGGTCTTGTTGTCAACTTACCAAAAATTATCCAAAAAGCAGTAAACGTTTAATCCAATTATTATGCTCTTTTGAACAAAAACTTCATTAATCAAAGTTGGGAACAATAAGAAACGAAATCGACTCAATTTAAGTAGGGTGATAATATGACTGGTAACATAAAATTTCGGACTTTATCAGACATGCAGCCATTGAATTGTAAATCAATAGAGATGTATTTGGAAAAATAATCTCCTTCATTCACACTAACCCAGAAAAAGGACAGATTGTAGAGAGGGAAGTGGAAGAAAAGAAGATTGAACAAGGCATTTCGTGAATAACATTATATTTAGCGTTGGTGTTCATGTCTCAGTATTTGACAAATATCAATTTTCAATAGAAATATAAAAAATGCTGCATCGAACACAACAGGTTATTTCTGGTCTGGTATATATTTTCAGTTCATGTTTTATAATTGGAACAACTGGATTTAGTGACTTACAAGGGTACTGACAGAATTGATGAGTGGATAGTAAATCGGAACGATAATCTAGTCAAACAGAAGTTATGAAATCTACATATAGGTGCTCGCAAAAGCAAGGAAAAGTTATCCAGGTGAAGATGGTTTGTGAACTAAAGCTGGATACGAAATCTTATCGGATACACCAAAAGCAAGAATGTGATGCCATTGCATTAAAACATAGTAATACAGTGAGGGTGCACAGAGTTAATAAACATTTACAGAGACTTACAAAAAACACCGGCAGCAGCGAGGAGTGGATAGTATATTTCCTCGATCTTCTCGAGAACCTGCAGTATCCGAGTATTCAATGGGACTGTCGGTTTCTGAGAACATGATGAACTCTCGTGCATTTTTCCAGTGTGTTCCACTCTGTGTTTCAGGCCAAACGTCGTCTTTTTCAAGGAGAGAATATTGAAAGGAGTCCCTTATTTATTGTGAAGAGAAACTCCCTGGCGAGACAGGCTGGTACCAGGGAGACTGGGATTGTTCACAGTGATCAGACAAACAAATTGTGTCAGATCTGTAGTGTCAAAAGTTCTGTATTCAAAAATCTCTCAATCTTACATACAGCATTAACAACTGATCTAACGTCAGTCACTGCGAAAGTGAAGCCTAATAAATGCAAATCTGTGTGTGTAGATTTTCTGCTTGATTTCACTCATAGTTCTGAAGTCGTGGTCATTATCGGGGTACGTTCGATGTGGGACTAGCAAAGAATCGACTCCCAAAGGTTCGGGTCAGGTTACTAAATGTTCCTGGAAAATGATGTTTCAGGAAGCATAGGGAAGGAGGGAAAGGCGGAGATGGGGTGCTGAATAAGAATAGTATTACAGAGCTGGAGGGTGAAGATATCATAGTTTCTCAAAATCATAGAAAGTCACAAATCGAAGGGGCCATTCGACCCAACGTGTTTGTACTGAGAGAAAAGGTGCAATCTTCCACAGCCCTGCTGGTCACAATTCTCCAAGTACGCATGGATTTTAAATGTAGTGAGTCTTTCTTCCTCTATCAAACTGTCAGGTCCCTGGTTACTGGTCCCTGTTACTCACTGGGTGAAATGTTTTCCTGTTATTCCCTCTAATCCTTTACCAATTATTTTAAATCTTTGGTTAGAATACTCAGCTGTGGTAAATAGGGCAATAGGTCACAAACACACTTCCATTACGCCACCATCTGCTTCTTCTGTTCTTCTTCAACCATCCAATCTTTCCGCACTGACTACATTTTCCAGTCCTGGCAATGTCTTCAGAAATCTCCTGTGCATTTTCTCCAGTGGAGTTACATCTTTCCTGTCATGTGGTGACGCGAACTGTGAACAGTGCTGTCGGTATATTTGAGCGAGAGCTAAACACGCTCTTCGTAAGTAACCGCTCCATGCTCTCATATTCTACACTTGGACAAACAGAGGAACACATCATATACCGATCTAACCATGTTATCTCTGTGTAAGTGTCTGTGGAAATACACTCAAAAGTCCCCCTGTCCTTTCACATGATTCAATATTTATTGTGTGTTCCCTTGCTTTTTGCACTCCCCAAAACACATTTTTTTCCAGATTGAATTCTATTTTCACCTTTCTTCCCAACTCACCGATTCCTTTAAATCTTTATATTCCTGCAGTTTGATTGTTTTATTTCATTTATGGGACTTTGTTGCCCATGCCTCATTATCTGAGTGGCTTGCTCGGCCGATGCGGAGAGCTTTAGATCTGGAGTCCCGTGTCGGCCAGGCCAGGTAACCCAGAGCAGATTTGTTTCTGACGAGAATTGTTTCATGATCATCATTTGCCTTTTCTAAAATTCCAGATTTTTATCGAATTCAAATGTCAGAGGTTGCCGTGCTGCGACTCGAACCCAGGCCACCAGAGCGCTATCCTTTGTCTTCTGGATTACATCCGACTGGATGACAGCACCACTGCCTCTCCCCTATTAAACACATGACCAATTTATGTGTCATCGTCTTCATCACATCGGAAAATGTGACTCTAAACTGGGGATATCGACGGCAAAATCCAGGGGGTCCGATACTGAGCCTGGTGAACCATTGCTGGTCGCATTTTCCATTCGCGAGAAGAGAACACACCAGTCATTCATTAAACTTTGCTCTTGTCGATAATTCAATCATGGATCCGATTGCTACTGTTCCTTGCAGCCCTTGGGGTTCCTTTTTGACGAGTCTGCAATGTGGAACGTTGTCAAAAACCTTGCTAAAATTCACATCCACCGTGCTGTCCGTGCCGCCTTATTTCTCACCGCCATAAAACAATCAATTGATTTTTCGGAATTGTCCTCCGCTTAATAAATCTATAATGCATCTCCTTGACTTCAAAACTTTCATACTTCCGTTCTTAGTATCTATATTTCATCTAATAATTTGTTATCTCAGTCGTTGAGTTTATTTATCAACAGACACTTGCGAATGCAACTGAAAATATATCACTTTGGACTCCACTGTCGATCACAAAGATTATATTTTAGGTCCCGAACAGAATAGCCCCAGACTGGGCAACTCACCTCATCCGGGCAGGCAGATACCGCTCCTGGCACCAGACTGGCCGATCCCCTCGACGCCCACCGAATGGCCGAGACCCCATCAACTTCCGACTAGTCCACCTCGCCAATCCAAATTCTAATCCTCGACCGGACTCTTCTACTCTTGAAATTGGATCTGCAAACTCATTTGCTCTACGGCAGCAGGTGCCTTAAAGAGGAGGGCGTGACCTCCTTCCAACCGATTCTGCAGAGCTGGACTGAAGGCCTCAGGAATGAACTGGTCTGCACAGTTCTGGCCTGCCTGAGTAGGAAGATCCGGCGATACAGAATCAGAAAAATATCCACGGTCAGGATGCAGGGGCAAAGTGACAATCTGACCCTGATTTCCAGGAGAATGTCAGGCCACATTGTTTCGAATCCCTCATCAATCGCTTCTCCCCCTTTTCCTTTCATTCCTGTAAAAGTCGATATGCTGAAAAAGGGAGGTGACGAAAGGTTTGAGAAATCCAGAATTTTCGATTTCATTTGTGAAATCTGTCTCCATTCCGAGATCTTGATTTGACTATCATTCCAGTATAACTTCGATGAAGACTTTCAATTGTCTCCCCGATTTTAGTAAGGTACACGCCGTGACTCAACGCTTTGCGTTTAAGCTCCATTTTCCTCTGCTTCTCCTGAACATTCTCGTCAAACCAATTGGTGTTTCCTGGTGGAGAGGTCAAGTAACTGTCCGCTGCTGCTTGCCATGATGGAGTTGAGGATAGACCTAGCACTCTGGGCACACGGTAACTGCTGGTGGCTGGAGGTTGAGAGGTTGGCACTGAAGCGTTGAGTGAGTAGGGCTAACTTGCTGGGATTTATGAGGCCGCCAATGTTCCCTTTCTTGCAGCACCAAGCCGGTGGAGATTGTAGGTGGGTTAAAGTGGTTAATAGTCGAACAGTCCTCGGTACCTGTCATGGTGCAGGTGACGTGGATATCTCAGGGATCTCTTGCTCCAATTATGATGAAGTTGAGTAAGTTCCAGTGTTTGGGCCATTGATAATCCTGTGAGGTTTTATAGTAGTCTCACTGGTGGAACGGGGTGTTGAGTGTTCCAGGCAATTCGGCAGAAGGAGGATATTGTCAGAGTTTGCATTCCTATTCCTTCCTTGCCCAACATCTCCATCCAGAGATTAACGCTGTTCTGGCTTTGGTACTGAAAACTCTGAGGAGGGTCAGTTTGTCACCTGTTGATTCTCGGGCTCGCGATTGCTCACGATGGGTGTAGAATCATTTCTTATTCCCGTTTATTCCCTCAAGTGCAGCAAAGTATGTGCCGGTGACAGAGACAAGATGATTCTTCACTATGGGGAGCCGGGCAGTCATGATAAGCTCTCATAACCCAGGGAAAGATTGACTGAAGCGTCGGATAAGTTGATTTCTGATGGTGAAGCCGACCGCATGGAGGCAACGTTCAGCTTCTGGAATGCCTTCCCAAAAAAAAGACCGCCCTCCATTTTTTCTGTCAGCTGGCCTTTTCGTGTGCACACCAAGTCACAGTTAGGGCACCAATGTCCGGGTTGAGGAGCCTGATTCCCTGAGCTATGATGATGCGATGATGATCAGGTCACTGTTGCGATTGTCTCAGAGTGCCCTGACATTCCAACTCCCAAGCTTCATTTTGAGTGGAGGACAATCTTGCTTAACTCCGAGTTCCGCACGGTATCGGCAAAGCAGACTTGTTTCAATGGCAAAGGACTTCCAAGACAATTCGAGGCTAGATTATGTTAGACAATAACACGTTCTTTGTCAGTTGATAGGCATTTATGTAAAAACCAAATGGTAGCTGCAGACTGAAGCTGACAAATCAGTCGAAACAATAGCCGGCACAGAATGGGCAAGACACTGATTTTTCTCGTTTCTCGCAGTGGTGAGGGAAGGGCAGTCAACTCACCCAATATTTTTAAAATATAGCCGAAGATCCGCAATACAGAGAGAGAATTTTGATCTTATAGAACTTCAGTGGAAAACATCTTCTTGAGTGCGAGAGGAGCGCAAGAATTTGAAGCAAACTTTGGAAGATAATTGGATCTTGATTTGTCCGCAGTTGACAGATGAGTAAATGATAAAATCAATGGAGCAGATTCCGGATAGAAGCAGAGCATTACGATCTCCAGAGTATTCCAATGCAGAAACAAAGTCCAGGCCCAGTGACGTCCAGGAATTTGAAGCCAGGGTTGAGAGAATTTCGGCAACAAAGTCTTTTCCACATCTTGATCTGAGCTCACAAGGTAGGTCAGGTGAGGGGCTTTGACTTATCAGAGAGAGACTGTTCATACTCACAGTTAACCTGAGGTTTGTGTTAAACTGCTTTCACCGTTAAAATCAGGGGAATTCAGTCAGCAGCATTGAGAACTTAAATGAGAGAAAGAACAATGTATGGCAGCATAGATTGGAAGGAAGGACATATGTCTGGAGATCGAATTGACTGGAAACTCCATCACAGCTCAAAATCAGCAGCCCCTCAGGCAGCTGGAGGCAGAGACACATCACACAATCCACAATGCAAGGAACAAACGGTGGGTGGAATCAATGCAGGATTCCAGCAAATCGTTGACAACAATGTCAAATGTGTTTTCCTCATTGCTGTCAAGTCGGTTTGTGGCCGAAGTACTCAATAACCCATCGTCAGAGAGACAAGCATGTGGTTGTGGTGCGTGGTGGGGGGGGGGGGGGGGGGGAGCGGAGGGGGGGGTGGGCGGGGGTGGAGGGGGGTGGGTGCGGGGGGTGGATATAAAGGAAAGAGAGAGAGAGAGTCTGTGACCACTGGAAAGAACAGTTTAAATAACCTCTTCACCAAAACTTTGTCTTCGACTCAAACGTGCTCAACTCCATTCCTCAACGCTATCCCATTAAGCACGACCCCAGTCTGGATTGGAATAGGAAAAGTCACCTGGCAAACCAATTGCTGTCATGAACACTTATTCCTGACAATATTTGAGCAAGGTTAACTGTGATGTTTTGTGATTTATCCTTAGAATAAAGGGAATTATGAAAGATATAGAAAGATTATTAAAGAACACCAAATCCCAGACCTTCACTAACTTAACAAAGAACAAAGAACAAAAAACAATACAGCACAGGAACAGGCCCTTCGGCCCTCCAAGCCCGCGCCGTTCCCTGGTCCAAACTAGACCATTCTTTTGTATCCCTCCATTCCCACTCCGTTCATGTGGCTATCTAGATAAGTGTTAAACGTTCCCAGTGTGTCCGTCTCCACCACCTTGCCCGGCAGCGCATTTCAGCCCCCCACCACCCTCTGTGTAAAATACGTTCTTCTGATATCCGTGTTAAACCTCCCCCTCCCCCCCTCACCTTGAACCTATGACCCCTCGTGAAAGTCACCACCGACCTGGGAAAAACGTTCCCACCGTTCACCCTGTCTATGCCTTTCATAATTTTGTACACCTCTATTAGGGCACCCCTCATCCTCCGTCTTTCCAGTGAGAACAACCCCAATTTACCCAATCTCTCCTCATAACTAAGCCCCTCCATACCAGGCAACATCCTGGCAAACCTCCTCTGCACTCTCTCTAAAGCCTCCACGTCCTTCTGGTAGTGTGGCGACCAGAACTGGACGCAGTATTCCAAATGCGGCCGAACCAACGTTCTATACAACTGCAACATCAGACCCCAACTTTTATACTCTATGCCCTGTCTTGAAAAGGCAAGCATGCCAAATGCCTTATTCAATACCTTCTCCACCTGTGACGTCACCTTCCGGGATCTGTGGACTTGCACACCCAGGTCCCTCTGCGCATCTACACCCTTTATGGTTCTGCCATTTATCGTATAGCTCCCCCATACGTTAGTTCTACCAAAATGCATCACATTGCATTCATCTGGATTGAACTCCATCTGCCATTTCTTTGCCCAAACTTCCAGCCTATCTATATCCTTCTGTAGCCTCTGACAATGTTCCTCACTATCTGCAAGTCCAGCCATTTTCGTGTCGTCCGCAAACTTACTAATCATCCCAGTTACACCTTCTTCCAGATCGTTTATATAAATCACAAACAGCAGAGGTCCCAATACAGAGCCCTGCGGAACACCACTAGTCACAGGCATCCAGCCGGAAAAAGACCCTTCCACTACCACCCTCTGTCTTCTGTGACCAAGCCAGTTCTCCACTCATCTAGCCAGTTCCCCCTTTATCCCATGAGATCCAACCTTTTGCACAAACCTACCATGAGGGACTTTGTCAAATGCTTTACTAAAGTCCATATAGACGACATCCACGGCCCTTCCATCATCAACCATTCTAGTCACTTCTTCAAAAAACTCCACCAGGTTAGTGAGGCATGACCTCCCTCTCACAAAACCATGCTGACTATCGTTAATGAGTTTATTCCTTTCCAAATGTGCATACATCCTATCTCTAAGAATCCTCTCCAACAACTTACCTGCTACGGACGTCAAGCTCACCGGCCTATAATTTCCCGGGTTATCCTTCCTACCCTTCTTAAATAACCGGACCACATTAGCTATCCTCCAATCCTCTGGGACCTCACCTGTGTCCAGTGACGAGACAAAGATTTGCGTCAGAGGCCCAGCGATTTCATCTCTCGTCTCCCTGAGCAGCCTTGGATAGATTCCATCAGGCCCTGGGGATTTGTCAGTCTTTATATTCCCTACAAAACCTCACACTTCCCCCCTTGGAATGGAGATTTTCTCTAACGGGTCAACACTCCCCTCCGAGACACTCCCAGTCAACACATCCCTCGCCTTTGTGAATACCGACGCAAAGTATTCATTTCGGATCTCCCCTACTTCTTTGGGCTCTCAGCATAATTCCCCACTTTTGTCTCTGAGAGGTCCGATTTTTCCCCTGACAACCCTTTTGTTCCGAACGTATGAATAAAATACCTTGGGATTCTCCTTAATCCTGTCTGCCAAGGACATTTCGTGACCCCTTTTTGCCCTTCTAATTCCTCGTTTGAGTTCTTTCCTACTTTCTTTAATTCGAGCCACTTGATAATTAACGGTATGTTTCAATTCCTGTCTGAATTTAGACGAGGCATTGCATAAATAAATGTATTTGTACATGAACTCAAAGACAGAAGCATGTATCCAGCGTGCTGCATGATGGTGATTGTGGTCTGTGCATAGAAATTGAGTGCCCACGAATTGTGCACACAGCATCCGTAACAACATAAAGCAACTGTAGATGGCCAGCAATGATGACCGATTTTCTTCCGCTCTCCACCTCTGGATCATTAAGATCCTCACTACTGTTACTTACCTGGAGTACCCTCTTCATTCTATTTTCCGGCACAATGTCCTTCATGGTAAAGCATTGAGCAGAATAATCAACATCGACAGGGCAAATGGTGTTCAGGTGAAGTCAAATGAGAGCTATGCTACCCAGGCGGCAAACTGGAGAGGCAACCATCTCCAAGTGCTCATTTTCAGAGTAAGTGGGGATGTTTTCCGCAATACTCAGTCGAAAGACAATCGCTATAACGGAGTTCTGTCAGTGCCATATTTTTTCTGGAAACCTCTGACAACGAATGGCAATGAATCGATCAAAGGTGAAAGAGATAGTGAACCAGACAGAGAAATCAATGACTGTGAAATCCTGAGCAATGTTGAAACTATAAACGGGTGTGTATTCCAAGAATGAAAATAGTAAATAAATAAAATTAATCTCATGAAATATTACATCGAATATTATCACCAGTAGATCTGCCAATGTAATGGCCACCAGGTAACGAGTGATACATTTAGAAAGAGCGCACCTTCCATGGGAGAGAGTGACAATTGCCAATAGACAAGCGCCGCAAGAAAACGAAAATAATAGGGAAATTCGTGATACAATTCACAGGGGTAATCTGTTTGAGAACATTTAGGCGGAAATGACCTCATTTCCCGTACAAGGACATAGATATAGATTGCCATTTATTCATATTACATTTCCTCATATTTAACGTTCCATTGCTCATTCTGTTTGTGTGGCAATGTTACAAACTGGGAAATCAACATGATTATTGCATGATGTGAACCAGCAGTTAATATCAAATAACTTAACTTATTCCAGCCCACTCTATGGAAATGATTATTGATTGCGTAAATCCCGCACAAAATCATTACCTAACTGTTGCAGAAATATAGCATTAGGTCATGTGGGCATTATTACACATTATGATGTATGTTTCCTCCAGTGCACATCCTGGGAAACGTGTTGAACAACTAGAATGCAAGTCAGTTTAATAATATTCCCCCTTGTCAGATAAATTATAAACGCAGATTTTTTAATTCATGCTCAAGCACAGTATTTATTTCAAAAGCCAATGGCGGTGTTGGGGGTGTGGTTGGTGATAAAGGTGCTCAAGGTTCGCCTGGGGCACATGATACTCTTCGACAGGCACTGAGATAAGCTAAGATGACGATGGCGTGGATCAGGAGTGTGTAATGCTGTAAACGGATGATAACAATGTGGCTTCGCATTTTACAGTTCCCTGCGTGTTCATTTCATTGCTAGTTTTGGAAGTAACCTTCAAGGAATATGAAAAAATGGGAGCACTGGAATGCCTCGCATTTGAACGCACGCGAGCAGAGCACAGTGGATTAGCAGTCCATCGTGTTAACCTCGCAGCCACCCTACCAGGTAACTGCACTAATAAAAAAAACACGTTCTCTATACAAGCACTCCCAGGTACCATCGCATCCCGACAGTACAGAAGGGAGCCTTTTGGGCCTATGGAGTCTGCAGGGACCCCAAAAAAGCATTTTATCCAGGCTTACGCCGCAACCCCGACGCATTTACCATGGGCAATCGACCTATCCTACACATCTATGGACCCGAAGGGGCAACTTAGCATGGCCAATCTACCTAACCTGTACATCCTTTGGACTGTGGAAGGATACCGGGTGCATGGCGGAGAGGGACCAGCGTCAACCACTGTGTCACCGTGCCCCCCTCAGTCAACGCAATGGAATAACGCTACAACGTATGTGTTATGGGGATCTCACCGATGGAGACGAATACAAATCTGTCATTGCCCCGCTGGGATTTGAATCACCCAATAGCAACAAGGGCCATGCCATCAAAAGCCAGATCGGTCTCAGGATCAGTAACTTTCTACATGTAGATTCGGTTTTTCTGCTTAGGTCTTCATATCTTCTTTCTCATTGCCTAGACCACCTGTTTACAAATTCTGCCAGGTTGCTGATGAAGTTTACCTTTTACAATTTCGTCAATGAACGCCAATTTCACAGCTTTCCATCAAATCACCTGCTAAACACTTCAAACACACAGAGGATTAAACTCTAATTCAGCTTAAACATGGGCGTTGCAACTGGTGAAGACTCTGCAATCAACGAATCAGATTATTTAAATTAATTTCCGTTGATGAGGACAAAAACCCGATGTGGGGATTTCCCAGGATTTTCACAGTCGACACCTTTGAGGGGGAGGAGCAATCTCCAACCCCTCACTCAATTCACTGAGTTAATTTCCAGTTCTGTTCTGGCTCCACTTTGGGAGCATCCATTCCATCATTTCATCCCCTTTTACAGGAGGGCAGCTCATTCTATATTATTCGCATGCTGATTAATTACATGCATTGTCCGAAAACTACAGTGTATTAAATCATCATACATCTCTGAATTTGAAAGACTTCCCTGCTCTCCCTTTCCCCATATCCATCTTGTGGATAACTCTTATTTCTCCTCATTGTTCAGCTGTTCATAGGGATCACCATGGGGAATTGTGAAAACATTAATAACAGAAACAGTCGCTTGTAATAATATAACACTTTTAACATTGTGAGATGCTTTAATGAAATTCACATGAACCTCCTCAAACACAATTTGACATTGAACCACCTCAGACGATATCAGGACAGATGGAGGAACGTTTGATCAAAGAGAGACATATGTTCGATACTACACAAAAAGTGGCCTTCCAGCCTGCCGTGGCTCTCTTCAAGAACAATTATGTGACCCCCTGCTGATCACTATATGGGGCTACTATTTAACTGTTCGATTTACAGGATCCTGAATTCCTAGCAGTTGATGGTGAGCTGGCTAAATTTCCTGTTTACCCATAAATGCCAGTACAGGCTTACATGAAAAGGATTTGAGTATGTTTCGCGCGGTACCTCCAAACATTTGTAGTCCATTATATCCGCTGCAAGTGTTTCTTATTTTAATAATTTCACTCAAGACAAACCTTATAATGAGAAAAGGTTTGGAACAAGGTAAACGGAATAACAAAAAAATTTAATAACAAATATAATTGGCAGATATAAACAAGTAAAGAATCCCAACTGAAGATTTTCCAATTAAGTTTCAACCTGAGAAATGTTCAGAATATCACCAAGCACTTTGAATTTTAAACGTTGGGGCCCATACGTTGGTGCACATCTGAAGAAAAGCACATTCTGTTACCGTTCCTGTCTGATAGTACTCACTTAACCCCAACACACACACAGTCCAGACGGGCCTACGAGAGGGAAGATGATGGAGCAAGCACACGAGGCAGAGGTGCCGCGAGCTATCTGTGTAGTAACGCAGATCCAGTGCGCTGAAGGCTGTCCTCCTCGGCAGTCATGAAAAACCAAGCAGTTCTAGCTGAGAAAGATTCACTGCGAAATGAGTTTTTACTGCCTCTGAAAAGCTTCTCTCCAAAAACGTGGCTGTCCCTCTTCTGCACACTCCTTCCACAGCTCTGCAGCTGCTTCACTTCCTGGCGCCTTTTTTTCCTCCCGCCCCCAGAGCAATCCCATTGGCCCAGCCCACGTCACTCAATCAACAGCATCCTGATCACGGCACCCGCCCGGCAAACAGGACACTGAAACCCACAAGGGACAAAGAACACTGGTAAATGTCTTCCCCACAAATTTTCCTCAGTCCCTTACATTCTCCCCCCACCAAAAATACAGCATGCCCCCATGCTGAGCTACATGACATAGGACCCAGTTACCCAATTACACCATGTACCTTATAGTGTGCTGACTGGTATAATAGTGGGTGAAAAGAGTGGTACCTTATTTATACATGACAAGCACTGAGCAAAGGAGTTACACCACCATGCATGACAACTATTGCAGTGTTCAGGAAAATGCATAGTGTGTGGCGTAGCTGAGTGAACACTTGTATGTCCTACAACTACAGACTTTGCACACGGCTCTCCCAGCTTTGTATAATGGAAACGGTCCGCTGATTTTCTCTCTCTCTGTGATCTCCTTATCTCTGGTTCTGGATTGGCTATGTTAGGTGTGTCTGTAGTGTAAGTGCCCTCAACAGAACTGTCTGATTCTACTTCCCTTTGCCCAATTACTACCTCTTCTATCACAACAGGTAGCCCTTCTGAAGATTCTGAGCTCGCTGCGACTTCTGTCACTTCTGTAGCATTTGTGGGGGGATTGGACTCTGTGGGCATGACATCCTGTTCCGGTTGTTCACAGATTTCCTCCGGATTGTCAATGATCAAGTCCTCTGGGTAATGTCCATACTCTGACTCTGAGTCTGAAGAGTTTTGATCTCGCAGGGGCACATCAGCTGCGGAGTCATCTTTGTGAACCTCAGGAGTTTGATTCCTTTCTTTTGCTTTTCTGCGCCTGAGGGCTCTTGGAGAGGGAGTAGGCTTTGAGTCACCTCAGTGCTCAATTGTCCCAGGGGCAAAATATGATTTCGGTGCATGACCTTAATGGGTCCCGAACCATCTGCAGGCTTTAGACGATAAACAGGAAGGTCAGACATTTGACTCTCAACCACATAACGATTTGCACTCCACCGATCGTCAAGCTTCTGTTTCCCTTTCAGGCCAAGGTTTCGAATGAGGACTCTATCCCCAGGCTTCAAGCAATGGTAGTGCACTCTTTGGTCATACTTCTTTTTGTTACTTTGGTTCATTTTAGCGGAAGTGGCTTGGGCCAACTGATAGGCTGCTTGCAGCTCGTTCTTCATCTTAGACACATACTGCAAGTGGGAAGTTGTTGAGGTCCCATCTGCTGACATGCCAAAGCAAACGTCCACAGGAAGTCTGGCTTCCCTCCCGAACATTAAAAAGTAGGGTGAATACCCGGTAGCTTCATTTGGGGTACAGTCGTACACGTGGACCAGATGTGAAATCTGTTGACTCCATTTGGACTTTTGACTGGGCTCAAGAGTTCCTAACATGTTCAACAGGGTTCTATTGAACCTCTCTCGTTGAGGGTCACCTTGAGGGTGGTATGGTGAAGTTCTTGATTTCCTCACACCCAACATGGTCAACATCTCTCTCACCAACTGGCTTTCAAAATCCCGACCCTGGTCTGAATGTATGCGAGTTGGTAGGCCGTAGTGAATGAAGTATTTCTCCCATAGAGTTCTGGCAACCGTTATGGCTGTCTGATCGTTGGTTGGGAATGCTTGTGCATACCGGGCGAAGTGGTCAGTGACTACCAACACATTGCACACGTTGCGGGAATCAGGTTCTATGGAGAGAAAGTCAATGCATACAAGATCCATGGGGCCTGAACATTGGATGTGGGAAAGTGGTGCTGCTCTCTGTGGCAGAGTCTTTCTCTTAATGCAGTGTTCACATGTCTTGCAGTATGTCTCTACGTCTAGCTTCATGCGAGGCCAGAAGAATCTGTCACAGACGAGTGCATAGGTCTTGTCAAATCCCAGATGTCCATTGTTGTCATACAGTGACTTCAGAACCATACGGTGGAACTGCTTGGGGAGCACAAGCTGTCGCCGTAAGCATAGGTCAGACTGTTTCACTGTCCTGTAAAGCAGACCCTGCTCGATTGACCACTTCCCCCATTCTCGTTTCAGAAGTGTAAGATCAGGATGGTTTGTCTGTATTTGACTTGCTGGTGCCTTCTGATTGACAGCTAGCCATATTTCTCCGATACACGGGTCGCTTTTCTGAGCAGCTTGAAGCTATGCTGGACTGAAAGTGGGCAGCTGATCAGCTATTACAGCAGCGGTATGACAGAAAGCCTTGGGAACTGCAGACACATGAGCTCCTATTTGTTCGATCACACATGGATAGGAGTGTCCTGCTCGTGTGCTACTCGGCACAGTCTGACAGAGAGCCCGCACTCCTGGAACTGGGATTTCTTGCCATTCATCAACTGGTGTCATGCTGTCATGTGGACGTCGAGACAACGAGTCTGCGTCAAGGTTATGCCGGCCTGGTCTATACTTAAAGCTAAAGTTGTAGGTGGACAGTGCTGAGAGCCAGCGATGACCAGTGGCATCCAGTTTAGCTGACGTTGTGACGTATGTCAGGGGATTGTTGTCCGTTCTGACTTGTACAGTAGTTCCGTAAAGATAGTCATGCAGCTTAACCACAATAGCCCACTTGAGAGCTAAAAACTCCAGTTTGTGTGTTGGATAGTTTCTTTTCAGATGGCGAGAGACATCTACTGATGCATGCAACTGGGCATAGACCATCATCATGCTCTTGGTATAAGACACCACCTAGTCCATCCAGGCTAGCACCCACGTGCAGAACATAAGGCTTCTGTGGATCTGCGAACGCCAATACAGGTGCTTTGGTGAGCCGGGTCTTGAATTCTTGGAAAGCATGTTCGCATTGCTCCCTCCACCGAGAGCCAAAGGGTTCAGAAGGCTTGAAGTAAGTCTTGTCAGGTGAGTTTGCAGTCTGACTCCCTTTGGAGTGGGGACGGGGAGGATATCCTTGAAGGAGTCCGTTGAGGGGACGGCAGAGTTTGGAGAGTTTGGACAAAGCGGCGATAGGAGCCACAAAATCCAAGGAAGGATCCGAGCTCTGTCACCGTTTGGGGTATTGGCCAGGAGACAACAGCCTCTACCTTGGATGGGTCCATCGCTATTCCGTCCTGCGACACTACATGTCCAACATAGGTGACAGAAGTCCTGCCAAACTGGCACTTGTCAAGCGACAGCTTCAGACCTTCTTATTGGCGCCGGTCGAGCACTTTGAGCAACCGCTCCTCGTGTTCTTCGAGGGTTCATCCAAACACAATGAGGTCATCCAGGTACACCAACACCTCCAGAAAGTTCATGTCCCCGACAGTACGTTCCATGACTCTCTGAAAAGTGGCCGGTGCTCCTGAAATTCCCTGAGGCATGTGTTCGAACTGATAAAAACCCAACGGGCAGATAAAAGCGGTCTGCTCCTTGTCAGCCTCACTCATTGGTATTTGATAGTACCCGCTCCTCAGGTCGAGGACTGTGAACCATTTACTCCCAGACAAGCAGTGAAGAGCGTCTTCTATCCTTGGGACAGTGTACTGGTCCTGTATTGTTCGAAGGTTAAGGGTTTGGTAGTCCACGCACATTCATAACTTCCCTGACTTCTTGCGGACGACGACTAGTGGCGATGTGTACGGATTACGCGATTCAGAGATGATGCCATGGCTTTGTAGTTCCTGGAGGTGCTGGCACACATCCTCAAAGTCAGCAGGCGACAAGCGACGTGATCTCTCTCAGAAAGACCTTGCATCCTTCAGTCTTATTTCATGTCTGGTGCTTTTAGAACAACCTACATCCCACTCGTGCTAAGAGAAGATCTCTTTCCTATCCATCATTCTCTCACAGAGACGCCTTTTTGCCTCCTCTGGCATAGGAGAGGCTCCAAAATCAAAAGAGGAAGGGGTCAGTTCGATTGCAGCTTCATCTGCACACTGTGCCCTCGGCAGAGGAACAGGGGCTACTGGAAAAATGTGGGCTAGTGGAGTCCCACGTTTCAATGAGATTTCTCTGGATGACAGGTTCTTCACAGTCACAGTAATGCGTCTGCTGGTAACAACTGATGCAGGTTGAACCTCAGGCCTCACCCACAACTCATCAGGGGCAAAAGTGTCATTAGGCTGATCTATCAGTGCTGGCTGGTCTGTGAAATCACCAGGAAACCTTGGGAGGCCAGTGACTTTCAACACTTGTCCTGGTTGCAAGGTGATTGGCTTGTGCTGGTTAAACCACACAGTACCATGCTTGTCTACCCCTTTTGTTGTTTCAGACTGGGTGAGTGTCTCATAAGCTTCTTGGAGGACGGGGTGTATGGTCAAAGTACCCAAGAAGCGCACTCCCGCCTGTTCTTTACAGGACTCAACCAACTCTCTCACCAGCCGGGTATTTGTCCCCACCAGCACGGCAATGTTGTCATTTTCCACAGGGTCAGGACATACTAAGGCCAAAGTGTCAACTGTCTGCGGCACTCCGGTTACAGCGGCAGTGAACTCGAGTTGCATGGACAGGTAGCCATCATATGGGTATTGCTGAGAGCTTAAACCCCATATTTCCAGGTCTTCAAGTGGCTGGAGAGGTAAGTGTTTCAGGTAGGTGTCATAGAAGTTGCGATACAAAATGGTTACTTGGGAGCCACTGTCAAGCAAAGCTCTTGCATAAACTCCTTCTATTTGCACAGGTACACCAGAGATGGGCCCCACTAATCCTGCAGGTAACTGTTTTGAGCCTTACTTCAATGGGGGTGGACATTGGGTGGAACGTATTTCACATGGAACCAAGCACCGTTCCTTCACCTGGCTCCTGAGATGTTTCCCTGCTGTCTGCTTGCTTTTGATCAGCTTCTGATTCACTTTCCTCAGATCCTCGAGTTCTTTGCACTCTCTCCTTGTGTGCCCATCTTGCCCACACTTGTAGCAAAAGATTCCTGCCGGCAGTGGTTTGGACATTTTCACTCGGGGCGACACGCCCCGAACAGCAGCTTCTGGCGCTTGCTGTACGGACCCAGTCCTTGCTGTCGTACATTCAGATGTCGGGGTAACTGGAACGGCGCTCAACAGTCTGGCCACCTGAGAAGTCATCCCTTACCTCATTTCATAGGCTGTTCAATTCAGACGTAACTGAGGACTGCGGTACACTGGCGGTGGCTGCGGTAGCAGTAGCTTTCACCCCCTTCTTGGCACTAATCCAATTTTCTGCCTCTCTTACCTCCCGCATCGGCTGGAAGAAGGAAGAGGGTTTGTCCAGGGTGTGGCTCATCCTTACACGCAGAGCGACCATGTCTCGAGTGAGTGCACCCTTGACTAGCTGTTCCATCCGAGCTCGATTCATGTCTGCAGCTGTAATTCCTCCCTTAAGGAGAGCACAAAGAACAAAGAACAAAGAACAGTACAGCACAGGAAACAGGCCCTTCGGCCCTCCAAGCCTGTGCCGCTCCTTGGTCCAACTAGACCAATCGTTTGTATCCCTCCATTCCCAGGCTGCTCATGTGACGATCCAGGTAAGTCTTAAACGATGTCAGCGTGCCTGCCTCCACCACCCTACTTGGCAGCGCATTCCAGGCCCCCACCACCCTCTGTGTAAAAAACGTCCCTCTGATGTCTGAGTTATACTTCGCCCCTCTCAGCTTGAGCCCGTGACCCCTCGTGATCGTCACCTCCGACCTGGGAAAAAGCTTCCCACTGTTCACCCTATCTATACCCTTCATAATCTTGTATACCTCTATTAGATCTCCCCTCATTCTCCGTCTTTCCAAGGAGAACAACCCCAGTCTACCCAATCTCTCCTCATAGCTAAGACCCTCCATACCAGGCAACATCCTGGTAAACCTTCTCTGCACTCTCTCCAATGCCTCCACGTCCTTCTGGTAGTGCGGCGGCCAGAACTGGACGCAGTACTCCAAATGCGGCCTAACCAGCGTTCTATACAGCTGCATCATCAGACTCCAGCTTTTATACTCTATACCCCGTCCTATAAAGGCAAGCATACAATATGCCTTCTTCACCACCTTCTCCACCTGTGTTGCCACCTTCAAGGATTTGTGGACTTGCACACCTAGGTCCCTCTGTGTTTCTATACTCCTGATGACTCTGCCATTTATTGCATAACTCCTCCCTACATTATTTCTTCCAAAATGCATCACTTCGCATTTATCCGGATTAAATTCCATCTGCCACCTCTCCGCCCAATTTTCCAGCCTATCTATATCCTGCTGTATTGCCCGACAATGCTCTTCGCTATCCGCAATTCCAGCCATCTTTGTGTCATTCGCAAACTTGCTGATTACACCAGTTACACCTTCTTCCAAATCATTTATATATATCACAAATAGCAGAGGTCCCAGTACAGAGCCCTGCGGAACACCACTGGTCACAGACCTCCAGCCGGAAAAAGACCCTTCGACCACTACCCTCTGTCTCCTATGGCCAAGCCAATTCTCCACCCATCGAGCCACTTCTCCTTGTATCCCATGAGCCTTAACCTTCTCAACCAACCTGCCATGTGGGACTTTGTCAAATGCCTTACTGAAATCCATATAGACGACATCCACGGCCCTTCCTTCATCAACCGTTTTTGTCACTTCCTCAAAAAACTCCACCAAATTTGTAAGGCACGACCTCCCTCTTACAAAACCATGCTGTCTGTCACTAATGAGATTGTTCCGTTCTAAATGCATATACATCCTGTCTCTAAGAATCCTCTCCAACAACTTCCCTACCACGGACGTCAAGCTCACCGGCCTATAATTTCCTGGGTTATCCCTGCTACCCTTCTTAAACAACGGGACCACATTCGCTATCCTCCAATGCTCAGGGACCTCACCCGTGTCCAAAGAAGCGACAAAGATTTCCGTCAGAGGCCCAGCAATTTCCTCTCTCGTCTCCCTGAGCAGTCGAGGATAGATGCCATCAGGCCCTGGGGCTTTGTCAGTTTTAATGTTCCCTAAAAAACCTAACACTTCCTCTCTTGTAATGGAGATTTTCTCTAACGGGTCAACAACTCCCTCCGAGACACTCCCGGTTAACACGCCCCTCTCCTTCGTGAATACCGATGCAAAGTATTCATTTAGGATCCCCCTATTCCCTTGGGTTCTCAGCATAATTCCCCTCCTTTGTCCCTGAGAGGTCCGATTTTCTCCCTGACAACTCTTTTGTTCCTAACGTATGAATAGAATGCCTTAGGATTCTCCTTAATCCTGCCTGCCAAGAACATCTCGTGCCCTCTTTTTGCCCTTCTAACTCCCCGTTTGAGATCTTTCCTACTCTCTCTGTATTCCTCCAGAGCTCCATCTGTTTTCAGTTGCCTGGACTTAACGTACGCCTCCCTTTTCATTTTAATCAGATCCTCAATTTCCCTGGTTATCCACGGCTTTCGAATCCTACCTTTCCTATCTTTCCTTTTTACAGGCACATGCCTATCCTGCAGCCTTATCAATAGTTCCTTAAAAGATTCCCACATGCCAGACGCGGACTTACCCTCGAACATCCTCTCCCAATCAACATCCACCAATTCCTGCCTAATCCATCTATAGTCAGCCTTCCCCCAATTTAGCACCCTGCCCGTAGGACAGCACTCATCCTTGTCCATTACTATCCTAAAGTTAACAGAGTTGTGGTCACTATTTGCCACATGTTCCCCTACCGAAACTTTGACGACCTGACCGGGCTCATTTCCCAGAACTAGGTCCAGTATAGCCCCCTCTCTAGTCGGGCTATCTACATACTGTTCCAAAGAACCTTCCAGTACGCATTTTACAAATTCCTCCCCGTCCGGACCCCCAGCTCTAAGCACTTTCCAGTCTGTGCCAGGGAAATTAAAGTCCCCCACTACAACAACCCTATTTTTTCTGCACCTATCCAGAATCTCCTGACATATCCTTTCCTCCACTTCCCGTGGGCTGTTGGGTGGTCTGTAGTACACCCCCAGCATAGTGACTGCACCCTTCCTGTTTCTGAGTTCCACCCACAGCGACTCAGTACATGACCCCTCTAAGTTGTCTACCCTCTGCACCGCGGTAATATGCTCCTTAACTAATATCGCTACTCCCCCACCTTTTTTAGCCCCTCCTCTGTCTCGCCTAAAACACTGATACCCCGGAATATTCAGCTGCCAGTCCTGTCCTTCTTTTAACCAAGTTTCCGTCACCGCAACCACATCCAAATTCCGCACAAGCATTAAGGCCCTAAGTTCGTCTGTTTTACCCGTTACACTCCTCGCATTGAAGCAGATGCACTCCAGACCTCCAGGCCCAGTCAGGTCCTCCTCCTCCAGAGTGCTCCTCTTCTTAGCTAGCCTTGCCCTGGCCCCCAGCTCGACCCCAGCCTCAGTATTTACTGACCTCCTGTTTTGTTCCCCACCCCCCTGCCACACTAGTTTAAATCCTGCCGAAACACTCTAGCAAAACTCCCAGCCAGGATATTTGCTCCCTTCCAGTTAAGGTGTAACCCATCCTTTCTGTACAGTTGCCATCCTGACTTGAAGATTTCCCAGTTATCTATGCATTTAAAACCCTCCCTCTTGCACCAGTCCTTTAGCCACGCGTTCAACTGTAGAATCTCCCTGTTCCGAGCCTCACTTGCACGAGGCACCGGGAGCAGTCCAGAGATTGCTACCCTGGAGGTCTTACTTATAAGCCTAGCACCCAACTCCCTGAATTTCTCTCGTATGACCCCCCTGCTCTTCCTACCTACATCATTTCCCCCAATGTGTACAATCACATCCGTTTGACTACCTTCCTTTTTAAATATGCTTCCTACCCTCTCGGAGACATCCAGTACCCCGGCACCAGGGAGGCAGACTACCATCCTGGATTCTCGTTCAGTCCCACAGAAGCGCCTGTCCGTGCCTCTAACTATTGCGTCCCCCACAACTATCGCTCTCCTAAACCCCTTCTTTCCCTTCCGGACCCCTGAGCCTGTCTCCGTGGAGGCGATCTGGTCCTCGTGGCTTACCCCTGGAGGGTCATCCCCCTCCACAGAATCCAAAACAATATACCTGTTGTGGAGGGGGACAACCACAGGGGATCCCTCCACAGACTGCTCACTCCCTTCCCTTCTCCCATCTGTTGCCCATCCCTTTCTCTTATGGGAGACTGCCACTGGGGTGCTTTCTGGCACATCACCCTTCTGACTATTACCCCTCCTAACCGTGACCCACGTGTCTTCCTTCCGAGACCCTGGTGTCACTACCTGACTATAACTTTTATCTATGACTCTCTCATTTTCCCTAACTAAACTGAGTTCATCGAGCCTCAGCTCCAGCTCCCTTACACGATCCTTCAGGAGATGCAGTTCCACACATCTGGCACAGATATGGACTTCCGGGAGGCAAGCACGATGGAGAAATTTTTCAAGGCGATTTAGAAAAGCAGAGAGTTTTTCACCTTCATTCTGGTATGTGTGTCTGAACTTGGCCAAGATGTCGGCTCCATTCTCTGTGGTGCCATAAGCTGTGTCCAGAGCAGATAAATAATCGGTGGCCGTAGCAATGAGAGTGCTAACTTTCAAAACTCGAACGATGTCAGCAGCAGGCCCTTTTAAACTCTCCACTATACGCTGTCTCTTGGCGGCGTCAGTGCATTGCCACTCACTGATCATCTGAGTAGCCTGCTCCATCCAGGCATCATATTCTTTCTCACCTGGGGGTTCAGGTTTCAGTCCTGAAAGCAGTCTCAGCTTTCTGTAGCTAGGCCCATCGGTATCCACTTGGTTGCACTTGTCCACTAGTTTTCCAATAGCTGTCACTAAATCCATGTTCACATCCACTTTGGGAGCTTGGTTTTCTGATACTATGGCCTGAAAATCCTCCATTGACTTGCCTTCCTGTTGTAGTAGTAACAACAGCTTTGCATGGAAAGCGTCCTCTTCAGGAGCAGCATCCTATGTGTCCAAGCTGTCTAGCGTATGCACAGCCCATGGCCCAGCTTCTCCTTCAATACCTACACCTGGAGATACAGTGTCAGGGGTTAAATCAATGCTACTCTCCACTAGTATGAACAACTGTGTGCCGGTAGAATCCCCACAGCGACCACAAATCTTGGTGCGACCGAAGACTTTCACTGTGTTTAAGACCCTAGCAATGGTCTCCTTACTCGTATCTATTGGCACATTGCTCAGTAATATGCCACAAGAAAGACTGATATTCTTTTGGCGGCTCCAGTCAGCAGCCTGAGAAAAATCCATTGTCTTAAGTGAGCTACTAATCGGTGCCGTTGTAATTACTGGGTTAACTGTTGCTGACTGATGAAAAGAAGAAAGAAAAAGTATTTGACCTGTCTGGTAAACAGGAATGATCTCAGCGGTGCCTCCAAAAATGTAACCCCCTGCTGATCACTATATGGGGCTACTATTTAACTGTTCGATTTACAGGATCCTGAATTCCTAGCAGTTGATGGCGAGCTGGCTAAATTTCCTGTTTACCCATAAATGCCAGTACAGGCTTGCATGAAAAGGATTTGAGTATGTTTAGCGCGGTGCCTCCAAAAATGTTATTGAGATAAACCTTATAATGAGAAAAGGTTCAGAACAAGAAGGTAAACGGAATAACAAAAAAAATAAGAACAAATATAATTAGCAGATATAAACAAGTAAAGAATCCCAACTGAAGATTTTCCAATTAACAGTTTCAACCTGGGAAATGTTCAGAATATCACCAAGCACTTTGAATTGGGGCTCATCCGTTGGTGCACATCTGTAGAAAACCACATTCTGTTACCGTTCCTGTCTGATAGTACTCACTTAACCCCGACACACACACACAGTCCAGACGGGTCTACGAGAGGGAAGATGATGGAGCAAGCACACGAGGCAGAGGTGCCGCGAGCTATCAGTGTAGTAACGCAGATCCAGTGCGCTGAAGGCTGTCCTCCTCGGCAGTCTGAAAAACCAAGCAGTTCTACCTGAGAAAGATTCACTTCGAACTGAGTTTTTACTGCCTCCGAAAAGCTTCTCTCCAAATACGTGGCTGTCCCTCTTCTGCACACTCCCTCCTCAGCTCTGCAGCTGCTTCACTTCTTGGCACCTTTTTTTCCTCCAGCCCCCAGAGCAATCCCATTGGCCCAGCCCACATCACTCAGCCAACAGCATCCTGTTCACAGCACCCGCCCGGCAAACAGGACTGAAACCCACAAGGGACAAAGAACACTGGTAAATGTCTTCCCCACACATTTTCCTCAGTCTCTTACAATTATAATTAAGATAATAGGCTAAATAGTGAAATATGGGCAAGATGAGCACTCAGATCTTGCGTGGACGAGCTGGCCGGGGTATTCGCAGACATCTTCAACCTCTCTTTACAACAATCTGAGGTCCCTACCTGCTTCCAGAAGGACCATCATTCCGGTATCTAAGACATGCCAAGCAGAGTGCCTTAATGATTTTGATCCAGTGGCTCGACATCCCAACATTATGAAGTGCTCTGAAAGGTTCGCCATGACATGAATCAATTCCAGCCTCCCAGATTGCCTGGATCCACTACAGTTCGCCTCCCACCGCAATAGGTCCACAGCAGACGCCATCTCCCCAGCACTCAACCCTGGAACACCTAGATAACAAAGACACCTATGTCAGACTCCTATTTATTGACTACAGTTCAGGCTTCAACACCATTATTCCTATGAAACTCGTCTCCAAACTCCTTGGCCTGGGACTCGGCTCCTCCCTCTGCGACTGGATCCTGAACTTCCTAACCCACAGACCGCTATCAGTAAAGATAGGCAACAGCACCTCCTCCAAAGAACAAAGAACAAAGAACAGTACAGCACAGGAAACAGGCCCTTCGGCCCTCCAAGCCTGTGCCGCTCCTTGGTCCAACTAGACCAATCGTTTGTATCCCTCCATTCCCAGGCTGCTCATGTGACTATCCAGGTAAGTCTTAAACGATGTCAGCGTGCCTGCCTCCACCACCCTACTTGGTAGCCCATTCCAGGCCCCCACCACCCTCCACGATCATCCTAAACACTGGTGCCCCACAAGGATGTGTCCTTAGCCTCCTACTATGCTCCTTATGCACCTATGACTGTGTGGCCACAATTGCCCTCCAACTCGACTATCAGGTTTGCTGATGACACCACCGAAATGGGGTGGATCACAAACAATGATGAGATGGAGTACGGGAATGAGATAGAGAATCTGATGAACTGGTGAAACAACAATAATCTCTTCTTCAATGTCAACAAAATGAAGGAGATTGTCATCTGCTTCAGGAACCATGGTAGAGAACATGCCCCTGTCTGCATCAATGCAAACGAAGTACAAATGGTCGAAAGCTTCAGGTTTGTATGTGTCCAGATCACCAACAGCTTATCCTGGTGCCCCCATGCCAACACTATAGTTGAGAAAGCCCACCAACGCCTCTGCTTTCTCAGAAGACTAAGGAAATTTGGCATGTCCGTTACGACTATCATCACCTTTTACAGATGCATCATAGAAAGCATTCTTTCTGATTGTATCACAGCTTGGTATGGTCCCTGCTCAGCCCAGGATCGCAAGAAATTGCAAAGTGTCGTGAATGAAGCCCAGGCCATCACACAGACCAGACTCCCATCCATTGACTCTTTCTGCACTTCCCGCTGGGAAAGCAGCCAGCATAATCAAGGACCTCACGCACCCCAGACACAGTCTCTTCCGCTTTTCTTCCTTTGGGGAAAAGATATACAAGTCTGAGGTCAGGTACCAACCCACTCAAGAACAGCTTCATCCCTGTTGCCATCAGACTTTTGAATGGACCTACCTCGCACTAAGTTGTTCTTTCTCTGCACCTTAGCTATGAGTGTAACGTTACATTCTACACTCTCTCTTTTCCTTTTCTATGAACGCTATGCCTTGTCTGTAATACGTGGAAGAAACAATACTTTCCACTCTATTCTGATACATGTGACAATAATAAATCAAATCAAAATCCATGTTTGGAATAACCTGGAGAGGAAATGGTGAAAACGTTTTGAAAAAATCAGAGCGAAAACGTGTGAAAATAGTGTGGAAATTCAAAGAGTGAAAGTTATGAGAACAAGAGGAGAAAAACTGAGAAAAAACAATAATGGAACAGTGTGAGAATAGTGTGTAAAACTGAGTAAATATGTGAGAACAGAAGGTTCGAAAAATATATGAAAAATCACAGAATGAAACATCTGAGACATAATGTGCGTTATAATTTGAGACATTATAACGCACAAAATGGCAGCCCCATTCTCTGAAGTAACAGTATTTCGAAAGTATTTAATTAGTCAATAGGAATAAGACAGCGTCACTAAACAAAATCGCTGAGAAAGATCAATGCTCGTGTAGTTTTATTATAGCTTCAATAATACTGTAAAAGATTCATGACAAACAATAGGTACATTGAGATACAATGAGATTAACACACTCATGACTGGAATTCCACATTCTAACCCCCCCGGCCCCGCCCCCCCCCCCCACCCCCCACTCCGCCCCAGTATACTTGAAGAATCGAAAGCTCTGCTGCCGGTGTCCTTTCTTGTACCTCGTGCAGTTGAAAACATCATTCTGGCGATCCCTATTGTTTCTCTCTGCGAATGAACGCCTGCATTTTGAAATTCTCATTCCTGTTTTCAAATCCTTCCCTGGCCTCTCGCCTCTATTTTTGCAAAGCCTTCCATCCTCATAAACTTCACAGATATCTCTGCACATCGAATTCCGACCTCTTGAACAGCATTAATTCAATTGCTCCACAGTTGGTGGCCGTGTTGAACGTCCGCACGTCCTCAGTTCTGGAAATCCCTCGATAAAATGTCTGTTTCTCTAACTCCCTTCCTTTGATGCACGGTGTAGAACCTCCTGCTTTAATCCAGCTATTGTCTGTCTGACCTAATGTTGTCTTATGTCTCCAGATGTCATTCTTTGTGCAATGAACTGGTAAAGTGACTTGTGACGTTTATCCACGTGAAAGAGACGATATAAACTCCACTTGTTGTTGTAACTGCCTTGAATCCTGGAATCTGTATCTCCCCCTTGTGTTACTCTGTTAATTTCATGAGCAAAGGCTTCTTACCTCGTCCTTTCCGGGATTGAAAGCAATTTCCCTGCCCATTCGCTGAATCGGTTTTCTTTCCTCTGGTTTTGCTATTCAGCCTCCCGTTGATTGAACAGTGGTTCTGACTTTAATTATGTTCCTCTGACAGTTTCTGGAGCAACAATATATCTCCGTTAATTTCCGGATCCCCAGTCATTTCCCCAAATATCTAAACACCGTCTTGCACCATCTGTCTATAGTCAGGCCCACCCTCCCGCAACCGCTGTACAACGGCACAAAGACAGCTTATATGGACTCCAAATAATAACTCTGTTTCGCTCCACAGATGTTTCCAGACTTGCTGCATTTCTTCCAGAATTTTCTGTTTTTATTTCAGACTTACAGTATCCGGAATATTTTGCTTTTGTGCCACAACCCACTGAGGTAAAGTTTGATTTGCCATACTCCCTCACTCAGTCCATGTTCCTTTTCTCCATCGGAATAATACGCTTGCTGGTCGAACCGTTCCCAGACTCGATATGTAACCCTGACAAACCCGCTTCTTCAAACCCAGCCGACACTGTTAACCTTTATCAGACACTGGCAGGTCAGTCTCTGAAACACCACCATTGCCTTTGCTTCAAATAAACGCTCTTCCCCCACGCCCCCCGCTCCCCCCCCCCCCCCCCCCCGCCCCCCTCCACTTTTAAGCAAAATACTTTCTCTCATTCGCACTTTCGGCTTTACATTTTGAAAGTAATGTTGTTCAGCCATGCTCTCTAGATTCTATTATATTAATGGAATTCCGACCTCCCCCTCCGTCCTGCATTAACACCAATAGTCTCAAAGCGGAGCCAAACATTAACTCACTCTGTCCCTCACCCACCTCTCCCTTCACCATCTAAAATTGTATATCCAATGACTCACTCTGTGGACCTCCCACTCCGGGTGGGCAGTCCTCACGGAAATACTGTAACTCTAAAAAAATATCCCCGTCTTTCCAGCTTCTCCGCATAAGTTATGAAGCTTGCTTAAAACTGGAGGACGCCAGGTGAGCTGCTATCACTCCCAAAGTAAAATTCAGTTGGCATATTCTCGATTATTTGCCCAAAATGTTATGTATCTCCACTCATTAATGCATTTGTCTCCCTCTCTAAATACATTTCGACGTTTCATAATTTTTGGGAAGTAATAGGAGCTGTAGTTTTTTTTTGAGGATACAGCACACGCAACCTTCGTGTCACAAAGCAGGGAGTCGTTATATTCATACTACAGAGTTACTAGTATAACCAGTAATTTAACGAATAGAACCAAAGGGTATTTCTGCATCTCCTTCAACTGCGCTCTGAATTTAGTTTGTGTCATTGCATAACTACAAGTTTTGGTGCAGCAACTTAGAAGCTGAAATACAAATCCTATTTTCCCAATAATGTAATGTGGCCCGACAGAACTGATGCCCAAACTCCCAATTGGTCACCGACAGTGTAAAACAGGAAAACGGCCCATCGCACTATAAAATTCCCAGGTATGGTCAACATTACAATTATGGACTTTTTCCAGTTCTGCATCTCAGGATCATTTCGCTTCTCCCCGCTGTGAGGGCCCCGGAGTCTCTCGCGGACTCATGTGGCAGCTATGATGTGCTTGACGGTTAAAATATTGAACAGTCGAGCCAGCAAAAATTGAGTAAATGGGGTGGACAGATAGTGGAGAAGTTCAATTATTCTCCAGAGCAGTGAAAAACGAACACTCGTTGTTACAACGCAAAACCAGAGACCATTGGCGAGCCGATATTCACTTGCATACTTAAAGTACCAGAAAATGTCCTCAGGACAGTTCAGCACAGTCACTGTTCCTGTCGGTATAGGTGCCGTTTTCTCTTTGCAGTATCTGGCTTTCAGCTTCTGGCAACAAATGGCTCCAAATCGATCAAGGGTAAAGAGGACAGTGAACCAGACTGAACAATCTGTGGCTGCATAAATGAGGACGCGTGGATGTTACACACAGGAATGGACTTAAAGCAATGAAACTCCACCCAATAAGCAACAGGCATACGTCTCAGTATCAGGTCAAGGATAGCGACCAGTAGATCAGCCGAAGCCATGGCCACCAGGTAGTGAATGACAGTTTTGCAGAGTCCGCACTTGCCCCGAGACAGAGTCACCATTGCCTGTATGGGCGGGAAATAAACAAGAAAATTAGACCAGAGCCTGCGAGCAAAAGCAGCAGTTTGACGGTGTTCAAGTAGAAAAGTGTACCCGTGTGAGTTAATTCATTGATGGATCGAATTAACAACTGTCATAAAGAGTGACAGCTCTTTATGCTGTAGGCAGACTCTACTCTAAAATAATTAGCCGTGAAGTACAGAATATACATTCAAATGACAGGAACGTACTGCCGTAATAGGAGAATAATAATTCATGGGAGAAACTAGACATCAACACAGGTTAGATTCAAATACCATTTCCGTAAATTGGGGAGAGGGGGCGAGGCATTGGGAAATGGGACGAGTAAAGATACGGGACGAAAATGGGACAGAAAGACCCAGAGTCAGTTTGGCTTTTTCTGTAATGAATAAGAAGATGCAGTGATGATATCAGTTCCCAAGTAAATGAGAGAGGAATTAGTGGAGGGGCTGGGTTCTCATCTCCACACCATTGTCCTGGATGAGGGAAATACAAGGGGGCGGGGCGAAGGATGGGGTGGCATTAAGTGAAAATGGGTGCCCTATATTAGTGTAAATGAGACTTTTTAACATCAATGTCATGTAACTTTCATTGTAATAAGTTGAAAAGGTGAAAGCGCAATTTCGTGCCAACTGTGAGATAAGTAAGCATTTTTATGTTGTTAACCTTTTGCAACTGCCAACAGAACATACTATTCCAAAGCAGTCACTGATCATCGACGGATGATTTCATTAGATGGAAATACCTTACTTACTCTGGCAATTGAAGGATAAGTAAATAACAATTAGGGGTTAATTAGAAATCGCTTTATTTTATTTAGGGATGGGCAATAAATGCTGGCCAGCCAGCGACGCACATGTCTCACGAATGAATAAAAGAAAAAAAGCTGTTTCGCCATCAGCCTTTTTTATCAGAGAATTGAAGTGATGTAACAGCTGGAAAAGAAATAGCATAAGCCTTGGAGCCCACCCTATCCAGAACATAAAATATCCTTGACTGTTGAGTCTGTGTTAGTGAATGAAATTCCTGTAAAGACATCAAGATAAGATGTGGAAATGCCAGCGCTGGACTTGGGTGGGCACAGTAAGAAGTCTCACAACACCAGGACTCACCTGATGAAGGAGCAGCGCTCCAAAAGCTCGTGCGACCAAATATACCCGTTGCACTTTAACCTGGGATCAAGATAAGAAACATACTGAAGACAGAGGATGGTTGAAGAGGATTGTTTTTCAAACTGGAGGCCTGTGACCAGCGGTGTGCCTCATGGATCAGTGTTGAGTCCACTGATATTCATCATTTATATTGATGGTTTGGATGAGAATTAAGGAGGTATGGTTCGGAAGTTTGCAGATGACACCAAGATTGATGGCATAGTGGACAGTGAAGAAGGTTACCCTGGACTGCAAAAGGATCTTGATCAATTGGGCCTGTGGGCTGACGAATGGCAGATGGAGTTTAATTTAGATAAATGTGAGGTGATGCATTTTGGTAGATCGACCCAAGGCAGGACTTACTCAGTTAAAGGGCGTTGGGGGGAGTTATGGAACAAAGAAATCTAGAGGTACATGTTCATAGCTACTTGAAAGAGGAGTCACAGGTGGACAGCGTGGTGAAGAAGGCATTCGGCCTGCTTTGTTTCATTGGTCAGAACATAGAATACAGGAGTTGCGACTCTTGTTGAAGTTGTACAAGACATTGGTAAGGCCACAGTTCGGATACTGTGTCCAGGTCTGGTCACCCTATTCTAAAAAGGATATTATTAAGCGAGAAACAGTGCAGAAAAGATTTACTAGGATTGACAAGGAGAGGCTGGATAGACTGGCATTTCTTTTCCCTCGGGCACAGGAGGTTTAGGGGTGATCTTGTAGAAGTCTAGTAAATAATGAGGAGCATAGATCAGCCAGATAGTCAACATCTTTTCCCAAAGATAGGGGAGTCTAAAACTACAGGGCATTAGTTTAAGCTGAGAGGGGAGAGATACAAAAGGGTAAAGAGGGGTAACCTTTTCACACAGAGGGTGGCGAGTGTCTGGAACAAGCTCCCAGATATAGTAGTAGGGGCGGGTGCAATTTTGTCTTTTAAAAATTGTTTTGGCAGTTACATGAGTAAGAAGGCTATCGAGGGATATGGGACAAAAGGAAACAATTGGGACGAGCTTCGTCGTTAAAAGGGCAGCATTGACAAGTTGGGCCGAATGGCCTGTTTCCATTCTGTAAACCTCTATGACTCTATGACATACCTAAAAGATGGCCCTGACCCAAGTTTGAAACGTTGTACTTAATTTGCTTTACCAAATGAAGTTGATCCATCTCGCATTATTGGCAAATTATAAACCAAGTAGTCATTTACAACAATTTGGTTCAGATGAGATGACAACAACTTACAAGTATAAAAATGAGGGTTTCGGGGAGCCAATTTGTGAACATGTCATCACAGGATTGATTGACTAGAGGTTTTCGCTTCAAGCTATCGGCCTGATCAACCAGGGAAAATGAAAGAAATCTGTTTACTGGTTGGGTTACGCTATCTGTTAATTATTAAAAACAAAAGTGAACTTAGAACACAGAACAGTACAGCACAGAACAGGCACTTCGGCCCACGATGTTGTGCCGAGCTTTATCTGAAACCAAGATCAAGCTATCCCACTCCCTATCATCCTGGTGTGCTCCATGTGCCTATCCAATAACCGCTTAAATGTTCCTAAAGTGTCTGACTCCACTATCACTGCAGGCAGTCCATTCCACACTCCAACCACTCTCTGCGTAAAAAACCTACCTCTGATGTCCTTCCTATATCTCCCACCATGAACCCGATAATTATGCCCCCTTGTAATAGCTCCATCCACCCGAGGAAATAGTCTTTGAACGTTCACTCGATCTATCCCCTTCATCACTTTGTATACCTCAATTAAGTCTCCCCTCAGCCTCCTCCGCTCGAGCTGCCTCAACCTTTCCTCATACGACCTACCCTCCAAACCAGGCAGCATCCTGGTAAATCTCCTCTGCACTCTTTCCAGCGCTTCCACATCCTTCTTATAGTGAGGTGACCAGAACTGCACACAATATTCCAAATGTGGTCTCACCAAGGTCCTGTACAGTTGCAGCATAACCCCACGGCTCTTAAACTCCAACCCCCTGTTAATAAAAGCTAACACACGATAGGCCTTCTTCACAGCTCTATCCACTTGTGTGGCAACATTTAGAGATCTGTGGATGTGGACCCCAAGATCTCTCTGTTCCTCCAAAGTCTACAGAACCCCACCTTTGACCCTATAATCCACATTTAAATTAGTCCTACCAAAATGAATCACCTCACATTTATCAGGGTTAAACTCCATTTGCCATTTTTCAGCCCAGCTTTGCATCCTATCTATGTCTCTTTGCAGCCTACAACAGCCCTCCACCGCATCCACTACTCCACCAATCTTGGTGTCATCTGCAAATTTACTGATCCACCCTTCAGCCCCCTTCTCTAAGTCATTAATAAAAATCACAAAGAGCAGAGGACCAAGCACTGATCCCTGTGGCACTCCGCTAGCAACCTGTCTCCAATCCGAAAATTTTCCATCCAGCACCACCCTCTGTCTTCGATCAGATAGCTAGTTACCTATCTAATCGGCCAACTTTCCCTCTATCCCACACCTCCTCGCTTTCATCATAAACCAACCATGGGGGACCTGATCAAACGCCTTACTAAAATCCATGTATATGACATCAACTGCCCTACCTTCATCAACACACTTAGTTACCTCCTCAAAAAATTCTATCAAATTTGTGAGGCACGACTTGCCCTTCACGAATCCGTGCTGACTATCCCGGATTAATCCGCATCTTTCCAAATGGTCGTAAATCCCATCCCTAAGGACCTTTCCGATCAATTTACCAACCACCGAAGTAAGACTAACCGGTCTATAATTACAAGGTCATTTCTATTCCCTTTCTTAAACAGAGGAACAACATTCGCCATTCTGCAGTCCTCTGGCACCATCCCCGTGGACAGCGAGGACCCAAAGATCAAAGCTAAAGCCTCTGCAATCTCATCCCTTGCCTCCCAAAGAATCCTGGGATATATTTCATCAGGCCCAGGGGACTTATCGACCTTCAGTTTATTCAAAACTGCCAGGACATCCTCCCTCCGAACATCTATTTCCTCCAGCCTATTAGCCTGTAACACCTTCTCTTCCTCAAAAACATGGCCTCTCTCCTTGGTGAACACTGAAGAAAAGTATTCATTCATCACCTCGCCTGTCTCTACTGACTCCACACACCAGTTCCCACTCCTGTCCTTGACCGGCCCTAACCTCACCCTGGGTTCAGTTCCACTTACCCGCCCACTCCACATAACCCTTAATTCCCTTAATGGTTAAAAATCTATCTATCTGTGGCTGAAACACATTTAACGAGGGAGCCTCGACTGATTCATTGGGCAGAGAATTCCAAAGATTCACTACCCTCTGGGAGAAGAAGTTCCTCCTCAACTCTGTTCTAAATTGACACCCCCGCATTTTGAGGCTATGCCCCCTAGTTCTTGTTTCCATTGTAAGTGGATATAACCTCGCTGCTTCTACCCGTTCTTGCCCCTTCATTATCTTATATGTCTCTATAAGATCTCCCCTCAACCTTCTAAACTCCAGTGAGTACAGGCCCAGTCTCCTCAATCTCTCCTCATAAGCTGAACCCTCATCTCCGGAATCAACCTGGCGAACCTTCTCTGTACCAACTCCAAAGCTAATATATCCTTTCTAAAATAAGGGGACCAAAATTGTACACAGTACACTAGGTGCGGCCTCACCAGTGCCCTGTACAGTTGCAGCATCGCCTCTCTGCTTTTATACTCCATCCGTCTCATGATGAAGGCCAACATTCTATTTGCCTTCTTGAGTACTGACACTGGAAGAAAAATGGACGGACAGATCCAGAGCTAGTTTGGCTTTTGTGAAGTTGTGAATAAGATGATGCAGTGATGATATGAGTTCTCAAGTGACTGAGAGAAGATTCAGCAAAGGGGCCTGTATCTGATCTCCACAACAATATCCTGGATGAGAGAACGAGAAGGCGGCAGGCGAGGTGGTGGGGTGAACCTCAGTTCAGGTGGGTGCATTATTTTAGCGTAAACCAGCCTTTTTAATATCAATCTCCTATAATTTCCATTGTAATAAGCTGAAAAAACGAAATCGCGATTTTGTGCTAACTCTGAGATATGGTAGCACAGTGATTAGCATTGCTGCTTCACAACTCCAGGGGCCCGGTTTCGATTCCCGGCTTGGGTCACTGTCTGTGTGGAGTTTGCACATTCTCCTCGTGTCTGCGTGGGTTTCCTCCGGGAGCTCCGGTTTCCTCCCACAGTCCAAAGATGTGCGGGTAGTTTGATTGGTCATGCCAAAAATTGCTCCTTAGAGTCCTGAGATGCGTAGATTTGAGGGATTAGCGGGTAAATATGTCGGGATATGGGGGTAGGGTCTGGGTGGGATTGTGGTCAGTGCAGACTCGATGGGCCGAATGGCCTCCTTCTGCACTGTCGGGTTTCTATGATTGATTTCTATGAGAAGTAAACATTCTGATGTTGTCAACCTTTTACAACTGGCAATACAAAATATTATTCCGACGAGTCACTGATCATCAACCGATGAGTTCAGGAGAAGGAAATGCCTCACGTCCTCTGGCAATTGAAGAATAGGTGAATGATAATCAGTAGTTAATTAGAAACCGCTTTAATTTATTTAGGAATGGGCAATAAATGAAACCAAAATCAAGCTATCCCACTCCCTATCATCCTGGTGTGCTCCATGTGCCTATCCAATAACCGTTTAAATGTTCCTAAAGTGTCTGACTGCACGATCACTGCAGGCAGTCCATTCCACACCCCAACCACTCTGTGCGTAAAAAATCTACCTCTGATGTCCTTCCTTGCTCTCCCAACATGAACCCTATAGTTATCCTAGTATACATTTGATCAGGCCCAGGGGACATATCGACCTTCAGTTTATTCAAAACTGCCAGTACATCCTCCCCCCGAACAACTATTTCCACCAGCCTATTAGCCTGTAACACCTTCTCTTCCTCAAAAACATGGCCCCTCTCCTTGTTGAACACTGAAGAAAAGTATTCATTTATCAAATCGCCTATCTCTACTAACTCCATACACAGGTTCCCACTGCTGTCCTTGACCAGCCCTAACCTCACGCTGGTCATTCTTTTATTCCTCACATAAGAGTAAAAAGCCTTGAGGTTTTCCTTGATCCGACCCGCCAAGGACTTCTCGTGTCCCCTCCTAGCTCTCCTAAGTCCCTTTTTCAGCTCATTCCTTGCTAACTTGTAACCCTCAATCGAGCCATCTGAACCTTGTGAGACAACAACACGTTGTTTGTCAGTTCATAGACAGTTATTTGTGTAATAAATTGGCAGCAACAGACTGAAGCTGAAAAATCAGCCGAAATAATAGGCAGGCACAGAATGGGTAAGAGACTGAATTCTGCCGGTTATAGCAGTGGTGGGGGAAGGGCAGTCAACTCACCCAATATATTTTAAATATAGCAGAAGATCTGCAAGTCAGAGGTGGGATTTTGGTCAAAAAGAGCCGTTTATTCTTCGGTAGAAAACATCTTCTTGAGGACGAGAGGAGCGCAAGAATTTGAAGTAAAATTTGGAAGATGATATGGATCTAGATTTGTCCACTGTTGACAGATCAGTAAATGATAAAAGCAATGGAGCAGATTCCGGATAGAAGCAGTGCATTACGGTTCCCCAGAGTATTCCAATGCAGAAACACAGTCTAGGCTCAGTGACGTCCAGGAATCTGAAGCCAGGGTTGAGAGAATTTCGGCAACTAATACTTTTCCACATCTTGATCCGAGCTCACAAGTAGGTCAGTTGAGGGGCTTTGAATTATCAGAGAGAGGCTGTTTATATTCACAGTTCACCTGAAGGTTAAGTTAAATTGCCTTCACCGTTAAAATCAGGGGAACTCAGTCAGCAGGAGTGAGAACATAAATCAGAGAAAGAGTAATGGATGGCAGCAGATGGTCACGGAAAGAAGAACATAAGTCTCGAGATTCAATTGACTGGAAACTCCACCACAGAACAAAAACAGCAGCCCCGCAGGCAGCTGGAGGCAGTGGTACACCACACAACCCATCATGTAAGGAATGAACGGTGGGTGGAATCAATTCAGGAATCCAGCAAATCTTTGATAGCAATGTCAAATGTGGTTCCCTCATCGCTGTCAAGTCGGTTTGTGGCCGAAGTACTCAATAACTCATCCTCAGAGAGACAAGCATCGGGGGAGGGCGGGGAGTGGTTATAAAGGAAAGGGAGAGTGTCTGTGACCACTGGAGAGAACAGTTTAAATGAACTCTTCACCAAAACCCTGCCTTCGACTCAAACATGCCCAACTCCATTCCCCAACCCCATCTCATTGAGCACGACCCGAGTCTGGATCAGAATAGGAAAAGTCACCTGGCAAACTAATTGCTGTTTAAGCAGTACATTCCATGAAAAATTACCCCTGACAAAATTTGAGCAAGTTTAGCTGCGAGGTTTTGTGATTTATCCTGAGAATAAAAAGAGTTATTAAAGACATAGAAAGAATACTGAAGAACACCAAATCCTACACGTAGACTAACTTAATTCTTAGTTCTTAATGACTTAAATATTTGTACATGAACTCAAAGACAGAAGCATATATCCAGCATGCTGCATGGTGGTGATTGTGGTTTGCGCCCAGAAATTGAATGGCCACGAATTGTGCACACAGCATCCATAACAATACAAAACAATTGTAGATGGCCAGCAGTAATGAATGATTTTCTTCCATTCTCCATCTCTGGCTCATTAAGATCCTCACTACTGTTACTTTCCTGGAGTGCCCTCTTCACTCTATTGTCCTGCTCAATGTGCTTCAAGGTCAAAGCATTAAGGAGAATAATTAACACAGACGGGCACATGGTGTTAAGCTGATATCAAAGGAGAAGGATGTGACCCAAGCGGTAAACTAGAGAGGCAACCATCTCCAAGTGCTCATTTTCAAAGTATATGGTATGTTTTCCACAAAGCTCAGTCCAAATACAGTCCCTGTAACGATGGCCGCAGTTCTTTTACTGCAATTTTCTTTCTCTCAACCTCTGGCAACGAATGGTGATGAATTGATCAAAGATGAAAGAGACAGTAAACCAGACAGAACAATCAATGGCTGTGGAAACCTATAAACCCATAGACGATAAACAGGTGTGTACTCCAAGAATGAAAATAAGAAATAAATGTCATTAATGTCATTAGATATTACATCGAATAGTATCACCAGTAGATCTGCCATTGCAATGACCACCAGGTAAGGAGTGATACATTTAGGAAGATAGCATCTTCCAAGGGAGAGAGTGACAATTGCCAATAGACAGGTGCCGCAAGAAAAGGAGCATAAAAGGGAAATTAGTGAGGCAATTCACATGGTTAATCAGTTTGAGAATACTTCAGATGGAAATGACCTCATTTCCACGTATAATGATACAGATATAGATTGTCATGTATTTATACTATATTTCCTGATATTGCACGTTATGTTGCTCATTCGATTTGTGTGGCAATCTTACAAATTGGTAAATCAACATGATGATTGCAAAGTAAGAACCAGCAGTTAGTATCAAATAACTTAACTTATTCCAGTCCACTCTATGGAAATCATTCTTGCTTACGTAAATCCCGCACAAAGTCATTGCCTAACTCTTGCAGAAATCATAGTATTATGTCATGTGGGCATTATTACACTTTACAATGTATGTTTCCTCCAGTACACCTCCTGGGAAACGTGTTGAACAAGGAGAATGCAAAATCAATTTAATAATATTCTCCCTTGTCAGGTAAAGTAAATCTATAATTATAAACGCAGATTTTTTTAAATTCATGCTCATGCACAGTATTTATTTCGAAAGCCAATGGCGGTGGTGGGGTGTGGGTGGTGGCAGAGGGCTAGGCTCAAGGTTCGCCTGGGGCATATGATACTCTTCTACCCACCCCCTGAGAAGTCAGCTAAGTTGACCACGGGGCAGATCACGAGTGTGTATTGGTGTAAAGCGATGATAACAAAGAGGCTTTGCATTTTACATTTCCCTGCGTATTCATTTCACTGCTTGTTTCGGAAGTAAAATTCGAGGAATATGAAAAAGTGAGAAAAAACATAAAATGGGCAGTACCAGATTGCCTTGGACTTGAACGCACGCGTGCAGAGCACAATCCATCGTGTTAACCTTGCGGCCACCCTACTCGGTAATGCACGAAGGAAAAAAAGCACCTTCTGTACACAACCACTGCCAGGTCCCATCGCATCCCGACAGAGCAGAAAGGAGTCTTTCGGCCCATGGAATCTGCAAGGACTCCCAAAAAACATTTTACCCAGGCTTATGCCGCAAGCCCAGGCATTTACTGCGGCTAATCGGCCTCAACGACACATCTTTGGACACGAAGGGCAATTTAGCATGGCCAATCTACCCAACCTGCACATGTTTTGGACAGTGGAAGGATACCGAAGCAGGGAGAGGAGTTCTACCCGAGCCGACATGGCGACCATTCAGAGATCGTCACCGAAGGCCGGAACCGGGTGCAGGCGCTGTGAGGCAGCAGCGCGAACCGCCATGTCACCATGCCCCCCTCAATCAACATCAACGGAATATCGCTTTCATGTCTGTGTTTTGGGGATCTCACCGATGTAGACGCAAACAAACCAATCATTACGCAGCTGTCATTTGAATCACTCAACAGCACCAAGGACTTATGCTTGCAAAAGCCAGGTCGGTCTCAGGATCAGGAACTTTCCACATTTAAATTCCGTTTTTGTGCTTAGATCTTCATATTTTATTTCTCATTGCCTCGACCACATGTTTTCAAATTCTGCCAGGTTGCTGATGAAGTTTACATTTTACAATTTCGTCAATGAACGCGGATTTCACAGATTCCCATCAAATCACCTGCCAAACACTTCAAACACAGATGATTAAACTGTAGTTCAGGTTGAACATGGGCATTGCAACTGGTGAAAACTCTGCAATCAATTAATCAGATTGTTTAAATTAATTTCCGTTGATGAGGACGAAAGCCCGGTGTGGGGGTTTCCCAGGATTTTCACAGTCGACACCTTTGAGGGGGAGCAGCATTCTACAACCCCTCACTCAATTCACTCAGTTTCTTTCAAGATCTGATCTGGCTTCATCTTGGGAGCATCTATTGAATAATTTCAACCCCTTTTACGGGAGGGCTGCCCATTCTATATTATTAGTACGGTGATTAATTAAACGCATGGTTCTGAAAATTAGAGTGCATTAAATAATCTTAAATCTCTTAATTTAAAAGACTTCCCAGCTCTCACTTTCCCCAAACCCATCTTGTGGATAAATCTTGTTTCTCCTTATTGCTCAGTTGTCCAAGGAGAATTGTGAATACATCAACAATAGCAACAGCAGCTTGTAATAATATAACAATTTTAACATAATGATGTGCTTCAATGAAATTTTCAAGAACCTTCTCAAACACAATTTGACATCGAACCACCCCAGAAGATATCGGGAAGAAAGTTTGATTTATGAGTGACATATGTTGGATACTGCACAGAAAGTGGCCTTTCAGTCTGCCGTGGTTGTCTTCAAGAACAATTATAATTAAATAAATCAGTTAAATAGTGAAAGATTCAGAGTGACATATGAGCAATACGAGCACTCGGATCCTGCACGGACCATCTGGAGGGGGTACTCACAGACATCTTCAACCTCTCCTTGCAACAATCTGAGGTCCCTATCTGCTCCAGGAAGATGACCATCATCCAGGTACCAAAGAAAAGCCAAGGAGCGTGCCTTAATGACTATCGTCCAGTGGCTCTGACACCCATCATTATGAAATGCTTCGAAAGGTTAGTCATGGCATGAATAAATTCGAGCCTCCTGGATTGCCTGGATCCACTGCAGTTTGCCTACCACTGCAACAGGTCCACAGCAGACGCCATCTCCCTGGCCCTGCAGTCAACTCTGGAACACCGAGATAACAAAGATTCAGATGATGTCATACTCCTATTTATTGACTACAGCTCAGCCTTCAACTTCATTATTCCTATGAAACCCATCTCCAAACTCCATGGCCTGGGCATTGGTTCCTCCCTCTGTGACTGATCCTGCCCTTCCTAACCCACAGATCACAATCAGTAAGGGACAACATCTCCTCCACAATCAGCCGCAACACCGTCTCACAAGGCTGTGTCCTCAACCCCGACTATACTCTTTGTACACCTATGACTGTGTGACCAAATTCCCCTCCAACTCGATTATCAAGTTTGCTGATGACACCACCGTAATGAGTCGGATCTCAAACAACGACGAGACGGAAAATAGGTATGATATCAAGAATTTGGTGAGCTGATGTGACAACAATAATCTCTCCCTCAATGTCAACAAAACGAAAGCGACAGGCATGACTTCAGGAAGCGTAGTGGAGAACATGCCCCTGCCTACATCAATGGGGAAGAAATATATGTATGTCTGGTCGAAAGCTTCAGGTTTTTAGGTGTCCAGATGACCACCAACTTGTCCTGGTACCCCCATGCCAACTTTATATTTAAGGAAGCCCACAAATGCCTCTACTTTATCAGAAGACTAAGGAAATTTGGCATTTCCGCTACCACTCTCATCAACTTTTACAGATGCACCATTGAAAGCATTCGTTCTGATTGTACCACAGCTTGGTATGGCTCCTGCTCTGGTAGGACTGCAAGAAACTACTAATTGTCGTGAATGAAGCCCAGTCCATCACGCAAACCAGCCTCCCATCCATTGACTGTCCACATTTGCCGCTGGTAAAGCAGCCAGCATAATCAAAGACTCCACGCACCCTGAACGTACTCTCTTCCACGTTCTTCCGTTGGGAAAAAGATACAGAAGTCTGAGGTCACGTACCAACCGACACAAGAACAGTTTCTTCTCTGTTTCCATCAGACCTTGAATGTAACTACGTCGCAATAAGTCGATCTTTCTCTGCACCCAAGCTATGACTGTAACACTACATTCGACACTCTCTCCTTTCCTTTTCTATGGATGCTTTGCCTTGTGTGTATAGCGCGCAAGAAACAATACTTTTCACAGCATATTGATACGTGACAATAATAAATCAAATCATATTTAAAAAAAACAATGTTTGGAATAACCTGAAGAGAAAATAGTGAAAACGTTTTGAAACAATCAGAGCGAAAACGTGCGAAAATAGTGTGTAAGTTCAAAGAGTGAATGTCATGAGAACAAGACGAGAAAAACTTAGAAAAATTAATAATTCAACAAGGTGAGAATAGTGTGTAAAACTGCGTAAACATGTGAGAAGAACAAAAGCTTCAAACATATATGAAAAATCACTGAATAAAATGTCTGAGCAGAATGCAACCTCATTTTCTGGAACATTTCGAAAGTATTTAATTAGTAAATAGGAATATGGCAGCGTCACTAAACAAAATCACTGCGAAGGATTAATGCTCGAATAGTTTTATTATTGCTTCAATAATACTGCAAATGATTCATTACAAACAATAGATACATTGAGGGACAGTGAGATTAACACAATTATGACTGCAATTCCACATTCTACCCACCGTAAACTGGAATAATGTAAAACTCTGTTGCCCGTGCCTTTCTTGTACCGAGTGCAATTGAAGTGACTTGTGACGTTTATCCACGTGAAAGAGTCTATACAAACTTCAGTTGTTTTTGTAATTGCCTTGACTCCTGGAATCTGATTCTCCCCCTTGTGTTACTCTGTTAATTTCATGAGCAAAGGCTTCTTACCTACTCGTTTTCCGGATTGAAAGTAATTTCCCTGCCCAGTGACTGAATCGGTTTCCTTTCCTCTTGTTTTGCTATTCGGCCACCCGTTGATTGACCAGTGTTTCTGGGTTTAATTCTGCTCTCCTGACAGTTTCTGGAGCAACAATATATCTCCGTTAGTCTTCCATTTCCCTAAATATCTACACACCGCCTCACACCACATTTCCAGAGAGAGCCTCATCCTCCCGCAACCGCTATTTAACAGCGCAAATAACGCTTATATGGACTCCAACTGTAAACTCCGTTTCTCTCCAGAGATGCTTCCAGAACCTGCTGCATTTCTTCCAGTATTTTATGTTTTTATTTCAGACTTACAGTATCCGCAATATTTTGCTTCTGTGCTACAACCCCTTAAGGTAAAGTTTGATTTGCCATAATCACTCACCCAGTCCATGTCCCTTTCCTCCTTGGAATAATACCTTTGCTGGTCCAACCGTTCCCCTACTCGAATGTTACCCTTACAAACTGTCTTCTTCACTGACGAGCGGACACTGTTAACCTTTATCAGACACTGGCAGGTCAGGCTCTAAAACACCACCATTGCCATTTCTTTAAACAAACATTCATTTTCCCCCCACTTTTAAAGATAATCCTTTTTCTAATTCGCGCTTTCGGCTTTACATTTTGAAAGGAATGTTATTCAGCCACGCTCTCTAGATTCCATTATATTAATGGAATCCCGACCTCCCCCTCCGCCCCCCCCCCCCGCCCCGCCCCGCGGCCCGGCATCAACACCAATAGTCTCAAAGCTGAGCCAAACATGATATCAGTCTGTCTCTCACCCACCTTTCTCTTCACCATCCAAAATTGTATATCAGATGACTCACTCTGTGGACCTCCCACTCCGGGTGGGCAGCCTTCATGGAAATATTGTAACTCCAAAAATTACCCCGACTTTCCAGCTTCTCTGCATAAGCTATGAAACTTTTTTAAAACTGGAGGAAGCCAGGTGCGTTCCCATCACTCCCAAACTAAATTCAGTTGGAATATTCTCGATCATTTGACCAAACATTTACATAAAACCCCTTTATTCGTTTGTCTTCCTCTCTAAGTACATTTGGACATTTTATAATTCGTGGGAAGTAAAATTAGGTGTAGTTTATTTTGCAGGAGACAGCACACATGACCTTCATGTCGCAACGCAGGATGTCATTATGTTCATACTAAAGAACTATTTTAACCAGTAATTTAACAAATACAACCAAAGGATATTTCATCATCTCCTTCAATTGCGCTCTGAATTTAGTTTGTGTCGTTGCATAAATACAAGTGTTGGTGCAGCAACTTAGAAGCTGAAATAGAAATCCTATTTTCCCAATCATGTAATGTAGTCTTACAGAACTGAAGCCCAGCCATCTCAATTGGTAACCGACAGCGTAAAACAGAAAAACAGCCCATAGCACTATGAAATTCCCAGATATGGTAAACATCACAATGATGGATTTTTTCCGGTTCTGCATCTCAGGATCATTTTGCTTCTCCCCACTGCGGGGGCCCCGGAGTCTCTCGCGGACTATGTTGGCAGCTATGATGTGTTTGACTGTTAAAATATTGAACAGTAGAACCAGCACAAATGGGGTCAATGGGGTGGACAAATAGTGGAGAAGTTCAATTATTCTCCAGAGCAGTGAAAAACGAACACTCGTTGTTACAACGCAAAACCAGAGATCATCGGCGAGCCGATATTCATTTGTATACATAAAGTACCAGAAAATGTTCTTAAGACAGCTCAGCACAGTCACAATTCCGATAAGTATAGATGCAATTTTCTCTTTGCAGTACTTGGCTTTCAGGTTCTGGCAACAAATGGCGACAAATCGATCAAATGTAAATAGGACAGTGAACCAGACTGAACAATCTGTGGCTGCGTAAATGAGGACACCGTGGATATTACACACAGGAATGGACTTAAAGAAATAAAGTTTCCCCCAATAAACAACAGGTATACGTCTCAGTATCAGATCAAGGATAACGACCAGTAGATCAGCCGAAGCCATGGCCACCAGGTAGTGAGTTACAGTTTTGCAGAGTCCGCACTTGCCCCGAGACAGAATAACCATTGCTGCTAAGTTGACTATATGGACAGGAAATAAACAAGAAAATTAGACCAGAGTTTGCGAGCAAAAGCAGCAGTTGACTGTGTTCAAGTCGAAAAGTGTACCCGTGTGATTTAATTCATTGGTGGATCGAATTAATAACTGTCATAAAGAGTGACAGCTCTTTATGCTCCAGACAGACCCTACTGCAAAACAATCAGCAGTGAAATGCAGAATATAAATTCAAATGACAGGGACGTACTGCGACACATAGTAGAATAGTAATTCAGACGAGCAATAATATTCAACACAGATCAGAATTACCAGAAGAACATAAGAAATAGGAGCAGGAGTAGGCCATCTAGCCCCTCAAGTCTGCTCCGCCATTCAATAAGATCATGGCTGATCTGATAGTGGGTTCAGTTCCACTTACCCGCCCACTCCACATGACCCTTAATTCCGTTAATGGTTAAAAATCTATCTGTCTGTGACTTAAACACATTTAACGAGGGAGCCTCTACTGCTTCATTGGGCAGAGAATTCCAAAGATTCACTACCCTCTGGGGGAAGAAGTTCCTTCTCATCTCTGTTCTCAATTGACACCCCCGCATTTTGAGGCTATGCCCCCTAATTCTTGTTTCCATTGTAAGTGGATATAACCTCGCTGCTTCTACCCTGTCTATCCCCTTCATTATCTTATATGTCTCTATAAGATCTCCCCTCAACCTTCTAAACTCCAATGAGTACAGGCCCAGTCTACTCAATCTCTCCTCATAAGCTGAACCCCTCATCTCCGGAATCAACCTGGCGAACTTTCTCTGTACCCCCTCCAAAGCTAATATATCCTTTCTAAAATAAGGGGACCAAAATTGTACACAGTACTCTAGGTGCGGCCTCACCAGTGCCCTGTTCAGTTGCAGCATGGCCTCTCTGCTTTTATACTCCATCCCTCTCGCGATAAAGGCCAACATTCCATTTGCCTCCTTGAGTAATGACACTGGAAGAAAAATGGACGGACAGATCCAGAGCTAGTTTGGCTTTTGCTAAGTTGTGAATAAGATGATGCAGTGATGATATGAGTTCTCAGTGACTGAGAGAAGATTCAGCAAAGGGGGCTATTTCTGATCTCCACAACAATATCCTGAATGAGAGAACGAGAAGGGGGCGGGGCGAGGTGGTGGGGTGATCCTTAGTTAAGGTGGGTGCATTATTTTAGCGTCAACCAGCCATTTTAATATCAATCTCCTATAATTTTCATTGTAATAAGCTGAAAAAATGAAATCGCGATTTTGTCCGAGCTCTGAGATATGGTAGCACAGTGATTAGCACTGCTGCTTCACAACTCCAGGGGTCCGGTTTCGATTCCCGGCTTGGGTCACTGTCTGTGTGGAGTTTGCACATTCTCCTCGTGTCTGCGTGGGTTTCCTCCGGGTGCTCCGGTTTTCTCCCACAGTCCAAAGATGTGCGGGTAGTTTGATTGGTCATGCTAAAAATTGCTCCTTAGAGTCCTGAGATGCGTAGGTTTGAGGGATTAGCGGGTAAATATGTAGGGATATGGGGGTAGGGTCTGGGTGGGATTGTGGTCAGTGCAGACTCGATGGGCCGAATGGCCTCCTTCTGCACGATAGGGTTTCTATGATTTGATTTCTATGATAAGTAAACATTTTGATGTTGTCAACCTTTTACAACTCCCAATACAAAATATTATTCCAACGAGTCACTGACCATCAACCGATGAGTTCAGGAGAAGGAAATGCCTCACTTATTCTGGCAATTGAAGAACAGGTGAATCATAATCAGTAGTTAATTAGAAACCGCTTTAATTTATTGAGGAATGGGCAATAAATGCGGGCCAGCCAGCGATGCACATGCCTCATGAATGAATAAAACAAAAGAATCTGTTTTGCCAGCAGCCTTTTTGATGAGAGAATTGAAGTGATGTAACAGCTGGAAAAGAAATACTATAGGCCTTGGATTCCCGCCCTATCATGAATTATCCTTGACTGTTGAGTCTGTGTCAGTGAATGATCCTCCTCGAAAGACATCAAGATGAGAGTCATGCCTAAAAGATGGCTTTGACCGCAGTTTGAACCCATTGTGCTTAATTAGCTACAAAAAACGAAGTTGACCCTTCTCGCATTATTGGCGAATTATAAGCCAATTAGTCATTGATAACAATTTGGTTCAGATGAGCTGACAACATCTGATAAGTATGAAAATGAGGGTTTCGGGGAGCCACTTTTGAGCATGTTTTCCCGGATTGACAAACCAGAGGTTATCACTTCAAGCTATCGGCCTGATCAACCATTTAGTGGTTGCGTGCCGCTTTCAGTTAATGATTAGAAACAAAAGTTTTACCATTTAACTTTTTAATTGTCAGTAAATGTTTTGCATTTATCATTTTGAAGTTTTAATTCTTAGTGTTTGTAGATCCAGATGACTTAATTCACAGTTGAATAGTACAACCACGTTGAGCACCAACAATCAATTTCAAACTATCAGCATAGGTTCGTGCTCCTGATCTCGATACAGTTATCCCGGGTTAGAGAGAGGAATCGGCACAGGTTCCTGCTCCTAATGCCCTAAACAGCTATCCTGAGTTACAGAGTGGATTGAGCAGAGCTTCCTGCTCCTGATCTCTCTGCAGTTTTCGTGAGTTAGAAAGAGAACGACCAATTGAAAAGAAAATCATAAAATGAATCAATGGGTACATCAATCGGCATTGTTGTCAACTTACCAAATATTATCCAAACAGCAGTAAACGTTTATTCCAATTATTATGCTCTTTTGAACACAAACTTCATTAACCAAAGTTTGGAACAATAAGAAACAAAATCGACTCACTTTAAGTAGGTTGATAATATGACTGGTAACATAAAATTTCGGACTTCATCAGACATGCAACCATTGAATTGTAAATCAATAGAGATGCATTGGGAAAAAAAATCTTCTCAATTCACACTGACCCAGAAAAAGGACAGAGTGTAGAGAGGGAAGTGGAAGAAGATTGAACAAGGCATTTCATTAATAATATTACATTTAGCGTTGGTGTTCATGTCTCAGTATTTGACAAATATCAATTTTCAATAGAAATATAAAAAATGCTGCATCGAACACAACAAGTTATTTCTGGTTTGGTATATATGTTCAGTTCATGTTTTATAACTGGAACAATTGGATTTAGTGACTTACAAGGGTACTGACAGAATTGACGAGTGGACAGTAAATCGGGACAATAATCTAGTTAAACAGAGGTTATGGAATCTAGATATAGGTGCTCGCAAAAGCATGGAAAAATTATCCAGATAAAGGTGGTTTGTGAACTAAAGCTGGATACGAAACCTTATTGGATACACCAAAAGCAAGGATGTGATGCCATTGCATTAAAATATAGTAATACAATGAGGGTGCACCGAGTTAATAAACATTTACAGAGACTTACAAAAAACACCGGCAGCAGCGAGGAGTGGATAGTATATTTCCTCGATCTTCTCGAGAACCCGCAGTATCCGAGTATTCAATGGGACTGTCGGTTCCTGAGAACATGATGAACCCTGATGCATTTTTCCCGTGCGTTCCACTCTATGTTTCAGGCCAAACGTCGTCTTGTTCAAGGAGAGAATGTTGAAAGGAGTCCCTTATTTATTGTGAAGAGAAACTCCCCAGGCTGGTACCGGGGAGACTGGGATTGTTCACAGTGATCAAACAAAACATTGTGTAAGATCTGTAGTGTCAAAATTTCTGTATTCAAAAATCTCTCAATCTTACATACAGCATTAACAACTGATCTAACGTCAGTCAATGCGATAGTGAAGTCCTAATACATGCAAATCTGTGTGTGTAGATTTCCTGCTTGATTTCACTCATAGTTCTTAAGTAGTGGCCATTATCGGGGTAAGTTGGATGTGGGAGTAGCAAAGAATCGACTCCCAAAAGTTCGCAACAGATTACTAAATGTTCCTAGAAAATGATGTTTCAGGAAGCATAGCGAAGGAGGGAAAGGAGGAGGTGGGGAGTTGAATAAGAATAGTATTACAGAGCTGGAGGGGGAAGATATCATAGTTTCACAAAGTCAAAGGAAATCACAAATCGAAGGGGGCCATTCGACCCAACGTATTTGGACTGAGAGAAAAGGTGCAATCTTCCACAGCCCTGCTGGTCACAATTCTCCAAGTACGCATGCATTTTAAATGTAGTGAGACTTCCTACCTCTACCAAACCGTCAGGGAGTGAGTTACTGGTCCCTGTTACTCACTGGGTGAAATGTTTTCCTGCTATTCCCTCTAATCCTTCACCAATTATTTTAAATCTTTGGTTAGAATACTCAGCTGTGGTAAATAGGGCAATAGGTTACAAACACACCTCCATTGCGCCACAATCTGCTGCTTCTGTTCTTCAATCCATCCAATGTTTCCGCACTGACTACATTTTCCAGTCCTGGCAATGTCTTCAGAAATCTCCTGTGCACTTTCTCCAGTAGAATTACATCTTTCCTGTCATGTGGTGACGCGAACTGTGAACAGTGCTGGAGGTATATTTGAGCTGGAGCGAAACACGCTCGTCGTAAGTAGCCGCTCCTTGCTCTCATATTCGAAACTTGGACAAACAGAGGAACGCATCATATACCGATCTAACCATGTTATCTCTGTGTAAGTGTCTGTGGAAATACACTCAAAAGTCCCCCTGTCCTTTCACATGATTCAATATTTATTGTGTGTTTCCTTGCTTTTTGAACTCCCCAAAACACATTTTTTACCATATTGAATTCTATTTTCACCTTTCTTCCCAACTCACCGATTCTTTTATATCTTTATATTCCTGCAGTTTGATTGTTTTATTTCATTTATGGGACTTTATTGCCCATGCCTCATTATCTGAGTGGCTTGCTCGGCCGCTGCGGAGAGCTTTAGTTCTGGAGTCCCGTGTCGGCCAGGCCAGGTAACCTGACGAGCATTGTTTCATGATCATCATTTGGTTTTTCTAAAATTCCAGATTTTTATCAAATTCAAATATCAGAGGTTGCCGTGCTGCGACTCGAACCCAGGCCACCAGAGCATTATCCTTTGTTTTCTGGATTACATGCGACTGGATGACAGCACCACTGCCTCTTCCCTATTAAACACATGACCAATTTATGTGTCATCGTCTTCATCACTTCGGAAAATTTGACTCCAAACTGGGGATATCGACGGTAAAAACCAGGGGATCCGATACTAAGCTTGGTGAACCACTGCTGGTCGCAGTTTCCATTCGCAAAAAGAGAACACACCAGTTATTCATTAATCTTTGCTCTTGTCGATGATTCAATCATGGGTCCGATTGCTACTGTTCCTTGCAGCCCTTGGGGTTCATTTTCGACGAGCCTGCAATGTGGAACGTTGTCAAATGCCTTGCTAAAATTCACATCCACCGTGCTGTCCATGCTACCTTATTTCTCACCGCCATAAAACAATCAATTGATTTTGTCGGAATTGTCCTCCGCTTAATAAATCTATCATGCATTTCCTTGCCTTCAAAGTATCTTTCATCCTTCCGTTCTTAGTATCTGTATTTCATCTAATAATTTGTTATCTCAGTCCTTGAGTTTATTTATCAACAGAATTATCAACAGAATCAGAAAAATATCCACGGTCAGGATGTAGGAGCAAAGTGACAATCTGACCATCTTGTCCAGGAGAATGCCAGGCCACATTGTTCCGATTCCCTCATCATTCGCTTCTCCCCCTTTTCCTTTTATTCCTGTAAAAGTCGATACGCTGAAAAAGGTGAGGAAAGGTTTGAGAAATGCAGAATTTTCGATTTTATTTGTGAAATCTGTCTCCTTTCAGAAATCGTGATTTGATTATCATTCCAGGATAACTTAGATGAAGACTTTCAATTGTGTCCTCGATTTTAGTAAGGTGCACGCAGTGACTCAACGCTTTGCGTTTAATCTCCATTTGCCTCTGCATTTCCTGAACATTTTCGTCAAACCAATTGATGTTTCCTGGTGGAGAGATCAAGTAGCTGTCCGCTGCTGCTCGCCATGATTGAGTTGAGGATAGACCAGGCACTCTGGGCCCACGGTAACTGCTGGTGGCTGGAGGCTGCGTGGCTGGCACTGAAGCGTTGAGTGAGGAGGGCCACCTTGCTGGGATTTATGAGGCCGCCAATGTTTCCTTTCTTGCAGTACCAAACCAGTGGAGATTGTAGGTGGGTTAAAGTGGTTAATAGTCTAACAGTCCTCGGTCCCTGTCATGGTGCAGGTGACGTGGATATCTCAGGGATGTCTTGCTCCAATTATGATGAAGTTGAGTAAGTTCCAGTGTTTGAGCCAATGATAATCCTGTGAGGTTTTATCTTAGTCTCACTGGTGGAACGGGGTGTTGAGTGTTCCAGGCAATTCGGCAGAAGGAGGATATTGTCGGAGTTTGCATTCCCACTCCTTCCTTGCCCATCATCCACATCCAGAGAATAGCACTGTTCTGGCTTTGGTAATGAAAACTCCGAGGAGGGTCAGTTTGTCACCTGTTGATTCTCGCGCTAGGGGTTGCTCACAATGGGTGTAGAATCATTTCTTATTCCCGTTTATTGTCTCAAGTGCAGCAAAGTATGTGCCGGTGACAGCGACAAGATGATTCTTCACTATGGGGAGCCCGGCAGTCATGATAAGCTCCCATAACCCAGAGAAAGATTGACTGAAGCGTCGGACAAATTGATTTCTGATGGTGAAGCCCACCACATGGAGGCAACGTGCAGCTTCTGGGAGGCCGTCCCAGATAAAAGGCCGCCCTCATATTTTCTGTCAGCTGGTCTTTTCATGTGCACACCACGCCAGAGCTCGGGCAGAAATGTCCGTGTTGAGGAGCCTGATTCCCTGAGCTATGATGATGAGATGATGATCAGGTCACTGTTGAGATTGTCTAAGAGTGCCCTGACATTCCAACTCCCAAGCTTCATTTTGAGTGGAGGACACTCTTGCTTAACTCCGGGTTCCGCACGGTATCGGCAAAGCAGAGACTTGTTTCAATGGCAAGGGACTTCCAAGGCAATTCGAGGCTAGATTCTGTGAGACAATAACACGTTCTTTGTCAGTTGATAGACATTTATGTAAAAACACATGGTAGCAACAGACTGAAGCTGAAAAATCAGTCGAAACAATAGCCAGGCACAGAATGGGCAAGAGACTGATTTCTGTCGGTTATAGCAGTGGTGAGGGAAGGGCAGTCAACTCACCCAATATTTTTAAAATATAGTAGGAGATCCGCAATACAGAGAGAGAATTTTGATCTTATAGAACCTTCTGTTCTTCAGTGGAAAACATCTTCTTGAGTGCGAGAGGAGCGCAAGAATTTGACGTAAAGTTTGGAAGATAATATGGATCTTGATTTGTCCGCAATTGACAGATGAGTAAATGATAAAATCAATGGAGCAGATGCCGGATAGAAGCAGAGCATTACGGTTCTCCAGAGTATTCCAATGCAGAAACACAGTCTAGGCTCAGTGACGTCCAGGAATTTGAAGCCAGGGTCGAAAGAATTTCGGCAACAAAGTATTTTCCACATCTTGATCTGAACTCACAAGGTAGGTCATTTGAGGGGCTTTGACTTATCAGAGAGAGACTGTTCATACTCACAGTTAACCTGAAGTTTGTGTTGAACTGCTTTCAACGTTAAAATCAGGGGAACTCAGTCAGCAGCATTGAGAACTTAAATCAGAGAAAGAGCGATGTATGGCAGCAGATGGTCATGGAAGGCAGAACATAAGTCTGGAGATCGAATTGGCTGGAAACTCCATCACAGCTCAAAAGCAGCAGCCCCTCAGGCAGCTGGAGGCAGAAGTGCAGCACACAACTCACAATGTAAGGAACAAACGGTGGGTGGAATCAATGCATGATTCCAGCAAATATGTTTTCCTCATCGCTGTCAAGTCGGTTTGTGGACGAAGTACTCAATAACTCATCCTCAGAGAGACAAACATGTGGTGGGTGGGTGGTGGGGGCGGGGGTGGGGGCGGGGGTGGGGGGGGGGGGGGGGGGGGGGGGGATTTATAAAGGAAAGACAGAGAGTCTGTGACCACTGCAGAGGACAGTTTAAATAACCTATTCACCAAAACTCTGTCTTCGACTCAAGCGTGTTCAGCTCCATTCCTCAACGCTATCCCATTCAACACCACCGCAGTCTGGATCGGAATAGGAAAGGTCACCTGGCAAAATTGCTGTTTACGCAGTACATTCCATGAACAAATACTCCTGACAATATTTGAGCAAGGTTAACTGTGATGTTTTGTGATTTATCCTGAGAATAAAAGGAACTATGAAAGATATAGAAAGTTTATTAAAGAACACCAAATGCCACACGGAGACGAACTTAATTCGAGCCATTTGATAATTAATGATATGTTTCAATTCCTGTCTGAATTTAGACAAGGCATTGCATCGATAAATGTATTGGTACATGAACTCCAAGACAGAAGCATATATCCAGCGTGCTGCATGATGGTGATTGTGGTCTGCGCCCAGAAATTGAATGGCCACGAATTGTGCACACAGCATCTGTAACAATATAAACCAACTGTAGATGGCCAGCAGTAATGACCGATTTTCTTCCATTCTCCATCTCTGCATCTTTAAGATCCTCACTACTGTTACTTCCCCGGAGTGCCCTCTTCACTCTATTGCCCTGCACAATGTGTTTCATGGTCAAAGCATTAAGCAGAATAATCAACACAGACGGGACACATGGTGTTAAGGTGATGTCAAAGGAGAAGGATATGGCTCAAGCGGTAAACATCTCCAAGTGCTCATTTTCAAAGTAAGTGGGCATGTTTTTCACAAACCTGAGTCCGAACACAGTCGCTATAACGATGGCCTCAGTTCTTTCAGTGCAATATTTTTTCTGGCAACCTCTGCCAACGAATGGCGATGAATCGATCAAAGGTGAAAGAGACAGTGAACCAGACAGAGCAATCAATGGCTATGAAAACCTGAGCGATGTTGAGACTATAAACGAGTGCGTACATCAAGAACGAAAATAAGAAATATATATAATTAATCTCACGAAATATTACATCGAAAATTATCACCAGTCGATCTGCCACTTCAATGGCCACCAGGGAACGAGTGATACATTTAGAAAGGCCGCACTTTGACGGGTGGGAGTGACATTTGCCAATAGACAGGTGCCGCAAGAAAAGGAGAATAAAAGGGAAATTCGTGGTACAATTCACAGGGGTAATCAGTTTGAGAATACTCAGGCGGAAATGACCTCATTTCCGCGTATACATACATAGATATAGATTGCCATGTATTTTTTATTATATTTCCTTATATTTAACGTTCTATTGCTCATTCTGTTTGGGTGGCAATGCTACAAATTATTGAATCAACATGATTAATGCAAAGTGTGAACCAGAAGTTAATATCAAATAACTTAACTTATTCCAGCCCACTCTATGGAAGTGATTATTGATTACGTAAATCCCGCGCAACATCATTGCCCAACTGTTGCAGAAATATAGCATTAGGTCATGTGGGCATTATTACACATTACGATGCGTGTTTCCTCCAGTACACATCGTGGGAAACGTGTTGAATAACGAGAATGCCAATCAGTTTAATAATATTCTTCCTTGTCAGGTAATTATAAACGCAGAGTTTTAAATTCATGCTCCTGCACCGTATTCATTTCGAAAGCCATTGCGCTGGTGGGGGTGTGGGTGGTGATAGCGGGCAAGACTCAGGTTCGTCTGGGGCACATGATGCTCTTCGACCGGCCCAGAGATAAGCCAAAATGACCACAGCGTGGATCAGGAGTGTGTATTGGTGTAAACGGATGATAACAATGTGGCTTTGCACTTTACAGTTCCCTGCGTGTTCATTTCATTGCTTGTTTTGGAAGTAAACTTCGAGGAATATGAAAAAGTGGGAAATAGTGTAAAGTGGGCAGAACCGGCTTGCCTCGGACTTGAACGCACGCGTTCAGAGCAAAGTGGATTCGCAATCCATCGTGTTAACTTCGCATCCACCCTACCAGGTAACTGCACTAATAAAAAAAACACACGTTCTCTATACAACCAGGTACCATCGCATCCCGACAGTGCAGAAGGGAGGCTTTTGTGTTTATGAAGTCAGGGACCCCAAAAAAGCATTTTACCCAGGCTTACGCCGCAACCCGACGCATTTCCCATGGTCAATCGACCTATCCTACACATCTTTGAACACGAAGGGGCAATTTAGCATGGCCAATCTACCCAACCTGTACATCTTTTGGACTGCGGAACGATACCGGAGCACGGAGAGGGGTCCTACCCAAGCAGACACGGGCGAACATTCAGTGACGGTCACTCAAGGCCGGAACCGGAAGCACGGCGCTGAGAGGCAGCAGCGCCAACCACTGTGTCACCGGGCCTCCCTCAATGAACGCAACAGAATAACGCTACAATGTCTGTGTTTTGGGGATCTCACCAATGGAGACGGATACAAATCTGTCATTTCCCCGCTGGTATTTTTATCACCCAATAGCAACAAGGGCTTATGTCATCAAAAGCCAGGTCGGTCTTAGCATCAGTAACTTTCTACATGTAGATTCAGTTTTTCTGCTTAGGTCTTCATATCTTCTTTCTCATTGCCCAGACCACCTGTTTCCAAATTCTGCCAGATTGCTGATGACGTTTACCTTTTACCATTTCGTCAATGAACGCCAATTTCACAGCTTCCCATCAACTTACCTGCTAAACACCTCAAACACACAGAGGATTAAACTCTAATTCAGGTTAAACATGGGCATTGCAACTGGCGAAGACTCTGCAATCAACTAATCAGATTATTTAAATTAATTTCCGTTGATGAGGGCAAAAACCCGATGTGGGGATTTCCCAGGATTTTCACAGTCCACATCTTTGAGGGGGAGGAGTAATCTCCAACCCCTCACTCAATTCACTCAGTTAATTTCCAGTTCTGTTCTGGCTCCACTTTGGGAGCATCTATTCCATCATTTCAACCCCTTTTACAGGAGGGCTGCTCATTCTATATTATTAGCACGCTGATTAATTACACGCATTGTCCGAAAACTACAGTGTATTAAATCATCATACATCTCTGAATACTTCCCTGCTCTCCCTTTCCCCATATCCATCTTGTGGATAACTCTTATTTCTCCTCATTGTTCAGCTGTTCATGGAGATCACCATGGAGAATTGTGAATACCTCAACTACAGGAACAGTAGCTTGTAATAATATAACGCTTTTAACATCGTGAAACTCACAAGAACCTTCTCAAACATAATTTGCCATCGAACCACCTCAGAAGATATCAGGACATATGAAGGAACATTTGATCGAAGAGAGACATATGTCCGATACTGCACAGAAAGTGGCCTTTCAGTCTGCCATGGCTCTCTTCAAGAACAGTTATAATTAAGTTAATACGCTAAAAAGTGAAAGATTCAGCATGAAATATGGGAGATATGAGCACTCAGATCTATGCGCGGTCGGGCTGGCGAGGGTATGCGCAGACATCTTCAACCTCTACAACAATCTGAAGTACCTACCTGCTTCATGAACGGCAGTCATCCTGGTACCTCAGAAAAGCCAAACAGATTGCCTTAATGATTATGATCCAGTGGCTCTACATCCCATCATTATGACGTGCTGTGAAAGGTTAGCTATGGCACGAATCAATTCCAGCCTCCCGGATTGCTTAGGTCCACTACAGTTCGCATTCGACTGCAACAGGTCCACAGCAGACGCCATCTTCCTTTCCCTACACTCAACCCTGGAATAGCTAGAAAAACAAAGGCACCTGTGTCAGACTCCTATTTATTGACTACAGTTCAGGCTTCAACACCATTATTCCTATGAAACTCGTCTCCAAACTCCGTGGCCTGGGACTCGGCTCACCCCTCTGCGACTGGATCCTGAACTTCCTAACCCACAGACTGCGATCAGTAAAGATAGGCAACAACACCTCCTCCACGATCATCCTAAACAACGGTGCCCCACAAGGCTGTGTCCTCAGCCCCCTGCTATACTCCTTTTACATCTATGACTCTGTGGCCAAATTCCCCTCCAACTCGATTATCACGTTTGCTGACGACACCACCGTAATGGGGCGGATCTCAAACAATGACGAGACAGAGTACAGGAATGAGATAGAGAATCTGATGAACTGTTGCGACAACAGTAATCTCTCCTTCAATATCAACAAAATGAAGGAGATCGTCATCGGGAACCATAGAGGAGAACATGCCCCTGTCTACATCAATGCAGACGAAGTATAAATGGTCGAAAGCTTCAGGTTTTTATGTATCCAGATCACCAACAGCTTGTCCTAGCCCCTCCACGCCAACACTATAGTTGAGAAAGCCCACTAACGCCTCAACTTTCTCAGAAGACTAAGGAAATTTGGCATGTCCGCTACGGCTCTCATCAACTTTTATAGATGCACCATAGAAAGTATTTTTTCTGGTTCTATCACTGCTTGGTATGGTTCCTGCTCTGCCCAAGACCAAAAGAAACTACAAAGTGTCGGGAATGAAGCCCAGTCCATCACGCACACCAGACTCCCATCCATTGATTCTGTCTGCACTTCCCGCTGGGAAAGCAGCCAGCATAAGCAAGGACCTCACGCACCTCAGACATACTCTCTTCCACCTTCTTCTGTTGGGAAAAAGATTTAAAAGTCTGAGGTCACGTACCAACCGACTCAAGAACAGCTTCATCCCTGTTGCCATCAGACTTTTGAATGGACCTACCTCGCACTAAGTTGATCTTTCTTTGCACCTTAGCTGCGACTGTAACACTACATTCTACACTCTCTCCTTTCCTTTTCTATGAACGGTATGCCTTGTCTGTATAGCGTGCAAGAAACAATACTTTCCACTCGATTCCGATGCATGTGACAATAATAAATCAAATGAAATCCAATCAAAATCAATGTTTGGAACAACCTGGAGAGAAAATGGTGAAAACGTTTTGAAAAAATCAGAGTGTAAACGTGTGAAAGGAGTGTGGAAATTCAAAGAGTGAAAGTTATGAGAACAAAAGGAGAAAAACCGAGAAAAATTAATAATGGAACAATGTGAGAATAGTATGTAAAACTGAGTAAATATGTGAGAAGAACAAAAGGTTCGAAAAGTATATGAAAAATCATAGAATGAAACATCTGAGTAGAATGTGAGACATTACAACGCACAAAATGGCAGTCCCATTCTCTGAATTAACAGTATTTCGAAAGTATTTAATTAGTTAATAGGAATAAGACAGCGTCACTAAACAAGATCACTGAGAAAGATTAATGCTCGTGTAGTTTTATTATAGCTTCAATAAGACTGTCAAAGATTCATGACAAAAAGTAGATACATTGAGATACAATGAGATTAACACACTCATGACTGGAATTCCACATTCTACCGTCTGTAAACGTGAAGAATCTAAAACTCTGCTGCCGGTGTCCTTTCTTGTACCTCGTGCAGTTGAAACATCATTCCGGCGATCCCTATTGCTTCTCTCTGCGAATGAACGCCTTCATTTTGAAATTCTCATTCCTGTTTTCAAATCCTTCCCTGGCCTCTCAATTGTATTTTTTCAAACTCTTCCATCCTCACAAACTTCACAGATATCTCTGCGCATCTAATTCTGACCTCGTGAATAGCATTAATTTAATTGCTCCACAGTTGGTGGCCGTGTTTAACGTCAGTTCTGAAAATCCCTCGATAAAATGTTTGTTTCTCTATCTCTCCTCCTTTGATGCACGGTGTAGAACCTCCCGCTTTAATCCAGCTATTGTCTGTCTGATCTAATGTCGTCTTATGTCTCCAGATGTCATTATTTGTGCAATGAGCTAGTGAAGTGACTTATGACGTTTATCCACGTGACAGGGTCTATATAAAATCCAGTTGTTGTTGTAACTGCCTTGAAGTCTGGAATCTGTATCTCCCTCTTGTGTTACTCTGTTAGTTTCTTGAGCAAAGTCGTCTTACCTCGCCCTTTCCGGGACTGAAAGCAATTTCTCTGCCCATTCGCTGAATCGGTTTTCTTTCCTCTGGTTTTGGTAATCGGCCTCCCGTTGATTGACCAGTGGTTCTAACTTTAATTCTGTTCCTCTGACAGTTTCTGGAGCACCAAATATCTCCGTTAATCTCCGGATCCCCAGTCATTTCCCAAATATCGAAACACCGTCTTGCAGCAACTGTCCAGAATCAGCCCCACCCTCCCGCAATCGCTATACAACTGGGCAAAGAAAGCTCATATGGAGTCCAAATGTTATCTACGTTTCTCTCCAAAGATGCTTCCAGACTTGCTGCATTCTTCTGGTATTTTCTGTTTTTATTTCAGACTTACAGTATCGGCAATGTTTTGCTTTTGAGCCACAACCCACGAAGGTAAAGTTTGATTTGCTGTACTCCCTCACCCAGCCCATGTTCCTTTTCTCCATTGGAATAATACGTTTGCTGGTCCAACAGTTCCCCGACTCGAAATGTAACCCTGACAAACCCGCTTCTTCACTTCCCAGCCGACACTGTTAATCTTTATCAGACACTGGCTTGTCAGTCTCCGAAACGGCACCATTGCCGTTGCTTTAAACAAACAATAATTTTATCACACTTTTAAACATAATCCTTTCTCTAATTCGCACTTTCGGCTTTACATTTTGAAAAGAATGTTGTTCAGCCACGCTGTCTAGATTCTATTATATTAATGAAATTCCGACCTCTCGCTCCGCCCTGCATCAACACCAATAGTCTCAAAGCGGAGCCAAACATGAACTTACTCTGTCTCTCACCCACCTCTCCCATCACCATCGAAAATTGTATATCCAATGACTCACTCTGTGGACCTCCTACTCCAGGTGGGCAGTCCTCTCGGAAATATTGTAACTCTATAAAAATACCCCCGACTTTCCAGCTTCTCCGCAAAAGTTATGAAGCTTTCTTAAAACTGGAGGAAGCCAGGTGAGCTGCTATCGCTCCCAAACTAAAATTCAGTTGGCATATTCTCGATTATTTGCCCAAAAAGTTATATATGTCCATTCCTTAATGCATTTCTCTCCCTCTCTAAATACATTTGGACGTTTCATAATTTTTGGGAAGTAATATTAGCTGTAGTTTTTTTTGAGGATACAGCACACGTAACCTTCGTGTCACAAAGCAGGGAGTCATTATATTCCTGTAACTACAGAGTTACTAGTATAACCAGTAATTTAACGAATAGAACCAAAGGGTATTTCAGCATCTCCTTCAACTGCGCTCTGAATTTAGTTTGTGTCATTGCATAACTACAAGTTTTGGTGCAGCAACTTAGAAGCTGAAATACAAATCCTATTTTCCCAATAATGTAATGTGGCCTGACAGAACTGATGTCCAACCCTCCCAATTGGTCACCCACAGTGTAAAACAGGAAAACGGCCCATAGCACTATTAAATTCCCAGATATGGTAAACATTACAATGATGGATTTTTTCCTGTTCTGCATTTCAGGATCATTTTGCTTCTCCCCATTGTGTGGGCCCCGGAGTCTCTCGCGGACTATGCTGGCAGCTATGATGTGTTTGGGGTTAAAATATTGAACAGCAGAGCCAGCAAAAATGGGGTACATAGAGTGGACAGATAGTGGAGAATTTCAATTATTCTCCAGAACAGTGAAAAACGAACCCTCGTTGTTACAACGCAAAACCAGAGACCATTGGCGAGTCGATATTCACTTGTTTACTTAAAGTACCAGAAAATGTTCTTAGGACAGCTCAGCACAGTCACTATTCCTGTAACGACAGATGCCGTTTTCTCTTTGCAGTATCTGGCTTTCAGCTTCTGGCAACAAATGGCTACAAATCGATCGAAGATAAATAGGACAGTGAACCAGACTGAACAATCTGTGGCTGCATAAATAAGGACACGGGGTTGTTACACACAGGAATGGACTTAAAGCAATGAAACTCCACCCAATAAGCAACAGGTATATGTCTCAGTATCAGATCAAGGATAACGACCAGTAAATCAGCCGAAGCCATGGTCACCAGGTAGTGAATGACAGTTTTGCAGAATCCGCACTTGCCCCGATACAGAATCACCATTGACACTAAGGTGACTGTGTGGACGGGAAATAAACAAGAAAAGTAGTCCAGAGGTTGCGAGCAAAAACAGCAGTTTGACGGTGTTCTAGTAGAAAAGTGTACCCGTATGAGTTAATTCTTTGATGTATCGAATTAACAACTGTCATAAAGAGTGACAGCTCTTTATGCTGTAGACAGACTCTACTCTAAAATAATTAGCAGTGAAATACGGAATATAAATGCAAATGACAGGAACGGACTGCGGTACATTGGAGAATAATAATTCATGGGAGAAACGATACATCAACACAGGTTAGATTCAAATACATTTTCCTTTTTTTGGGGAGGGGGGCAAGGCATTGGGAAATGGGACGAGTAAAGATACGGGAAGAAAATTGGACAGAAAGGCCCAGCGTCAGTTTGGCTTTTGCTAAGTAATGAATAAGAAGATGCAGTGATGATATCAGTTCCTAAGCAAATGAGAGAGGAATCAGTAGAGGGGCCGGGTTCTCATCTCCACGCTATTATCCTGGATGAGGGAAAGACAAGGGGGCGTGGCGAGGGATGGGGTGGCCTTAAGTTAAAATGGGTGCCTTATATTAGCGTAAATCAGCCTTTTTAACATCGATGTCCTATAATTTTCATTGTAATAAGTTGAAAAGGTGAAAGCACAATTTCGTGCCAACTGTGAGATCAGTAAGCATTTTTACGTTGTTAGCCGCTTCTCCCCCTCTTCCTTTCATTCCTGTAAAAGCGAAAAGCTCAAAAAGGGAGATGACGAAAGGTTGAGAAACCCAAAATTTTCGATTTTATTTGTGAAATCTGTCTCCTTTCAGAGATCTTGATTTGATTATCATTCCAGTGTAACTTAGATGAAGAATTTCAATTATCTCCTCGAATTTAGTAAGGTATACGCAGTGACTGAACGCTTTGTGCTTAAGTTCCATTTGCCTCTGCATCTCCTGAACATTTTCGTCAAACCAATCCTGATGTTTCCTGGTGGAGAGATCAAGTAGCTGTCCGCTGCTGCTCGCCATGATGGAGTTTAGGGTGCACCAGGCACTCTGGGCACACGGTAACTGCTGATGGCTGGAGGTTGAGAGGGTGGCACTGAGGGGCTGAGTGAATAGGCCACCTTGCTTGGATCTTTGAGGCCGTCCATGTGCCTTTTCTTGCAGCACCAAGTCAGTGGAGATTGTAGGTGGGTTAAAGTGGTGAATAGTCTAACAGTCCTCGGTACCTGTCATGGTGCAGGTGACGTGGATATCTCTGGGATTTCTTACTCCAATGATGGTGAGATCGAGTAAGTTCCAGTGTTTGGGCCGTTGATGATGCTCTGAGGTTTTATATTTGTCTTACTGGTGGACAGCGTGTTGCGTGTTCTGGACCATTCGTCAGGAGGAAGATACTGTGGGAGTTTGCATTCCCATTCCTTCCTTTTACATCGTCCCCATCCAGAGATTAATGCTCTTCTGGCTTTGGTACTGAAAACTCTGAGGAGGGTCAGTTTGTCACCTGTTGATTCTCGGGCTAGGGGTTGATCACGATGGGTGTAGAATCATTTCTCATTCCGTCTATTGTCTCAAGTGCAGCAAAATACGTGCCGATGACAGCGACAAGATGAGTCTTCACTATGGGGAGCTGGGCAGTCATGATAAGCTCCCATAACCCAGAGAAAGATTGACTGAAGCGTCGGACAAGTTCATTTCTGACGGTTTAGCCCACCACATGGACGCAACGTTCAACTTCTGGAAGTCCTTCCCTGAAAAAAGTCCGTCGTCCATTTATTCTATCAACTGGCCTTTTCGTGTGTACACCAAGTCACACTTTGGACAGCAATGTCACGAATGAGGAGATTAATTCCCCGACTTATGATGATGAGGTGATGCTCAGGTTAGTCACTGTTGAGATTGTCTATGAGTGCTCTGACGTTCCAACTCCCAAGCTTGATTTTGAGTGGAAGACACCTGTGCGTTACTTTTTAAAATGACCTTCTTGCTGAGCGCCGAGTGCCGCACGGTATCGGCAAAGGAGAGACTTGTTTCATGGTGAAGGGATTTCCGAGACAATTGGAGGCCAGATTCTGTGAGACAATAACACGCTGTTTGTCAGGACAGTTATTTTTGTAATAAATTGGCAGCAACAGACTAAGCTGAAAAATCAGCCGAAATAATAGCCAGGCACAGAATGGGTAAGAGACTGATTTCTGTCGGTTATAGCAGTGGTGTGGGAAGGGCAGTCAACTCACCCAATATATTTTAAATATAGCAGACGATCTGCAAGTCAGTGGGGGGATCTTGGTCTTATAGAGCCGTTTATTCTTCAGTAGAAAACATCTTCTTGAGGACGAGAGGAGCGCAAGAATTTGAAGTAAAATTTGGAAGATTATATGGATCTAGATTTGTCACCGTTGACAGATCAGTAAATGATAAAAGCAATGGAGCAGATTCCGGATAGAAGCAGTGCATTACGGTTCCCCAGAGTATTCCAATGAAGAAACACAGTCTCGGCTCAGTGACGTCCAGGAATCTGAAGCCAGGGTTGAGAGAATTTCGGCAACTAAGACTTCTCCACATCTTGATCCGAGCTCACAAGGTAGGTCAGTTGAGGGGCTTTGAATTATCAGAGAGAGGCTGTTTATACTCACAGTTAACCTGAAGTTTATGTTAAACTGCTTTCACCATTAAAATCAGGGGAACTCAGTCAGCAGAAGTGAGAACTTAAATCAGAGAAAGAGCAATGGATGGCAGCAGATGGTCACGGAAAGAAGAACATAAGTCTCGAGATTGAATTGACTGGAAACTCCACCACAAAACAAAAACAGCATCCCTGCAGGCAGCTGGAGGCAGTGGTACACCACACAACCCATAATGGAAGGAATGAACGGTGGGTGGATTCAATTCAGGATTCCAGCAAATCGTTGACAGCAATGTCAAATGTGTTTTCCTCATCGCTGTCAAGTCGGTTTGTGGCCGAAGTGCTCAATAACTCATCCTCAGAGAGACAAGCATGGGGGGAGGGGTTGTGGGTGGTTGTAAAGGCAAGGTAGAGAGTCTGTGACCACTGGAGAGAACAATTTAAATAAACTCTTCACCAAAACTCTGTCTTCGACTCAAACATGCTCAACTCCATTCCCCAACCCTTTCTCATTGAGCACTACCCGAGTCTGGATCAGAATAGGAAAAGTCACCTGGCAAACTAATTGCTGTTTACGCAGTGCATTCCATGAACAATTACTCCTGACAAAATTTGAGCAGGTTTAACTGCGAGGTTAGTGATTAATCCTGAGAATAAAAAGACTTACTAAAGATAGAGAAAGAATACTAAAGAACACCAAATCCTACATGTAGACTAACTTAATTCTTAGCTCTTAATAACTTAATTATTTGTACATGAACTCAAAGACAGAAGCATATATCCAGCGTGCTGCATGATGGTAATTGTGGCTTGCCCCCAGAAATTGAATGGCCGCGAATTGTGCACATAGCATCCATAACAATATAAAACAACTGTAGATGGCCAGCAGTAATGACTGATTTTCTTCCGTTCTCCATCTCTGGATCATTAAGATCCTCACTACTGTTACTTTCCTGGAGTGCCCTCTTCACTCTATTGTCTGCACAATGTGCTTCATGGTCAAAGCATTGAGCAGAATAATCAACACAGACGGGGCACATGGTGTTAAGGTGATGTCAAAGGAGAAGGATGTGACCCAAGCAGTAAACTAGAGAGGCAACCATGTCCAAGTGCTCATTTTCAAAGTATATGGTATGGTTTCCACAAACCTGAGTCCAAACACAGTCGCTATAACGATGGCCGCAGTTCTTTTACTGCAATCTTCTTTCTCTCAATCTCTGGCAACGAATGGCGATGAATGGATCAAAGATGAAAGAGACAGTGAACCAGACAGATCAATCAATGGCTGTGGAAACCTGTCAACCCATAGACGATAAACACATGTGGACTCCAAGAATGAAAATAAGAAATAAATGTCATTAATGTCATAAAATATTACATCGAATAGTATCACCAGTAGATCTGCCATTGCAATGACCACCAGGTAACGAGTGGTACATTTAGGAAGGTAGCATCTTCCACGGGAGAGAGTGACGATTGCCAATAGGCAGGTGCCGCAAGAAAAGGAGAATAAAAGGGAAATTAGTGAGGCAATTCACATGGGTAATCAGTTTGAGAATACTTTAGACTGAAATGACCTCATTTCCACATATAATGATATAGATATAGATTGCCATGTATTTATATTATATTTCCTAATATTGCACGTTATATTGCTCATTCTGTTTGTGTGGCAATCTTTCAAATTGGTAAATCAACATGATGATTGCAAAGCATGAACCAGCAGTTAATATCATATTACTGAAATTATTCCAGTCCACTCTATGGAAATGATTATTGGTTACGTAAATCCCGCACAAAATCATTGCCGAGCTCTTGCAGAAATCATAGTATTATGTCATGTGGGCATTATTACACATTACGATGTGTGTTTCCTCCAGCTTAGTCTGTTGCTGCCAATTTATTACAAAAATAACTGTCCTGACAAACAGCGTGTTGAACAACGGGAATGCCAAACCAATTTAATAATATTCTCCCTTGTCAGGTAAAGTAAATCTATAATTATAAACGCAGATTTTAAAAAATTCATGCTCATGCACAGTATTTATTTCGAAAGCCAATGGCGGTGGTGGGGTGTGGGTGGTGGCAGAGGGCTAGGCTCAAGGTTCGCCTGGGGCACATGATACTCTTCTGCCGCCCCTGAAAAGTCAGCTAAGTTGACCACGGGGTGGATGAGGAGTGTGTATTGGTATAAAGCGATGATAACAAAGGGGCTTTGCATTTTCCAGTTCCCTGCGTATTCATTTCATTGCTTGTTTCGGAAGTAAAATTCGAGGAATATGAAAAAGTGAGAAAAAGCATAAAATGGGCAGTACAGATTGTCTTGCACTTGAACGCACGCGTGCAGAGCACAATCAATCGTGTTAACCTCGCGGCCACCCTACCAGGTAATGCACTAAGGAAAATAAGCGCCTTCTGCACACAACCACTGCCAGGTCCTATTGCATCCCGACAGAGCAGAAAGGAGCCTTTCGGCCCATGGAGTCTGCAAGGACTCCGAAAAAGCATTTTACTCAGGCTTACGCCGCAAGCCCACGCATTTACTGCGGCTAATCGGCCTAAACTACACATCTTTGGACACGAAGGGCAAGTTAGCATGGCCAATCTACCCAATCTCCACATGGTTTGGACAGCGGAAGGATACCGGAGCAAGGAGAGGAGTTCTACCCAAGCAGACATGGCGACCATTCAGAGATCGTCACCCAAGGCCGGGACCGGGTGCAGGCGCTGAGAGGCAGCAGCGCGAACCGCTATATCACCGTGTCCCCCTCAAGCAACGCAACGGAATATCGCGAAAATATTTGTGTTTTGGGAATCTCACCGATGTGGACGCAAACAAACCTATCATTACCCAGCTGTGATTTGAATCACTGAATAGCACCAAGGACATATGTTTGCAAAAGCCAGGTCGGTCTCAGGATCAGGAACTTTCCACATTTAAATTCCGTTTTTGTGCTTAGATCTTCATATTTTATGTCTCATTGCCCAGACCACATGTTTACAAATTCTGCCAGGTTGCTGATGAAGTTTACATTTTACAATTTCGTGAACGAACGCGGATTTCACAGCTTCCCATCAAATCACCTGCCAAACACTTCAAACACAGATGATTAAACTGTAGTTCAGGTTAAACATGGGCATTGCAACTGGTGAAAACTCTGCAATCAATTAATCAGATTGTTTAAATTAATTTCCGTTGATGAGGACGAAAGCCCGATGTGGGGGTTTCCCAGGATTTTCACAGTCGACACCTTTGAGGGGGAGCAGCATTCTACAATCCCTCACTCAATTCACTCAGTTTCTTTCCAGTTCTGATCTGGCTCCATCTTGGGAGCATCTGTTGCATAATTTCAACCCCTTTTACGGGAGGGCTGCTTATTCGATATTATTAGTACGCTGATTAATTAAACGCATGGTTTTGAAAATTAGAGTGCATTAAATAATCTTAAATCTCTGAATTTAAAAGACTTCCCAGCTCTCCCTTTCCCCAAACCCATCTTGTGGATAAATCTTGTTTCTCCTTATTGCTCAGTTGTCCAAGGAGAATTGTGAATACATCAACAATAGCAACAGCAGCTTGTAATAATATAACAATTTTAACATAATGATGTGCTTTAATGAAATTCACAAGAACCTTCTCAAACACAATTCGACATCGAACCACCCCAGAAGATATCGGGAGGAAAATTTGATTGACGAGTGACATATGTTGGATACTGCACAGAAAGTGGCCTTTCAGTCTGCCGTGGTTGTCTTCAAGAACAATTATAATTAAATTAATCAGTTAAATAGTGAAAGATTCAGAGTGACATATGAGCAACACGAGCTCTCGGATCCTGCACGGACCATCTGGAGGGGGTACTCGCAGACATCTTCAACCTCTCCTTGCAACAATCTGAGGTCCCTATCTGCTTCATGAAGATGACCATCATCGAGGTACCAAAGAAAAGCCAAGGAGCGCTCCTTAATGGCTATCGTCCAGTGGCTCTGACACCCATCATTATGAAGTGCTTCGAAATGTTAGTCATGGCATGAATAAATTCGAGCCTCCTGGATTGCGGGGATCCACTGCAGTTTGCCTACCGCTGCAACAGGTCCACAGCAGACGCCATCTCCCTGGCCCTGCAGTCAACTCTGGAACACCGAGATAACAAAGATTCAGATGATGTCATACTCCTATTCATTGACTACAGCTCAGCCTTCAACTTCATTATTCCTATGAAACCCATTTCCAAACTCCATGGCCTGGGCATCGGCTCCTCCCTCTGTGACTGATCCTGGCCTTCCTAACCCACAGATCACAATCAGTAAGGGACAACATCTCCTCCACAATCAGCTGCAACACCGTCTCACAAGGCTGTGTCCTCAACCCCCGACTATACTCTTTGTACACCTATGACTGTGTGACCAAATTCCCCTCCAACTCGATTATCAAGTTTGCTGATGACACCACCGTAATGGGTCGGATCTCAAACAATGACGAGACGGAAAATAGGTATGGTATAAAGAATTTGGTGAACTGATGTGACAACAATAATCTCTCCCTCAATGTCAACAAAACGAAAGAGACAGGCATCGACTTCAGGAAGCGTAGTGGAGAACATGCCCCTGCCTACATCAATGGGGAAGAAGTATAAGTATGTCTGGTCGAAAACTTCAGGCTTTTAGGTGTCCAGATGACCAACAACTTATCCTGGTACCCCCATGCCAACATTATATTTCCGAAAGCCCACCAACGCCTCTACTTTCTCAGAAGACTAAGGAAATTTGGCATGTCCGCTACCACTCTCATCAGCTTGGTATGGCTCTTCTCTGCCAGGACTGCAAGAAACTACTAAGTGTCGTGAATGAAGCCCAGTCCATCACGCAAACCAGCCTCCCATCCATTGACTCTGTCCACACTTGCCGCTGGTAAAGCAGCCAGCATAATCAAAGACCCCACGCACCCTCTCTTCCACCTTCTTCCGTTGGGAAAATGATACAGAAGTCTGAGGTCACGTACCAACGGAGTCAAGAACAGCTTCTTCCCTGTTTCCATCAGACCTTTGAATGTAACTACCTCGCACTAAGTTGATCTTTCTCTACACCCTAGCTATGAACGTAGCTTCATTCTACACTCTCTCCTTTCCTTTTCTATGGGATGCTTTGCCTTGTGTGTATAGCGCGCAAGTAGCAATACTTTTCACTGCATTTTAATACGTGACAAGAATAACTCAAATGAAATCCAATCAAAATCAATGTTTGGAATGACCTGGAGAGAAAATAGTGAAAACGTTTTGAAACAATCAGAGCGAAAACGTGTGAAAATAGTGTGCAAGTTCAAAGAGTGGAAGTCATGAGAACAAGACGAGAAAGACTGAGAAAAATTAATAATTCAACAAGGTGAGAATAGTGTGTAAAACTGAGTAAACACGTGAGAAGAACAAAAGCATCAAAAAATATATGAAAAATCACTGAATCAAATGCCTGAGTGGAATGCAACCCCATTTTCTGGAACATTTCGAAAGTATTTAATTAGTTCATAGGAATAAGGCAACGTCACTAAACAAAATCACTGCGAAGTATTGATGCTCGAATAGTTTTATTATTGCTTCAGTAATACTGTAAATGATTCATTACAAACAATAGATACATTGAGAGACAGTGAGATTAACACAATCATGACTGGAATTCCACATCTCCCCACCGTAAACTTGAATAATCTAAAACTCTGTTGCCCGTGCCTTTCTTGTACCTCGTGCAATTGAAGTGACTTGTGACGTTTATCCACGTGAAAGAGTCTATATAAACTCCAGTTGTTGTTGTAATTGCCTTGATTCCTGGAATCTGATTCTCCCCGTTGTGTTACTCTGTTAATTTCATGAGCAAAGGCTTCTTACCTACTCGTTTTCCAGATTGAAAGCAATTTCCCTACCCATTGACTGAGTCGGTTTCCTTTCCTCTTGTTTTGCTATTCGGCCTCCCCTTGATTGACCGGTGTTTCTGGGTTTAATACTGCTCCCCTGACAGTTTCTGGATCAACAATATATCTCCGTTAGTCTCCGGATCCTCAGTCATTTCCCTAAATATCTAAACACCGCCTTGCACCACATTTCCAGAGTCAGCCTCATCCTCCCGCAACCGCTATACAACTGCGCAAAAAAAGCTCACATGGACTCCAACTGTAAACTCTGTTTCTCTCCAGAGATGCTTCCAGACCTGCTGCACTTCTTCCAGTATTTAATGTTTTTATTTCAGACTTACAATATCCGCAATATTTTGCTTTTGTGCCACAACCCCTTGAGGTAAAGTTTGATTTGCAAAATCACTCACCCAGCCCATGTCCCTTTCCTCCTTGGAATAATACCTTTGCTGGTCCAACTGTTCCCCTCCGAGAATGTTACCCTTACAAACTCTGTTCTTCAGTGACGAGCCGACACTGTTAACCTTTATCAGACACTAGCAGATCAGTCTCTAAAACACCACCATTGCCGTTGCTTTAAACAAACACTCATCCCCCCGCCCCGCCCCCCCCCCCCCCCCGCACTTTTACAGGTAATCCTTTCTCTAATTCGCGCTTTCGGCTTTACATTTTGAAAGGAATGCTGTTCAGCCACGCTCTCTAGATTCTATTATACTAATGGAATCCCGTCGCGCCCCCCGGCCCGGCATCAACACCAATAGTCTCAAAGCTGAGCCAAACATGATATTAGTCTGTCTCTCACCCACCTCTCTCTTCACCATCCAAAATTGTATATCAAATGACTCACTCTGTGGATCTCCCACTCCGGGTGCGCAGCCTTCATGGAAATATTGTAACTCCAAAAATTACCCCCGACTTTCCGGCTTCTCTGCAAAAGTTGTGAAACTTTTTTTACAACTGGAGGAAGCCAGGTGCGTTCCTATCACTCCCAAACTAAATTCAGTTTGTATGTTCTCGATCATTTGACCAAAAATTTACATAGAACCCCTTTATTCGTTTGTCTCCCTCTCTAAATACATTTGGACGTTTTATAATTCGTGGGAAGTAATATTAGGTGTAGTTTATTTTTCAGGAGACAACACACATCACCTTAATGTCGCAACGCAGAATGTCATTATGTTCATACTAAAGAACTATTTTAACCAGTAATTTAACAAATACAACCAAAGGATATTTCATCATCTCCTTCAATTGCGCTCTGAATTTAGTTTGTGTCGTTGCATAAATACAAGTGTTGGTGCAGCAACTTAGAAGCTGAAATAGAAATCCTATTTTCCCAATCATGTAATGTAGTCTTACAGAACTGAAGCCCAGCCATCTCAATTGGTAACCGACAGCGTAAAACAGAAAAAGAGCCCATAGCACTATAAAATTCCCAGATATGGTAAACATTACAATGATAGATTTTTTCCGGTTCTGCATCTCAGGGTCATTTTGCTTCTCCCCACTACGTGGGCCCCGGAGTCTCTTGCGGAGTATGTTGGCAGCTATGATGTGTTTGACTGTTAAAATATTGAACAGTAGAACCAGCACAAATGGGGTAAATGGGGTGGACAAATAGTGGAGAAGTTCAATTATTCTCCAGAGCAGTGACAAACGAACACTTGCTGTTACAACGCAAAACCAGACATGAACGATGAGCTGATATTCATTTGTATACATAAAGTACCAGATAATGTTCTTAAGACAGCTCAGCACAGTCACAATTCCGATAAGTATAGATGCAATTTTCTCTTTGCAGTACCTGGCTTTCAGCTTCTGGCAACAAATGGCGACAAATCGATCAAAGGTAAATAGGACAGTGAACCAGACTGAACAATCTGTGGCTGCGTAAATGAGGACACCGTGGATATTACACACAGGAATGGACTTAAAGAAATAAAGTTTCATCGAATAAACAACAGGTATACGTCTCAGTATCAGATCAAAGATAACGACCAGTAGATCAGCCGAAGCCATGGCCACCAGGTAGTGAGTGACAGTTTTGCAGAGTCCGCACTTGCCCCGAGACAGAATCACCATTGCTGCTAAGTTGACTGTATGGACGGGAAATAAACAAGAAAATCAGACCAGAGTTTGCAAGCAAAAGCAGCAGTTGACGGTGTTCAAGTAGAAAAGTGTACCCGTGTGAGTTAATTCATTGATGGATCGAATTAAGAACTGTCATAAAGAGTGACAGCTCTTTATGCTCCAGACAGACCCTACTGCAAAACAATCAGCAGTGAAATGCAGAATATAAATTCAAATGACAGGGACGTACTGCGACACATAGTAGAATAGTAATTCAGAGGAGAAATAATATGTCAACACAGATTAAAATTAAATACTTTTTCCTTTTCTCTTTGGGGGGAGGCATTGGGAAATGGGGCGAGTAATGACATGGGAAGAAAAATGGACGGGCAGATCCAGAGCTAGTTTGGCTTTTGCTAAATTGTGAATAAGATGATGCAGTGATGATATGAGTTCTCAAGTGACTGAGAGAAGATTCAGCAAAGGGGCCTGTTTCTGATCTCCACAACAATATCCTGGATGAGAGAACGAGAAGGGGGCGGGGCGAGGTGGTGGGGTGATCCTTAGTTAAGGTGGGTGCCTTATTTTAGCGTAAACCAGCCATTGTAATCTCAATGTCCTGTAATTTTTATTGTAATAAGCTGAAAAAATGAAATCGCGACTTTGTGCTAACTCTGAGATAAGTAAACATTTTGATGTTGCCAACGTTTTACAACTCCCAACACAAAATATTATTCCAACGAGTCACTGATCATCAACCGATGAGTTCAGGAGAAGGAAATGCCTCACTTATTCTGGCAATTGAATAATAGGTGAATAATAATCAGCAGTTAATTAGAAACCGCTTTAATTTATTTAGGAATGGGCAATAAATGCGGGCCAGCCAGCGACGCACATGCCTCATGAATGAATAAAACAAAAGAAGTTGTTTTGCCAGCAGCCTTTTTTTATGAGAGAATTGAAGTGATGTAACAGCTGGAAAAGAAATACCATAGGCCTTGGACTCCCGACCTGTCATGAATTATCCTTGACTGTTAAGTCTGTGACAGTGAATGAGACTCCTGTAAAGACATGAAGATAAGAGTCCTACCTAAAAGATGGCTTTGACCGCAGTTTGAACCCATTGTGCTTAATTAGCTACAAAAAACGAAGTTGAACTTTCTCGCATTATTGACAAATTATAAACCAATTAGTCATTGATAACAATTTGGTTCAGATGAGCTGACAACATCTGATAAGTATAAAAATGAGGGTTTCGGGTAGCACCTTTTGAGCATGTTTTCCCGGATTGACAAACCAGAGATTATCAAAGAACAAAGAACAAAGAACAATACAGCACAGGAACAGGCCCTTCGGCCCTCCAAGCCCGAATATCACTATCACTTCAAGCTATCGGCCTGATCAACCATTTAATGGTTGGGTCCCGCTTTCGGTTAATTATTACAAACAAAAGTTTTTACCATTTAACTTTTTAACTGTTAATAAATGTTTTGCATTTATTATTTTGAAGTGTTAATTCTTAGTGTTTGTAGAACCAGATGACTTAATTCACAGTTAGGGAATTATTGAATAGTTCAACCACGTTGAGCACCAACAATCAATTTCAAACAATCAGCATCGGTTTGTGCTCCTGATCTCGATACAGTTATCCTGGGTTACAGAGAGGATTCAGCATAGCTTACTGCTCCTGATCTCCATGCAGTTTTCGTGAGTTAGCAAGACAACGACCAATTGAAAAGAACACCATAAAATGGATCAATGGGTACATCAATCGGTCTTGTTGTCAATTTACCACAAATTATCCAAAAAGCAGTAAACGTTTAATCCAATTATTATGCTCTTTTGAACAAAAACTTCATTAATCAAAGTTGAGAACAATAAGAAACGAAATCGACTCAATTTAAGTAGGGTGATAATATGACTGGTAACATAAAATTTCGGACTTTATCAGACATGCAGCCATTGAATTGTAAATCAATAGAGATGTATTTGGAAAAAGAATCTCCTTCATTCACACTAACCCAGAAAAAGGACAGATTGTAGAGAGGGAAGTGGAAGAAAAGAAGATTGAACAAGGCATTTCGTGAATAACATTATATTTAGCGTTGGTGTTCATGTCTCAGTCTTTGACAAATATCAATTTTCAATAGAAATATAAAAAATGCTGCATCGAACACAACAAGTTATTTCTGGTCTGGTATATATTTTCAGTTCATGTTTTATAATTGGAACAACTGGATTTAGTGACTTACAAGGGTACTGACAGAATTGATGAGTGGATAGTAAATCGGAACGATAATCTAGTCAAACAGAAGTTATGAAATCTACATATAGATGCTCGCAAAAGCAAGGAATGGTTATCCAGGTGAAGATGGTTTGTGAACTAAAGCTGCATACGAAATCTTATCGGATACACCAAAAGCAAGGACGCGATGCCATTGCATTAAAACATAGTAATACAGTGAGGGTGCACAGAGTTAATAAACATTTACAGAGACTTACAAAAAACACCGGCAGCAGCGAGGAGTGGATAGTATATTTCCTCGATCTTCTCGAGAACCTGCAGTATCCGAGTATTCAATGGGACTGTCGGTTTCTGAGAACATGATGAACTCTCGTGCATTTTTCCCGTGTGTTCCACTCTATGTTTCAGGCCAAACGTCGTCTTGTTCAAGGAGAGAATGTTGAAAGGAGTCCCTTATTTATTGTGAAGAGAAACTCCCCGGGCTGGTACCAGGGAGACTGGGATTGTTCACAGTGATCAGACAAACAAATTGTGTAAGATCTGTAGTGTCAAAAGTTCTGTACTCAAAAATCTCTCAATCTTACATACAGCATTAACAACTGATCTAACGTCAGTCACTGCGAAAGTGAAGCCTAATAAATGCAAATCTGTGTGTGTAGATTTCCTGCTTGATTTCACTCATAGTTCTTAAGTCGTGGTCATTATCGGGGTACGTTGGATGTGGGAGTAGCAAAGACTAGACTCCCAAAGGTTCGGGTCAGATTACTAAGTGTTCCTAGAAAATGATGTTTCAGGAAGCATAGGGAAGGAGGGCAAGGCGGAGGTGGGGAGTTGAATAAGAATAGTATTACAGAGCTGGAGGGTGAAGATATCATAGTTTCTCAAAATCATAGGAAGTCACAAATCGAAGGGGCCATTCGACCCAACGTGTTTGTACTGAGAGAAAAGGTGCAATCTTCCACAGCCCTGCTGGTCACAATTCTCCAAGTACGCATGGATTTTAAATGGAGTGAGACTTTCTTCCTCTATCAAACTGTCAGGTCCCTGGTTACTGGTCCCTGTTACCCACTGGGTGAAATGTTTTCCTGTTATTCCCTCTAAGCCTTTATCAATTATTTTAAATCTTTGGTTAGAATACTCAGCTGTGGCAAATAGGGCAATAGGTCACAAACACACTTCCATTACGCCACCATCTGCTTCTTCTGTTCTTCTTCAACCATCCAATCTTTCCGCACTGACTACATTTTCCAGTCCTGGCAATGTCTTCAGAAATCTCCTGTGCATTTTCTCCAGTGGAATTACATCTTTCCTGTCATGTGGTGACGCGAACTGTGAACAGTGCTGTCGGTATATTTGACCGAGAGCTAAACACGCTCTTCGTAAGAAACCGCTCCATGCTCTCATATTCTATAATTGGACAAACAGAGGAACACATCATATACCGATCAAACCATCTTATCTCTGTGTAAGTGTCTGTGGAAATACACTCAAAAGTCCCCCTGTCCTTTCACATGATTCAATATTTATTGTGTGTTCCCTTGCTTTTTGCACTCCCCAAAACACATTTTTTTCCAGATTGAATTCTATTTTCACCTTTCTTCCCAACTCACCGATTCCTTTAAATCTTTATATTCCTGCAGTTTGATTGTTTTATTTCATTTATGGGACTTTATTGCCCATGCCTCATTATCTGAGTGGCTTGCTCGGCCGATGCGGAGAGCTTTAGATCTGGAGTCCCGTGTCGGCCAGGCCAGGTAACCCAGAGCAGATTTGTTTCTGACGAGAATTGTTTCATGATCACCATTTGCCTTATCTAAAATTCCAGATTTTTATCGAATTCAAATATCAGAGGTTGCCGTGCTGCGACTGGACCCCAGGCCATCAGAGCGTTATCCTTTGTCTTCTGGATTACATATGACTGGATGACAGCACCACTGCCTCTTCCCTATTAAACACATGACCAATTTATGTGTCATCGTCTTCATCACATCGGAAAATGTGACTCTAAACTGGGGATATCGATGGCAAAATCCAGGGGGTCCGATACTGAGCCTGGTGAAACATTGCTGGTCGCATTTTCCATTCGCGAAAAGAGAACACACCAGTCATTCATTAAACTTTGCTCTTGTCGATAATTCAATCACGGATCCGATTGCTACTGTTCCTTGCAGCCCTTGGAGTTCCTTTTTGACGAGTCTGCAATGTGGAACGTTGTCAAAAGCCTTGTTTAATTCACATCCACCGTGCTGTCCGTGCGACCTTAATTCTCACCGCCAAAAAACAATCAATTGATTTTTCGGAATTGTCCTCCGCTTAATAAATCTATAATGCATCTCCTTGACTTCAAAACTTTCATACTTCCGTTCTTAGTATCTGTATTTCATCTAATAATTTGTTATCTCAGTCGTTGAGTTTATTTATCAACAGACACTTGCGAATACAACTGAAAATATATCACTTTGGACTCCTCTGTCGATCACAAAGATTATATTTTAGGTCCCGAACAGAATAGCCCCAGACTGGGCAACTCACCTCATCCGGGCAGGCAGATACCGCTCCTGACACCAGACTGGCCGATCCCCTCGACGCCCACCGAATGGCCGAGACCCCATCAACTTCCGACTAGTCCACCTCGCCAATCCAAATTCTAATCCTCGACCGGACTCTTCTACTCTTGAAATTGGATCTGCAAACTCATTTGCTTTACGGCAGCAGGTGCCTTAAAGAGGAGGGCGTGACCTCCTTCCAACCGATTCTGCAGAGCTGGACTGAAGGCCTCAGGAATGAACTGGTCTGCACAGTTCTGGCCTGCCTGAGTAGGAAGATCCGGCGATACAGAATCAAAAAAATATCCACGGTCAGGATGCAGGGGCAAAGTGACAATCTGACCCTGATTTCCAGGAGAATGTCAGGCCACATTGTTTCGATTCCCTCATCAATCGCTTCTCCCCCTTTTCCTTTCATTCCTGTAAAAGTCGATATGCTGAAAAAGGGAGGTGACGAAAGGTTTGAGAAATCCAGAATTTTCGATTTCATTTGTGAAATCTGTCTCCATTCCGAGATCTTGATTTGACTATCATTCCAGTATAACTTCGATGAAGACTTTCAATTGACTCCCCGATTTTAGTAAGGTACACGCCGTGACTCAACGCTTTGCGTTTAAGCTCCATTTTCCCCTGCTTCTCCTGAACATTCTCGTCAAACCAATTGGTGTTTCCTGGTGGAGAGGTCAAGTAACTGTCCGCTGCTGCTCGCCATGATGGAGTTGAGGATAGACCAGGCACTCTGGGCACACGGTAACTGCTGGTGGCTGGAGGTTGAGAGGCTGGCACTGAAGCGTTGAGTGAGTAGGGCTAACTTGCTGGAATTTATGAGGCCGCCAATGTTCCCTTTCTTGCAGCACCAAGCCGGTGGAGATTGTAGGTGGGTTAAAGTGGTTAATAGTCGAACAGTCCTCGGTACCTGTCATGGTGCAGGTGACGTGGATATCTCAGGGATCTCTTGCTCCAATTATGATGAAGTTGAGTAAGTTCCAGTGTTTGGGCCATTGATAATCCTGTGAGGTTTGATATTAGTCTCACTGGTGGAACGGGGTGTTGAGTGTTCCAGGCAATTCGGCAGAAGGAGGATATTGTCAGAGTTTGCATTCCTATTCCTTCCTTGCCCAACATCTCCATCCAGAGATTAACGCTGTTCTGGCTCTGGTACTGAAAACTCTGAGGAGGGTCAGTTTGTCACCTGTTGATTCTCGGGCTCGCGATTGCTCACGATGGGTGTAGAATCATTTCTTATTCCCGTTTATTGTCTCAAGTGCAGCAAAGTATGCGGCAGTGACAGCGACAAGATGATTCTTCACTATGGGGAGCCGGGCACTCATGATAAGCTCCCATAACCCAGAGAAAGATTGACTGAAGCGTCGGATAAGTTGATTTCTGATGGTGAAGCCGACCGCATGGAGGCAACGTTCAGCTTCTGGAATGCCTTCCCAAACAAAAGACCGCCCTCCATTTTTTCTGTCAGCTGGCCTTTTCGTGTGCACACCAAGTCACAGTTAGGGCACCAATGTCCGGGTTGAGGAGCCTGATTCCCTGAGCTATGATGATGCGATGATGATCAGGTCACTGTTGCGATTGTCTCAGAGTGCCCTGACATTCCAACTCCCAAGCTTCATTTTGAATGGAGGACACTCTTGCTTAACTCCGAGTTCCGCACGGTATCGGCAAAGCAGACTTGTTTCAATGGCAAAGGACTTCCAAGACAATTCGAGGCTAGATTATGTTAGACAATAACACGTTCTTTGTCAGTTGATCGGCATTTATGTAAAAACCAAATGGTAGCTGCAGACTGAAGCTGACAAATCAGTCGAAACAATAGCCGGCACAGAATGGGCAAGAGACTGATCTTTCTCGTTTATCGCAATGGTGAGGGAAGGGCAGTCAACTCACCCAATATTTTTAAAATATAGCCGAAGATCCGCAATACAGAGAGAGAATTTTGATCTGATAGAACTTCAGTTGAAAACATCTTCTTGAGTGCGAGAGGAGCGCAAGAATTTGAAGCAAACTTTGGAAGATAATTGGATCTTGATTTGTCCGCAGTTGACAGATGAGTAAATGATAAAATCAATGGAGCAGATTCCGGATAGAAGCAGAGCATTACGTTCTCCAGAGTATTCCAATGCAGAAACAAAGTCCAGGCCCAGTGACGTCCAGGAATTTGAAGCCAGGGTTGAGAGAATTTCGGCAACAAAGTCTTTTCCACATCTTGATCTGAGCTCACAAGTTGGTCAGGTGAGGGGCTTTGACTTATCAGAGAGAGACTGTTTATACTCACAGTTAACCTGAGGTTTGTGTTAAACTGCTTTCACCGTTAAAATCAGGGGAACTCAGTCAGCAGCATTGAGAACTTAAATGAGAGAAAGAGCAATGTATGGCAGCATAGATTGGAAGGAAGGACGTAAGTCTGGAGATCGAATTGACTGGAAACTCCATCACAGCTCAAAATCAGCAGCCCCTCAGGCAGCTGGAGGCAGAGACACATCACAGAATCCACAATGCAAGGAACAAACGGTGGGTGGAATCAATGCAGGATTCCAGCAAATCGTTGACAACAATGTCAAATGTGTTTTCCTCATTGCTGTCAAGTCGGTTTGTGGCCGAAGTACTCAATAACCCATCGTCAGAGAGACAAGCATGTGGTTGTGGTGCGGGGGGGGCGGGGGGGGGGGGGGGGGAGCGGAGTTGGGGGGGGGGGCGGTGGAGGGGGGTGGGTGCGGGGGGTGGATATAATGGAAAGAGAGAGAGAGTCTGTGACCACTGGAAACAACAGTTTAAATAACCTCTTCACCAAAACTTTGTCTTCGACTCAACCGTGCTCAACTCCATTCCTCAACGCTATCCCATTAAGCACTCCCCCAGTCTGGATTGGAATAGGAAAAGTCACCTGGCAAACCAATTGCTGTCATGAACACTTATTCCTGACAATATTTGAGCAAGGTTAACTGTGATGTTTTATGATTTATCCTTAGAATAAAGGGAATTATGAAAGATATAGAAAGATTATTAAAGAACACCAAATCCAAGACCTTGACTAACTTAACAAAGAACAAAGAACAAAAAACAATTCAGCACAGGAACAGGCCCTTCGGCCCTCCAAGCCCGCGCCGCTCCCTGGTCCAAACTAGACCATTCTTTTGTATCCCTCCATTCCCACTCCGTTCATGTGGCGAGATAAGTGTTAAACGTTCCCAGTGTGTCCGTCTCCACCACCTTGCCCGGCAGCGCATTTCAGGCCCCCACCACCCTCTGTGTAAAGTACGTCCTTCTGATATCCATGTTAAACCTCCCCCTCCCCCCACCCCCCTCACCTTGAACCTATGACCCCTCGTGAACGTCAACACCGACCTGGGAAAAAGGTTCCCACCGTTCACCCTGTCTATGCCTTTCATAATTTTGTACACCTCTATTAGGGCACCCCTCATCCTCCGTCTTTCCAGTGAGAACAACCCCAATTTACCCAATCTCTCCTCATAACTAAGCCCCTCCATACCAGGCAACATCCTGGCAAACCTCCTCTGCACTCTCGCTAAACCCTCCACGTCCTTCTGGTAGTGTGGCGACCAGAACTGGACGCAGTATTCCAAATGCGGTCGAACCAACGTTCTATACAACTGCAACATCAGACCCCAACTTTTATACTCTATGCCCTGTCTTGTAAAGGCAAGCATGCCAAATGCCTTATTCAATACCTTCTCCACCTGTGACGTCACCTTCCGGGATCTTGGACTTGCACACCCAGGTCCCTCTGCGCATCTACACCCTTTATGGTTCTGCCATTTATCGTATAGCTCCCCCCTCCGTTAGTTCTACCAAAATGCATCACTTCGCATTTATCTGGATTGAACTCCATCTGCCATTTCTTTGCCCAAATTTCCAGCCTATCTATATCCTTCTGTAGCCTCTGACAATGCTCCTCACTATCTGCAAGTCCAGCCATTTTCGTGTCGTCCGCAAACTTACTGATCATCCCAGTTACACCTTCTTCCAGATCGTTTATATAAATCACAAACAGCAGAGGTCCCAATACAGAGCCCTGCGGAACACCACTAGTCACAGGCATCCAGCCGGAAAAAGACCCTTCCACTACCACCCTCTGTCTTCTGTGACCAAGCCAGTTCTCCACGCATCTAGTCACCTCCCCCTTTATCCCATGAGATCCAACCTTTTGCACAAACCTACCATGAGGGACCTTGTCAAATGCTTTACTAAAGTCCATATAGACGACATCCACGGCCCTTCCATCATCAACCATTCTAGTCACTTCTTCAAAAAACTCCACCAGGTTAGTGAGGCATGACCTCCCTCTCACAAAACCATGCTGACTATCGTTAATGAGTTTATTCCTTTCCAAATGTGCATACATCCTATCTCTAAGAATCCTCTCCAACAACTTACCTGCTACGGACGTCAAGCTCACCGGCCTATAATTTCCCGGGTTATCCTTCCTACCCTTCTTAAATAACAGGACCACATTAGCCATCCTCCAATCCTCTGGGACCTCACCTGTGTCCAGTGACGAGACAAAGATTTGCGTCAGAGGCCCAGCGATTTCATCTCTCGTCTCCCTGAGCAGCCTTGGATAGATTCCATCAGGCCCTGGGGATTTGTCAGTCTTTATATTCCCTACAAAACCTCACACGTCCCCCCTTGGAATGGAGATTTTCTCTAACGGATCAACACTCCCCTCCGAGACACTCCCAGTCAACACATCCCTCGCCTTTGTGAATACCGACGCAAAGTATTCATTTCGGATCTCCCCTACTTCTTTGGGCTCTCAGCATAATTCCCCACTTTTGTCTCTGAGAGGTCCGATTTTTTCCCTGACAACCCTTTTGTTCCTAACGTATGAATAAAATGCCTTGGGATTCTCCTTAATCCTGTCTGCCAAGGACATTTCGTGACCCTTTTTGCCCTTCTAATTCCTCGTTTGAGTTCTTTCCTACTTTCTTTAAATCGAGCCATTTGATAATTAACGGCATGTTTCAATTCCTGTCTGAATTTAGACGAGGAATTGCATAAATAAATGTATTTGCACATGAACTCAAAGACAGAAGCATATATCCAGCGTGCTGCATGATGGTGATTGTGGTCTGTGCATAGAAATTGAGTGCCCACGAATTGTGCACACAGCATCCGTAACAATATAAAGCAACTGTAGATGGCCAGCAATGATGACCGATTTTCTTCCGCTCTCCACCTCTGGATCATTAAGATCCTCACGACTGTTACTTCCCTGGAGTACCCTCTTCATTCTATTATCCGGCACAATGTCCTTCATGGTAAAGTATGGAGCAGAATACTCAACATCGACAGGGCAAATGGTGTTCAGGTGAAGTCAAATGAGAGCTATGCTACCCAGGCGGCAAACTGGAGAGGCAACCATCTCCAAGTGCTCATTTTCAGAGTAAGTGGGGATGTTTTCCGCAATGCTCAGTCGAAAGACAGTCGCTACAACGGAGTTCTTTCAGTGCCATATTTTTTCTGGCAACCTCTGCCAACGAATGGCGATGAATCGATCAAAGGTGAAAGAGATAGTGAACCAGACAGAGAAATCAATGACTGTGAAATCCTGAGCAATGTTGAAACTATAAACGGGTGTGTATTCCAAGAATGAAAATAATAAATAAATAAAATTAATCTCATGAAATATTACATCGAATATTATCACCAGTAGATCTGCCAATGTAATGGCCACCAGGTAACGAGTGATACATTGAGAAAGAGCGCACCTTCCATGGGAGAGAGTGACAATTGCCAATAGACAAGCGCCGCAAGAAAACGAAAATAATAGGGAAATTCGTGATACAATTCACAGGGGTAATCTGTTTGACAACACTTAGGCGGAAATGACCTCATTTCCCGTACAAGGACATAGATATAGATTGCCATTTATTCATATTACATTTCCTCATATTTAACGTTCCATTGCTCATTCTGTTTGTGTGGTAATGTTACAAACTGGGAAATCAACATGATTATTGCATGATGTGAACCAGCAGTTAATATCAAATAACTTAACTTATTCCAGCCGACTCTATGGAAATGATTATTGATTGCGTAAATCCCGCACAAAATCATTACCTAACTGTTGCAGAAATATAGCATTAGGTCATGTGGGCATTATTACACATTATGATGTATGTTTCCTCCAGTGCACATCCTGGGAAACGTGTTGAACAACGAGAATGCAAGTCAGTTTAATAATATTCCCCCTTGTCAGATAAATTATAAACGCAGATTTTTTAATTCATGCTCAAGCACAGTATTTATTTCAAAAGCCAATGGCGGTGTTGGGGGTGTGGTTGGTGATAAAGGTGCTCAAGGTTCGCCTGGGGCACATGATACTCTTCGACAGGCACTGAGATAAGCTAAGATGACGATGGCGTGGATCAGGAGTGTGTAATGCTGTAAACGGATGATAACAATGTGGCTTCGCATTTTACAGTTCCCTGCGTGTTCATTTCATTGCTAGTTTTGGAAGTAACCTTCAAGGAATATGAAAAAATGGGAGCACTGGAATGCCTCGCATTTGAACGCACGCGAGCAGAGCACAGTGGATTAGCAGTCCATCGTGTTAACCTCGCAGCCACCCTAACAGGTAACTGCACTAATAAAAAAAACACGTTCTCTATACAATCACTCCCAGGTACCATCGCATCCCGACAGTACAGAAGGGAGCCTTTTGGGCCTATGGAGTCTGCAGGGACCCCAAAAAAGCATTTTATCCAGGCTTACGCCGCAACCCCGACGCATTTACCATGGGCAATCGACCTATCCTACACATCTATGGACCCGAAGGGGCAACTTAGCATGGCCAATCTACCTAACCTGTACATCCTTTGGACTGTGGAAGGATACCGGGTGCATGGCGGAGAGGGACCAGCGTCAACCACTGTGTCACCGTGCCCTCCTCAGTCAACGCAATGGAATAACGCTACAACGTATGTGTTATGGGGATCTCACCGATGGAGACGAATGCAAATCTGTCATTGCCCCGCTGGGATTTGAATCACCCAATAGCAACAAGGGCCATGCCATCAAAAGCCAGATCGGTCTCAGGATCAGTAACTTTCTACATGTAGATTCGGTTTTTCTGCTTAGGTCTTCATATCTTCTTTCTCATTGCCTAGACCACCTGTTTACAAATTCTGCCAGGTTGCTGATGAAGTTTACCTTTTACAATTTCGTCAATGAACGCCAATTTCACAGCTTTCCATCAAATCACCTGCTAAACACTTCAAACACACAGAGGATTAAACTCTAATTCAGCTTAAACATGGGCGTTGCAACTGGTGAAGACTCTGCAATCAACGAATCAGATTATTTAAATTAATTTCCGTTGATGAGGACAAAAACCCGATGTGGGGATTTCCCAGGATTTTCACAGTCGACACCTTTGAGGGGGAGGAGCAATCTCCAACCCCTCACTCAATTCACTGAGTTAATTTCCAGTTCTGTTCTGGCTCCACTTTGGGAGCATCCATTCCATCATTTCATCCCCTTTTACAGGAGGGCAGCTCATTCTATATTATTCGCATGCTGATTAATTACATGCATTGTCCGAAAATTACAGTGTATTAAATCATCATACATCTCTGAATTTGAAAGACTTCTGCTCTCCCTTTCCCCATATCCATCTTGTGGATAACTCTTATTTCTCCTCATTGTTCAGCTGTTCATAGGGACCACCATGGGGAATTGTGAAAACATTAATAACAGAAACAGTCGCTTGTAATAATATAACACTTTTAACATCGTGAGATGCTTTAATGAAATTCACATGAACCTCCTCAAACACAATTTGACATTGAACCACCTCAGAAGATATCAGGACAGATGGAGGAACGTTTGATCAAAGAGAGACATATGTTCGATACTGCACAAAAAGTGGCCTTCCAGCCTGCCGTGGCTCTCTTCAAGAACAATTATGTGACCCCCTGCTGATCACTATCTGGGGCTACTATTTAACTGTTCGATTTACAGGATCCTGAATTCCTAGCAGTTGATGGTGAGCTGGCGAAATTTCCTGTTTACCCATAAATGCCAGTACAGGCTTACATGAAAAGGATTTGAGTATGTTTCGCGTGGTACCTCCAAAAATTTGTAGTCCATTATATCCGCTGCATGTGTTTCTTATTTTATTAATTTCACTCAAGATAAACCTTATAACGAGAAAAGGTTTGGAACAAGGTAAACGGAATAACAAAAAAATTTAATAACAAATATACTTGGCAGATATAAACAAGTAAAGAATCCCAACTGAAGATTTTCCAATTAGGTTTCAACCTGAGAAATGTTCAGAATATCACCAAGCACTTTGAATTTTAAACGTTGGGGCCCATACGTTGGTGCACATCTGAAGAAAAGCACATTCTGTTACCGTTCCTGTCTGATAGTACTCACTTAACCCCGACACACACACAGTCCAGACGGGCCTACGAGAGGGAAGATGATGGAGCAAGCACACGAGGCAGAGGTGCCGCGAGCTATCTGTGTAGTAACGCAGATCCAGTGCGCTGAAGGCTGTCCTCCTCGGCAGTCATGAAAAACCAAGCAGTTCTACCTGAGAAAGATTCACTTCGAAATGTGTTTTTACTGCCTCTCAAAAGCTTCTCTCCAAAAACGTGGCTGTCCCTCTTCTGCACACTCCCCCCACAGCTCTGCAGCTGCTTCACTTCCTGGCGCCTTTTCTTCCTCCCGCCACCAGAGCAATCCCATTGGCCCAGCCCACGTCACTCAACCAACAGCATCCTGATCACTGCACCCGCCCGGCAAACAGGACACTGAAACCCACAAGGGACAAAGAACACTGGTAAATGTCTTCCCCACAAATTTTCCTCAGTCCCTTACATTCTCCCCCCACCAAAAATACAGCATGCCCCCATGCTGAGCTGCATGACATCGGACCCAGTTACCCAATTACACCATGTACCTTATCGTGTGATGACTGGTAGAATAGAGGGTGAAAAGAGTGGTACCTTATTTATACATGACGAGCACTGAGCAAAGGAATTACACCACCATGCATGACAACTTTTGCAGTGTTCAGGAAAATGCATAGTGTGTGGCGTAGCTGAGTGAACACTTGTATGTCCTACAACTACAGACTTTGCACACGGCTCTCCCAGCTTTGTATAATGGAAACGGTCCGCTGGTTTTCTCTCTCTCTGTGATCTCCTTATCTCTGGTTCTGGATTGGCTATGTTAGATGTGTCTGTAGTGTAAGTGCCCTCAACAGAACTGTCTGATTCTACTTCCCTTTGCCCAATTACTACCTCTTCTATCACAACAGGTAGCCCTTCTGAAGATTCTGAGCTCGTTGCGACTTCTGTCACTTCTGTAGCATTTGTGGGGGGATTGGACTCTGTGGGCATGACATCCTGTTCCGGTTGTTCACAGATTTCCTCCGGATTGTCAATGATCAAGTCCTCTGGGTAATGTCCATACTCTGACTCTGAGTCTGAAGAGTTTTGATCTCCCAGGGGCACATCAGCTGCGGAGTCATCTTTGTGAACCTCAGGTGTTTGATTCCATTCTTTTGCTTTTCTGCGCCTGAGGGCTCTTGGAGAGGGAGTAGGCTTTGAGTCAACCTCAGTGCTCAATTGGACCTCTTGTCCCAGGGGCAAAATATGATTTTGGTACATGACCTTAATGGGTCCCGAACCATCTGCAGGCTTTAGACGATAAACAGGAAGATCAGACATTTGACTCTCAACCACATAACGATTTGCACTCCACCGATCAGCAAGCTTCTGTTTCCCTTTCAGGCCAAGGTTTCGAATGAGGACTCTATCCCCAGGCTTCAAGCAATGGTAGCGCACTCTTTGGTCATACCTCTTTTTGTTACTTTGGTTCATTTTAGCGGAAGTGGCTTGGGCCAACTGATAGGCTGCTTGCAGCTCGTTCTTCATCTTAGACACATACTGCAAGTGGGAAGTTGTTGAGGTCCCATTTGCTGACATGCCAAAGCAAACGTCCACAGGAAGTCTGGCTTCCGTCCCGAACATTAAAAAGTAGGGTGAATACCCGGTAGCTTCATTTGGGGTACAGTCGTACACGTGGACCAGATGTGAAATGTGCTGACTCCATTTGGACTTTTGACTGGGCTCAAGAGTTCCTAACATGTTCAACAGGGTTCTATTGAACCTCTCTGGTTGAGGGTCACCTTGAGGGTGGTATGGTGAAGTTCTTGATTTCCCCACACCCAACATGGTCAACATCTCTCTCACCAACTGGCTTTCAAAATCCCGACACTGGTCTGAATGTATGCGAGTTGGTAGGCCGTAGTGAATGAAATATTTCTACCATAGAGTTCTGGCAACCGTTATGGCTGTCTGATCCTTGGTTGGGAATGCTTGTGCATACCGGGCGAAGTGGTCAGTGACTACCAACACATTGCACACGTTACGGGAATCAGGTTCTATGGAGAAAAAGTCAATGCATACAAGATCCATGTGGCCTGAACTTTGGATGTGGGAAAGTGGTGCTGCTCTCTGTGGCAGAGTCTTTCTCTTAATGCAGTGTTCACATGTCTTGCAGTATGTCTCTACGTCTAGCTTCTTGCGGGGCCAGAGGAATCTGTCACAGACGAGTGCATAGGTCTTGTCAAATCCCAGATGTCCATTGTTGTCATGCAGTGACTTCAGAACCATACGGTGGAACTGCTTGGGGAGCACAAGCTGTCGCCGTAGGCATAGGTCAGACTGTTTCACTGTCCTGTAAAGCAGACCCTGCTCGATTGACCACTTCCCCCACTCTCGTTTCAGAAGTGTAAGATCAGGATGGTTTGTCTGTATTTGACTTGCCGGTGCCTTCTGATTGACAGCTAGCCATATTTCTCCTATACACGGGTCGCTTTTCTGAGCAGCTTGAAGCTCTGCTGGACTGAAAGTGGGCAGCTGATCAGCTATTACAGCAGCGGTATGACAGAAAGCCTTGGGAACTGCAGACACATGAGCTCCTATTTGTTCGATCACACATGGATAGGAGTGTCCTGCTCGTGTGCTACTCGGCACAGTCTGACAGAGAGCCCGCACTCCTGGAACTGGGATTTCTTGCCATTCATCATCTGGTGTCATGCTGTCATGTGGACGTCGAGACAACAAGTCTGCGTTAAGGTTATGCCGGCCTGGTCTATACTTAAGGCTAAAGTTGTAGGTGGACAGTGCTGAGAGCCAGCGATGACCAGTGGCATCCAGTTTAGCTGACGTTGTGACGTATGTCAGGGGATTGTTGTCCGTTCTGACTTGTACAGTAGCTCCGTAAAGATAGTCATGTGGCTTATCCACAATAGCCCACTTGAGAGCTAAAAACTCCAGTTTGTGTGCTGGATAGTTTTTTTTCAGATGGCGAGAGACATCTGCTGATGAATGCAACTGGGCGTAGACCATCATCATGCTCTTGGTATAAGACACCACCTAGTCCATCCAGGCTAGCACCCACGTGCAGAACATAAGGCTTCTTTGGATCTGCGAACGCCAATACAGTTGCTTTGGTGAGCCGGGTCTTGAATCCTTGGAAAGCATGTTCGCATTGCTCACTCCACCGAGAGCCAAATGGTTCAGAAGGCTTGAAGTAAGTCTTGTGAGGTGAGTTTGCAGTCTGACTCCCTTTGGAGCGGGGACGGGGAGGATATCCTTGAAGGAGTCCGTTGAGGGGACGGCAGAGTTTGGAGAGTTTGGACAAAGCGGCGGTAGGAGCCACAAAATCCAAGGAAGGATCTGAGCTCTGTCACCGTTTGGGGTCTTGGCCAGGAGACAACAGCCTCTACCTTGGATGGGTCCATCGCTATTCCGTCCTGTGCCGGTCGAGCACTTTGAGCAACCGCTCCTCGTGTTCTTCAAGGGTTCATCCAAACACAATGAGGTCATCCAGTTACACCAACACCTCCAGAAAGCTCATGTCGCCGACAGTACGTTCCATGACTCTCTGAAAAGTGGCTGGTGCTCCTGAAATTCCCTGAGGCATGCGTTCGAACGGATAAAAACCCAACGGGCAGATAAAAGCGGTCTTCTCCTTGTCAGCCTCACTCATGGGTATTTGATAGTACCCGCTCCTCAGGTCGAGGACTGTGAACCATTTACTCCCAGACAAGCAGTGAAGAGCGTCTTCTATCCTTGGGACAGTGTACTGGTCCTGTATTGTTCGAAGGTTAAGGGTTTGGTAGTCCACGCACATTCATACCTTCCCTGAATTCTTGCGTATGACTACTATTGGCGATGCGTAGGGACTACGCGATTCAGAGATGATGCCATGGCTTTGTAGTTCCTGTAGGTGCTGGCGCACATCCTCAAAGTCAGCAGGCGACAAGCGACGTGATCTCTCTCAGAAAGACCTTGCATCCTTCAGTCTTATTTCATGTCTGGTGCTTTTGGAACAACCTACATCCCACTCGTGCTAAGAGAAGACCTCTTTCCTCTCCATCATTCTCTCACAGAGACGCCTTTTTGCCTCCTCTGGCATAGGAGAGGCTCCAAAATCAAAAGAGGAAGGGGTCAGTTCGATTGCAGCTTCATCCGCACACTGTGCCCTCGGCAGAGGAACAGGGGCTACTGGAAAAATGTGGGCTAGTGGAGTCCCACGTTTCAATGAGATTTCTCTGGATGACAGGTTCTTCACAGTAACAGTAATACGTCTGCTGGTAACAACTGACGCAGGATGAACCTCAGGACTCACCCACAACTCTTCAGGGGCAAAAGTGTCATTACGCTGATCTATCAGTGCTGGCTGGTCGGTGAAGTCACCAGGAAACCTTGGGAGGCCAGTGACTTTCAACACTTGTCCTGGTTGCAAGGTGATTGGCTTGTGCTGGTTAAACCACACAGTACCATGCTTGTCTACCCCTTTTGTTGTTTCAGACTGGGTGAGTGTCTCATAAGCTTCTTGGAGGACGGGGTGTATGGTCAAAGTACCCAAGAAGCGCACTCCCGCCTGTTCTTTACAGGACTCAACCAACTCTCTCACCAGCCGGGTATTTGTCCCCACCAGCACGGCAATGTTGTCATCTTTCACAGGGTCAGGACATACTAAGGTCAAAGTGTTAACTGTCTGCGGCACTCGGGTTACAGCGGCAGTGAACTCGAGTTGCATGGACAGGTAGCCATCATATGGGTATTGCTGAGAGCTTAAACCCCATATTTCCATGTCTTCAAGTGGCTGGAGAGGTAAATGTTTCAGGTAGGTGTCATAGAAGTTGCGATACAAAATGGTTACTTGGGAGCCACTGTCAAGCAAAGCTCTTGCATAAACTCCTTCTATTTGCACAGGTACACCAGAGATGGGCCCCACTAATCCTGCAGGTAACAGTTTTGAGCCTTACTTCACTGGGGGTGGACATTGGGTGGAACGTATTTCACATGGAACCAAGCACCGTTCCTTCACCTGGCTCCTGAGATGTTTCCCTGCTGTCTGCTTGCTTTTGATCAGCTTCTGATTCACTTTCCTCAGATCCTCGAGTTCTTTGCACTCTCTCCTTGTATGCCCATCTTGCCCACACTTGTAGCAAAAGATTCCTGCCGGCAGTGGTTTGGACATTTTCACTCTGGGCGACACGCCCCGAACAGCAGCTTCTGGCGCTTGCTGTACGGACCCAGTCCTTGCTGTCGTACGTTCAGATGTAGGGGTAACTGGAACGGCGCTCAACAGTCTGGCCACCTGAGAAGTCATCCCTTACCTCATTTCATAGGCTGTTCAATTCAGACGTAACTGAGGACTGCGGTACACTGGCAGTGGCTGCGGTAGCAGTAGCTTTCAGCCCTTCTCTGGCACGAATCCAATTTTCTGCCTCTCTTACCTCCCGCATCAGCTGGAAGAAGGAAGAGGGTTCGTCCAGGGTGTGGCTCATCCTTACACGCAGAGCGACCATGTCTCAAGTGAGTGCACCCTTGACTAGCTGTTCCATCCGAGCTCGATTCATGTCTGCAGCTGTAATTCCTCCCTTAAGAAGACCACGATGGAGAAGTTTTTCAAGGCGATATAGAAAAGCAGAGAGTTTTTCTCCTTCATTCTGGTATGGGTGTCTGAACTTGGCCAAGATGTCGGCTCCACTCTCTGTGGTGCCATAAGCTGTGCCCAGAGCAGATAAATAATCGGTGGCCGTAGCAATGAGAGTGCTAACTTTCAAAACTCGAACGATGTCAGCAGCAGGCCCTTTTAAACTCTCCACTATATGCTGTCTCTTGGCGGCGTCAGTGCATTGCCACTCACTGATCATCTGAGTAGCCTGCTCCATCCAGGCATCATATTCTTCCTCACCTGGGGGTACAGGTTTCAGTCCTGAAAGCAGTCTCAGCTTTCTGTAGCTAGGCCCATCGGTATCCACTTGGTTGCACTTGTCCACTAGTTTTCCAATAGCTGTCACTAAATCCATGTTCACATCCACTTTGGGAGCTTGGTTTTCTGATACTATGGCCTGAAAATCCTCCATTGACTTGCCTTCCTGTTGTAGTAGTAACAACAGCTTTGTATGGAAAGCGTCCTCTTCAGGAACATCATCCTGTGTGTCCAAGCTGTCTAGCGTATGCACAGCCCATGGCCCAGTTTCTCCTTCAATACCTACATCTGGAGATACAGTGTCAGGGGTTAAATCAATGCTACTCTCCACTAGTATGAACAACTGTGTGCCGGTAGAATCCCCACGGCGACCACAAATCTTGGTCCGACCGAAGACTTTCACTGTGTTTAAGACCCTAGCAATGGTCTCCTCACTCGTATCTATTGGCACATTGCTCAGTAATATGCCACAAGAAAGACTGATATTCTTTTGGCGGCTCCAGTCAGCAGCCTGAGAAAAATCCATTGTCTTAAGTGAGCTACTAATTGGTGCTGTTGTAATTACTGGGTTAACTGTTACTGACTGATGAAAAGAAGAAAGAAAAAGTATTTGACCTGTCTGGTAAACAGGAATGATCTCAGCGGTGCCTCCAAAAATGTAACCCCCTGCTGATCACTATATGGGGCGACTATTTAACCGTTCGATTTACAGGATCCTGAATTCCTAGCAGTTGATGGCGAGCTGGCTAAATTTCCTGTTTACCCATAAATGCCAGTACAGGCTTGCATGAAAAGGATTTGAGTATGTTTAGCGCGGTGCCTCCAAAAATGTTATTGAGATAAACCTTATAATGAGAAAAGGTTCAGAACAAGAAGGTAAACGGAATAACAAAAAAAAAAGAACAAATATAATTAGCAGATATAAACAAGTAAAGAATCCCAACTGAAGATTTTCCAATTAACAGTTTCAACCTGAGAAATGTTCAGAATATCACCAAGCACTTTGAATTGGGGCTCATCCGTTGGTGCACATCTGTAGAAAACCACATTCTGTTACCGTTCCTGTCTGATAGTACTCACTTAACCCCGACACACACACACAGTCCAGACGGGTCTACGAGAGGGAAGATGATGGAGCAAGCACACGAGGCAGAGGTGCCGCGAGCTATCAGTGTAGTAACGCAGATCCAGTGCGCTGAAGGCTGTCCTCCTCGGCAGTCATGAAAAACCAAGCAGTTCTACCTGAGAAAGATTCACTTCGAACTGAGTTTTTACTGCCTCTGAAAAGCTTCTCTCCATAAACGTGGCTGTCCCTCTTCTGCACACTCCCTCCTCAGCTCTGCAGCTGCTTCACTTCCTGGCGCCTTTTTTCCTCCTGTCCCCAGAGCAATAGCATTGGCCCAGCCCACATCACTCAACCAACAGCATCCTGTTCACAGCACCCGCCCGGCAAACAGGACTGAAACCCACAAGGGACAAAGAACACTGGTAAATGTCTTCCCCACAAATTTTCCTCAGTCTCTTACAATTATAATTAAGATAATAGGCTAAATAGTGAAATATGGGCAAGATGAGCACTCAGATCTTGCGTGGACGAGCTGGCCGGGGTATTCGCAGACATCTTCAACCTCTCTTTACAACAATCTGAGGTCCCTACCTGCTTCCAGAAGGACCATCATTCCGGTATCTAAGACATGCTATGCAGAGTGCCTTAATGATTTTGATCCAGTGGCTCGACATCCCATCATTATGAAGTGCTCTGAAAGGTTCGCCATGACATGAATCAATTCCAGCCTCCCAGATTGCCTGGATCCATTACAGTTGGCCTACTACCGCCATAGGTCCACAGTAGACGCCATCTCCCCAGCACTCAACCCTGGAACACCTAGATAACAAAGACACCTATGTCAGACTCCTATTTATTGACTACAGTTCAGGCTTCAACATTATTCCTATGAAACTCGTCTCCAAACTCCTTGACCTGGGACTCGGCTCCTCCCTCTGCGACTGGATCCTGAACTTCCTAACCCACAGACCGCTATCAGTAAAGATAGGCAACAGCACCTCCTCCACGAACATCCTAAACACTGGTGCCCCACAAGGATGTGTCCTTAGCCTCCTACTATGCTCCTTATACACCTATGACTGTGTGGCCACAATTGCCCTCCAACTCGACTATCACGTTTGCTGATGACACCACCGAAATGGGGTGGATCACAAACAATGATGAGATGGAGTACGGGAATGAGATAGAGAATCTGATGAACTGGTGCGACAACAATAGTCTCTTCTTCAATATCAACAAAACGAAGGAGATTGTCATCTGCTTCAGGAACCATGGTAGAGAACATGCCCCTGTCTGCATCAATGCAAACGAAGTATAAATGGTCGAAAGCTTCAGGTTTCTATGTGTCCAGATCACCAACAGCTTATCCTGGTCTCCCCATGCCAACACTATAGTTGAGAAAGCCCACCAACGCCTCTGCTTTCTCAGAAGACTAAGGAAATTTGGCATGTCCGTTACGACAGGAGGTTTAGGGGTGATCTTGTAGAGGTCTATTGAATAATGAGGAGCATAGATCAGCCAGATAATCAACATCTTTTCCCAAAGATAGGGGAGTCTAAAACTACAGGGCATTAGTTTAAGTTGAGAGGGGAGAGATACAAAAGGGTAAAGAGGGGTAACCTTTTCACACAGAGGGTGGCGAGTGTCTGGAACAAGCTGCCAGATATAGTAGTCGGGGCGAGTGCAATTTTGTATTTTAAAAATTGTTTTGGCAGTTACATGAGTAAGATGGCTATCGAGGGATATGGGACAAAAGGAAACAATTGGGACTAGCTTCGTCGTTAAAAGGGCAGCATTGACAAGTTGGGTCGAATGGCCTGTTTTCATGCTGTAAACCTCTATGACACTATGACATACCTAAAAGATGGCTCTGACCCAAGTTTGAAACGTTGTGCTTAATTAGCTTTACCAAATGAAGTTGATCCATCTCGCATTATTGGCAAATTATAAACCAAGTAGTCATTTACAACAATTTGGTTCAGATGAGATGACAACAATTTACAAGTATAAAAATGAGGGTTTCGGGGAGCCAATTTGTGAACATGTTATCACAGGATTGATTGACCAGAGGTTTTCGCTTCAATCTATCGGCCTGATCAACCAGGGAAAATGAAAGAAATCTGTTTACTGGTTGGGTTACGCTATCTGTTAATTATTAAAAACAAAAGTGAACATAGAACATAGAACAGTACAGCACAGAACAGGCCCTTCGGCCCACGATGTTGTGCCGAGCTTTATCTGAAACCAAGATCAAGCTATCCCACTCCCTATCATCCTGGTGTGCTCCATGTGCCTATCCAATAACCGCTTAAATGTTCCTAAAGTGTCTCACTCCACGATCACTGCAGGCAGTCCATTCCACACCCCAACCACGCTCTGCGTAAAAAGCCTACCTCTGATGTCCTTCCTATATCTCCCACCATGAACCCTATAGTTATCCTAGGATACATTTCATCAGGCCCAGGGGACTTATCGACCTTCAGTTTATTCAAAACTGCCAGTACATCCTCCCTCCGAACAACTATTTCCTCCAGCCTATTAGCCTGTGAAACCTTCTCTTCCTCAAAAACATGGCCCCTCTCCTTGGTGAAAACTGAAGAAAAGTATTCATTCATCACCTCGCCTATCTCTACTAGCTCCATACACAAGTTCCCACTGCTGTCCTTGACCAGCCCTAACCTCACGCTGGTCATTCTTTTATTCCTCACATAAGAGTAAAAAGCCTTGAGGATTTCCTTGATCCGACCCGCCAAGGACTTCTCATGTCCCCTCCTAGCTCTCCGAAGCCCCTTTTTCAGCTCATTCCTTGCTAACTTGTAACCCTCAATCGAGCCATCTGAACCTTGTTTCCTCATCCCTACATAAGCTTCCCTCTTCCTTTTCAAAAGACATTCCACCTCTTTCGTGAACCATGGTTCCCTCACTCGGCCATTTCCTCCCTGCCTGACAGGGACATACCTATCAAGGACACCCAGTATTTGTTCCTTGAAAAAGTTCCACTTTTCATTAGTGCCTTTCCCTGACAGTTTCTGTTGCCATCTTATGCCCCCTAATTCTTGCCTAATCGCATCATAATTACCTCTCCCCCAATTGTAAACCTTGCCCTGCCGTACGGCCCTATCCCTCTCCATTGCAATAACAAAAGACACCGAATTGTGGTCACTATCTCCAAAGTGCTCTCCCACAACCAAATCTAACACTTGGCCCGATTCATTTCCCAGTACCAAATCCAATGTGGCCTCACCTCTTGTCGGCCTATCCACATATTGTGTCAGGAAACCCTCCTGCACACACTGCACAAAAACTGCCCCATCCGAACTATTTGACCTACAAAGGTTCCAATCAGTATTTGGAAAGTTAAAGTCCCCCATGACAACTACCCTGTGACCCCCACACCGATCCATAATCTGCTTAGCAATTTCTTCCTCCACATCTCTATTACTATTTGGGGGCCTATAGTAAACTCTTAACAACGTGACTGCTCCTTTCCTATTTCTAACTTCAGCCCATATTACCTCAGTGTGCAGATCCCCCTCGAAGTGCCTTTCCGCAGCAGTTAGACTATCCTTGATTAACAATTCCACTCCTCCACCTCTTTTACCAGCTTCCCTACACTTACTGAAACATCTATACCCCAGAACGTCCAACAACCATTCCTGTCCTTGTTCTACCCACGTCTCCGTAATGGCCACAACATCGTAGTCCCAAGTACCAAAAGTTGTTACCATCTAACCTTATTAATTGTCAGTAAATGTTTTGCATTTTTAATTTTGAAGCGTTAATTCTTGCCCAATGTTTGTGGAACCAGATGACCTAATTAACAGTCGGGGTCGTTCCTGTCACGTGGTGACCCGAACTGCATGAAGAACGGAAGTTATATTTTAGCTCGAGCTAAACACATTCTTAGTAGACACTCCCTGCTCTCATGTTCTCTATTTGGGCGACTAGAGGAACACATCGTATGCCTACTTAGCCACGTTATCTATGTTTAAGCAACTTTGGAAATACATTCCATGTCCCCCGTTCTTTGACACGATTTAACATTTGTTGTATATTCCCTTGCTTTTTGCACTCCTCGAAAATCACTTTTTTTCCAGATTGAATTCTTTTTTACACCTTTCTACCCAACTAACCGATGCCTTTGTATCTTCCCGCAGTTCGACTGTTTTATTTCATTTATGGGAATTTATTGTCCCATTTTCCCGTGAACTGAGTGGCTTGCTTGGCCGCTTCAGACAGCTGTAGCTCTGGAGTCCCGTGTAGGCCAGGCCAGGTAACCCAGAGCAGATTTTTTTTCTGATGTGAAATGTTTCATGATCATCATTTGCCTTTTCTAAAATGCCAAATTTTTATTGAATTCAAATATCAGATGTTGCCGTGGTGCGACTCGAACCCAAGTCACCAGAGCGTTATCCTGGGTTTTCTGGATTACACACGATTGGATGACAGCACCACTGCCTCTTCTCTATTAAATGCATGACCAATTTATGTGTCATCTTCTTCATCACATCAGTGTATTTGAGTCTAAACCAGGGATATCGACCACAAAAAAGGGGAGGGGGGCGGGGCGATGCTAACCCATGGTGAAACATTGCTGGTAGCAGTTTCCATTCGCAATAATCGAACACACCAATCATTCATTACTCTTTGATCTTGTCAATAATTCAATTCCGGGTCCGATTGCTACTGTTTCTTGGAGCCGAAGCTCTTCTACTTTATGGCGAGCCTGCCATGTAGAACTTTGTCAAACGCCTTGCTAAAATTCACAACCACCGTGCTGTCCATGCAACCTTATTTGTCACCCCCATAAAACAATCAATTGAGTTTGTCCTCCGCTTCATAAATCTATAATGCATTTCCTTGACTTCAAAGCATATCATATTCTTATCTTCGTATATGAATTTCATCTCATATTTTGTATCTCAGTCATTAATTGCAACGTATTGATTGACCAACAATTGTGAATACGACTACAAATATAACTGCAAATATATCATTATGGACTCCTCTGTCGATGACAAAGATTATATTTGAGGTCTCGATTAGAGCAGCCCCGGACTGGGTTCCTCACCTCACCCCGGCATGCAGACACCGCTCCTGATCCCCGATTGGCCGATCCCCTCGATGCCCACCGAATGACCGAAGCCACTTCCACATCCAACTCGTCCATCTCGCCAACCCCAAATTCTAATCCCCTCTCGGATAAACCTCCCCTCTTCCAATCTCGAGATTGGTTCTTTAAACTCATCTGATTGACAGCAGCCGGTGCCGCCAAAAGGTGGGCGTGACCTCCTTCCATCCGATTCTGCAGAGCTGGACTGAAGGCCTCAGGAATGAGCTGACCTGCACAGTTCTGGCCTGCCTGAGTGGAAAGGTCCGGCGATACGGAATCAGAAAAATATCCACAGTCAGGAAGGAGGGGCAAAGTGACAATCTGACCCTGATTTCCAGGAGAATGTCAGGCCAGGTTGTTTCTATTCAATCATCATTCGCTTCTCCCCCTTTTCCTTTCATTCCTGTAAAAAGTGATGAGCTGAAACAGGGAGGTGACAAAAGGTTGAGAAATCCAAAATTTTCGATTTTATTTGTGAAATCTGCCTCCTTTCAGAGATCATGATTTGATTTTCATTCCAGTGTAACGTAGATGAAGAATTTCAATTGTCTCCTCGAATTTGGTCAGGTATACGCAGTGACCCAACACCTTGCGCTTAAGTTCCATTCGCCTCTGCATCTCCTGATCATTTTCGTCAAACCAATCCTGGCGTTTCCTGGTGGAGAGATCAAGTAGTTGTCCACTGCTGCTCGCCATGATGGAGTTGAAGGTACACCAGGCACTCTAGGCACACGGTAACTGCCGATGGCTGGAGGTTCAGAGGCTGGCACTGAGGGGCTGAGTGAGTAGGGCCACCATGCTGGGGATCTTTGAGCCGTCCATGTTCCTCATCTTGCAGCACCAAGCTAGTGGAGATTGTAGGTCGGTTAAAATGGTGAATAGTCTAACAGTCCTCGGCACCTGTCATGGTGCAGGTGACGTGGATTTCTCTGGGATTTCTTACTCCAATGATGGCGAGATCGAGTAAGTTCCACTGTTTGGACCGTTGATGATGCTCTGTGGTTTTATATTTGTCTTACTGGTGGACAGGGTGTTGCGTGTTCTGGACCATTCATCAGGAGGAAGATACTGTGGGAGTTTGCATTCCTTACTTTTACATCTTCCCCATCCAGAGATTAATGCTCTTCTGGCTTTGGGACCGAAAACCTCTGAGGAGGGTCAGTTTGTCACCTGTTGATTGTCAGGCTTGGGGTTGCTCATGATGGGTGCAGAATCATTTGTCATTCCGTCTATTGTCTCAAGTGCAGCAAAGTACGTGCCGATGGCAGCGACAAGATGATTCCTCACTCTGGGGAACCGGGCAGTCATGATAAGCTCCCATAACCCAGGGAAAGACTGACTGAAGCGTAGGACAAGTTCATTTCTGATGGTGAAGCCCACCACATGGACGCAACGTTCAACTTCAACTTCTGGAAGACCTTCCCAGAAAAAAGTCCTCCATTTATTCTATCAGCTGGCCTTTTCGTGAGCACGCCAAGTCACACCTAGGACAGGAATGTCAGGGATGAGGAGATTAATTCCCCGAATTATGATGATGAGGTGATGCTCAGGTTAGTCACTGTTGAGATTGTCTTTGAGTGCTCTGACGTTCCAACTCCTCAGCTTGATTTTGAGTGGAAGACACCTGTGCGTTACTTTCTAAAATGACCTTCTTGCTGTACGCCGAGTGCCGCACGGTACTGGCAAAGCAGAGACTTGTTTCAATGTGAAGGGACTTCCGAGACAATTGGAGACCAGATTCTGTGGGACAATAACACATTGTTTGTCAGTTCATAGACAGTTATTTATGTAATAAATTGGCAGCAACAGACTGAAGCTGAAAAATCAGCCGAAATAATAGGTAGGCACAGAATAGGTAAGAGACTGATTTCTGTCGGTTATAGCAGTGGTGGGGGAAGGGCAGTCAACTCACCCAATATATTTTAAATATAGCAGAAGATCTGCAAGTCAGAGGGGGGATTTTGGTCGAAAAGAGTCGTTTATTCTTCGGTAGAAAACATCTTCTTGAGGACGAGAGGAGCGCAAGAATTTGAAGTAAACTTTGGAAGATGATATGGATCCAGATTTGTCCACTGTTGACAGATCAGTAAATGATAAAAGCAATGGAGCAGCTTCCGTATAGATAGCATTACGGTTCTCCAGAGTGTTCGCATGCAGAAACACAGTCTAGGACCAGTGACGTCCAGGAATTTGAAGCCAGGGTTGAGAGAATTTCGGAACTAAGACTTTTCCACATCTTGATCCGAGCTCAAAAGGTAGGTCAGTTGAGGGGCTTTGAATTATCAGAGAGAGGCTGTTTATATTCACAGTTCACCTGAAGGTTGTATTAAACTGCCGTCACCGTTAAAATCAGGGGAACTCAGTCAGCAGGAGTGAGAACATAAATCAGAGAAAGAGTAATGGATGGCAGCAGATGGTCACGGAAAGAAGAACATAAGTCTCGAGATTGAATTGACTGGAAACTCCACCACAGAACAAAAATAGCAGCCCCGCAGTCAGCTGGAGGCAGTGGTACACCACACAACCCATAATGTAAGGAATGAACGGTGGGTGGAATCAATTCAGGATTCCAGCAAATCTTTGACAGCAATGTCAAATGTGGTTTCCTCATCGCTGTCAAGTCGGTTTGTGGCCGAAGGACTCAATAACTCATCCTCAGAGAGACAAGCATGGGGGGAGGGTGGGGGGTGGTTATAAAGGAAAGGTAGAGTTTCTCTGACCACGAGAGAACAAGTTAAATAAACTCTTCATCAAAACTCTGCCTTCGACTCAAACATGCTCAACTCCATTCCCCAACCCTATCTCATTGAGCACTACCCGAGTCTGGGTCAGAATGGGAAAAGTCACCTGGCAAACTAATTGCTGTTTACGCATTACATTCCATGAACAATTACCCCTGACACAATTTGAGCAAGTTTAACTGCGAGGTTTTGTGATTTATCCTGAGAATAAAAAGAGTTATTAAAGACATAGAAAGAATACTGAAGAACACCAAATCCTACACGTAGACTAACTTAATTCTTAGTTCTTAATGGCTTAAATATTTGTACATGAACTCAAAGACAGAAGCATGTATCCAGCATGCTGCATGATGGTGATTGTGGTTTGCATCCAGAAATTTAATGGCCACGAATTGTGCACACAGCATCCATAACAATACAAAACAATTGTAGATGGCCAGCAGTAATGAATGATTTTCTTCCATTCTCCATCTCTGGATCATTAAGATCCTCACTACTGTTACTTTCCTGGAGTTCCCTCTTCACTCTATTGTCCTGCACAATGTGCTTCAAGGTGAAAGCATTAAGCAGAATAATCAACACAGACGGGGCACATGGTGTTGAGGTGATGACAAAGGAGAAGGGTGTGACCCAAGCGGTAAACTAGAGAGGCAACCATCTCCAAGTGCTCATTTTCAAAGTAAATGGTATGTTTTCCACAAAGCTCAGTCCAAATACAGTCCCTATAACGATGGCCGCCGTTCTTTCAGTGCAATTTTCTTTCTCTCAACCTCTGGCAACGAATGGTGATGAATTGATCAAAGATGAAAGAGACAGTAAACCAGACAGAACAATCAATGGCTGTGGAAACCTCTAAACCCATAGACGATAAACAGGTGTGTACTCCAAGAATGAAAATAAGAAATAAATGTCATTAATGTCAGAAAATATTACATCGAATAGTATCACCAGTAGATCTGCCATTGCAATGACCACCAGGTAAGGAGTGATACATTTAGGAAGATAGCATCTTCCACGGGAGAGAGTGACAATTCCCAATAGACAGGTGCCGCAAGAAAAGGAGAATAAAAGGGAAATTAGTGAGGCAATTCACATGGGTAATCAGTTTGAGAATACTTCAGACGGAAATGACCTCATTTCCACGGAGAGTGATATAGATATAGATTGCCATGTGTTTATACTATATTTCCTAATTTTGCACATTATATTGCTCATTCTGTTTGTGTGGCAATCTTACAAATTGGTAAATCAACGTGATGATTGCAAAGTAAGAACCAGCAGTTAATATCAAATAACTTAACTTATTCCAGTCCACTCTATGGAAATGATTATTGGTTACGTAAATCCCGCACAAAGTCATTGCCGAACTCTTGCAGAAATCATAGTATTATGTCATGTGGGCATTATTACACATTACGATGTGTGTTTCCTCCAGTACACATCCTGGGGAACGTGTTGAACAACGAGAATGCAAAATCCATTTAATAATATTCTCCCTTGTCAGTTAAAGTAAATCTATAATTATAAACGCAGATTTTTAAAAATTCATGCTCATGCACAGTATTTATTTCGAAAGCCAATGGCGGTGGTGGGGTGTGGGTGGTGGCAGAGGGCAAGGCTCAAGGTTCGCCTGGGGCACATGATACTCTTCTACCCACCCCCTGAGAAGTCAGCTAAGTTGACCACGGGGGAGATCACGAGTGTGTATTGGTGTAAAGCGATGATAACAAAGAGGCTTTGCATTTTACACTTCCCTGCGTATTCATTTCATTGCTTGTTTCGGAAGTAAAATTCGAGGAATATGAACAAGTGAGGAAAAAGTATAAAATGGGCAGTACCAGATTGCCTTGGACTTGAACGCACGCGTGCAGAGCACAATCCATTGTGTTAACCTTGCGGCCACCCTACCAGGTAATGCACGAAGGAAAAAAATCACCTTCTGTACACAACCACTGCCAGGTCCCATCGCATCCCGACAGTGCAGAAAGGAGGCTTTCGGCCCATGGAATCTGCAAGGACTCCCAAAAAACATTTTACCAGGCTTACGCCGCAAGCCCACGCATTTACTGCGGCTAATCGGGCTAAACTACACATCTTTGCACACGAACAGCAATTTAGCATGGCCAATCTACCCAATCTGCACATGTTTTGGACAGTGGAAGGATTCCGAAGCAGGGAGAGGAGTTCTTCCCAAGCAGACATGGCGACCATTCAGAGATCGTCACCGAAGGCCGGAACCGGGTGGAGGCGCTGTGAGGCAGCAGCGCGAACCGCCATGTCACCGTGCCCCCGCCAATCAACGCAACGGAATATCGCTATAATGTCTGTGTTTTGGAGATCTCACCGATGTAGATGCAAACAAACCAATCATCACCCAGCTGTGATTTGAATCACTCAACAGCACCAAGGACTTATGCTTGCAAAAGCCAGGTCGGTCTCAGGATCAGGAACTTTCCACATTTAAATTCCGTTTTTGTGCTTAGATCTTCATATTTTATTTCTCATTGCCCAGACCACATGTTTACAAATTCTGCCAGGTTGCTGATGAAGTTTACATTTTACAATTTCGTCAATTAACGCGGATTTCACAGATTCCCATCAAATCACCTGCCAAACACTTCAAACACAGATGATTAAACTGGAGTTCAGGTTGAACATGGGCATTGCATCTGGTGAAAACTCTGCAATCAATTAATCAGATTGTTTAAATTAATTTCCGTTGATGAGGACCAAAGCCCGGTGTGGGGGTTTCCCAGGATTTTCACAGTCGACACCTTTGAGGGGGAGCAGCAATCTACAACCCCTCACTCAATTCACTCAGTTTCTTTCAAGTTCTGATCTGGCTTCATCTTGGGAGCATCTATTGAATAACTTCAACCCCTTTTACGGGAGGGCAGCCCATTCTATATTATTAGTACGCTGATTTATTAAACGCATGGTTCTGAAAATTAGAGTGCATTAAATAATCATAAATCTCTGAATTTAAAAGACTTCCCAGCTCTCCCTTTCCCCAAATCCATCTTGTGGCTAAATCTTGTTTCTCCTTATTGCTCAGTTGTCCAAGGAGAATTGTGAATACATCAACAATAGCAACAGCAGCTTGTAATAATATAACAATTTTAACATAATGATGTGCTTTAAAGAAATTTTCAAGAACCTTCTCAAACACAATTTGACATCGAACCACCCCAGAAGATATCGGGAGGAAAGTTTGATTGATGAGTGACATATGTTGGATACTGCACAGAAAGTGGCCTTTCAGTCTGCCGCGGTTGTCTTCAAGAACAATTATAATTAAATTAATCAGTTAAATAGTGAAAGATTCAGAGTGAAATATGAGCAATACGAGCACTCGGATCCTGCATGGACCATCTGGATGGAGTACTCACAGAGATCTTCAACCTCTCCTTGCAACAATCTGAGGTCCCGATCTGCTTCAGGAAGATGACCATCATCCAGGTACCAAAGAAATCCAAGGAGCGTGCCTTAATGGCTATCGTCCAGTGGCTCTGACACCCATCATTATGAAGTGCTTCGAAAGGTTAGTCATAGTATGAATAAATTCGAGCCTCCTGGATTGCCTGGATCCACTGCAGTTTTCCTACTATTGCAACAGGTCCACAGCAGACGCCATCTCCCTGGTCCTGCAGTCACCTCTGGAACACCGAGATAACAAAGATTCAGATGATGTCATACTCCTATTTATTGACTGCAGCTCACCCTTCAACTTCATTATTCCTATGAAACCCATCTTCAAACCCCATGGCCTGGACATTGGCTCCTCCCTCTGTGAATGATCCTGGCCTTCCTAACCCACGGATCACAATCAGTAAGGGACAACATCTCCTCCACAATCAGCCGCAACACCGGTGTCTCACAAGGCTGTGTCCTCAACCCCGACGATACTCTTTATACACCTATGACTGTGTGACCAAACACCCCTCCAACTCGATTATCAAGTTTGCTGATGACTCCACCATAATGGGTCGGATCTCAAACAATGACGAGACGGAAAATAGGTATGGTATAAAGAATTTGGTGAACTGATGTGACAACAATAATCTCTCCCTCAATGTCAACAAAACGAAAGCGACAGGCATCGACTTCAGGAAGCGTAGTGGAGAACATACCCCTGCCTACATCAATGGGGAAGAAATATATGTATATCTGGTCGAAAGCTTCAGGGTTTTAGGTGTCCAGATGACCACCAACTTGTCCTGGTACTCCCATGCCAACATTATATTTAAGGAAGCCCACAAATGCCTCTACTTTATCAGAAGACTAAGGAAATTTGGCAATTCGCTACCATTCTCATCAACTTCTACAGATGCACCATTGAAAGCATTCGTTCTGATTGTACCACAGCTTTCTATGGCTCCTGCTGTGCCAGCACTGCAAGAAACTACTAAATGTCGTGAATGAAGCCCAGTCCATCACGCAATCCATCCTCCCATCCATTGACTCTGTCCACACTTGCCGCTGGTAAAGCAGCCAGCATAGTCAAAGACCCCACGCACCTGGACGTACTCTCCTCCACCTTCTTCCGTTGGGAAAGTGATACAGAAGTCTGAGGTCATGTACCAACCGACTCAAGAACAGCTTCTTCTCTGTTTCCATCAGACCTTTGAATGTAACTACCTCGCACTAAGTTGATCTTTCTCTACACCCTAGCTATGACTGTAACACTACATTCAACACTCTCTCCTTTCCTTTTCTTTGGATGCTTTGCCTTGTGTGTATAGCGCGCAAGAAACAATACTTTTCATCGCATATTAATACGTGACAATAATAAATCAAATCATAATTTAAAAAATCAATGTTTGGAATAACCTGAAGAGAAAATAGTGAAATAGTTTTGAAACAATCAGAGCGAAAACGTGCGAAAATAGCGTGTAAGTTCAAAGACTGAATGTCATGAGAACAAGACGAGAAAAACTGAGAAAAATTAATAATTCAGTAAGGTGAGAATAGTGTGTAAAACAGCGTAAACATGTGAGAAGAACAAAAGCTTCAAACATATATGAAAAATCACTGAATAAAATGCCTGAGCAGAATGCAACCCCATTTTCTGGAACATTTCGAAAGTATTTAATTAGTAAATAGGAATATGGCAGCGTCACTAAACAAAATCACTGCGAAGGATTAATGCTCGAATAGTTTTATTATTGCTTCAATAATACTGTAAATGATTCATTACAAACAATAGATACATTGAGGGACAGTGAGATTCACACAATTATGACTGGAATTCCACATTCTACCCACCGTAAACTGGAATAATGTAAAACTCTGTTGCCTGTGCCTTTCTTGTACCTAGTGCAATTGAAGTGACTTGTGACGTTTATCCACGTGAAAGAGTCTATACAAACTTCAGTTGTTTTTGTAATTGCCTTGATTCCTGGAATCTGATTCTCCCCCTTGTGTTACTCTGTTAATTTCATGAGCAAAGGCTTCTTACCTACTCGTTTTCCGGACTGAAAGTAATTTCCCTGCCCAGTGACTGAATCGGTTTCCTTTCCTGTTGTTTTGCTATTCGGCCTCCCGTTGATTGACCAGTGTTTCTGGGTTTAATTCTGCTCTCCTGACAGTTTCTGGAGCAACAATATATCTCCGTTAGTCTCCCATTTCCCGAAATATCTACTCACCGCCTCACACCACATTTCCAGAGAGAGCCTCATCCTCCCGCAACCGCTGCACAACAGCGCAAAAAAAGCTCATATGGACTCCTAATGTAAACTCCGTTTCTCTCCAGAGATGCTTCCAGACCTGCTGCATTTCTTCCAGTATTTTATGTTGTTATTTCAGACATACAGTTTCCGCAATATTTTACTTTTGTGCTACAACCCCTTAAGGTAAAGTTTGATTTGCCATAATCACTCACCCAGCCCATGTTCCTTTCCTCCTTGGAATAATACCTTTGCTGGTCCAACCGTTCCCCTACTCGACTGTTACCCTTACAAACTGTCTTCTTCACTGACGAGCCGAGACTGTTAACCTTTATCAGACACTGGCAGGTCAGTCTCTAAAACACGACCTTTGCCATTTCTTTAAATAAACACTCATTTTCCCCCCACTTTTAAAGATAACCCTTTTCCTCATTCGCGCTTTCGGCTTTACATTTTGAAAGGAATGTTAGTCAGCCACGCTCTCTAGATTCCATTATATTAATGGAATCCCGACCTCCCCGCCGCTCCCCTCCCCCCGTCCCCCCCCCCCCCCCGCCCCCCGCCCCGCCCCCTGGCCCGGCATCAACACCAATAGTCTCAAAGCTGAGCCAAACATGATATTAGTCTGTCTCTCACCCACCTCTCTCTTCACCATCCAAAACTGTATATCAAATGACTCACTCTGTGGATCTCCCACTCCGGGTGGGAAGCCTTCATGGAAATATTGTAACTCCAAAAATTACCCCCGACTTTCCAGCATCTCTGCACAAGCTATGAAACTTTTTTAAAACTGGAGGAAGCCAGGTGCGTTCCCATCACTCCCAAACTAAGTTCAGTTGCTATATTCTCGATCATTTGACCAATCATTTACATAAAACCCCTTTATTCGTTTGTCTTCCTCTCTAGGTGCATTTGGACATTTTATAATTCGTGGGAAGTAAAATTAGGTGTAGTTTATTTTGCAGGAGACAGCACACATGACCTTCATGTCGCAACGCAGGATGTCATTATGTTCATACTAAAGAACTATTTTAACCAGTAATTTAACAAATACAACCAAAGGATATTTCATCATCTCCTTCAATTGCGCTCTGAATTTAGTTTGTGTCGTTGCATAAATACAAGTGTTGGTGCAGCAACTTAGAAGCTGAAATAGAAATCCTATTTTCCCAATCATGTAATGCAGTCTTACAGAACTGAAGCCCAGCCATCTCAATTGGTAGCCGACAGCGTAAAACAGAAAAACAGCCCATAGCACTATAAAATTCCCAGATATGGTAAACATCACAATGATGGATTTTTTCCGGTTCTGCATCTCAGGATCATTTTGATTCTCCCCACTGCGTGGGCCCCGGAGTCTCTCGCGGACTATGTTGGCAGCTATGATGTGTTTGACTGTTAAAATATTGAACAGTAGAACCAGCACAAATGGGGTAAATGGGGTGGACAAATAGTGGAGAAGTTCAATTATTCTCCAGAGCAGTGAAAAACGAACACTCGTTGTTACAACGCAAAACCAGAGATCATTGGCGAGCCGATATTCACTTGTATACATAAAGTACCAGAAAATGTTCTTAAGACAGCTCAGCACAGTCACAATTCCGATAAGTATAGATGCAATTTTCTCTTTGCGGTACCTGGCTTTCAGGTTCTGGCAACAAATGGCGACAAATCGATCAAGGGTAAATAGGACAGTGAACCAGACTGAACAATCTGTGGCTGCGTAAATGAGGACACCGTGGATATTACACACAGGAATGGACTTAAAGAAATAAAGTTCCACCCAATAAACAACAGGTATACGTCTCAGTATCAGATCAAGGATAACGACCAGTAGATCAGCCGAAGCCATGGCCACGAGGTAGTGAGTGACAGTTTTGCAGAGTCCGCACTTGCCCCGAGACAGAATCACCATTGCTGCTAAGTTGACTGTATGGACGGGAAATAAACAAGAAAATTAGACCAGAGTTTGCGAGCAAAAGCAGCAGTTGACTGTGTTCAAGTAGAAAAGTGTACCCGTGTGAGTTAATTCATTGGTGGATCGAATTAATAACTGTCATAAAGAGTGACAGCTCTTTATGCTCCAGACAGACCCTACTGCAAAACAATCAGCAGTGAAATGCAGGATATAAATTCAAGTGACAGGAACGTACTGCGACACATAGTAGAATAGCAATTCAGAGGAGCAATAATACTCAACAGAGATCAGAATTACCACAAGAACATAAGAAATAGGAGCAGGAGTAGGCCATCTATCCCCCCAAGCCTGCTCCGCCATTCAATAAGATCATGGCTGATCTGATAGTGGGTTCAGTTCCACTTACCCTCCCACTCCACATGACCCTTAGGTCCCTTAATGGTTAAAAGTCTACCTCTCTGTGACTTAAACACATTTAACGAGGGAGCCTCTACTGCTTCATTGGGCAGAGAATTCCAAAGATTCACTACCCTCTGGGAGAATAAGTTCCTCCTCAACTCTGTTCTAAATTGACATTTTGAGGCTGTGCCCCCTTGTTCTTGTTTCCATTGTAAGTGGATATAACCTCGCTGCTTCTACCCTGTCTCGCCCCTTCATTATCTTATATGTCTCTATAAGATCTCCCCTCAACCTTCTAAACTCCAATGAGTACAGGCCCAGTTTACTCAATCTCTCCTCATAAGCTGAACCCCTCATCTCCGGAATCAACTTGTGAACCTTCTCTGTACCCCCTCCAAAGCTAATATATCCTTTCTAAAATAAGGGGACCAAAATTGCACACAGTACTCTAGGTGCGGCCTCACCAGTGCCCTATACAGTTGCAGCATGGCCTCTCTGCTTTTATACTCCATCCCTCTCGCGATAAAGGCCAACATTCCATTTGTCTTCTTGAGTAATGGCACTGGAAGAAAAATGGACGGACAGATCCAGAGCTAGTTTGGCTTTTGCTAAGTTGTGAATAAGATGATGCAGTGATGACATGAGTTCTCAATGGACTGAGAGAAGATTCAGCAAAGGGGCCTGTTTCTGATCTCCACAACAATATCCTGGATGAGAGAACGAGAAGGGGGCGGGGCGATGTGGTGGGGTGATCCTTAGTTAAGGTGGGTGCATTATTTTAGCGTAAACTAGCCATTTTAATATCAATCTCCTATAATTTCCATTGTAATAAGCTGAAAAAACGAAATCGCGATTTTGTGCTAACTCTGAGAAATGGTAGCACAGAGATTAGCACTGCTGCTTCACAACTCCAGGGGCCCGGTTTCGATTCCCGGCTTGGGTCACTGTCTGTGTGGAGTTTGCACATTCTCCTCGTGTCTGCGTGGGTTTCCTCCGGGTGCTCCGGTTTCCTCCCACAGTCCAAAGATGTGCGGGTTAGTTTGATTGGTCATGCTAAAAATTGCTCCTCAGAGTCCTGAGATGCGTATGTTTGAGGGATTAGCGGGTAAATATGTAGGGATATGGGGGTAGGGTCTGGCTGGGATTGTGGTCAGTGCAGAGTCGATGGGCCGAATGGCCTCCTTCTGCACGATAGGGTTTCTATGATTTGATTTCTATCATAAGTAAACATTTTGATATTGTCAACCTTTTACAACTCCCAATACAAAATATTATTCCAACGAGTCACTAATCATCAACCGATGAGTTCAGGAGAAGGAAATGCCTCACTTCTTCTGGCAATTGAAGAATAGGTGAATAATAATCAGTAGTTAATTCAAAACCGCTTTAATTTATTTAGGAATGGGCAATAAATGCGGGCCAGCCAGCGATGCACATGCCTCATGAATGAATAAAACAAAAGAAGCTGTTTTGCCAGCAGCCCTTTTGATGAGAGAATTGAAATGATGTAACAGCTGGAAAAGAAATACCATAGGCCTTGGATTCCCGCCCTATCATAAATTATCCTTGACTGTTGAGTCTGTGTGAGTGAATGATTCTCCAAGAAAGACATCAAGATAAGAGTCATGCCTAAAAGATGGCTTTGACCGCAGTTTGAACCCATTGTGCTTAATTAGCTACAAAAAACGAAGTTGACCCTTCTCGCATTATTGGCGAATTATAAGCCAATTCGTCATTGATAACAATTTGGTTCAGATGAGCTGACAACATCTGATAAGTATGAAAGTGAGGGTTTCGGGGAGCCACTTTTGAGCATGTTTTCCCGGATTGACAAACCAGAGGTTATCACTTCAAGCTATCGGCCTGATCAACCATTTAATGGTTGAGTCCCGCTTTCGGTTAATTATTATGAACAAAAGTTTTTACCTTTTAACTTTTTAATTGTCAGTAAATGTTTTGCATTTATCATTTTGAAGTGTTAATTCTTCGTGTTTGGAGAACCAGATGACTTAATTCACAGTTGGGGATTAATTGAATAGTACGGCGGCACGGTAGCACAGTGGTTAGCACTGCTGCTTCACAGCTCCAGGGTCCCGAGGTCGATTCCCGGCTCGGGTCACTGTCTGTGTGGAGTTTGCACATTCTCCTCGTGTCTGCGTGGGTTTCCTCCCACAGTTCAAAGATGTGCGGGTTAGGTTGATTGGCCAGGTTAAACAAAAAAAAAAATTGCCCCTTAGAGTCCTGGGATGTGTAGGTTAGAGGGATTAGCGGGTAAAAATATGTGGGGATAGGGCCTGGGTGGGATTGTGGTCGGTGCAGACACGATGGGCCGAATGGCCTCCTTCTGCACTGTAGGGTTTCTATGATTCTACAACCACGTTGAGCACAAACAATCAATTTCAAACTATCAGCATAGGTTCGTGCTCCTGATCTCGATACAGTTATCCCGGGTTAGAGAGAGGAATCAGCACAGGTTCCTGCTCCTAATGCCCTAAACAGCTATCCTGGGTTACAGAGAGGATTGAGCATAGCTTCCTGCTCCTGATCGCTCTGCAGTTTTCGTGAGTTAGAAAGAGAACGACCAATTGAAAAGAAAATCATAAAATGAATCAATGGGTACATCAATCGGCATTGTTGTCAACTTACCAAATATTTTCCAAAAAGCAGTAAGCGTTTGTTCCCATTATTATGCTCTTTTGAACAAAAACTTCGTTAATCAAAGTTTGGAACAATAAGAAACAAAATCGACTCACTTTAGGTAGGGTGATAATATGACTGGTAACATAAAATTTCGTACTTTATCAGACATGCAACCATTGAATTGTAAATCAATAGAGATGTATTTGGAAAAAAAATCTTCTCAATTCACACTGACCCAGAAAAAGGACAGATTATAGAGAGGGAAGTGGAAGAAGGCATTTCATTAATAATATTATATTTAGCGGTGGTGTTCATTTCTCAGTATTTGACAAATATCAATTTTCAATAGAAATATAAAAAATGCTGCATCGAACACAACAAGTTATTTCTGGTCTGGTATATATGTTCAGTTCATGTTTTATAACTGGAACAACTGGATTTAGTGACTTACAAGGGTACTGACAGAATTGATGAGTGGACAGTAAATCGGAACGATAATCGAGTTAAACAGAGGTTATGGAATCTAGATATAGGTGCTCGCAAAAGCAAGGAAAAGTTATCCAGATAAAGGTGGTTTGTGAACTAAAGCTGGATACGAAACCTTATCGGATACACCAAAAGCAAGGATGTGATGCCATTGCATTAAAATATAGTAATACAGTGAGGGTGCACCGAGTTAATAAACATTTACAGAGACTTACAAAAAACACCGGCAGCAGCGAGGAGTGGATAGTATATTTCCTCGATCTTCTCGAGAACCCGCAGTATCCGAGTATTCAATGGGACTGTCGGTTTCTGAGAACATGATGAACCCTGATGCATTTTTCCCGTGCGTTCCACTCTATGTTTCAGGCCAAACGTCGTCTTGTTCAAGGAGAGAATATTGCAAGGAGTCCCTTATTTATTGTGAAGAGAAACTCCCCGGGCTGGTACCAGGGAGACTGGGATTGTTCACAGTGATCAAACAAACAAATTGTGTAAGATCTGTCGTGTCAAAAATCTGTACTCAAAAATCTCTCAATCTTACATATAGCATTAACAACTGATCTAACGTCAGTCAATGCGAAAGTGAAGTCCTAATACATGCAAATCTGTGTGTGTAGATTTTCTGCTTGATTTCACTCATAGTTCTTAAGTCGTGGTCATTATCGGGGTAAGTTGGATGTGGGAGTAGCAAAGACTAGACTCCCAAAAGTTCAGGTCAGATTAATAAATGTTCCTGGAAAATGATGTTTCAGGAAGCATAGCGAAGGAGGGAAAGGAGGAGGTGGGGAGTTGAATCAGAATAGTATTACAGAGCTGGAGGGGGAAGATATCATAGTTTCACAAAATCAAAGGAAATCACAAATCGAAGGGGGCCATTCGACCCAACGTGTTTGTACTGAGAGAAAAGGTGCAATCTTCCACAGCCCTGCTGGTCACAATTCTCCAAGTACGCATGCATTTTAAATGTAGTGAGACTTTCTACCTCTACCAAACCGTCAGGGAGGGAGTTACTGGTCCCTGTTACTCACTGGGTGAACTGTTTTCCTGCTATTCCCTCTAATCCTTCACCAATTATTTTAAATCTTTGGTTAGAATACTCAGCTGTGATAAATAGGGCAACACATCATATACCGATCTAACCATGTTATCTCTGTGTAAGTGTCTGTGGAAATACACTCAAAAGTCCCCCTGTCCTTTCACATGATTCAATATTTATTGTGTATTTCCTTGCTTTTTGCACTCCCCAAAACCCTTTTTTTTCCATATTGAATTCTATTTTCACCTTTCTTCCCAACTCACCGATTCTTTTATATCTTTATATTCCTGCAGTTTGATTGCTTTATTTCATTTATGGGAACTTATTGGCCATGCCTCATTATCTGAGTGGCTTGCTCGGCCAATGCGGAGAGCTTTAGTTCTGGAGTCCCGTGTCGGCCAGGCCAGATAACCCAGAGCAGATATCTTTCTGACGAGAATTATTTCATGATCATCATTTGCCTTTTCTAAAATTCCAGATTTTTATCGAATTCAAATATCAGAGGCTGCCGTGCTGCGACTCGAACCCAGGCCACCAGAGCGTTATCCTTTGTTTTCTGGATTACGTACGACTGGATGACAGCACCACTGCCTCTTCCCTATTAAACACAAGACAAATTTATGAGTCGTCGTCTTCATCACATCGGAAAATGTGACTCCAAATTGGGGATATCGACGGTAAAAACCAGGGGGTCCGACACTAAGCTTGGTGAACCACTGCTGGTCGCAGTTTCCATTCGCAAAAAGAGAACACACCAGTTATTCATTAAACTTTGCTCTTGTCGATGATTCAATCATGGATCCGATTGCTACTGTTCATTGCAGCCCTTGGGGTTCCTTTTTGACGAGCCTGCAATGTGGAACGTTGTCAAAAGCCTTGCTAAAATTCACATCCACCGTGCTGTCCATGCTACCTTATTTCTCACCGCCGGAAACAATCAATTGAGTTTGTCGGAATTGTCCTCCGCTTAATAAATCTATCATGCCTTCAAAACCTTTCATACTTCCGTTCTTAGTATCTGTATTTCATCTAATAATTTGTTATCTCAGTCGTTGAGTTTATTTATCAACAGAATTATCAACGGAATCAGAAAAATATCCACGGTCAGGATGTAGGAGCAAAGTGACAATCTGACCCTGATGTCCAGGAGAATGCCAGGCCACATTGTTCCGATTCCCTCATCATTCGCTTCTCCCCCTTTTCCTTTCATTCCTGTAAAAGTCGATACGCTGAAAAAGGGAGGTGAGGAAAGGTTTGAGAAATCCAGAATTTTCGATTTTATTTGTGAAATCTGTCTCCTTTCAGAGATCTTGATTTGATTATCATTCCAGGATAACTTAGATGAAGATTTTCAATTGTCTCCTCGATTTTAGTAAGGTGCACGCAGTGACTCAACGCTTTGCGTTTAATCTCCATTTGCCTCTGCAGTTCCTGAACATTTTCGTCAAATCAATTGATGTTTCCTGGTGGAGAGATCAAGTAGCTGTCCGCTGCTGCTCGCCATGATGGAGTTGAGGATAGACCAAGCACTCTGGGCACACGGTAACTGCTGGTGGCTGGAGGTGGAGAGGCAAGCACTGAAGCGTTGAGAGAGTAGGGCCACCTTGCTGGGATTTATGAGGCCGCCAATGTTCCCTTTCTTGCAGTACCAAACCAGTGGAGATTGTAGGTGGGTTAAAGTGGTTAATAGTCTAACAGTCCTCGGTCCCTGTCATGGTGCAGGTGACGTGGATATCACAGGGATGTCTTGCTCCAATTATGATGAAGTTGCGTAAGTTCCACTGTTTGGGCCAATGATAATCCTGTGAGGTTTTATATTTGTCTCACTGGTGGAACGGGGTGTTGAGTGTTCCAGGCAATTCGGCAGAAGGAGAATATTGTCGGAGTTTGCATTCCCACTCCTTCCTTGCCTATCATCCACATCCAGAGATTAGCGCTGTTCTGGCTTTGGTACTGAAAACTCTGAGGAGGGTCAGTTTGTCACCCGTTGATTCTCGCGCTTGGGGTTGCTCACAATGTGTGTCGAATCATTTCTTATTCCCGTTTATTGTCTCAAGTGCAGCAAAGTATGCGCCGGTGACAGCGACAAGATGATTCTTCACTATGGGGAGCCGGGCAGTCATGATAAGCTCCCATAACCCAGAGAAAGATTGACTGAAGCGTCGGCCAAGTTGATTTCTGATGGTGAAGCCCACCGCATGGCGGCAACGTTCAGCTTCTGGAAGGTCTTCCCAGAGAAAAGTCCGTCCTCCATTTTTTCTGTCAGCAGCTAGCCTTTTCGTGTGCACACCAAGTCACAGTTAGGGCACCAATGTCCGGGTTGAGGAGCCTGATTCCCTGACCTATGATGATGAGATGATGATCAGGTCACTGTTGAGATTGTCTCAGAGTGCCCGAACATTCCAACTCCCAAGCTTCATTTTGAGTGGATGACACTCTTGCTTAACTCAGGGTTCCGCACGGTATCGGCAAAGCAGAGACTTGTTTCAATGGCAAGGGACTTCCAAGGCAATTCGAGGCTAGCTTCTGTGAGACAATAACATGTTCTTTGTCAGTTGATAGACATTTATGTAAAAACACATGGTAGCAACAGACTGAAGCTGAAAAATCAGTCGAAACAATAGCCAGGCACAGAATGGGCAAGAGGCTGATTTTTCTCGTTTATCGCAGTGGTGAGAGAAGGGCAGTCAACTCACCCAATATTTTTAAAATATAGCAGAAGATCCGCAATACAGAGAGAGAATTTTGATCTTATAGAACCTTCTGCTCTTCAGTGGAAAACATCTTCTTGAGTGCGAGAGGAGCGCAGGAATCTGACGTAAACGTTGGAAGATAATATGGATCTTGATTTGTCCACAATTGACAGATGAGTAAATGATAAAATCAATGGAGCAGATGCCGGATAGAAGCAGAGCATTACGGTTCTCCAGAGTATTCCAATGCAGAAACACAGTCTCGGCTCAGTGACGTCCAGGAATTTGAAGCCAGAGTTGAGAGAATTTCGGCAACAAAGTCTTTTCCGCATCTTGATCTGAGCTTGCAAGCTAGGTCAGGTGAGGGGCTTTGACTTATCAGAGAGAGACTGTTTATACTCACAGTTAACCTGAAGTTTGTGTTAAACTGCTTTCACCGTTAAAATCAGGGGAACTCAGTCAGCAGCATTGAGAATTTAAATTAGAGAAAGAGCAATGTATGGCAGCAGATGGTCACGGAAGGAAGGACATAAGTCTGGAGATCGAATTGACTGGAAACTCCATCACAGCTCAAAATCAGCAGCCCCTCAGGCAGCTGGAGGCAGAGACACGTCACACAATCCACAATGCAAGGAACAAACGGTGGATGGAATCAATGCAGGATTCCAGCAAATCGGTGACAACAATATCAAACATGTTTTCCTCATTGCTGTCAAGTCGGTTTGTGGCCGAAGTACTCAATAACACATCCTCAGAGAGGCAAACATGCGGGGCGGCGGGGGGAGTCGGGGGGGGGGGGGGTGGTTTGGGAGGGTGGGTGGATATTAAGGAAAGAGAGAGAGTCTGTGACCATTGGAGAGAACAGTTGAAATGACCTCTTCACCAACATTCTGTCCTCGACTCAACCGTGCTCAACTCCATTCCTCAACGCCATCCCATTAAGCACGACCCAAGTCTGGATTGGAATAGGAAAAGTCACCTGGCAAACCAATTGCTGTTCAAGAACAATCATTCCTGACAATATTTGAGCAAGGTTAACTGTGATGTTTTGTGATTTATCCTTAGAATAAAAGGAATTATGAAAGATATAGAAAGATTATTAAAGATACCAAATCCCACACGTAGACTAACTTAATTCGAGCCATTTCATAATTAACGATATGTTTCAATTCCTGTCTAAATTTAGACGAGGCGTTGCATAGATAAATGTATTTGTACATGAACTCCAAGACAGAAGCATATATCCAGCTTGCTGCATGATGGTGATTGTGGTCTGTGCATAGAAATTGAGTGCCCATGAATTGTGCACACTGCATCCGTAACAATATAAAGCAACTGTAGATGGCCAGCAGTGATGACCGATTTTCTTCCGCTCTCAATCTCTGGATCATTAACATCCTCACTACTGTTACTTCCCTCGAGTATCCTCTTCATTCTATTGTCCCGCGCGATGTCCTTAATGGTAAAGCATTGAGCAGAATAATCAACATCGACAGGACAAATGGTGTTTAGGTGAAGTCAAAGGAGAACTATGCTATCCAGGTGGCAAACTGGAGAGGCAACCATCTCCAAGTGCTCATTTTCAGAGTAAGTGGGGATGTTTTCCGCAAAGCTCAGTCCAAAGACAGTCGCTATAACGAAATTCTTTCAGTGCCATATTTTTTCTGGCAATCTCTGCCAACGAATGGCGATGAATCGATCAAAGGCGAAAGAGGTAGTGAACCAGACAAAGCAATCAATGACTGAAAACCTGAGCAATGTTGAAACTATAAACGGGTGTGTACTCCAAGAATGAAAATAAGAAATAAATATCATTAATCTCATGAAATATTACATCGAATATTATCACCAGTAGAGCTGCCAATGCAATGGCCACCAGGTAACGAGTAATACATTTCGAAAGACCGCATCTTCCATGGGCGAGAGTGACAATTGCCAATCGACAAGTGTCACAAAAAAACGAAAATAAAAGGAAAATTCGTGATACACTTCACAGGGGTAATCAGTTTGAGAACACTTAGGCGGAAATGACCTCATTTCCACGTACACTGACATCGATATAGATTGCCATTTATTCCTATTATATTTCCTCATATTTAACGTTCTGTTGCTCATTCTGTTTGTGTGACAATGTTACAAACTGGGAAATCAACATGATTATTGCATGATGTGAACCAGCAGTTAATATCAAATAACTTAACTTATTCCAGCCCACTCTATGGAAATGATTATTGATTGCGTAAATCCTGCACAAAATCATTACCTAACTGTTGCAGAAATGTAGCATTAGGTCATGTGGGCATTATTGCACATTATGATGTGTGTTTCCTCCAGTACACATCCTGGGAAACGTGTTGAACAACGAGAATGCAAGTCAGTTGAATAATATTCTCCCTTGTCAGGTAAAGTAAAGCTGTAATTATAAACGCAGATTGCTTTATTCATGCTCATGCACAGTATTTATTTCAAAAGCCAATTGCGGTGCTGGCTGTATGGGTGGTGATAAAGGTGCTCAAGGTTCGGCTGGGGCACATGATACTCTTCGACCGGCACTGAGATAAGCTAAGATGATGACGGCGTGGATCAGGAGTGTGAATGGTGTAAACGGATGATAACAAAGTGTCTTCGCATTTTACAGTTACCTCTGTGTTCATTTCATTGCTAGTTTTGGAAGTAACCTTCAAGGAATATGAAAAAGTGGGAGTACTGGATTGCCTCGGACTTGAACGCACGCGAGCAGAGCACAGTGGATTAGCAATCCATCGTGTTAACCTTGCAGCCACCCTACCAGGTAACTGCACTCATGAAAAAAAACACGTTCTCTATACAATCACTCCCAGGTACCATCGCATCCCGAAAGTACAGAAGGGAGCCTTTTGGGCCTGTGCGGTCTGCAGGGACCCCAAAAACGCGTTTTATCCAGGCTTACGCCGCAAACCGACGAATTTACCATGGGCAATCGACCTATCCTACACACCAATGGACCCGAAAGGGCATCTTAGCATGGCCAATCTACCCAACCTGCACATCGTTTGGACTGTGGAAGGATACCGGGTGCATGGCTGAGAGGCAGCAGCGCCAACCACTGTGAGACCGTGCCCCCCTCAATCAACGCAACGGAATAACGCTACAATGTCTGTGTTTTGGGGATCTCACCGATGGAGACGGATACAAATCTGTCATTGTCCCGCTGGGATTTGAATCACCCAATAGCAACAAGGGCGTATGCCATCAAAAGCCAGATCGGTCTCAGGATCAGTAACTTTCTACTTGTAGATTCTGTTTTTCTGCTTAGGTCTTCATATCTTCTTTCTCATTGCCCAGACCACCTGTTTACAAATTCTGCCAGATTGCTGATGAAGTTTACCTTTTACAATTTCGTCAATGAACGCCAATTTCACAGCTTTCCATTAAATCACCTGCTAAACACTTCAAACACACAGAGGATTAAACTCTAATTCAGCTTAAACATGGGCATTGCAACTGGTGAAGACTCAGCAATCAACGAATCAGACTATTTAAATTAAATTCCGTTGATGAGGACAAAAACCCGATGAGGGGGTTTCCCAGGATTTTCACAGTCGACACCTTTGAGAGGGAGGAGTAATCTCCAACCCCTCACTCAATTCACTGAGTTAATTTCCATGTCTGTTCTGGCTCCACTTTGGGAGCATCCATTCCATCATTTCATCCCTTTTTACAGGAGAGCAGCTCATTCTATATTATTAGCATGCTGATTAATTACATGCATTGTCCAAAAATTATAGTGTATTAAATCATCATACATCTCTGAATTTCAAAGACTTCCCTGCTCTCCCTTTCCCCGTATCCATCTTGTGGATAACTCTTGTTTCTCCTCATTGTTCAGCTGTTCATAGAGATCACCATGGGGAATTGTGAAAACATTAATAACAGCAACAGTCGCTTGGAATAATATAACACTATTAACATCGTGAGATGCTTTAATGAAATTCACAAGATCCTTCTCAAACACAATTTGACATTGACCCACCTCAGAAGATATCAGGACAGATGGAGGAACGTTTGATCAAAGAGAGGCATATGTTCTATACTGCACAGAAAGTGGCCTTCCAGCCTGCCGTGGCTCTCTTCAAGAACAATTATAATTAAGATAACAGGCTAAATAGTGAAATAACGGCAAGATGAGCACTCAGATCCTGCGTGGACGAGCTGGTGGGGGTATTCGCAGACATCTTCAACGTCTCTTTACAATAATCTGAGGTCCCTACCTGCTTCCAGAAGGACCATCATCCCAGTATCTAAGAAATGCCAAGCAGAGTGCCTTAATGATTTTGATGGCTCGACCTCCCATCATTATGAAGTGCTCTGAAAGGCTCGCCATGGCATGAATCAATTCCAGCCTCCCTGATTGTCTGGATCCACTACAGTTCGCCTCCCACCACAACAGATCCACAGCAGACGTCATCTCCCCTGCACTGAACACTGGAACACCTAGATAACAAAGACACCTATGTCAAGCTCCTATTTATTGACTGCAGTTCAGGCTTCAACACCATTATTCCGACGGAACTCGTCTCCAAATTCCATAGCCTGGGACTCGGCACCTTCCCTTGCGACTGGATCCTGAACTTCCTAACCCACGGACCGCAATAAGTAAAGATAGGCAACAGCACCTCCTCCACGATCATCCTAAGCACTGGTGCCCCACAAGGATGTGTCCTTGGCCTCCTACTATACTCCTTATACACCTATGACTGTGTGGCCAAATTCCCCTCAAACTCGACCATCAAGTTTGCTGATGACACCACCGAAATGGGGCGGGTCTCAAACAGTGATGAGACGGAGTACAGGAACGAGATAGGGAATCTGGTGAACTGGTGCGACAACAATAATCTCTCCTTCAATGTCAGCAAAAGGAAGGAGATTGTCATCTGATTCAGGAACCATGGTAGAGAACATGCCCCGTCTACATCAATGCAAACGAAGTATAAATGGTCGAAAGCTTCAGGTTTTTATGTGTCCAGATCACCAACAGCTTATCCTGGTCCCTCCATGCCAACACTCGAGTTGAGAAAGCCCACCAACGCCTCTACTTTCTCAGAAGAGGCTTGGAATACAAAAGCAGGGATGTACTTCTGAGGCTTTATAAAGCACTGGTTAGGCCCCATTTGGAGTACTGTGAGCAATTTTGGGCCTCACACCTCAGGAAGGACATACTGGCACTGGAGCGGGTCCAGCGGAGATTCACACGGATGATCCCGGGAATGGTAGGCCTGACATACGATGAACGTCTGAGGATTGTGGGATTGTATTCATTGGAGTTTAGGAGGTTGAGGGGAGATCTAATAGAAACTTACAAGATAATGAACGGCTTAGATAGGATGGATGTAGGGAAGTTGTTTCCATTAGCAGGGGAGACTAGGACGCGGGGGCACAGCCTTAGAATAAAAGGGAGTCACTTTAGAACAGAGATGAGGAGAAATTTCTTCAGCCAGAGAGTGGTAGGTCTGTGGAATTCATTGCCACAGAGGGCTGTGGAGGCCGAGACGTTAAACGTCTTCAAGACAGAAATTGATAAATTCTTGATTTCTCGAGGAATTAAGGGCTATGGGGAGAGAGCGGGTAAATGGAGTTGAAATCAACCATGATTGAATGGTGGAGTGGACTCGATGGGCCGAATGGCCTTACTTCCGCTCCTATGTCTTATGGTCTTATGGTCTTAAGACGAAGGAAATTTGGCATGTCTGTTACGACTGTCATCGCCTTTTACAGATGCATCATAGAAAGCATTCATTCTGATTGTATCACAGCTTGATATGGTTCCTGCTCTGCCCAGGATCGCAAGAAACTGCAAAGTGTCGTGAATGAAGCCCAGTCCATCACACAGACCAGACTCCCATCCATTGACTCTTTCTGCACTTCCCGCTGGTAAAACAGCCAGCATAATCAAGGACCTCACGCACCCCAGACATAGTCTCTCCCACCTTCTTCCTTTGGGAAAAAGATATACAAGACTGAGCTCATGTACCAACCGACTCAAGAACAGCTTCATCCCTGTTGCCATCAGTCTTTTGAATGGACCTATCTTGCACTATGTTGATCTTTCTCTGCACCTTAGCTCTGACTGTAAGACTACATTCTACACTCTCTCCTTTCCTTTTCTGTGAACGGTATGCCTTGTCTGTATAGCGTGCAAGAAACAATACTTTCCACTCTATTCTGATACTTGTGACAATAATAAATCAAATCAAATCAAATCAAAATCAATGTTTGGAATAACCTGGAGAGGAAATGGTGAAAACGTTTTGAAAAAATCAGAGCGAAAACGTGTGAAAATAGTGTGGAAATTCAAAGAGTGAAAGTCATGAGAACAAGAGGAGAAAAACTGAGAAAAATTAATAATGGAACAATGTGAGAATAGTGTGTAAAACTGAGTAAATATGTGACAAGAACAGAAGGTTCGAAAAATATATGAAAAATCACAGAATGAAACATCTGAGACATAATGTGCGTTATAACGTGAGACATTATAACGCACAAAATGGCAGCCCCATTCTCTGAAGTAACAGTATTTCGAAAGTATTTAATTCGTCAATAGGAATAAGACAGAGTCAGCAAACAAAATCACTGAGAAAGATCAATGATCGTGTAGTTTTATTATAGCTTCAATAATACTGTAAAAGATTCATGACAAACAATAGATCCATTGAGATACAATGAGATTAACACACTCATGACTGGAATTCCACATTCTACCGCACCCCTCCTCCCCCGGTAAAATTGAAGAATCTAAAGCTCTGCTGCCGGTGTCCTTTCTTGTACCTCGTGCAGTTGAAAACATCATTCTGGCGATCCCTATTGTTTCTCTCTGCGAATGAACGCCTGCATTTTGAATTCTCATTCCTGTTTTCAAATCATTCCCTGGCCTCTCGTCTTTATTTTTTCAAAGCCTTCCATCCTCATAAACGTCACAGATATCTCTGCACATCTAATTCCGACCTCTTGAACAGCATTAATTTAATTGCACCACAGTTGGTGCCGTGTTGAACGTCCGCACGGTCCTCCGTTTTGGAAATCCCTCGGTAAAATGTCTGTTTCTCTATCTCCCTTCCTTTGATGCACGGTGTAGAACCTCCTGCTTTAATCTAGCTATTCTCTGTCTGATCTAATGTCGTCTTATGTCTCCCGATGCCATTTTTTGTTCAATGAACTGGTGAAGTGACTTGTGACGTTTATCCACGTGAAAGAGACAATATAAACTCTAGTTGTTGTTGTAACCGCCTTGAATCCTGGAATCTGTACCTCCCCCTTGTGTTACTCTGTTAATTTCATGAGCAAAGGCTTCTTACCTAGTCCTTTCCGGAATTGAAAGCAATTTCCCTGCTCATTCGCTGAATCGGTTTTCTTTCCTCTGGTTTTGCTATTCGGTCGCCCGTTGATTGAACAGTGGTTCTGACTTTAATTATGTTCCTCTGACAGTTTCTGTAGCAACATTATATCACCGTTAATTTCCGGATCCTCAGTCATTTCCCCAAATATCTAAACACCGTCTTGCACCATCTGTCCATAGTCAGGCCAACCCTCCCGCAACCGCTATACAACTGCGCAAAGAAAGCTCATATGGACTCCAAATGTTAACTCTGTTTCTCTCCGCAGATGCTTCCAGACCTGCTGCATTTCTTCCAGTATTTTCTGTTTTTATTTGAGACTTAAAGTATCCGCAATATTTTGCTTTTGTGCCAAAACCCACTAAGGTCAAGCTTGATTTGCCATACTCCCTCACCTGGTCCATGTTCCTTTTCTCCAGTGGAATAATACGTTTGCTGGTCGAACCGTTCCCCGACTCGGTTTGTACCCCTGACAAACCCGCTTCTTCACTTCCCAGCCGACACTGTTAACCTTGATCAGACACTGGCAGGTCAGTCTCTGAAACACCACCATTGCCGTTGCTTTAAATAAACGCTCTTTTTTCCCACTTTTAAGCATAATACTTTCTCTCATTCGCACTTTCGGCTTTACATTTTGAAAGGAATGTTGTTCAGCCACGCTGCCTGGATTCTATTACATTAATGGAATTCCGACCTCCCCCTCCGTCCTGCATCAACACCAATAATCTCAAAGCGGAGACAAACATGAACTTACTCTGTCTCTCACCCACCTCTCTCTTCACCATCTAAAATTGTACATCCAATGACTCACTCTGTGGACTTCCCACTCAGGGTGGGCAATCCTCACGGAAATATTGTAACTGTAAAAAATATCCCCGTCTTTCCAGCTTCTCCACAAAAGTTATGAAGTTTTCTTAAAACTGGAGGAAGCCAGGTGAGCTGCTATCACTCCGAAACTAAAATTCAGTTGGCATATTCTCGGATTATTTGCACAAAAATTTAGATATGTCCACTCCTTAATGCATTTGTCTCCCTCTCTAAATACATTTGGACGTTTTATAATTTTTGGGAAGTAATATGAGCAGTAGTTCTTTTTGAGATACAGCACACGCAACCTTCGTGTCCCAAAGCAGGTAGTCATTATACTCATACTACAGAGTTACGAGTAGAACCAGCAATTTAACGAATAGAATCAAAGGGTATTTCGGCATCTCCTTCAACTGCCCTCTCAATTTAGTTTGTGTCATTGCATAACTACAAATTTTGGCGCAGCAACTTAGAAGCTGAAATACAAATCCTATTTTCCCAATCATGTAATATGGCCTTACAGAACTGCTGCCCAACCCTCCCAATTGGTCACCGACAATGTAAAACAGGAAAACGGCCCATCGCACTATAAAATTCCCAGATATGGTCAACATTACAATTATGGATTTTTTCCTGTTCTGCATCTCAGGATCATTTTTCTTCTGCCCACTGTGTGGGCCCCGGAGTCTCTCGTGGACTAATGTGGCAGCTATGATATCTTTGACGGTTAAAATATTGAACAGTAGAACCAGCACAAATGGGGTAAATGGGGTGGACAGATAGTGGAGAAATTCAAATATTCTCCAGAGCAGTGAAAAACGAACACTCGTTGTTACAACGCAATACCAGAGGCCATTGGCGAGCCGATATTCACTTGTATACTTAAAGTACCAGAAAATGGTCTTAGGACAGCTCAGCACAGTCACTATTCCCATAGGTATAGATGCCGTTTTCTCTTTGCAGTATCTGGCTTTCAGCTTCTGGCAACAAATGGCTACAAATCGATCAAACGTAAATAGGACAGTGAACCAGACTGTACAATCTGTGGCTGCGTAAATGAGGACACGTGGATGTTACACACAGGAATGGAATTCAAGAAATGAAACTCCACCCAATAAACAACAGTTATACGTCTCAGCATCAGATCAAGGATAACGACCAGTAGATCAGCCGAAGCCGTGGCCACCAGGTAGTGAATGACAGTTTTGTAGAGTCCGCACTTGCCCCGAGACAGAATCACCATTGCCTGCATGGTCCAAAGATGTGCGGGTTAGGTTGATTGGCCATGCTAAAATTGCCCCTTAGTGTCCTGGGATGCGTCGATTAGAGGGATTAGCAGGTAAAATATGTAGGGATATGGGGGTAGGGCCTGGGTGGGATTGTGGTCGGTGCAGACTCGATGGGCCGAATGGCCTCTTTCTGTACTGTAGGGTTTCTATGATTCTATGATTCTATGACGGGAAATAAACAAGAAAATTAGACCAGAGTTTGCGAGCAAAAGCAGCAGTTTGACGGTGTTCAAGTAAAAAAGTGTATCCGTGTGAGTTAATTCATTGGTGGATCGAATCAACAACTGTCATAAAGAGTGACAGCTCTTTATGCTCGAGGTAGACTCTACTCTAAAATAATTAGCCGTGAAGTACAGAATATAAATGGAAATGACAGGAACGTACTATGGTACATAGGAGAATAATAATTCATGGGAGAAACTATACATCAACACAGGTTAGATTCAAATATATTTTCCTTTTTTTGGGGAGGGGGGCGAGGCATTGGGAAATTGGACCGAGTAAAGATACGGGACGAAAATCGGACAGAAAGACCCAGCGTCAGTTTGGCTTTTGCTAAGTAATGAATAAGAAGATACAGTGATGATATGAGTTCCCAAGCAAATGAGAGAGGAATCAGTAGAGGGGCCGGGTTCTCTTCCCCACACCATTATCCTGGATGAGGGAATGACAAGGGGACGGGGCGAAGGATGGGGTGGCCTTAAGTTAAAATGGGTGCCTTATATTAGCGTAACTCAGCCTTTTTAACATCAATGTCATATAATTTTCATTGTAATAAGTTGAAAAGGTGAAAGCGCAATTTCGTGCGAACTGTGAGATAAGTAAGCATTTTTATGTTGTTAAACTTTTGCAACTGCCAACAGAAAATACTATTCCAAAGCAGTCACTGATGATCTACGGATGATTTCATTCGACAGAAATACCTCACGTACTCTGGCAATTGAAGTGGTCCATTAGAAATCGCTTTATTCTATTTAGGGATGGGCAATAAATGCTGGCCAGCCAGCGACGCACATGTCTCACGAATGAATAAAAGAAAAAAAACTGTTTCGCCATCAGCCTTTTTTATCAGAGAATTGAAGTGATGTAACAACTGGAAAAGAAATAGAATAAGCCTTGGATACCGCCCTATCGAGAACATAAAATATCCTTGACTGTTGAGTCTGTGTTAATGAATGAAATTCCTGTAAAGACACCAAGATTAGATGTGGAAATGCCGGCGCTGGACTGGGGTGGGCACAGTAAGAAGTCTCACAACACCAGGACTCACCTGATGAAGGAGTAGCGCTCGAAAAGCTCGTGCGACCAAATATACCTGTTGGACCTGAACCTGGTATCAAGATAAGAGACATACTGAAGACAGAGGACGGTTGCAGAAGATTGTTTTTCAAACTGGAGGCCTGTGACCAGCGGTGTGCCTCATGGATCGGTGTTGGGTCCACTGTTATTCGTCATTTATATTGGTCAGAACATAGAATACAGGAGTTGCAACTCTTGTTGAAGTTGTCCAAGACATTGGTAAGGCCACACTTGGAATACTGTATCCAGTTCTGGTCACCCGATTATAAAAAGGATATCATTAAACGAGAAAGAGTGCAGAAAATATTTACCAGGGTTGACAAGAAGAGGCTGGATAGACTGGGATTTTTTACTCTGGAGCATAGGAGGTTTAGGGGTGATCTTGCAGAGGTCTATTAAATAATGAGGAGCATAGATCAGCTCGATAGTCAACATCTTTTCCTAAAGTTAGGGGAGTCTAAAACTACAGGGCATTAGGTTAAGATGAGAGGGGAGAGATACAAAAGTGTAAATAGGGGCAACCTTTTCACACAGAGGGTGGTGAGTGTCTGGAACAACCTGCCAGAGGTAGTAGTAGGGGCGGGTGCAATTTTGTCTTTTAAAAATTGTTTAGACAGTTACATGAATAAGATGGCTGTCGAGGGATATAGGCCAAACAGAAACAATTGGGACTAGCTTAGTCGTTAAAATGGCGGCATTGACAAGTTGGGCCGAAGGGCCTGTTTCCATGCTGTAAACCTCTATGACTCTATGACATACTCTGACCCAAGTTTGAAACATTGTGCTTAATTAGCTTTACCAAATGAAGTCGATCCATCTCGCATTATTGGCAAATTATAAACCAATTAGTCATTTACAACAATTTGGTTAAGATGAGCTGACAACATCTTACAAGTATCAAAATGAGCCAATTTGTGAGCATGTTATCACAGGATTGATTGACCAGAGGTTTTCGCTCAAGCTATCGGCCTGATCAAACAGGAAAAATGAAAGAAATCTGTTTACTGGTTGGGTTACGCTATCTGTTAATTATTAAAAACAAAAGTTGTTACCATGTAACCTTATTAATTGTCAATAAATGGTTTGCATTTATAATTTTGAAGTGTTAATTCTTGCCCAATGTTTGTAGAACCAGATTACCTAATTAACAGTTGGGGATCGTTCCTGTTACGTGGTGACCCGAACTGCATGCAGAACGAAAGTTATATTTTAGCTGGAGCTAAACACATTCTTAGTAGACACTCCCTTCTCTCATGTTCTCTATCTGGGCTAATAGAGGAACACAATGTATGCCTACTGAGCCACGTTATCTATGTTTAAGCATCTTTGGAAATACGCTCCATGTCCCCCTGTTCTTTTACACGATTTAACATTTGTTGTATGTTCCCTTGCTTTTTGCACTCCTCGAAAATCAATTTTTTTCCAGATTGAATTCTTTTTTACACCTTTCTACCCAACTAACCCATTCATTTGTATCTTCCCGCAGTCGGAGTGTTTTATTTCATTTCCGGGAATTTATTGCCCCATTTTCCCGTGAACTGAGTGGCTTGCTTGGCCGCTTCAGAAAGCTATAGCTCTGGAGTCCCGTGTAGGCCAGGCCAGGTAACCCACAGCAGATTTTTTTTCTGATGTGAATTGTTTCATGACCATCATTTGCCTTTTCTAAAATGCCAAATTTTTATTGAATTCAAATATCATAAGTTGCCGTGGTGCGACTCGAACCCAAGTCACCAAAGGGTTATCCTGGGTTTTCTGGATTAGACACGACTGGATGACAACACCACTGCCTCTTCCCTATTCAATGCATGACCAATTTATGTGTCATCTTCTTCATCACATCAGTGTATTTGAGTCTAAACCAGGGATATCGACCACAAAAAAGGGGAGGGGGGGCGGGGCGATGCGAACCCTGGTGAAACATTGCTGGTTGCAGTTTCCATTCGCAATAATCGAACACACCAAGCAGTCATTACTCTTTGTTCTTGTCAATAATTCAATTCCGGGTCCGATTGCTACTGTTTCTTGGAGCCCAACACTTCTACTTTATGGCGAGCCTGCCATGTAGAACTTTGTCAAAAGCCTTGCTAAAATTCACAACCACCGTGCTGTCCATGCCACCTTATTTCTCACCCCCATAAAACAATCAATTGAGTTTGTCCTCCGCTTCAGAAATCTATAATGCATTTCCTTGACGTCAAAGCATATCATATTCTTATCTTAGTGTATGAATTTCATCTCATATTTTGTATCTTAGTCATTAAATGCAACGTATTGATTGACCAACAATTGTGAATACGACTACAAATATAACTGCAAATATATCATTATGGACTCTGTTGATGACAAAGATTATATTTAGGTCTCGATTAGAGCAGCCCCGGAATGGGCAACTCACCTCACCCCGGCATGCAGACACCGCTGCTGACCCCGGATTGGCTGATCCCCTCGATGCCCACCGAATGGCCAAAGCCACTTCCACGTCCGACTAATCCATCTCGCCAAGCCCAAATTCTAATCCCCTCACGGATAAACCTCCCCTCTTCCAATCTCGAGGTTGGATCTTTAAACTCATCTGATTGACAGCAGCCGGTGCCGTAAAAAGGTGGGCGTGTCCTCCTTCCATCCGATTCTGCAGAGCTGGACTGAAGGCCTCAGGAATGAGCTGACCTGCACAGTTCTGGCCTGCCTGAGTGGAAAGGTCCGGCGATACAGAATCAGAAAAATATCCACGGTCAGGGAGGAGGGGCAAAGTGACAATTTGACCCTGATTTCCAGGAGAATGTCAGGCCACATTGTTTCTTTTCAATCATCATTCGCTTCTCCCCCTTTTCCTTTCATTCCTGTAAAAGTGGTGAGCTGAAAAAGGGAGGTGACGAAAGGTTGAGAAATCCAAAATTTTCGATTTTATTTGTGAAATCTGTCTCCTTTCAGAGATCTTGATTTGATTATCATTCCAGTGCAACTTAGGTGAAGAATGTCAATCGTCTCCTCGAATTTAGTAAGGTATACGCAGTGACCCAACACCTTGCGCTTAAGTTCCATTCGCCTCTGCATCTCCTGATCATTTTCGTCAAACCAATCCTGATGTTTCCTGGTGGAGAGATCAAGTAGTTGTCCACTGCTGCTCACCATGATGGAGTTGAGGGTACACCAGGCAGTCTGGGCACACGGTAACTGCTGATGGCAGGAGGTTCAGAAGCTGGCACTGAGGGGCTGAGTGAGTAGGGCCACCATGCTGGGGATCTTTGAGCCGTCCATGTTCCTTTTCTTGCAGCACCAAGCTAGTGGAGATTGTAGGTGGGTTAAAATGGTGAATAGTCTAACAGTCCTCGGTATCTGTCATGGTGCAGGTGACGTGGATTTCTCTGGGATCTCTTACTCCCATGATGGTGGGATCGTGTAATTTCCAGTGTTTGGACCGTTGATGATGCTCTGAGGTTTTATATTTGTCTTACTGGTGGACAGGGTGTTGCGTGTTCTGGACCATTCATCAGGAGGAAGATACTGTGGGAGTTTGCATTCCTATTCCTTCCTTTTACATCGTCCCCATCCAGAGATTAATGCTCTTCTGGCTTTGGTACTGAAACCTCTGAGGAGGGTCAGTTTGTCACCTGTTGATTCTCAGGCTTGGGGTTGCTCAGGATGGGTGTAGAATCATTTCTCATTCCGTCTATTGTCTCGAGTGCAGCAAAGTACGTGCCGATGACAGCAACAAGATGATTCTTCACTATGGGGAGCCGGACAGTCATGATAAGCTCCCATAACCCAGAGAAAGACTGACTGAAGCGTCGGACAAGTTTATTTCTGATGGTGAAGCCCACCACATGGAGGCAACGTTCAGCTTCTGGAAGACCTTCCCAAGAAAAAGTCCGTCCTGCATTTATTCTATCAGCTGGCCTTTTCGTGAGCACGCCAAGTCACACTTAGGACAGGAATGTCAGGGATGAGGAGATTAATTCCCCGAATTATGATGATGAGGTGATGCTCAGGTTAGTCACTGTTGAGATTGTCTAAGAGTGCTCTGACGTTCCAACTCCCCAGCTTGATTTTGAGTGGAAGACACCTGTGAGTTACTTTCTAAAATGACCTTCTTGCTGAACGCCGAGTGCCGCACGGTACTGGCAAAGCAGAGACTTGTGAGACAATAACACTTGTTTTTCAGCTGATAGACAGTTATTTATGTAATAAATTGGCAGCAACAGACTGAAGCTGAAAAATCAGCCGAAATAATAGGCAGGCACAGAATGGGTAAGAGACTGATTTCTGTCGGTTATAGCAGTGGTGTGGGAAGGGCATTCAACTCACCCAATATATTTTAAATATAGCAGAACATCTGCAAGTCATGGGGAGAATTTTGGTCTAAAAGAGCCGTTTATTCTTCGGTAGAAAACATCTTCTTGAGGACGAGAGGAGCGCAAGAATTTGAAGTAAACTTTGGAAGATGATATGGATCGAGATTTGTCCACTGTTGACAGATCAGTAACTGACAAAATCAACAAAGAACAAAGAACAGTACAGCACAGGAAACAGGCCCTTCGGCCCTCCAAGCCTGTGCCGCTCCTTGGTCCAACTAGACCAATCGTTTGTATCCCTCCATTCCCAGGCTGCTCATGTGACTATCCAGGTAAATCAATTGAGTAGTTCCCGATAGAAGCAGTGCATTACGGTTCTCCAGAGTGTTCGAATGCAGAAACACAGTCGAGGACCAATGACGTCCAGGAATTTGAAGCCAGGGTTGAGAGAATTTCGGCAACTAAGACTTTTCCACATCTTGATCCGAGCTCACAAGGTAGGTCAGTTGAGGGGCTTTGAATTATCAGAGAGAGGCTGTTTATATTCACAGTTTACCTGAAGGTTATGTTAAACTGCCGTCACCGTTAAAATCAGGGGAACTCAGTCAGCAGGAGTGAGAACATAAATCAGAGAAAGAGTAATGGATGGCAGCAGATGGTCACGGAAAGAAGAACATAAGCCTCGAGATTGAATTGTCTGGAAACTCCACCACAGAACAAAAACAGCAACCCCGCAGGCAGCTGGAGGCAGTAGTACACCACACAACCCATAATGTAAGGAATGAACGGTGGGTGGAATCAATTCAGGATTCTAGCAAATCTTTGACAGCAATGTCAAATGTTGTTTCCTCATCGCTGTCAAGTCGGTTTGTGGCCGAAGTGCTCAATAACTCATCCTCAGAGAGACAAGCATGGGGAGAGGGTGGGGGTGGTTATAAAGGAAAGGTAGAGTGTCTGTGACCACTGGAGAGAACAATTTAAAAAAACTCTTCACCAAAACTCTGACTTCGACTCAAACATGCTCAACTCCACTCCCCCACCCTATCCCATTGAGCACTCCCCGAGTCTGGATCAGAATGGGAAAAGTCACCTGGCAAACTAATTGCTGTTTGCGCAGGACATTCCATGAACAATTACCCCTGACAAAATTTGAGCAAGTTTAACTGCGAGGTTTTGTGATTTATCCTGAGAATAAAAAGAGTTATTAAAGATATAGAAAGAATACTGAAGAACACCAAATCCTACACGTAGACTAACTTAATTCTTAGTTCTTAATAACTTAAATATTTGTACATGAACTCAAAGACAGAAGCATATATCCAGCATGCTGCATGATGGTGATTGTGGTTTGCGTCCAGAAATTGAATGGCCACGAATTGTGCACACGGCATCCATAATAATACAAAACAATTGTAGATGGCCAGCAGTGATGAATGATTTTCTTCCATTCTCCATCTCTGGAACATTAAGATCCTCACGACTGTTACTTTCCTGGAGTGCCCTCTTCACTCTATTGTCCTGCACAATGTGCTTCATGATCAAAGCTTAAAGCAGAATAATCAACACAGACGGGGCACATGGTGTTGAGGTGATGTCAAAAGAGAAGGATGTGACCCAAGCGGTAAACCTGAGAAGCAACCATCTCCAAGTGCTAATTTTCAAAGTAAACGGTATGTTTTCCACAAAGCTCAGTCCAAACACTGTCGCTATAACGACGGCCGCTGTTCTTTCAGTGCAATTTTTGTTCTCTCAACCTCTGGCAACGAATGGCGATGAATCGATCAAAGATGAAAGAGGGAGTGAACCAGACAGAGCAATCAATGGCTGTGGAAACCTATAAACCCATAGACTACAAACGGGTGTGCACTCCAAGAATGAAAATAAGAAATAAATGTCATTAATGTCATAAAATATTACATCGGATAGTATCACCAGTTGATCTGCCATTGCAATGACCACCAGGTAAGGAGTGATACACTTCGGAAGATAGCATCTTCCACGGGAGAGAGTGACAATTGCCAATAGACAGGTGCCGCAAGAAAAGGAGCATAAAAGGGAAATTAGTGAGGCAATTCACATGGGTAATCAGTTTGAGAATACTTTAGACGGAAATTACCTCATTTCCACGTATAATGATACAGATATAGATTGTCATGTATTTATACTATATTTCCTGATATTGCACGTTATGTTGCTCATTCTGTTTGTGTGGCAATCTTACAAATTGGTAAATCAACATGATGATTGCAAAGTAAGAACCAGCAGTTAATATCATATTACTGAAATTATTCCAGTCCACTCTATGGAAATGATTATTGCTTACGTAAATCCCGCACAAAATCATTGCCTAACTGTTGCAGAAATCATAGTATTATGTCATGTGGGCATTATTACACATTACGATGTGTGTTTCCTCCAGTACACATTCTGGGAAACGTGTTGAACAACGAGAATGCAAAATCAATTTAATTTAACTCCCTTGTCATTTAAAGTAAATATATAATTGTAAACGCAGATTTTTTTATTCATGCTCATGCACAGTATTTATTTCGAAAGCCAATGGCGGTGTTGGGGGTGTGGGTGGTGGCAGAGGGCAAGGTTCAAATTTCGCCTGGGCCACATGATACTCTTCTACCCCACCTGAGAAGTCAGCGAAGTTGACCACGGGGTGCATCAGGAGTGTGTATTGGTGTAAAGCGATGATAACAAAGAGGCTGAGCATTTTACACTTCACTGCGTATTCATTTCATTGCTTGTTTAGGAAGTAAAATTCGAGGAATATGAAAAAGTGAGAAAAAACATAAATGGGCCTTGGACTTGAACGCACGCGTGCAGAGCACAATCCATTGTGTTAACCTTGCGGCCACCCTAACAGTTAATGCACTAAGAAAAAAAGCACCTTCTGTACACAACCGCTGCCAGATCCCATCGCATCCCGACAGAGCAGAAAGGAGTCTTTCGGCCCATGGAGTCTGCAAGGACTCCGAAAAAACATTTTATCCAGGCTTACGCCGCAAACCCACGCATTTACTGCGGCTAATCGACCTAACCGACACATCTTTGGACACGAAGGGCAATTTAGCATGGCCAATCTCGCCAATCTGCACATGTTTTGGACAGTGGAAGGATACCGGAGCACGGAGAGGAGTTCTACCCAAGCCGACATGGCGACCATTAAGAGACAGTCACCCAAGGCCGGGACCGGTTGCACGGCGCTGTGAGGGAGCAGCGCGAACCACTGTGTCACCGTGCCCCCCTCAATCAACGCAACGGAATATCGCTATAATGTCTGTGTTTTGGGGATCTCACCGATGTAGACGCAAACAAACCTATCATTACCCAGCTGTGATTTGAATCACCCAACAGCACCAAGGGCTCAGGCCACATTTAAATTCCGTTTTGTGCTTAGATCTTCACATTTTATTTCTCATTGCCCAGACCACATGTTTACAAATTCTGCCAGGTTGCTGATGAAGTTTACATTTTACCATTTCGTCAATGAACGCGGATTTCACAGATTCCCATCAAATCACCTGCCAAACACTTCAAACACAGAGGATTAAACTGTAGGTCAGGTTGAACATGGGCATTGCATCTGGTGAAAACTCTGCAATCAATTAATCTGATTGTTTAAATTAATTTCCGTTGATGAGGACGAAAGCCCGATGTGGGGGTTTCCCAGGATTTTCACAGTCGACACCTTTGAGGGGGAGCAGCAATCTACAACCCCTCACTCAATTCACTCAGTTTCTTTCAAGTTCTGATCTGGCTCCATCTTGGGAGCATCTATTGCATAATTTTAACCCCTTTTACGGAGGGCTGCTCATTCTATATTATTAGTACGCTGATTTATTAAACGCATGGTTCTGAAAATTAGAGTGTGTTAAATCATGATAAATCTCTGAATTTAAAAGACTTCCCAGCTCTCCCTTTCATCACATCCATCTTGTGGATAACTCTTATTTCTCCTTGTTGCTCAGTTGTCCAAGGAGAATTGTGAATATATCAACAAATTCACAAGAACCTGCTCAAACACAATTTGACATCGAACCACCCCAGAAGATATCGGGAGGAAAATTTGATCGAAGAGCGACGTATGTTGGATACTGCACAGAAAGTGGCCTTTCAGTCTGCCGTGGTTGTCTTCAAGAAAAATTATAATTAAATTAATCAGTTAAATAGTGGAAGATTCAGAGTGAAATATGAGCAATACGAGCACTCGGATCCTGCACGGACCAGCTGGAGGGGGTACTCGCAGACATCTTCAACCTCTCCTTGCAACCATCTGAGGTCCCTATCTACTTCAGGAAGATGACCATCATCCAGGTACCAAAGAAAAGCCAAGGAGCGTGCCTTAATGACTATCGCCCAGTGGCTCTGACACACATCATTATGAAGTGCTTCGAAAGGTTAGTCATGGCACGAATAAATCGAGCCTCCTGGATTGCCCGGATCCACTGCAGTTTGCCTACCGCTGCAACAGGTCCACAGTAGACGCCATCTCCCTGGCCCTGCACTCAACGCTGGAACACCGAGATAACAAAGATTCAGATGATGTCATACTCCTATTTATTGACTGCAGCTCAGCCTTCAACTTCATTATTCCTACGAAACACATCTCCAAACTCCATGGCCTGGGCATCGTCTCCTCCCTCTGCGAATTGATCCTGGCCTTCCTCACCCACAGATCACAATCAGTAAGGCAACAACATCTCCTCCACAATCAGCCGCAACACCAGTGTCTCACAAGGCTGTGTCCTCAACCCCGACTATACTCTTTATACACCTATTACGGTGTGACCAAATTCCCCTCCAACTCGATTATCAAGTTTGCTGATGACACCACCGTAATGGGTCGGATTTCAAACAATGACGAGACGGAAAACAGGTATGATATAAAGAATTTGGTGAACTGATGTGACAACAATAATCTCTCCGTCAATGTCAACAAAACGAAAGAGACAGGCATCGACTTCAGGAAGCATAGTGGAGAACATGCCCCTGCCTACATCAATGGGGAAGAAGTTAAAGTATGTCTGGTCGAAAGCTTCAGGATTTTAGGTGTCCAGATCACCAACAACTTGTCCTGGTCCCCCCATACCAACGTTATATTTAAGAAAGCCCACCAACGCCTCTACTTTCTCAGAAAACGAAGCAAATTTTGCATGTCCACTACCACTCTCATCAGCTTTTACAGATGCATCATTGAAAGCATTCTTTCTGATTGTACCACAGCTTGGTATGGCTCCTGCTCTGCCAGGACTGCAAGAAACTACTAAGTGTCGTGAATGAAGCCCAGTCCATCACGCAAACCAGCATCCCATCTATTGACTCTGTCCACACTTGCCGCTGGTAAAGCAGCCAGCATAATCAAAGACCCCACGCACCCTGGACGTACTCTCTTCCACCTACTTCCGTTGGGAAAAAGATACAGAAGTCTGAGGTCACTTACCAACCGACTCAAGAACAGGTTCTTCCCTGTTTCCATCAGACCTTTGAATGTAACTACCTCGCACTAAGTTGATCTTTCTCTACACCCTCGCTATGACTGTAACACTACATTCTCCACTCCTTTCCTTTTCTATGGATGCTTTGCCTTGTGTGTATAGCGCGCAAGAAACAATACTTTTCACAGCATATTAATACGTGACAATAATAAAGCAAATCACATTTTAAAAAATCAATGTTTGGAATAACCTGGAGAGAAAATAGTGAAATCGTTTTGAAAAAATCAGAGAGAAAACGTGCGTAAATATTGTGTAAGTTCAAAGAGCGAAAGTCATGAGAACAATAAGAGAAAAACTGAGAAAAATTAATAATTCAACAAGGTGAGAATAGTGTGCAAAACTGAGTAAACATGTGAGAAGAACAAAAGCTTCAAAAAATATATGAAAAATCACTGAATAAAATGCCTGAGCAGAATGCAACCCCATTTTCTGGAGCATTTCGAAAGTATTTAATGAGTTAATAGGAATAAAGCAGCGTCACTAAGCAAAATCACTGCAAAGGATTAATGCTCGAATAGTTTTATTATTGCTTCAATAATACTGTAAATGATTCATTACAAACAATAGATACATTGAGAGACAGTGAGATTAACACAATTATGACTGGAATTCCACATCTCCCCACCGTAGACTTGAATAATCTAAAACTCTGTTGCCCGTGCCTTTCTTGTACCGAGTGCAATTGAAGTGACTTGTGACGTTTATCCACGTGAGAGTCCATATAAAATCCAGTTGTTGTTGTAATTGCCTTGATTCCTGGAATCTGATTCTCCCCCTTGTGTTACTCTGTTAATTTCATGAACAAAGGCTTCTTACCCACTCGTTTTCCGGATTGAAAGCAATTTCCCTGCCCATTGACTGAATCGGTTTCCCTTCCTCTTGTTTTGCTATTCGGCCTCCCATTGATTGACCAGTGTTTCTGGGTTTAATTCTGCTCTCCTGACAGTTTCTGGAGCAACAATATATCTCCGTTAGTGTCCGAATCCTCAGACATTTCCCTAAATATCTAAACACCGCTTTGCACCACATTTCCAGAGTCGGCCTCATCCTCCCGCAACCGCTATACAACTGCGCAAAAAAAGCTCATATGGACTCCAACTGTAAACTCCGTTTCTCTCCAGAGATGCTTCCAGACCTGCTGCATTTCTTCCAGTATTTTATGTTTTTATTTCAGACTTACAGTATCCGCAATATTTTGCTTTTGTGCTACAACCTCTTAAGGTAAAGTTTGATTTGTCATAATCCCTCACCCAGCCCATGTCCCTTTCCTCCTTGGAATAATCCCTTTGCTGGTCCAACCGTTCCCCTGCTCGAATGTTACCCTTACAAACTCTCTTCTTCAGTTACGAGCGGACACTGTTAACTTTTATCAGACACTGGCAGGTCAGTCTCTGAAACACCACCATTCCCGTTGGTTTAAACAAACACTCATTTTTCCCCCACTTTTAAAGATCATCCTTTCTCTAATTCGCGCTTTCGGCTTTACATTTTAAAAGGAATGTTGTTCAGCCACGCTCTCTCGATTCCATTATATTAATGGAATCCCGAACTCCCCCACCAACACCAATAGTCTCAAAGCTGAGCCAAATATGATATTAGTCTGTCTCTCACTCACCTCTCTCTTCACCATCTAAAATTGTATATCAAATGACTCTCTCCGTGGACCTCCCACTCCGGGAGGGCAGCCTTCATGGAAATATTATAACTCCAAAAATTACCCCCGTCATTCCAGCTTCTCTGCAAAAGTTATGAAATTTTCTTAAAACTGGAGGAAGCCTATCACTCTCAAACTAAATTCAGTTGGTATATTCTCGATCATTTGACCAAAAGTTTAGATGTGTCCGCCCCTTTATTCGTTTGTCTCCCTTTCTAAATACGTTTGGACGTTTTATACTTTGTGGGAAGTAATATTAGGTGCAGTTTATTTTTCAGGAGACAGCACACATGACCTTCATGTCGCAACGCAGGGTGTCATTATGTTCATAACTAAAGAACTATTTTAACCAGTAATTTAACAAATACAACCAAAGGATATTTCATCATCTCCTTCAACTGCGCTCTGAATTTAGTTTGTGTCATTGCATAAATACAAGTGTTGGTGCAGCAACTTAGAAGCTGAAATAGAAATCCTATTTTCCCAATCATGTAATGTAGTCTTACAGAACTGAAGCCCAGCCATCTCAATTGGTAACCGACAGCGTAAAACAGAAAAACGGCCCATAGCACTATGAAATTCCCAGATATGGTAAACATCACAATGATAGATTTTTTCCGGTTCTGCATCTCAGGGTCATTTTGCTTCTCCTCACTGCGTGGGCTCCGGAGTCTCTTGCGGACTATGTTGGCAGCTATGATGTGTTTGACTGTTAAAATATTGAACAGTAGAACCAGCACAAATGGGGTCAATGGGGTGGACAAATAGTGGAGAAGTTCAATTATTCTCCAGAGCAGTGAAAAACGAACACTCGTTGTTACAACGCAAAACCAGAGATCATCGGCGAGCCGATATTCACTTGTATACATAAAGTACCAGAAAATGTTCTTAAGACAGCTCAGCACAGTCACAATTCCGATAAGTATAGATGCAATTTTCTCTTTGCAGTACCTGGCTTTCAGGTTCTGGCAACAAATGGCGACAAATCGATCAAAGGTAAATAGGACAGTGAACCAGACTGAACAATCTGTGGCTGCGTAAATGAGGACACCGTGGATATTACACACAGGAATGGACTTAAAGAAATAAAGTTTCACCCAATAAACAACAGGTATACGTCTCAATATCAGATCAAGGATAACGACCAATAGATCAGCCGAAGCCATGGCCACCAGGTAGTGAGTGACAGTTTTGCAGAGTCCGCACTTGCCCCGAGACAGAATCACCATTGCCACTAAGTTGACTGTATGGAAGGGAAATAAACAAGAAAATTAGACCAGAGTTTGCGAGCAAAAGCATCAGTTGACGGTGTTCAGGCAGAAAAGTGTACCCGTGTGAGTTAATTCATTGATGGATCGAATTAATAACTGTCATAAAGAGTGACAGCTCTTCATGCTCCAGAGAGACTCTACTGCAAAACAATCAGCAGTGAAATGCAGGATATAAATTCAAATGACAGGAACGTACTGCGACACATAGTAGAATATTAATTCAGAGGAGCAATAATACTCAACACAGATTAGAATTAAATTATATTTCCATTTTTCTTTGGGGGAGGCATTGGGAAATGGGACGAGTACTGACACGGGAAGAAAAATGGACGGGCAGATCCAGAGCTAGTTTCGCTTTTGCTAATTTGTGAATAAGGTGATGCAGTGGTGACATGAGTGCTCAAGTGACTGAGAGAAGATTCAGCAAAGGGGCCTGTTTCTGATCTCCACAACAATATCCTGCGTGAGAGAACGAGAAGGGGGCGGGGCGAGGTGGTGAGATGATCTTTCGTTAAGATGCGTGCCTTATTTTAGCGTAAACCAGCCATTTTAATATCAATATCCTGTAATTTTCATTGTAATAAGCTGAAAAAGTGAAATCGCGACTTTGTGCTAACTCTGAGATAAGTAAACATTTTGATGTTGTCAACCTTTTCCAACTCCCAACACAAAATATTATTCCAACGAGTCACTGATCATCAACCAATGAGTTCAGGAGCTGGAAATGCCTCACTTATGCTGGCAATTGAAGGATAAGTGAAAATAATCAGCAGTTAATTAGAAACCGCTTTAATTTATTGAGGGATGGGCAATAAATGCGGGCGAGCCAGCGACGCACATGCCTCATGAATGAATTTTAAAAAAGAAGCTGTTTTGCCAGCAGCCTTTTTTATGAGAGAATTGAAGTGATGTTGCAGCTGGAAAAGAAATACCATAGGCCTTGGACTCCCGCTCTGTCATAAATTATCCTTGACTGTTGAGTCTGTTTCAGTGAATGAGACTCCTGTAAAGACATCAAGATAAGAGTCATACCTCAAATATGGCTTTGACCGCAATTTGAACCATTGTGCTTAATTCGCTACAAAAAACGAAGTTGACCCTTCTCGCATTATTGGCAAATTATAATCCAATTAGTCATTTATAACAATTTGGTTCAGATGAGCTGACAACATCTGACAAGTATAAAAATGAGGGTTTCGTGAGCCACTTTTGAGCATGTTTTCCCGGATTGATAAACCAGAGGTTATCAGTTCAAGCTATCGGCTTGAGCAACCATTTAATAGTTCGGTCCCACTTTCAGTTAATTATTATAAACAAAGGTTTTTACCATTCAATTTTTTAACTGTCAATAAATGTTTTGCATTTATCATTTTGAAGTGTTAATTCTTAGTGTTTATAGAACCAGATGACTTAATTCACAGTTGGGGATTTATTGAATAGTTCAACCACGTTAAGCACCAACAATCAATTTCAAATTTTCAACACAGGATCGTGCTCCTGATCTCTATACAGTTATCCCGGGTTAGAGAGAGTAATCAGGACAGGTTCCTGTTCCTAATGCCCGAAACAGTTATCCTGGGTTACAGAGAGGATTCAGCATAGCTTTCTGCTCCTGATCTCTATGCAGTTTTCGTGAGTTAGAAAGAAGAACGACCAATTGAAAAGAAAATCATAAAATGAATCAATGGTTACATCAATCTGTATTGTTGTTAACTTACCAAATATTATCCAATTATTATGCTCTTTTGAACAAAAACTTCATGAACCAAAGTTTGGAACAATAAGAAACAAAATCGACTCACTTTAAGTAGGGTGATAATATGACTGGTAACATAAAATTTCAGACTTTATCAGACATGCAACGGTTGAATTATAAATCACCAGAGATGTATTTGGAAAAAAACATCTCCTTAATTCAGACGAACCCAGAAAAAGGACAGATTGCAGATAGGGAAGTGGAAGAAAAGAAGATTGAACAAGGCATTTCATTAATAATATTATATTTAGCGTTGGTGTTCATGTCTCAGTATTTGACAAATATCAATTTTCAATAGAAATATAAAAAATGCGCATCGAACACAACAAATTATTTCTGGTCTGGTATATATGTTCAGTTCATTTTTATAATAGGAACAACTGGATTTAATGACTTACATGGGTACTGACGGAATTGATGAGTGGACGGTGAATTAGAACGATAATCTAGTTAAACAGAGGTTATGGGATATAGGTGCTCGCAAAAGCAAGCAAAGGTTATCCAGGCAAAGGTGGTTTGTGAACTAAAGCTGGATATGAAACCTTATCGGATGCACCAAAAGCAAGGATGTGATGCCATTGCTTTAAAACACAGTAATACAGTGAGGGTGCACAGAGTTAATAAACATTTACAGAGACTTACAAAAAACACCGGCAACAGCGAGGAGTGGATAGTATATTTCCTCGATCTTCTCGAGAACCCGCAGTATCCGAGTATTCAATGGGACTGTCGGTTTCTGAGAACATGATGAACACTCATGCATTTTTCCCGTGTGTTCCACTCTGTGTTTCAGGCCAAACGTCGTCTTGTTCAAGGAGAGAATACTGAAAGGAGTCCCTTATTTATTGTGAAGAGAAACTCCCCGGTGAGACAGGCTGGTACCAGGGAGACTGGGATTGTTCACAGTGATCAAACAAACAGATTGTGTAAGATCAGCAGTGTCAAAAGTTCTGTACTCAAAGATCTCTTAATCTTACAAATAACATTAACAACTGATCTAACGTCTGTCACTGCGAAAGTGAAGTCCTAATACATGCAAATCTCTGTTTGCAAATTTTCTGCATGATTTCACTCATAGTTCTTAAGTCGTGGTCATTATCGGGGTCAGTTGGATGTGGGAGTAACAAGGACTAGACTCCCAAAAGTTCGGGTCAGATTATTAAATATTCCTGGGTAATGATGTTTCAGGAAGCATAGTGAAGGAAGGAAAGGAGGAGGCGGGGAGTTAAATCAGAATAGTATTACAGAGCTGGAGGGGGAAGATATCATAGTTTCACAAAATCATAGGAAGTCACAAGTCGTCGGGGGCCATTCGGACCAACCAGTTTGTACTGAGAGAAAAGGTGCAATCTTCCACAGCCCTGCTGGTCACAATTCTCCAAGTGCGCATGCATTTTAAATGCAGTGAGACTTTCTACCTCTACCAAACCGTCAGGTCCCTGGTTACTGGTCCCTGTTACCCACTGGGTGAAATGTTTTCCTGCTATTCCTTCTAATCCCTTACCAATTATTTTAAATCTTTGGTTAGAATACTCAGCTGTGGTAAATAGGGCAATAGGTCACACACACCCCTCCATCTGCTTCTTCTGTTCTTCTTCAACCCATCCAATCTTTCCGCACTTACTACATTTCCAGTCCTGGCAATGTCTTCATTGCCAGGACCTGTGCACTCGCTCCTGTAGAATTACATCTTTCCTGTCATGTGGTGACCCGAACTGTGAACAGTGCTGTCGGTATATTGGAGCGAGAGCTCAACACGCTCTTCGTAAGTAGCCGCTCCCTGCTCTCATATTCTATACTTGGACAAACAGAGGAACACATCATATACCGATCTAACCATGTTATCTCTGTGTAAGTGTCTGTGGAAATACACTCAAAAGTCCCCCTGTCCTTTCACATGATTCAATATTTATTGTGTGTTTCCTTGCTTTTTGTACTCCCCAAAATACATTTTTTCCAGATTAAATTCTATTTTCACCTTTCTTCCCAACTCACCGATTCTTTTATATCTTTATATTCCTGCAGTTTGATTGTTTTATTTCATTTATGGGAATTTATTGCCCATGCCTCATTATCTGAGTGGCTTGCTCGGCCGCTGCGGAGAGCTTTAGTTCTGGAGTCCCGTGTCGGCCAGGCCAGGTAACCCAGAGCAGATTTCTTTCTGACGAGAATTATTTCATGATCATCATTTGTCCTTTCTAAAATTCCAGATTTTCATGGAATTCAAATATCAGAGGCTGCCGTGCTGCGACTCGAACCCAGGCCACCAGAGCGTTATCCTTTGTTTTCTGGATTACGTACGACTGGATGACAGCACCACTGCCTCTTCCCTATAAAACACATGACCAATTTATGTGTCATCGTCTTCATCACATCGGAAAATTTGACTCTAAACTGGGGATATCGACGACAAAAACAAGGGGGTCCGATACTAAGCTTGGTGAAACATTTCTGGTCGCAGTTTACATTCGCGAAAAGAGGACACACCAGTCATTCATTAATCTTTGCTCTTGTCGATGATTCAATCATGGATCCGATTGCTACTGTTCTCTGCAGCCCTTTGGGTTCCTTTTTGACGAGCCTACAATGTGGAACGTTGTCAAAAGCCTTGCTAAAATTCACATCCACCGTGCTGTCCATGGTACCTTATTTCTCACCCCCATAAAACAATCAATTGAGTTTGTCGGAATTGTCCTCCGTTTAATAAATCTATAATGTATTTCCTTGACTTCAAATTCTTCCATACTTCCGTTCTTAGTATCTATATTTCATCTAATAATTTGTTATCTCAGTCCTTGAGTTTACTTATCAACAGACACTTGTGAATACAACTGCAAATATATCACTTTGGACTCCTCCGTCGGTCCCAAAGATCATATTTTAGGTCTCGAACAGAGTAGCCCCGGACTGGCAACTCACCTCACCCGGGCAGGCAGACACCGCTCCTGGCACCTGACTGTTCCCTCGACGCCCACCGAATGGCTGAAACCCCATCCACTTCCGACGAGTCCATCTCGCCAACCCAAATTCTAATCCCTGACCAGACTCTTCTAGTCTTGAAATTGGATCTGTAAATTCATCTGCTTTACGGCAACAGGTGCCTCTAAAAGGTGGGCGTGACGTCCTTCCATCCGATTCTGCAGAGCTGGACTGAAGGCCTCAGGAATGAGCTGACCTGCACAGTGCTGGGTTGCCTGAGTGGGATGATCTGGCGATACAGAATCAGAAAAATATCCGTTGTCAGGATGTAAGAGCAAAGTGACAATCTGACCCTGATTTCCAGGAGAATGTCAGGCCACATTGTTTCGATTCCCTCATCATTCGCTTCTCCCCGTTTTCCTTTCATTCCTGTAAAAGTCGATACGCTGAAAAAGGGAGGCGAGGAAAGGTTTGGGAAATCCAGAAGTTTCGATTTCATTTGTGAAATCTGTCTCTTTTCAGAGATCTTGATTTGATTATCATTCCAGTATAACTTAGATGAAGTCTTTCAATTGTCTCCTCGATTTTAGTAAGGTGCACGCAGTGACTCAACGCTTTGCGTTTAAGCTCCATTTGCCTCTGCATCTCCTGAACATTTTCGTCAAACCAATTGGTGTTTCCTGATGAAGAGATTAAATAGCTGTCCGCTGCTGCTCGCCATGATGGAGTTGAGGATAGACCAGGCACTCTGGGCACACGGTAACTGCTGGTGGCTGGAGGTGGAGAGGCAGGCACTGAAGCGTTGAGAGAGTCGGGCCACCTTGCTGGAATTTGAGGCCGCCAATGCTCCTTTTCTTGCCGCACCAAGCTGGTGCAGATTGTAGGTGGGTTGAAGTGGTGAATAGTCTAACAGTCTTCGATACCTGTCATGGTGCAGGTGACGTGCATATCTCAGGGATCTCTTGCTCCAATTATGGTGAAGTTGAGTGAGTTCCATTGTTTGGGTCGTTGATAATCCAGTGAGGTTTCATATTTGTCTCACTGGTGGAACGGGGTGTTGGGTGTTCTGGGCAATTCGGCAGAAGGAGGATATTGTCAGAGTTTGCATTCCCATTCCTTCCTTGCCCATCATGCCCATCCAGAGATTAACGCTATTTTGGTTTTGGTACTGAAATCTCTGAGGAGGTTCAGTTTGTCACCTGTTGATTCTCGCGTTAGGGGTTGCTCACAATGGGTAGAATCATTTCTTATTCCCGTTTATTGTCTCAAGTGCAGCAAAATACGTGCCGGTGACAGCGACAAGATGATTCTTCACTATGGGGAGCCGGGCAATCATGATAAGCTCCCATAACCCAGAGAAAGATTGACTGAAGCGTCGGATAAGTTGATTTCTGATGGTGAAGACGACCGCATGGAGGCAACGTTCAGCTTAGGGAAGGCCTTCCCGGAAAAAAGGCCGCCCTCCATTATTTCTGTCAGCTGGCCTTTTCGTGTGCACACCAAGTTACAATTCGGACAGCAATGTCCGGGTTGAGGAGCCTGATTTCCTGAGCTATGATGATGAGATGATGATCAGGTCACTGTTGAGATTGTCTCAGAGTGCCCTGACGTTCCAACTGCCAAGCTTCATTTTGAGTGGATGACACTCTTGCTTAACTCAGGGTTCCGCACGGTATCGGCAAAGCAGAGACTTGTTTCAATGGCAAAGGACTTCCAAGACAATTCGAGGCCAGATTCTTTGAGGCAATAACACATTCTTTGTCAGTTGATAGGCATTTATGTAAAAAGAAAGGTCGCAACAGAGTGAAGCTGAAAAATCGGTCGAAATAATAGCGAGGCACAGAATGAGCAAGAGACTGGTTTTTCTCGTTTATCGCAGTGGTGAGGGAAGGGCAGTCAACTCACCCAATATTTTTAAAATATAGCCGAAGATCCGCAATACAGAGAGAGAATTTTGATCTTATAGAACCTTCTATTCTTCAGTGAAAAACATCTTCTTGAGTGCGAGAGGAGCGCAAGAATTTGAAGTAAACTTTGGAAGATAATATGGATCTAGATTTGTCCACAATTGACAGATGAGTAAATGATAAAATCAATGGAGCAGATGCCGGATAGAAGCAGAGCATTACGGTTCTCTAGAGTATTCCAATGCAGAGACACAGTCTAGGCCCAGTGACGTGCAGGAATTTGAAGCCAGGGTTCAGAGAATTTCGGCAGCAAAGTCTTTTCCACATCTTGATCTGAGCTCACAAGCTAGGTCAGGTGAGGGGCTTTGAATTATCAGAGAGAGATTGTTTATACTCAGAGTTAACCTGAAGTTTGTGTTAAACTGCCTTCACTGTTAAAATCAGGGGAACTCAGTCAGCAGCATTGAGAAGTTAAATCAGAGAAAGAGGAATGTCTGGCAGCAGATGGTCACGGAAGGAAGGACATAAGTCTGGAGATCGAATTGAATGGAAACTCCATCACAGCTCAAAATCAGCAGCTCTTCAGGCAGCTGGAGGTAGAGACACATCACACAATCCACAGTGCAAGAAACAAACGGTGGGTGGAATCAATGCAGGATTCCAGCAAATCGTTGACAACAATGTCAAATGTGTTTTCCTCATCGCTGTCAAGTCGGTTTGTGGCCGAAGTACTCAATAACTCATCCTCAGAGAGACAAGAATGTAGTGGGGTGGGGGAGGGGAGGCGGGGGGTGGGGGGTGGTGGGGCGGGGGTGGGGGGGCGGGGGGTGAAGGGGGGGCGGGGGGGAGTGGATATAAAGGAAAGAGAGTGAGTCGGTGACCACTGGAGAGAACAGCTTAAATAACCTCTTCACCAAAATTCTGTCTTCGACTCAAACGTGCTCCACTCCATTCCTCAACAATCTCCCATTAAGCACTACCCTAGTCTGGATCGGAATAGGAAAAGTCACCCTGACAAACCAATTACTGTTCATGAACAATTACTTCTGACAAGATTTGAGCAAGGTTAACTGTGATGTTTTGTGATCCATCCTCAGAATAAAAGGAATTATGAAAAATATAGAAAGATTATTGAAGAACACCAAATCCCACACGTCGACTAACTTAATTCGAGCCATTTGTTAATGAACGACATGTTTCAATTCCTGTCTGAATTTAGACGAGGCATTGCATAGATAAATGTACTTGTACATGAACTCAAAGACAGAAGCATGTATCCAGCGTGCTGCATGATGGTGATTGTGTTCTGTGCATAGAAATTGAGTGCCCACAAATTGTGCACACAGCATCCGTAACAATATAAAGCAACTGTCGATGGCCAGCAGTGATGACCGATTTCTTCCGTTCTCCATCTCTAGATCATTAAGATCCTCACTTCTGTTACTTCCTTTTCGTATCCTCTTCGTTCTATTGTCCGGTACAATGTCCTTCATGGCAAAGCATTAAGCAGAATAATCAACATCGACGGGGCAAATGGTGTTAAGGTGAAGTCATAGAGTCATAGAAGTTTACAGCATGGAAACAGGCCCTTCGGCCCAACTTGTCCATGCCGCCCATTCTCTTTTAAAACCCCTAAGCTAATCCTAATTGCCCACATTTGGCCCATATCGCTCTATACCCATCGTACCCATGTAACTATCTAAATGCTTTTTAAAAGACAAAATTGTACCCGCCTCTACTACTACCTCTGGCAGCTTGTTGCAGCTACTCACCACCCTCTGTGTGAAAGAATTGCTCCTCTGGGCACTTTTGTATCTCTCCCCTCTCACCTTAAACATATGCCTTCGAGTTTTAGACTCCCCTTCCTTTGGGAAAAGATATTGACTATCTAGCTGATCTGTGCCCCTCATTATTTTATAAACCTCTATAAGATCACCCCTCAGCCTCCTAGGCTCCAGAGAAAAATGTCCCAGTCTATCCAGCCTCTCCTTATAACTCAATCCATCAAGTCCCGGTAGCATCCTATCTTTTCTGCACTCTTTATAGTTTAATAATACCCTTTCTATAATAGGGTGACCAGAATTGCACACAGTATTCCAAGTGTGGCCTTGCCAATGTCTTGTACAACTTCAACAAGACATTCCAACTCCTGTATTCAATGTTCTGACCGATGAAACCAAGCATGCCGAACGCCTTCTTCACCATCCTGTCCACCTGTGACTCCACTTTCAAGGAGCTATGAACATATACCCCTAGATCTCTTTGTTCTATAACTCTCGCCAACACCCTACCATTAACCGAGTAAGTCCTGCCCTGGTTCAATCCACCAAAGTGCATCACCTTGCATTTGTCAAAATTAAACTCCATCTGCCATTCGTCAGTCCACTGGCCCAATTGATCAAGATTCCATTGCAATTGGAGAAAACGTTCTTCACCATCCACTATGCCACTAATCTGCAAACTTACTAACCATGCCTCCTATATTCTCATCCAAATCATTAATATAAATGACAAATAACAGTGGGCCCAGTACTGATCCCTGAGGCACACCACTGGTCACAGGCCTCCAGTTTGTAAAACAATTATCTACAACCACCCTCTGGCTTCTGTCAAGAAGCCAATTTTGTATCCATTTAGCTACCTCACCCTGAATTCCATGAGGTTTAACCTTATGCAACATCCTCCCATATGGTACCTTGTCAAAGGCCAAAGTCAAAGGAGAAATATGCTAGCCAGGCGGTAAACTGGAGAGGCAGCCATCTCCAAGTGCTCATTTTCAAGGTAAGTGGGGATGTTTTCCGCAAAGCTCAGTCCAAAGACAGTCGCTATAACGAAGTTCTTTCAGTGCCATATTTTTTCTGGCAACCTCTGCCAACGAATGGCGATGAATCGATCAAAGGTGAAAGAGATAGTGAACCAGACAGAGCAATCAATGACTGTGAAAACCTGAGCAATGTTGAAACTATAAGCGGGTGTGTACTCCAAGAATGAAAATAAGAAATATAATTAATCTCATGAAATATTACATCGTATATTATCACCAGTAGATCTGCCAATGCAATGGCCACCAGGTAACGAGTGATAAATTTAGAAAGACTGCACCTTCCAGGGAGAGAGTCACAATTGCCAATAGACAAGCGCCGCAAGAAAACGAAAATAAAAGGGAAATTCATGATACAATTCACTGTTTGAGAATAATTAGCCGGAAATGACCTCATTTCCACGTACACTGACATAGATATAGATTGCCATGTATTCATATTATGTTTCCTCCTATTTAACGTTCTATTGCTCATTCTGTTTGTGTGGCAATGCTACAAATTGGGAAATCAACATGATTATTGCAAGATGTGAACCAGCAAGTAATATCAAATAACTTAACTTATTCCAGCCCACTCTATAGAAATGATTATTGATTACGTAAATCCCGCACAAAAAACTGTTGCTGAAATATAGCATTAGGTCATGTGGGCATTATTACACATTATGATGTGTGTTTCCTCCAGTACACATCCTGGGAAACGTGTTGAACAACGAGAATGCAAATCAGTTGAATAATATTCTCCCTTGTCAGGTAAAGTAAAGCTGTAATTATAAACGCAGATTTTTTTATTCATGCTCATGCACAATATTCATTTCAAAAGCCAATTGCGGTGTTGGGGGTGTGGGTGGTGATAAAGGTGCTCAAGGTTCGCCTGGGGCACATGATGCTCTTCGACCGGCACTGAGATAAGCGAAGATGACGACGGCGTGGATCGGGAGTGTGTAATGGTGTAAACGGATGATAACAATGTGGCTTCGCATTTTGCAGTTCCCTGCGTGTTCGTTTCATTGCTAGTTTTGGAAGTAAACTTCAAGGAATATGAAAACGCGGGAGTACCGGATTGCCTCGGATTTGAACGCACGCGAGCAGAGCACAGTGGATCAACAATCCATCGTGTTAACCTCGAAGCCACCCTACCAGGTAACTGCACTAATGAAAAAAGCACGTTCTCTGAACAATCACTCCCAGTACCATCGCATCCCGACAGTGCAGAAGGGAGCCTTTTGGGCTTATGCAGTCTGCCGGGACCCCAAAAAAGCATTTTATCCAGGCTTACGCCGCAACCCGACGCATTTACCATAGCTAATCGACTTATCCTACACATCTATGGACACGAAGGGGCAACTTAGCATGGCCAATCTACCCTGTACATCTTTTGGACTGTGGAAGGATATCGGGTGCACGGCTGAGAGACAGCTGCGCCAACCACTGTGTCACCGTGCCGCCCTCAATCAACGCAACGGAATAACGCTACAATGTCTGTGTTTTGGGAATCGCACCGATGGAGACGGATCCAAATCTGTCATTGCCCCGCTGGGATTTGAATCACCCAATAGCAACAAGCGCTTATGCCATCAAAAGCCAGATCGGTCTCAGGATCAGTAACTTTCTACATGTAGATTCAATTTTTCTGCTTAGGTCTTCATATCTTCTTTCTCATTGCCCAAACCACCTGTTTACAAATTCTGCCAGATTGCTGATGACGTTTCCCTTTTACAATTTCGTCAATGAACGCCAATTTCACAGCTTCCCATCAAATCACCTGCTAAACACTTCAATCACACAAGATTAAACTCTAATTCAGCTTAAACATGGGTGTTGCAACTGGTGAAGACTCAGCAATCAACGAATCAGATGATTTAAATTAATTTCCGTTGATGAGGACAAAAACCCGATTTGGGGATTTCCCAGGATTTTCACAGTCCACATCTTTGAGGGGGAGGAGTAATCTCCAACCCCTCACTCAATTCACCCAGTTAATTTCCAGTTCTGTTCTGGCTCCACTTTGGGAGCATCTATTCCATCATTTCATCCCCTTTTGCAGGAGGGCAGTTCATTCTATATTATTAGCACGCTGATTAATTACGCACATTGTCCGAAAATTACTGTGTATTAAATCATCATACTTCTCTGAATTTGAAAGACTTTCCTGCTCTCCCTTTCCCCGTATCCACCTTGTGGATAACTCTTATTTCTCCCCATTGTTCAGCTGTTCATAGAGTTCATAGAGATTGACAAAAACGGTCGATGAAGGAAGGGCCGTGGATGTCGTCTATATGGATTGCAGTAATGCATTTGACAAAGTCCCACATGCAGGTTGGTTAAGAAGGTTAAGGCTCATGGGATACAAGGAGAAGTGGCTAGATGGGTGGAGAACTGGCTTGGCCATAGGAGACAGAGGGTAGTGGTCGAAGGGTCTTTTTCCGGCTGGAGGTCTGTGACCAGTGGTGTTCCGCAGGGCTCTGTACTGGGACCTCTGCTATTTGTGATATATATAAATGATTTGGAAGAAGGTGTAACTGGTGTTATCAGCAAGTTTGCGGATGACACGAAGATGGCTGGAATTGCGGATAGCGAAGAGCATTGTCGGGCAATACAGCAGGATATAGATAGGCTGGAAAATTGGGCGGAGAGGTGGCAGATGGAGTTTAATCTGGATAAATGCGAAGTGATGCATTTTGGAAGAAATAATGTAGGGAGGAGTTATACAATAAATGGCAGAGTCATCAGGAGTATAGAAACACAGAGGGACCGAGGTGTGCAAGTCCACAAATCCTTGAAGGTGGCAACACAGGTGGAGAAGGTGGTGAAGAAGGCATATGGTATGCTTGCCTTTATAGGACGGGGTATAGAGTATAAAAGCTGGAGTCTGATGATGCAGCTGTATAGAACGCTGGTTAGGCCACATTTGGAGTACTGCGTCCAGTTCTGGTCGCCGCACTACCAGAAGGATGTGGAGGCATTGGAGAGAGTGCAGAGAAGGTTTACCAGGATGTTGCCTGGTATGGAGGGTCTTAGCTATGAGGAGAGATTGGGTAGACTGGGGTTGTTCTCCTTGGAAAGACGGAGAATGAGGGGAGATCTAATAGAGGTATACAAGATTATGAAGGGTATTGATAGGGTGAACAGTGGGAAGCTTTTTCCCAGGTCGGAGGTGACGATCACGAGGGGTCACGGGCTCAAGCTGAGAGGGGCGAAGTATAACTCAGACATCAGAGGGACGTTTTTTACACAGAGGGTGGTGGGGGCCTGGAATGTGCTGCCAAGTAGGGTGGTGGAGGCAGGCACACTGACATCGTTTAAGACTTACCTGGATAGTCACATGAGCAGCCTGGGAATGGAGGGATACAAACGATTGGTCCATTTGGACCAAGGAGCGGCACAGGCTTGGAGGGCCGAAGGGCCTGTTTCCGGTGCTGTACTGTTCTTTGTTCTTTGTTCATTGTTCTTATCACCATGGGAAATTGTGAACACATCAATAACAGCAACAGTAGCTTGTAATAATATAACACTTTTAACATCGTGAGATGCTTTAATGAATTTCACAAGAACATTCTCAAACACAATTTGACATTGAACCACCTCAGAAGATGTCAGGACAGATGGAGGAACATTTGATCAAAGAGAGACATATGTTCGATACTGCAAAAAGTGGCCTTTCAGCCTGTCGTGGCTCTCTTCAAGAAAAAATATCATTAATATAATCGGCTAAATAGTGAAATATGGGCAATATGAGCACTCAGATCCTGCGTGGACGAGCTGGCGGGGGTATTCGCAGACATCTTCAGCCTCTCTTTACAACAATCTGATGTCCCTACCAGCTTCAAAAGGGCCATCATCCCGGTATCTAAGAAATGCCAAGCAGAGGCTCCAGAAGGATATAGATAGGCTGGAAATTTGGGCAAAGAAATGGCAGATGGAGTTCAATCCAGATGAATGCGAAGTGATGCATTTTGGTAGAACTAACGTAGGGGGGAGCTATACGATAAATGGCAGAACCATAAAGGGTGTAGATACGCAGAGGGACCTGGGTGTGCAAGTCCACAGATCCTTGAAGGTGACGTCACAGGTGGAGAAGGTGATGAATAAGGCATATGGCATGTTTGCCTTTATAGGACGGGGCATAGAGTATAAAAGCTGGGGTCTGATGTTGCAGTTGTATATGACGTTGGTTCGACCGCATTTGGAACACTGCGCCCAGTTCTGGTCGCCACACTACCGGAAGGACGTGGCGGCTTTAGAGAGAGTGCAGAGGAGGTTTACCAGGATGTTGCCTGGTATGGAAGGGCTTAGTTATGAGGAGAGATTGGGTAAACTGGGGTTGTTCTCACTGGAAAGACGGAGGATGAGGGGTGCCCTAATAGAGTGTATAAAATTATGAAAGGCATAGATAGGGTGAACGGTGGGAAGCTTTTTCCCAGATCGGTGGTGACGTTCACGAGGGGTCATAGGTTCCAGGTGAGGTGGGGGGGGGGAGGGGGGAGGTTTAACACGGATATCAGAAGGACGTATTTTACACAGAGGGTGGTAGGGGCCTGGAATGCGCTGCCGGGCAAGGTGGTGGAGGCGGACACACTGGGAACGTTTAAGACTTATCTAGATAGCCACATGAACGGAGTGGGAATGGAGGGATACAAAAGAATGGTCTAGTTTGGACCAGGGAGCGGCGCGGGCTTGGAGGGCCGAAGGGCCTGTTCCTGTGCTGTATTGTTCTTTCTTCTTTGTTCTTTGATTTTGATCCGATGGCTCTACCTCCCATCATTATGAAGTGCTCTGAAAGGTTTGCCATGGCACCAATCAATTCCAGCCTCCCTGATTGCCTGAATCCACTATAGTTCGCCTACCACCGCAACAGCTCCACAGCTGACGCCATCTCCCCTGCACTCAACCCTGGAACACCTGGATAACAAAGGCACCTCTGTCAGAGTCCTATTTCTTGACTGCAGTTCAGGCTTCAACACCATTATTCCTATGAAACTTGTCTCCAAACTCCGTGGCCTGGGACTCGGCTCCTCCTTCTGCGACTGGATCCTGACTTCCTAACCCACAGATCGCAATCAGTAAAGATAGGCTACAGCACCTCCTCCATGAACATCCTAAACACCAGTGCCCCACAAGGCTGTGTCCTAAGCCTCCTAGTATACTCCTTGAACACTTATGACTGTGTGGCGAAATTCCCCTCCAACTCGATTATCACGTTTGCTGATGATACCACCGTAATGGGGCGGATCTCAAACAATGACGAGACGGAGGAATGAGATAGAGAATCTGGTGAACTGGTATGATAACAATAATCTCTCCTTCAATGTCAGCAAAATGAAGGAGATTGTCATCTGCTTCAGGAACCATGGCAGAGAACATGCCCCTGTCTACATCAATACAAACGAACTATAAATGGTCGAAAGCTTCAGGTTTTTATGAGTCCGGATCACCAACAGCTTATCCTGGTCCCTCCATCCAACACCATAGTTGAGAAAGCCCACCAACGCGTTTGCTTTCTCAGAAGACTAAGGAAATTTGGCATGTCCGCTGCCACTATCATCACCTTTTACACATGCGCCATAGAAAGCATTCGTTCTGATTGTATCACAGCTTGATATGGTTCCTGCTCTGCCCAGGAACGCAAGAAACTGCAAAGTGTCGTGAATGAAGCCCAGTCCGCCACACAAACCAGACCCTCATCCATTGACTCTGTCTGCACTTCCTGCTGGTAAAGCAGCCAGCATAATCAAGGACCTCACGCACCCCAGACATACTCTCTTCCACCTTCTCCCTTTGGGAAAAAGATATAAAAGTCTGAGGTCAAGTACCAACCCACTCAAGAACAGCTTCATCCCTGTTACCATCGGACTTTTGAATGGACATACCTCGCACTAAGCTGGTCTTTCGCTGCACCTTAGCTATGACTGGAGCACTACATTCTACTCTCTCTCCTTTTCATGTCTGTACAGCATGCAAGAAACAATACTTTCCACTCTATTCTATTACACGTGACAATAATAAATCAAATCAAATCAAATCCAATCAAAATTAATGTTTGGAATAACCTGGAGAGGAAATGGTGAAAACGTTTTGAAAAAATCAGAGCGAAAACGTGTGAAAATAGTGTAGAAAGTCAAAGAGTGAAAGTTATGAGAACAAGAGGAGAAAGATTGAGAAAAATTAATAATGCAACAATGTGAGAATAGTGTGTAAAACTGAGTAACATGTGACAAGAAACAAAAGCTTCGAAAAATATATGGAAAATCACAGAATGAAATATCTGAGTAGAATGTGAGATATTATAACGCACAAAACGGCAACCCCATTCTCTGGAGTAACAGCATCTCGAAAGTATTTACTTAGTCAATAGGAATAAGGCAGCGTCACTAACCAAAATCACTGAGAAAGATTAATGCTCGACTCGAGTAGTTTTATTATAGCTTCAATAATACTGTAAATGATCCATGACAAACAATAGATACATTGAGATACAATGAGATTAACACACTCATGACTGGAATTCCACATTCTACCCTCCGTAAACTTGAAGAATCTAAAACTCTGCTGCCAGTGTCCTTTCTTGTACCGAGTGCAGTTGAAAACATCATTCTGGCGATCCCTATTGTTTCTCTCTGCGAATGAACGCCTGCATTTTGAAATTCTCATTCCTGTTTTCAAATCCTTCCCTGGCCTCTCAATTCTATTTTTTCAAACCCTTCCATCCTCACAAACTTCACAGATATTTCTGCGCATCTAATTCTGACCTCTTGAACAGCTTTAATTTAATTGCTCCACATTAATTGGTGGCCGTGTTTAACGTCCGCACGGTCCTCAGTTCTGGAAATCCCTCAATAAAATGTCTGTTTCTCTATCTCCCTTCCTATGATAGACGGTGGAGATCCTCCCGCTTTAATCCAGCTATTGTCTGTCTGATCTAATGTCGCCTTATGTCTCCAGATGTCATTTTTTGTGCAATGAGCTGGTGAAGTGACTTGTGAAGTTTATCCATGTGAAAGACGACATAAACTCCAGTTGTTGTTGTAACTGCCTTGAATCCTGGAATCTGTATCTCCCCCTTGCGTTACTCTGTTAATTTCATGAGCAAAGGCTTCTTACCTAGTCCTTTCGGGGACTGAAAGCAACTTCCCTGCCCATTCGCTGAATCGGTTTTCTTTCCTCTGGTTTTGGTCATCGGCCTCCCGTTGATTGATCAGTGGTTCTAACTTTAATTCTATTCTTCTGACAGTTTCTGGAGCAACAATATATCTCCGTTAATCTCCGGATCCCCAGTCATTTCCCGTCTTGCACCATCTGTCCAGAATCAGCCCCACCCTCCCGCAACCGCTGAACAACTGTGCAAAGAAAGCTCATATGGACTCCAAATGTTAACTCTGTTTCTCTCCACAGATGCTTCCGGACCTGCTGCATTTCTTCCAGTATTTTCTGTTCTTATTTCAGACTTAAAGTCTCCGCAATATTTTGCTTTTGTGCTACAACCCACTAAGGTAAAGTTTGATTTGCCATATTCCCTCACCCTGTCCATGTTCCTTTTCTCCAGTGGAATAATACGTTTCCTGGTCCAACCGTTCCCCGACTCGATATGAAAACCGTACAAACCCGCTTCTTCACTTACCAGCCGACACTGTTAACCTTTATCAGACCCTGGCAGGTCAGTCTCTGAAACACCACCATTGTCGTTGCTTTCAACATACACTCATTTTTCCTCACTTTTAAAGATAATCCTTTCTCTAATTCGCACTTTCTCCTTTACATGTTGAAAGAAATGTTTTTCAGCCAGGCTCTCTCGATTCTATTATAATAATAGACTTCCGACCACCCCCTCCGTCCTGCATCAACATCAATAGTCTCAAAGCGGAGCCAAACATTATCTCAGTCAGCCTCTCATCCACCTCTCCCTTCACCATCTAAAATTGTATAGCCAATGACTCACTCTGTGGATCTCCCACTCCGGCTGGGCAGTCCTCATGGAAATATTGTAACTCTAAAAAATACCCCCGCCTTTCCGGCTTCTCCGCAAAAGTTATGAAGCTTTCTTAAAATTGGAGGAAGCCAGGTGCGCTGCTATCACTCCCAAACTAAAATTCAGTTGGCATATTCTCGATTATTTGCCCAAATATATATATATCCCCATTCCTTTATGCATTTGTCTCCCTCTCCAAATACATTTGGACGTTTTATAAGTTTTGGGAAGTAATATTACCTGTAGTTAATTTTTGAGGATGCAGCCCACACAACCTTGCTGTCACAAAGCAGGGAGTCATTATATTCATACTACAGAGCTAGTATAAACAGTAATTTAACGAATGGAACCAAAGGGTATTTCAGCATCTCCTTCAACTGCGCTCTGAATTTAGTTTGTGTCACTGCATAAATACACGTTTTGGTGCAGCAACTACAAATCCTATTTTCCCAATCATCTAATGTGGTCTGAAAGAACTGAAGCCCAACCCTCTCAATTGGTCACCGACAGTGTAAAACCGGAAAATGGCCCATAGCACTATAAAATTCCCAGATATGGTCAACATTACAATGATAGATTTCCCGGTTCTGCATCTCGGGATCATTTTGTTTCTCCCCACTGCGTGGGCCCCGGAGTCTCTCGCGGATTATGTTGGCAGCTACGATGTGTTTGACAGTTAAATTATTGAACAGTAGAGCCAGCAAAAATGGGGTAACTGGGTGGACAAATCGTGGAGAATTTCAATTATTCTCCAGAGCAAGGAAAAAAGAACACTGGTTGTTACAACTCAAAACCAGAGACCATTGGCCAGCCGATATTCACTTGCATACATAAAGTACCAGAAAATGTTCTTAAGACAAGTCAGCAGTCACTATTCCTATAAGTATAGATGCCGTTTTCTCTTTGCAGTATCTGACTCTCAGCTTCTCGCAACAAATGGCTACTAATTGATCAAAGGTAAATTGGACAGTGAACCAGACTTAACAATCTTAACAATGAGGACACCGCGGATATTACACATAGGAATAGACTTAACGAAATAAAGCTCCACCCAATAAACTATAGGTATACGTCTCAGTATCAGATCAAAGATAACGACCAGTCGATCAGCCGAAGCCATGGCCACCAGGTAGTGAATGACAGTTTTGCAGAGTCCACACGTGCCCGAGACAGAATCACCATTGCCACTAAGCTGACTGCATGGACGGGAAATAAACAAGAAAATTAGACCAGAGTTTGCGAGCAAAAGCAGCAGTTTGACAGTGTTCCGGTTGAAATGTGAATCTTTGTGACTTAATTCATTGATGGATCGAATTAATAACTGTCATAAAGAGTGACAGCTCTTTATGCTCTCGACGGACTCTACTCTAAAACAATTAGCAGTGATGTACAGAATATACATGCAAATGACAGGAACGTACTGCGGCACATAAGGAAATTAATAATTCATAGGAGAAATAATACATCAACACAGGTTAGATTCAAATACCTTTTCCTTTTTTTTGTTGGGGGAGGCATTGGTAAATCGGACGAGGAACGACACGGGAAGAAAATTGGACAGAAAGACTCAACGTATTTTGGCTTTTGCTAAGTAATGAATAAGAAGATACAGTGATGATGTCAGTTCCCAAGCAAATGAGAGAGGAATCAGGAGAGGGTCCGGTTTCTCATCTCCACACCATTATCCCGGATGAGAGAATGACAAGGGGGAGGGGCGAGGGATGGGGTGGCCTTAAGTTAAAATAGGTGCCTTATGTTAGCGTAAATCATCCTTTTTAACATCAGTGTCCTGTAATTTTCATTGTAATAAGTTAGAATCATAGAAATCATAGAAACCCTACAGTGCAGAAGGAGGCCATTCGGCCCATCGAGTCTGCACCGACCACAATCCCACCCAGGCCCTGCCCCCACATATTTTACCCACTAATCCCTCTAACCTACGCATCTCAGGACTCTAAGGGGCAATTTTTAACCTGGCCAATCAACCTAACCCGCACATCTTTGGACTGTGGGAGGAAACCGGAGCACCCGGAGGAAACCCACGCAGACACGAGGAGAATGTGCAAACTCCACACAGACTGTGACGCGAGCCGGGAACCGAACCCGGGACCCTGGAGCTGTGAAGCAGCAGTGCTAACCACTGTGCTACCGTGCCGCCCAGTTGAAAAGGTGAAAGCGCGATTTCGTGCTAACACTGAGATAAGCAAGCATTTTGATGCTGTTAACCTTTTGCAACTGCCAACAGAGAATACTATTCCTAAGCAATCACTGATCATCGACGGATGATTTCATTTGAATGAACCTCACTTATTCTGGCAATTGAAGGATAAGTAAATAATAATCAGTGGTTAATTAGAAATCGCTTTATTTTATTTAGGGATGGGCAATAAATGCTGGCCAGCCAGCGACGCACATGTCTCACGAATGAATAAAAGAAAAAAAGCTGTTTCGCCATCAGCCTTTTTTGTGAGAGACCTGAAGTGATGTAACAGCTGGAAAATAAATAGCATTAACCTTGGATCCCGCCTCATAGGGAACAGAAATTCTCCTTGAGTCTGTGTTAGTGAATGAGACTCCTGTGAAGACATCAAGCTAAGATGTGGAAAAGATTTACTAGGACGTCATCAGGACTTGATGGTTTGAGTTATAAGGAGGCTGGATAGACTGGGACTTTTTTCCCTGGAGCATAGGAGGTTTGGGGGTGATCTTGTAGAGGTCTATTAAATCATGTGGGGGATAGATCAGCGAGATAGTCAACATATTTTCCCAAAGATAGGGGAGTCTAAAACTAGAGGGCATTAGTTTAAGTTCAGAACGGTGGGGAACAAAAGGGTACAGAGGGGCAATTTTTTCACACAGAGGCTGGTGCGTGGCTGGAACAAGCTGCCAGAGGTAGCAGTAGAGGCGGGTGTAATTTTGTCTTTTAAAAAACGTTTAGAGAGTTTCATGAGTAAGATGGCTGTCAAGGGATATGGACCAAATGCGAACAATTGGGACTAGCTTAGTTGTTAAAAGACAAGTTGGGCCGAAGGGCCTGTTTCCATGCTGTAAATCTGTATGACTCCATGACTCTATGACATACCTAAAAGTTGGCTCTGACCCAAGTTTGAAACATTGTGCTTAATTAGCTATAACAAATGAAGTTGTTCTTTTTCGAATTATTGGCAAATTATAAACCAATTAGTCATTTATAGCACTTTGGTTCAGATGAGCTGACATCATCTTACAAGTATAAAAATGAGGGTTTCGGGAAGCACTTTGTGACCATGTTATCCCAGGATTGATTGACCAGAGGTTTTCGCCTCAAGCTATCGGCCTGATCAACCAAGATAAATGAAAGAAATCTGTTTAGTGGTTGGATTGAGCTTTCTGTTAATTATGAAAAACAAAAGTTGTTACCGTTTTACCTTTTTAATTGTCAATAAATGTTTTGCATGTATCATTTTGAAGTGTTAATTCTTGCCAAATGTTTGTCGAAAAAGGTAACCTAATTAACTGTTGGGGGTTTATTGAATAGTTCATCCCATTAAGCACCATCAATCAATTTCAAACTTTCAGCACAGGTTCGTGCTCCTGATCTCTATACAGTTATCACTGGTTAGAGAGAGGAATCAGCACAGTTTGCTGCTCCTGATCTCTACACAGTTATCCTGGGTTAGAGAGGATTCAGCGTGGCTTTCTGCCCCTGATCTCCATGCAGTTTTCGTGAGTTTGAAAGAGAACGACCAATTGAAAAGAAAATCATAAAATGAATCAATGGGTATATCAATCGATATTGTGGTCAAATTATCAAATATTATCCAAAAAGTAGTAAATGGTTCTTCTAATTATTATCCCCCTTTGAGCGAAAACTTCATTAACCAGCATTTAGAGCACAAAGGAGCAAAATCGACTCACTTTAAGTAGGGTGATAATATGACTGGTAACATAAAATTTCGGACTTTATCAAGGATGCAACCATTGAATTGCAAATCAATAGAGATGTATTTGGACTAAAAACAACACCTCCTTAATTCAGACTAATCCAGAAAAAGGACAGATTGTAGAGAGAGAAGTGAAAGAAAAGAAGATTGAATAAGGCATTTCATTAATAGTATTATATTTAGCGTTGGTGTTCATGTCTCTGTATTTGACGAATATCAATTTTCAATAGAAATATAAAAAATGCCGCATCGAACACAACAATTTATTTCTGGTATGGTATATATGTTCAGTCCACGTTTTACAATTGGAACAACTGGATTTAGTGACTTACAAGGGTACTGACAGAATTGACGAGTGGACAGTAAATCTGAATGGTAATCTTTTTAAACAGGGTTATGGAGTCTAGATATAGGTGCTAGCAAAACCAAGGACAAGTTATTCAGGTACAGATGGTTTTGTGAACCAAAGCTGGATACTAAACCTTATCAGATACACCAAAAACAAGGATGCGATGCCATTGTATTAAAACAGAGTAATACAGTTAAGGTACACAGAGTTAATAAATATTTACAGAGAATTACAAAAAACACTGGCAGTAGCGACGAGTGGATAGTATATTTCCTCGATCTTCTTGAGCACCTGCGATATCCGTGTATTCAATGGAACTGTCGGTTTCTGAGAACATGATGAACTCTCATGCATTTTTCCCGCTGTTGGATTCTGTGTTTCAGGCCATGTGTCGTCTTGTTCAAGGAGAGAACATGGAAAGGATTTCCTTATTTATTATTGAGAGAGGCTGGTACCAGGGAGACTGGTATTGTTCACTGTCATCAAACAAACAGATTGTGTATGATCTCTAGTGTCAAAAGTTCTGTACTCTAATGATACATGATCTAATGTCAGTCACTGTGGAGGTGACGTCCTAATATATGCAACTGTGTGTGTGTGTGTGTGTGTGTGTGTAGAATTGTTCCTTAATTTCACTCATAGTTCTTAATTACAGGTCATTATAGGGGTGACATGGATATGGGAGTAGCAGAGACGAGACGCCCAAAAGTTCGGGACAGATTGCTAAATGTTCCTGGATAATGATGGCTCAGGAAACGTAGGGGAGGAAAGGGGGAGGTTGAGTATTGAATAAGGATAGTATTATAGAGCTGGAAGGGGAAGATATCATAGGATCACAAAATCATTGGAAGTCACGAGTCAAAGGGGCCATTCGGCCCAACGTGTTTGTACTGAGAGAAAAGGTGCAATCGTCCACTGCCCTGCCGATCACAAATCTCCAAGTACACATGCATTTGAAGTATATTGTGACTTTCTACCTCTGCCAAACCTTCAGGGAGTGAATTCCTCGTCCCTGCTACCCGCTGGGTGAAAGACTTTCCTGCATTTACCCTCTAATCCTTTACCAATTCCTTTAAAGTTTGAGTTATAAGGAGAGGCTGGATAGACTGAGACCTTTTTCTCTGGAGCGTAGAAGGCTGAGGGGTGAACTTATAGAGGTCTATAAAATAATGGCGGGCATAGATAAGGTAGATAGTCATAGAATCCCTACAGTGTAGAAAGAGGCCATTCGGCCCATCGAGTCTACACCGACCACAATCCCACCAGGCCCCACCCCCATATCCCTACATATTTACCCGCTAATCCCGCTAACCTACGCATCTTAAGACACGAAGGGGCAATTTTAGCATAGCCAATCAACCTAACCCGCACATCTTTGGACTGTGGGAGGAAACCGGAGCACCCGGAGGAAACCCACGCAGACACGAGGAGAATGTGCAAACTCCACACAGACAGTGACCCAAGCCGGGAATCGAACCCAGGTCCCTGGAGCTGTGAAGCAGCAGTGCTAACCACTGTGCTCCCGTGCCGCCCCGTCAATATCTTTTCCCAAGGGTGGTGAGTGTCCGGAACAAACTGCCAGAGGTAGTAGTAGAGGCGGGTACAATTTTGTCTTTTAAAAAGCATTTTGACAGTTACATTGGTCAGATGGGTACAGAGGGATATGGGCTAAATGCAGGCAATTGGGACTTGCTTAGCGCATTAAAAAAAAAGGGGCGGCATGGACAAGTTGGACCGTACGGCCTGTTTCCATGCTGGAAACCTCTGTGACTCTAAATCTTTGGTGAGAATACACAGCTGTAGTAAATATTTGTAAACTTCAAATGCTAAACAACAACGACAAATAGAACACCAACCAACTTTATATTCATATACATATATTACAATGTGCGGATAGCAGCAATTCCGAAAATAGTTCTACATTTTTAATGCCAGGAGCAGATCTGTCCAATTGCTGATGCCCCACATCTCAGCAATAGGGCAATAGGTCACATGCACACTTCCATCATGCCACCATCTGCTACTTCTGTCCTATTCCAACCCATCCAATCTTTCCGCACTGACACCATTTTCCAGTCCTGGCAATGTCTTCAGCAATCTCCTCTGCACTCTCTCCAGTGGAATTACATCTTTCCTGTTATGTGGTGACCCGAACTGCATACAGTACGGAAGTTATATTTTAGCTAGCTTGAAAAACATTCGTAGTAGACTCTCCCTGCTCTCATATTCTATACTTGGGCTAATAGAGGAACACACCGTATGCCTACTTAGCCACGTTATCTATGTTAAAGTGTCTTTGGAAATACACTCCAAGGTGCCCCTGTTCTTTTACACGATTTAACATTTATTGTGTACTCCTTTGCATTTTGCACTCCCCAAAATACATTTATTTCCATATTGAATTCTATTTTACACCTTTCTGTCAACTGACCGATTCCTCTATATCTTCCCGCAATCTTTATTTCATTTATGGGAATTTATTGCCCATGCCCCATTATCCCGTGAACTGAGTAGCTTGCTTAGCCGCTTCCCAGAGCTGCAGTTTTGGGGTCCCGTGTAGGCCAAGCCAGGTAACCCACAGCAGATTTCCAGCTGATGTGAATTGTTTCATGATCATCATTTGCCTTCCCTAAAATTCCAGATTTTTATAAATTCAAAAATCACAAGTTGCCATGGCGCGACTCGAAACCAGGTCACCAGAGCGTTATCCTGGGTTTTCTGGATTACATACGACTGGACGACAATACCATCGCCTCTTCCCTATCAAACACATGACCAATTTATGTGTCATCTTCTTTATGGCATCAGTATGTTTGAGACCAAAACTGGGATATTGCCAGCAAAAAAAGTTGGAGGGGAGGAGTGGGGGGCAATACTAACCCTAGTGAAACATTGCTGGTAGAAGTTTCCATTCGCAATAATCGAAAACTACTTAATCGAAGCTACTTAAGAAGGAAATCAGGAGGGCTAAAAGAAGACATGAGGTTGCTTTGGCAGACAGAGTGAAGGAAAATCCAAAGAGCTTCTATAGGTATGTTAGGAGCAAAAGGATAGTGAGGGATAAAATTGGTCCTCTTGAAGACCGGAGTGGTAGACTGTGTATGGAACCAAAATAGATGGGGGAGATACGAAATGGTTTTTTTGCATCCGTATTTACTGAGGAAATGGGCATGGAGTCTACGGAAATAGAGCAAACAGGTAGGGAGGTCATGGAACCTTTACAGATTAAAGGGGAGGAGGTGCTCGCTGTCTTGAGGCAAATCAGAGTGGATAAATCCCCAGGACCAGACAGGGTATTCCCACGGACCTTGAGGGAAGCTAGTGTTGAACTTGCAGGGGCCCTGGCAGACATATTTAAAATGTCAGTATTCACGGGGGAGGTGCCGGATGACTGGAGGGTGGCTCATGTTGTTCCGTTGTTTAAAAAAGGTTCCAAAAGAAATCCGGGAAATTATAGGCCAGTAAGTTTGACGTCGGTGGTGGGCAAGTTATTGGAAGTTGTGATAAGGGATAGGATCTACAAATATTTGGATAGACAGGGACTTATTAGGGAGAGTCAACATGGCTTTGTGCGTGGTCGGTCATGTTTGACCAATCTATTGGAGTTTTTCGAGGAGATAACCAGGAAAGTGGATGAAGGGAAGGCGGTGGATGTTGTCTACCTGGATTTCAGCAAGGCCTTTGACAAGGTCCCTCATGGGAGGTTAGTTAGGAAGGTTCAGTCGCTGGGTATACATGGGGAGGTAGTAAATTGGATTAGACACTGGCTCAATGGAAGAAGCCAGAGAGTGATTGTGGAGGATTGCTTCTCTGAGTGGAGGCCTGTGACTAGTGGTGTGCCGCAGGGATCGGTGTTGGGTCCATTGTTGTTTGTCATCTATATCAATGATCTGGATGATAATGTGGTAAATTGGATCAGCAAGTTTGCTGATGATACAAAGATTGGAGGTGTAGTGGACAGTGAGGAAGGTTTTCAAAGCTTGCAGAGGGATTTGGACCAACTAGAAAAATGGGCTGAAAAATGGCAAATGGAATTTAACACAGACAAGTGTGAGATATTGCACATTGGAAGGACAAACCAAAGTAGAACGTACAGGGTAAATGGTAGGACTCTGAAGAGTGCAGTTGAACAGAGGGATCTGGGAATACAGGTACAGAATTCCCTAAAAGTGACGTCACAGGTGGATAGGGTCGTAAAGAGTGCCTTTGGTACATTGGCCTTTATAAATCGGAATATCGAGTATAAAGGTTGGAGTGTTATCGTAAGGTTATATAAGGCATTGGTGAGGCCGAATTTGGAGTATTGTGTACAGTTTTGGTCACCTAGTTACAGGAAGGATGTAAATAAGGTTGAAAGAGCGCAGAGAAAGTTCACAAGGATGTGGCCGGGACTTGAGAAGCTGAGTTACAGAGAGAGATTGAATAGGTTGGGACTTTATTCCCTGGAGCGTAGAAGATTGAGGGGAGATTTGATAGAGATTTTGATGGGTATAGATAGAGTGAATGCAAGCAGGCTTTTTCTGCTGAGACTCGGGGAGAAAAAAACCAGAGGGCATGGGTTAAGGGTGAAAGGAGGAAAGTTTAAAGGAAATATTAGGGGGGGCTTCTTCACGCAGAGAGTGGTGGGAGTGTGGAATGAGCTGCCGGATAAAGTGGTAAACTTTTAACATTTATGAAAAACTTGGACGGGTTCATGGATGAGAGGGGTGTTGAGGGATATGGTCCAAGTGCAGGTCAGTGGGACTAGGCAAACAAATGGTTTGGCACAGGCAAGAAGGGCCAAAAGGCCTGTTTTCTGAGCTGTAATTTTCTATGGTTCTAAAACACCAGCCATTCATTGCTCTTTGTCCTTGTCGATAGTTCAATTCTGGATCCGATTGCTACTGTTCTTTGGAGCCCAGCACTTTTACTTTTTGACGAGCCTACCATGTGGAACTTCGTCAAAAGCCTTGCGAAAATTCACAACCACTGTGCTGTCCATGCCACCTTATTTCTCACCCCCATGAAACAATCAATTGAGCTTGTCCTCCGCTTAATAAAGCTGTGATGCATTTCATTCAAAGCATTTAATACTTCTTATCTTAGTATAGGTATTTCATCCAATATTTTGTTATCTCAGTCATTAAATGTAACATATTGATCGACGGACAATTGTGAATACAACGACAAATATAACTGCAAATATATCATTATGGACTCTTTTGTCGATCACAAAGATTATATTTTAGGTCTCGAATAGAGCAGCCCCCTGGGTAACTCATCTCACCCCGGCAGGCAGACACCTCTCCTGACCCCGGACTGGCCGATCCCCTCAACGCCCCCAGGAATGGCCGAAACCCCTTCCACTTCCGACTAGTCCATCTCGCCAACCCCAAATTCTAATCCCAGGCCGGATAAACCTCCTCTCCTCCAGTCTTGAAATTGGAACTTTAAACTCATCTGCTTTACGGCAGCCGGCGCCGTAAAAAGGTGGGCGTGACCTCCTTCCATCCGATTCTGCAGAGCTAGACTGCAGGCCTCAGGAATGGGCTGACCTGCACATTTCTGGCCTGCCTGAGTGAGAAGGTCCGGTGATACAGAATCAGAAGAAATCCACGGTCAGGAAGAAGGAGCAAAGTGACAATCTGACCTTGATTTCCAGGAGAATGTCAGGCCAGATTGTTTCTAATCCCTCATCATTCGCTTCTCCCCCTTTTCCTTTCATTCCGGTAAAAGTCGATATGCTGAAAAAGGGAGGTGAGGAAAGGTGTGAGAAATCCAGAATTTTCGATTTTATTTGTGAAATCTGTCTTCTTTCAGAGATCATGATTTGATTATCGTTCCAGTGTAACTTAGATGAAGAATTTCAATTGTCTCCTCGATTTTAGTAAGATATACACAGTGACTCAACGCTTTGCGCTTAAGCTCCACTAGCCTCTGCATCTCCTGAACATTTTCGTCAAGGCAATCCTGATGTTTCCTGGTGGAGAGATCAAGTAGCTGTCCGCTGCTGCTCGCCATGATGGAGTTGAGGATAGACCAGGCACTCTGGGCACACCGTAACTGCCGGTGTCTGGAGGTTGAGAGGCTGGCACGGAGGCGCTGAGTGAGTAGGGCTGCCTTGCTGGGATCTTTGAGGCTGCCAATGTTCCTTTCCTTGCAGCACCAAGCTGGTGGCGATTGTAGGTGGGTCAAAGTGGTGAATAGTCTAACAGTCCTCGGTACCTGTCATGTTGCAGATGACGTGGGTATCTCTGGGACCTCTTGCTCCAATTATGGTGAAGTCGAGTACGTTCCAGTGTTTGGGCCGTTGATGAGGTTTTATATTTGTCTCACTGGTGGAACAGGATGTTGGGTGTTCTAGACAATTCGGCAGAAGGAGGATACTGTCGGAGTTTGTATTCCCATTCCTTCCTTGCCCATCATCATCATCCAGAGATTAATGCTCTTCTGGCTTAGGTACTGAAATCTCTGAGGAGACTCAGTTTGTCACCTGTTGATTCTCGGACTCGCGGCTGCTCACGATGGGTGTAGGATCATTTTATTCCCGTCTATTGTCTCAAGTGCAGCAAGGTGTGTGCTGATGACAGCGATAAGACGATTCTTCACTATGGGGAGCCGGGCATTCATGATAAGCTCTCTTAACCCAGAGAAAGATTGACCTGAGGCGTCGGACAAGTTCATTTCTGATGGTGAAACCCACCACATGGATGCAACGTTCAACTTCTGGAAGGCCTTCCCAGAAAAAAAGTCCAGCCTCCATTTATTCTGTCAGCTGGCCTTTTCTTGTGTAAACCAAGTCACACTTAGGACAGCAATGTCAGGGATGGGGAGCCTGATTCCCCAAGCTATGATGATGAGGTGATGTTCAGTTTGTCACTGTTAAGAGTGCCCTGACATTCCAATTCCCAAACTTGGTTTTGAGTGGAAGAAACCTGTGTATTATTTTGTAAAATGACCTTCTTGCTGAACTCCGTGTATCGCACGTAATCGGCAAAGCAGAGACTTGTTTCAATGGTAAGGCAATTCTGTGAGACAACAACACGTTCTTTGTCAGTTCATTGATATTTACGTAATAAATTGGCAGCAACAGACTGAAGCTGTAGAATCAGCCAAAATAAGAGCAAGGCACAGAATGGGCAAGAAACTGATTCTCTCGGTTATAGCAGTGGCGTGGGAAGGGCAGTCAACTCTTCCAATATATTTTAAATACAGCAGAAGAACCGCAAGACAGAGGGGGAAGTTTAGTCTTATAGAGCCGTTTATTCTTCAGTGGAAAACATCTTGAGGACGAGAGGGCGCAAGAATTTGAAGCAAACTTTGGAAGATGATATGGATCTAGATTTGCCCACTGCTGACTGATCAGCAAATGATAAAATCAATGGAGCAGATTCCGGATAGAAACAGAGCATTACGCTTCTCTAGAGTATTCCAAAGCAGAAACACAGTCGAGGCCCAGTGACGTCCAAGAATTTGAAGCCAGGGTTGAGGGAATTTCGGCAACAATGTATTTTCCACATCTTGATTCTATCTTACAAGGTATGTCAGGTGAGGGGCGTTGAATTATTAGAGAGAGGCTGTTTATACTCACAGTTAACCTGAAGTTTGAGTTAAACTGCCGCCACTGGGGAACTCAGTCAGCTGGATTGAGAACTTAAATCAAAGAAAGAACAATGTCTGGCAGCTGATGGTCACGGAAAGAAGAACGTAAGTCTGGAGATTGAACTGACTGGAAACTCCATCACAGCTGAAAAGCAGCAGCCCCTCAGGCAGCTGAAGGCAGAGGCACAGCACACAACTCACAATGTAAGCAACAAACAGTGGGTGGAATCAATGCAGGATTCCAGCAAATCGTTGATAATAATGTCAAATGTGCCTTCCTCACCACTGTCAAGTCAGTTTGTGGCCGAAATACTCAATAACTCATCCTCAGAGAGACAGGCATGTGGGGGGTTTATAAAGGAAAGAGAGAGAGAATCTGTGAACACTGGAGAGAACAGTTTGCATAAACTCTTCACCAAAACTCTGTCTTCGACTCAAACATGCTCAACTCCATTCCTCAACCCATTGAGCACTTCCCGAGTCTGGATCGAAATAGGAAAAGTTACCTGGCAAACTAATTGCTGTTTACGCAGTACATTCCATGAACAATTACTCCTGACAAGATTTGAGCAAGGTTAACTCTGAGGTTTTGTGATTTATCCTTAGAGTAAATAGAATTCTGAAAGATATAGAAAGACTATTGAAGAACACCAAATCCTACACGTAGACTAACTTAATTCGAGTCATTTGATAATAAATGATATGTTTCAATTCCTCTTTGAATTTAGCCCGAGACGTTGCATAGATAAATATATTTGTGCATGAACTCAAAGACAGAAGCATATATCCAGCGTGCTGCATGATGGTGATTGTGGCCTGCGCCCAGAAATTGAATGGCCACGAATTGTGCACATAGCGTCCATAACAATTCAAAACAACTGTAGATGGCCAGCAGTAATGACTGATTTTCTTCCATTCTCCATCTCTAGATCTTGAAAATCCTCACTACTGTTACTTCCCTGGAGTGCCCTCTTCACTCTATTGTCCCGCACAATGTGCTTCATGGTCAAAGCATTAAGCAGAATAATCAACACAGACGGGGCAAATGGCGTTAAGATGATGTCAAAGGAGAAGTATGCTACCCAAGCGGTAAACTAGAGAGGCAACCGTCTCCAAGTGCTCATTTTCCAAGTAAATGGGTATGTTTTCCACAAAGCTCAGTCCAAACACAGTCGCTGTAACGATGGCCGCAGTTCTTTCAGTGCAATATTTTTTCTCTCAACCTTTGGCAACGAATAACAATGAATCGATCAAAGGTGAAAGAGACAGTTAACCAGGTAGAGCAATCAATGGCTGTGAAAACCTATGAATCTATAGACCATGAACGGGTCTGTACTCCAAGAATGAAAATAAGAAATAAATGTCATTAATCTCATGAAATATTACATCGAATATTATCACCAGTCGATCTGCCACTGCAATGGCCACCAGGTAACGAGTGATACATTCAGAAAGATACCACCTCCCACGAGAGAGAATGACATTTGCCAATAGACAAGTGCTGCTAGAAAAGGAGAATAAAAGGCAAATTAGTGATAAAATTCACAATGATAAGCAGTTTGAGAATACTTTAGACGGAAATGACCTAATTTCCACGTATACTGACATAGATGTAGATTGCCATGTATTTATATTATAACCCCTCATATTTAATGGTATATTACTCACTCTGTTTGTGTGGCAATCTTACAAATTGATAAATCAACATTATGATTGCACAGTGTGAACCAGTAGTTAATATCAAATAACTTCACTTATTCCTGTCCACTCTATGGAAATGATTATTGATCACGTAAATCCCGCACAAAATAATTGCCTAACTGTTGTAGAAATCATAGCATTAAGTCATGTGCACATTATTACACATTACGATGTATGTTTCCTCCAGTACACATCCTGGGAAAAGTGTTGAACAACGTGAATGCAAAATCAGTTTAATAAAATAATTTAAATAATATTCTGCCTTGTCAGGTCAAGTCAATCTATAATTATAAACGCAGATTTTTTTCATTCAGGCCCATGCACAGTATTTATTTCGAAAGCCAATGGCGGTGGTGGGGGTGTGGGTGGTGGTAGAGGACAACGCTCAAACTTCGGCTGGGGCACATGATACTCTTCTACCGGCCCTGAGAACGAAGCTAAAATATCCACGGGGTGGATCAGGAGTGTGTACTGGTGTAAACGGATGATAACAATGTGGCTTCGCATTTTACAGTTCCCTCCGTATTCATTCCATTGCTTGTTTTGCAAGTAAACTTCGAGGAATATGAAAAAGTGGCAAATAGTATAAAATGAGCAGTATCGGTTTGCTTTGGACTTGAACGCACGCGTGCAGAGCACAATGGATTAGCAATCCATCCTGTTAACCTCGCGCGAATGCACTAAGGTAATGCACTAAGAAAAAAAAGCACCTTCTCTACACAACCGCTCCCAGGTCCCATCGTATCCCGACAGTGCAGAAAGGAGCCTTTCGGCATATGGAGTCTGCAAGGACTCCGAAAAAGCATTTTACCCGGGCCTACGCCTCAAACCCACGCATTTACTTCGGCTAATCGACCTAATCTACACATCTTTGGACACGAAGGGCAATTTAGCATGGCTAATCTACCCAATCTGCACATGCTTTGGACAGTGGAAGGATACCGGAGCAAGGAGAGGAGTTCTACCCAAGCAGACATGGGCGACCATCCAGGGATCGTCATCCAAGGCCGGAACCGGGTGCACGGCGCTGTGAGGCAGCAGCACGAACCACTGTGCCAGCGTGCGCCTCTCAATCAACGCAACGGAATATCGCGAAAATGTTTGTGTTTTGGGGATCTCACCGATGGAGACGGACACAAACCTACCATTACCCCGCTGTGATTTGAAACACCCAACAGCACCAAAGGCTTATGCCTGCAAAAGCCAGGTCGGTCTCAGGATCAGGAACTTTCCACATTTAGATTCCGCTTTTGTGCTTAGATATTCATATTTTATTTCTCATTGCCCAAGCCACATATTTACAAATTCTGCCAGGTTGCTGATGAAGTTTATCTTTTACCATTTCGTCAATGAACACCGATTTCACAGCTTCCCATCAAATCACCTGTCCAACTCTTCAAACGCACAAAGGATTAAACTCCACTTCAGGTTAAATATGGGCATTGCAACTAGTGAAGAATCTGCAATCAATTAATCAGATTGTTTAAATTAATTTCCATTGATGAGGACGAAAGCCCGATGTGAGGATTTCCCAGGATTTTCACAGCCCACATCTTTGAGGGGGAGGAGCAATCTCCAACCCCTCACTCAATTCACTCAGTTAATTTCCAGTTCTCTTCTGGCTCCACTTTGGGAGCATCTATTCCATCATTTCAACTCCTTTGATTTTGATTTGATTTGATTTATTATTGTCACTGTATTATCATACAGTGAAAAATATTGTTTCTTGCGCGCCATACAGAAAAAACATGCCATTCATAGAGGAGGAAACGAGAGAGTCCAGAATGTAGTGTTACAGCCGTAGCTAGGGTGTAGAGAAAGATCAACTTAATGCAAGGTAAGTCCATTTAAAAGTCTGACAGCAGCAGGGAAAAAGCTGTTCTTGAGTCGGTTGGTACATGACCTCAGACTTTTGTATCTTTTTCCTGAAGAAGGTGGAAAAGAGAATGTCCGGGGTGCGTGGGGTCCTTAATTATGCTGGCTGCTTTGTCGAGGCAGCGGGAAGTGTAGATAGAGTCAATGGATGGGAGGCTGGTTTGCGGAATGGATTGGACTATATTCACGACTTTTTACAGGAGGGCTGCTCATTCTATATTATTAGCACGCTGATTAATTGCACGCATTGTCCGAAAATTACACTGTATTAAATCATCATAAATCCCTGAATTTGAAAGACTTCCCAGCTCTCCCTTTCCTCATATCCATCTTGTGGATAACTCTTATTTCTCCTTATTGCTCAGCTGCCCATGGAGATCACCATGGAGAATTGTGAATACATCAACAATAGCAACAGCAGCTTGTAATAATTTAACAATTTTAACATAGTGAGATGCATTAATGAAATTCACAGGAACCTTCTCAAACACAGTTAGAAAACGAAGCACCTCAGAAGATATCAGGACAGGTGGAGGGAAATTTGATCGAAGAGAAACATATGTTCGATACTGCTCAGAAAGTGGCCTTTCAGTCTGCCGTGGCTCCCTTCAACAAGAATAATTAAGTTAATAAGTTAAATAGAGAAAGGTTCGGAGTGAAATATGGGCAATGGTTGAAATAACCTGGAGAGAAAATAATGAAAAAGTTTTGAAAAACATCAGAGCGAAAACGTGCGAAATTCAAAGACTGATAGTTATGAGAACAAGACGAGAAAAACAGAAAAAATCATCATGCAAGTAGGTGAGAATAATGTGTAAAACTGAGCAAACATGTGAGAAGAACAAAAGGTTCGAAATATATATGCAAAATCACAGAATAACAGATCTGAGTAGAATGTAAGACATTGTAACGTATAAAATGGCAGCCCCATTCTCTGGAGTATCAGCATTTCGGTATGAAAATATTTAATTAGTTAATAGGAATAAGACAGCGTCATTAAACAAAATTACTGAGAAAGATTAATGCTCGAATAGTTTTATTATAGCTTCAATAATACTGCAAATGTTCATTACAAACAATAGATAAATTGAAATACAGTGAGACTAACACACTCATGACTGGAATTCTACATTCTACCCACCGTAAACTTGAATAATCTAAAACTCTGCTGCCAGTGTCCTTTCTTGCACCTAGTGCAGTTGAAACATCATCCCGTCACTCCCTGACGTAAGGTTTCTCTCTGCGAATGAACGCCTACATTTTGAAATTCTCATTCTTGTTTTCAAATCCTTCTCTAGCCTCTCAGCTCTATTTTTACAAACCATTCCATCCGCAAAAACTTTACAGATATCTCTGTTCATCTAATTCTGTCCTGTCGAACAGCAGTAGTTTAATTGCTCCACAGTTTGTGGCCGTGTTTAACGTCCGCACGGTCCTCAGTTCTGGAAATCCCTCGATAAAATGACTGTTTCTCTATCTCGCCTCCTTTGATGTAGAGCTCAGAAACTCCTGCTTTAATCCAGCTATTGTCTGTCTGATCTAACGTCGTCTTATGTCTCCAGATGTCATTTTTTTTGTATAATGAGCTGGTGAAGTGGTTATGAAGTTTATCCACGTGAAAGACTATATAACTTCCAGTTGTTGTTGTCATTGCCTTGAATCCTGGAATTTTATTGTCCCTCTTGTGTTACTGTATTAATTTCATGAACAAAGGCTTCTTACCGACTCGTTTCCCGGATTGAAAGTAATCTCCCTGCCCATTCACTGAATCGGTTCCCTTTCCTCTGGTTTTGCTAATCGGCCTCCCGTTGATTGACCAGCGATTCTGAGTTTAATTCTGTTCCTCTGACAGTTTCGGGAGCAACAATATATCTCCGTTAATCTCCGGACCTCCTGTCATATCCCTAAATAGCTAAGCACCGCCTTGCACCACATTTCCAGAGTCAGCCTCATCGTCCCGCAGCCGCTACACAACTACGCAAAGAAAGCTCAGATGGACTGTGGTTAGGACTGTTGCTTCACTGTTGCTTCACTGCGCCAGGGACCTAGGTTCGATTTTCAGCTTGAGTCACTCTCTGTGTGGAGGTTGCACGTTCTCCCCGTATCTGCGTGGGTTTCCTCCGGGTGCTCCGGTTACCTCCCACATTCTGAATATCGTGCCGGACTGTGGCGACTAAGGGAGTTTCACAGTAACTTCATTGCAGTGTTAATGTTAGCCTTACTTGTGACTAATAAATAAGCTTTATAAATGTTTACTCTGTTTTTCTCCACAGATGCTTCCAGACCTGCTGCATTTCTTCCAATATTTTATGTTTTTACTTTAGACTTACCGCAATATATTGCTTTTGTGCTACAACCCACTAAGGTGATTTGCCATATTCCCTCACCCAGTCCATGTTCCTTTACTCCATTGGAACAATACCTTTGCTGGTCCAACCGTTCCCCTACTCGATATGTAACCCGTACAAACCTGCTTCTTCACTTAGCGGCCGACACTGTTAATCTTTATCAGACACTGGCTGGTCAGTCTCTGAAACACCACCATTGCCGTTGCCTTAAACAAACACTCATTTCCCCACTTCTAAAGATAATCCTTTCTCTAATTCGCACTTTCTCCTTCACATTTTGAATGGAATGTTGTTCAACCACGCTATCTACATTCTATTATATTAATGGAATTCCGTCCTCCCCCTCCGCCCTGCATCAACACCAATAGTCTCAAACCGGAGCAAAACATTATCTTACTCTGTTTCTCACCCACCTCTCCCTTCACCATCTAAAATTGTATATCCAATGACTCATTCTGTGGACCTCCCACGCCGGGTGGGCAGTCCTCACGGAAGTACTGTAACTCTAAAACATACCCCCGTCTTTCCAGCTTTTCCGCAAAAGTTATGAAGCTTTCTTAAAACTGGAGGAAGCCAGGTGCGCTGCTATCACTCCCAAACTAAAATTCAGCGAGTATATTCTCGATTATTTGACCAAAAAAATAACATGTGTCCACTCCTTTATTCATTTGTCTCCCTCTCTAAATACATTTGGACGTTTTATAATTTATGGAAAGTAATGTGAGCTGTAGTTTATTTTTGAGGATATAGCGCACACAACTTTCGTGTCGGAAAGCAGAGTGTCACTATGTTCATACTAAAGAACTATTTTAACCAGAAATTTAACAAATACAACCAAAGGATATTTCATCATCTCTTTCAACTGCGCTCTGAATTTAGTTTGTGTCATTGCATAAATACAAGTGTTGGTGCAGTAACTCAGAAGCTGAAATAGAAATCCTATTTTCCCAAACATGTAATGTAGTTTTACAGAACGGAAGCCCAGCCATCTTAATTGGTAACCGACACCATAAAAGAGAAAACGGCCCATAGCACTATAAAATTCCTGTTGAGCACCATCAATCCCCGTTGAGCACCATCAATCATGGATTTTTTCCGATTCTGCATCTCAAGATCATTTTGCTTCTCTCCACTGCATGGGCCCGGAGTCTTTCGCGGACTATGTTGGCAGCTATGATGTGTTTGACGGTTAAAATATTGAACAGTAGAACCAGCACAAATGGGATAAATGGAGTGGACAAATAGTGGAGAAGTTCAATTATTCTCCAGAGCAGTGAAAACCGAACACTTGTTGTTACAACGCAAAACCAGAAATCATCGGCGAACCGATATTCACTTGTGTACATGAAGTGCCAGCAAATGTTCTTAAGACAGTTCAGCACAGTCACGATTCCGATAAGTATAGATGCTGTTTTCTGTTTGCAGTATCTGGCTTTCAGCTTCTGGCAACAAATGGCCACAAATCGATCAAACGTAAATAGGACAGTGAACCAGACTAAACAATCTGTAGCTGCGTAAATGAGGATTCCGCGGATATTACACACAGGAATGGACTTAAAGAAATAAAGCTCCAACCAATAAACAACAGGTATACTCGCAGTATCAGATCAAGGACAACGATCAGTAGATCAGCCGAAGCCATGGCCACGAGGTACTGAGTGACAGTTTTGCAGAGTCCGCACTTGCCCCGAGACAGAATCACCATTGCCACTAAGTTGACTGTATGGACGGGAAATAAACAGAAATATTATACCAGAGTCTGCGAGCAAAAGCTGCAGTTTGAAGGTGTTCAGGTTGAAAATTAAATCTTTATGACTTGATTCATCGAATTATTAACTGTCATAAAGAGTGACAGCTCTGTATTCTCTCGACAGACTCTACTGCTATACAATCAACAGTGAAATACAGAACATAAATGCCAATGACAGGCATGTACTGCGACGCATAGTAGAATAATAATTCAAAGGAGAAATAATACATCAACACATATATACATAATATGTATATATAATACATAAATATTTTTTTCTATTTTTATGGGGGGGAAGGGGATGGCGAGGCATTGGGAAATGGGACGAGTAATGACACGGGAAGTAAAATGGACAGAAAGACCCAGCGTCAGTCTGGCTTTTGCTAAGTAATGAATGAGGTGAAGCCGTGATGATATGAGTTCCCAAGTAAATAAGAGAGGGACCACAAAGGGGCCTGGTTCTGATCTCCACACCATTATCCTGGATGAGAGAATGACAAGTGGGCAACAGGGTGGGCTGATCTTAACTTAAGATGGGCGATTTATAGTAGCGTAAACCAGCCATTTTAACATCAATGTCCTGTCATTTTCATTTTAATAAGCTGAAAAGATGAAAGCGCCACTTTGTGCTAACTCTGAGATAAGGAAGCATTTTGATGTTGTTGACCTTTTGCAACTACCAACACAAAATACTATTCCAAAGCAGCCACAGGTCATCAACAGCCGATTTAATTAGAAGGAAATACTTCACTTACTCTGGCAATTGAAGGATAAGTAAATAATAATCAGTGGTTAATTAGAAATCGCTTTATTTTATTTAGGGATGGCCAGCGACGCACATACCCATGAATGAAGAAAAGAAAAAAAACTGTTGCGCCATCAGCCTTTTTTATGAGAGAATTGAAGTAATGTAACAGCTGGAAAAGAAATAGCATAAGCCTTGGACTCCCGCCCTATCGGGAACATAAATTATCCATGACTGTTGAGTATGTGTCAGTGAATGAAACTCCTGTGAAGACATCAAGGTAAGAGACATACCAAAAAGATGACTTTGACCTAAGTTTGAAACATTGTGCTGAATTAGCTATAATAAATAAAGTTGATCCTACTCGCATTATTCGCAAATTATAAACCAATTAGTATTTACAACAATTTGGTTAAGATGAGCTGACAACATCTCACAAGTATAAAAATGACGGTTTCGGGGAGCCACTTTGTGAGCATGTTATCCCAGGATTGATTAACCAGAGGTTGTCCCTTCAAGCTATCAGCCTGATCAACGGAGGAAAGTGTAAGGAATCTGTTTAATGGTTGGGTTACGCTGTCTGTTAATTGTTAAAACAAAGATTGTTTCAATTTTACCTTTTTAATTGTCAATAAATGTTTTGCATTTATCATTTTGAAATGTTAATTCTTACCGAATGTTTGTAGAACGAGATGACTTAATTCACATTTGGGGATTTATTGAATAGTGCATCCCCGTTGAGCACCATCAATCAATTTCAAACTTTCAGCATAGATTCGTGCTCCTGATCGCTATACAGTTATCCCGGGTTAGAGAGAGGAATCGGCATAGGTTCCTGCTCCAAATCTCTGTACAATTATACTGGGTTAGAGAGATCTCTGTTTTCGTGTGCTTGAAAGAGAACGACCAATTGAAAAGAAAATAATAAATCAATGGGTATATCAGTCGTTACTGTTGTCAACTTAGCAAATATTATCCAAAAGGTAGTAAACGGTTCTTCTAATTACTATCCTATTTTGAACGAAAACTTCATTAACCAACGTTTAGAACACAAAGAAGCAAAATCGACTCACTTTAAGTAGGGTGATAATGTGACTGGCAACATAAAATTTCGGACTTTATCAGACATACAATCGTTGAAATGTAAATCAGTAGAGATGTGTTTGGAATAAAAACAAGACCTCTGTAATTCAGAATAGTCCAGAAAAATGAGAAATTGTAGAGAGGGAAATGGAAGATAAGAAGACTGAACAAGGCATTTCATTAATAATATTATGTTTAGCGTTGGTGTTCGTATCCCAGCATTTGACAAATATCAATTTCCAATAGCAAATATCTGAAAGGCCGCATCTAACACAATTTATTTCTGGTCTGGTATATATGTTCAGATCATATTTTATAATTGGAACAAATGGACTTAGTGACTTACAAGGGTACTGAGAGAAGTGAGGAGTGGACAGTAAATTTGAATGGTAATCTTGTTAAGCACGGTTATGGATTCTAGATATAGGTGCTAGCAAAACCAAAGAAAAGTTATCCAGGTAAAGGTGGTTTTGTGAACTAAAGCCGGATATGAAACCTTATCAGATACACCAAAAGCAAGGATGCGATACCATTGCATTAAAATATAGTAATACAGTTAGGGTGCACAGAGTTAATAAATATTTACACAGACTTACAAAAAACACTGTCAGCAGCGAGGAGTGGATAGTATATTTCCTCGATCTTCTCGAGCACCCGCAGTATCCGAAGATTCAATAGAACTGTCGGTTTCTGAGAACATGATGAACTCTCATACATTTTTCCCGTGAGTTCCACTCTGTGTTTCAGGCCACATGTCGTTTTGTTCTAGGAGAGAATATGGAAAGGTGTCTCTTATTTATTGTGAAGAGAAACTCCCCGGTGAAACGGGCTGGTATCAGAGAGACTGGTATTGTTCACAGTCATCAAACAAACAGACTGTGTAAGATCTCAAGTGTCAAAAGTTCTGTACTCAAAAAGCTCTCAATCTTACATGTAACATTAACAATTGATCTACCGTCAGTCACTGTGGAAGTGAAGTCCAAATACATGCAATACAGTGCGTCTAGAATTGCTCTTTAATTTCACTCATAGTTCTTAATTATAGATCATTATAGGAGTGACATTGATGTGGGAGTAGCAGAGACTGGACTCCCAAAATTTCGGGACGGATTACAAAATGTTCCTGGATAATGATGGTTCAAGAAACGTGGGGAGAAAGGAGGAGGTGGGGTATTGATTAAGGATAGTATTACAGAGCTGGAGAGGGAAGATATCATAGGATCACAAAATTATAGGACGTCACAAGGCAAAGGGGGCCATTCGGCCCAACGTGTTTGTACTGAGAGAAAAGGTGCAATCGTCCACAGCCCTGCCGGTCACAAATCTCCAAGTACGCATGCATTTTAAATATATTGAGACTTTCTACCTCTACCAAGCTTTCAGGGAGTGAGTTCCAGGTCCCTGCTATCCGCTGGGTGAAAGGGTCTCCTGCACTTTCCCTCTAATCCTTTACCAATTACTTTAAATCTTTGGCTAGAATACTCAGCTGTGGTAAATATTGGCAAACTTCAAATGCTAAACAACAACGAGAAATATAACATCCATCAACTTTGTATTCGTATACATATCGTGCAGATCTGTCCAAATGCTGATGCCCCACATCTCAGCAATAGGGCGATAGGTTACATATACATCTCCATTACGCCACCATCTGCTACTTCCGTTCTCTTCGAACCCATCCAATCTTTCCGCATTGACAACATTTTCCAGTCCTGGCAATGTCCTCAGAAATCCGTTCTGCACTCTTTCCTGCTATGTATACAGTACGGAAGTTGAATTTTAGCGAGAACGAAACACACTCTTAGTGGAGGCACCCTGCTCTCATATTCTATACTTGGGCTAATACAGGAAAACATTGCATGCCTACTTAACCACGTTATCTATGTTGAAGTATGTGCAAAAGTATACCCCAAGATCCCCCTGTTCTTTCATACCATTTAATATTTATTGTGGATTGCCTTGCTTTTTACACTTCCCAAAATGCATTTTTTTCAGATTGAATTCCATTTTACACCTCTCTGTCCAACTGACTGATTCCTCTATATCTTCCTGCAGTCTAATTGTTTTCTTACATTTTTGGGAATTTATTGCCCATGCCTCATTATCCCGTGAACTGAGTGGCTTGCTTGGCCGCTTCAGAGAGCTGTAGTTCTAGAGTCACGTGTAGGCCAGGCCAACTAACCCAGAGCAGAGTTCTTCTTGAAGAGAATTGTTTCATGATCATCATTTGCCTTTTCTAAAATTCCAGATTTTTATCGAATTCAAATATCACAGGCTGCCGTGGTGCGACTCGAATCCAGGTCACCAGAGCGTTATCCTGGGTTTTCTGGATTACACACGACCGGATGACAGTACCATCGCCTCTTCCCTATCAAACACATGACCAAAATATGTGTCATCTTCTTCATCATATCAGTATATTTGAGTCTAAACTGGGGATATGGACTACAAAAACCAGAGGGGCCAATACAAAGCCTGGTGAAACATTGCTAGTAACAATTTCCATTTGCAAAAAATACACACCAGTCATTCATTGCTCTTTGTTCTTATCGATAATTCAATTTGGATCCAATTACTACTGTTCATTGGAGCAAAAACACTTTTACTTTTTGAGAGCCTGCCATGTGGAACTTTGTCAAACGCCTTGCTAAAATTCACATCCACCGTACTACCCATGTCACCTATTTCTCACCTCCCTAAAACAATCAATTGAGTTTGTCGGAATTGTCCTCCGGTTAATTAACCTATAATGCATTTCCTTGACGTCAAAGCATTTAATACTTCTTATCTTAGTATGTGTAGTTCATAAAATATTTTGTTATCTCAGTCACTAAATGTAGCGTATTTATCGACAGACACTTGTGAATGCAACTGCAAAGATATCATTATGGACTCCTCTGTCGATCACAAAGATTGTGTTTCAGATCTCGAATAGAGTCGCCCCGGACTGGGCAACTCACCTCACCACGACAGGCAGACACAGCTCCTGACCCCCGACTGGCCGATCCCCCCGACGAATGGCCGAATGGCCAAAACCCCATCCACTCCCGACTGGACGACCTCGACAACCCCAAATTCCAATCCCCGACCGGATAAACGTACCCTGTTCCTATCTTGAAATTGAATCTTTAAACTCACCTAACAGCAGCCGGTGCCGTGAAAAGGTGGGCGTGGCCTCCTCGATCCGATTCTGCAGACTTGGACTGAAGGCCTCAGGAATGGGCTGACCTGCACAGTTCTGGCCTGCCTGAGTGAGAATGCCCGGCGGTGCAGGATCAGTGAAAAATTCACGGTCAGGCAATAGAGGAAAATAACAATCTGACCCGGATTGCCAGGAGAATGTCAAGTCAGATTGTTTCTATTCCCTCATCATTCGCTTCTCCCCTTCTCCTTTCATTCGCTGTAAAAACCGATAAGTTCAAAAAGGAAGGCGAGGAAAGATTTGAATCCCAGAATTTTCGATTTTATTTGTGAAATATGTTTCCCTTCAGAGATCTTTATTTAAAGTTTAAATGTTATTTATTAGTCACAGGTAAGGCTTATATTAACACTGCAATGGACTTATTGTGAAATACTGTGAAATACTGTGGAATTATCATTCCAGTATAATTTAGATGAAGAATTTCAATTGTCTCCTCGGTTTCAGTAAAGTATAAACAGTGATTCAATGCTTTGAGTTTAAGCTCCATTTGCCTCTGCGTCTCCTGAACATTTTCGCCAAATCAATCCTGATGTTTCCTGGTGGAGAGATCAAGGACCTGTCCGCTGCTGCTCGTCATGATGGAGTTGAGGGTGCACCAGGCACTCTGAGTAAATGGTAACTGCTGGTGGCTGGAGGTTGAGAGGCTGGCACTGAAACGCTGAGTGAGTAGGGCCACCTTGCTGGGATCTCTTGGTCCAATGATGGAACAGGGTGTTGGGTGTTCCAGACAAGTCGTCGGGAGGAGGGGACTGTGGGAGTTTGCATTCCCATTCCATCCTTGCCCTTTATCCCCATCGAGAGATTAATGCTCTTCTGGTTTTGGTACTGAAATATCTGAGGAGGGTCAGTTTGACACCTGTTGATTCTCGGGCTAGGGGTTGCTCACGATGAGTGTAGAATCATTTCTTATTCCCGTCCATTGTCTCAAGTGCAGCAAGGTATCTGCTGATGACAGCGACTGAATGATTCTTCACTATGGGGAGCCGGGTAGTCATGGTAAGCTCCCTTAACCCAGAGAAAGATTGACTGAAGCGTCGGGCAAGTTAATTTCTGATGGTGAAACCGACCGCATGGAGGCAACTTTCAAGTTCTGGAAGGCCTTCCCAGAAAAAAGGCCGCCCTCCATTTTTTCTGTCGGCTGGCCTTTTCGTGTGCACTCCAAGTCACAATTAGGAAGCAATGTCCGGGATGAGGCGCCTGCTTCTTTGAGCTATGATGATGAGGTGGTGCTCAAGATAGTAACTGTTGAGATTGTCTAAGAGTGCCCTGACGTTCCAACTCCCAGGCTTGATTCTGAGTCGAAGATACCTGTGTGTTATGTTTTAAAGTGACCTTCTCGCTGCACTCCGAGTACCGCACGGTATCGGCAAAGCAGAGGCTTATTTCAGTGTCAAGGGACTTCCGTGACAATTGGGGGACAGGTCCTGTGAGACAATAACACATTCTTTGTCAGTTCATAAACATTTATGTCATAAATTGTTAGCAACAGACTGAAGCTGAAACATCAGCCGAAATAATAGCCAGGCACAGAATGAGCAAGGGACTGATTTCTCTCGGTTATGGCTGTGGTGGGTAAGGGGAGTCAATTTTCCCAATATATACTTAAATATAGCAGAAGATCCGCAAGACAGAGAAAGAATTTTGGTTTTATAGAGGCATTTATTCTTCAGTAGAAAATATCTTCTTGAGGACGAGAGGAGTACAAAAATTTGAAGTAAACTTTGGAAGATAATATAGATCGAGATTTGTCCACAGTTGACAGATCAGTAAATGATAAAATCAATGGAGTAGATTCCGGACACAAACAGAGCATTACGGTTCTCCAGAGTATGCCAATGCAGAAACACAGTCCAGGCCCAGGAAAGTCCAGGGATTTAAATCCAGATTTGAGATCATTTCGGCAACTGAGTCTTTTCCACATTTTGATCCGAGTTCCGAACGTAGGTCAGCTGTGGGGCTTTGAATTATGAGGGAGAGGCTGTTCATACAGTTAACCTGAAGTTTATGTTAAACTGCCGCCACCGTTAAAATCAGGGGAACTCAGTCAGCAGGTGTGAGAACTTAGAGCAGCAGATGGTCACGGAAAGAAGCACATAAGCCTGGAGATTGAATTGACTGGAAACTCCAACACAGCTCAAAAGCCGCAGCCCCGCGAGCAGCTGGAGGTAGAGGGACAGCACACAACCCACAGTGTAGGGAACAAACGGTGGGTAAAATCAATGGAGGATTCCAGCAAATCGTTGAGAGCAATGTCAAATGTGCTTTCCTCATCGCTGTCAAGTCAGTTTGTGGCCGAAGTACTCAATAGCCCATCCGCAGAGAGACAGGCATGTGGAGGAGGCGGGGGTGGCGGGGGGGGGGTGGGGGGTGGGGGGGCGGCGTGGTTATAAAGGATAGCGAGAGCGTCTGTGACCACTGGAGAGAACAGTTTAAATAACGTCTTCACCAAAACTCTGTCTTCGATTCAAACGTGCTCAACTCCATTCCTCAACGCTATCCCATTGAACAAAGAACAAAGAACAGTACAGCACAGGAAACTGGCCCTTCGGCCCTCCAAGCCTGTGCCGCTCCTTGGTCCAACGAGACCAATCGTTTGTATCCCTCCATTCCCAGGCTGCTCATGTGACTATCCAGGTAAGTCTTAAACGATGTCAGCGTGCCTGCCTCCAACACCCTACTTGGCAGCGCATTCCAGGCCCCCACCACCCTCTGTGTAAAAAACATCCCTCTAATATCTGAGTTATACTTCACCCCTCTCACCTTGAGCCCGTGGCCCCTCGTGAACGTCACTTCTGATCTGGGAAAAAGCTTCCCACCGTTCACCCTATCTATCCCCTTCATAATCTTGTACACCTCTATTAGATCTCCCCTCATTCTCCGTCTTTCCAGGGAGAACAATCCCAGTTTACCCAATCTCTCCTCATAGCTAAGACCCTCCATACCAGGCAACATCCTGGTAAACCTTCTCTGCACTCTCTCTAACGCCTCCACGTCCTTCTGGTAGTGCGGCGACCAGAACTGGATGCAGTACTCCAAATGTGGCCTAACTAGCGTTCTATACAGCTGCATCATCAGACTCCAGCTTTTATACTCTATACCCCGTACTATAAAGGCAAGCATACCATATGCCTTCTTCACCACCTTCTCCACCTGTGTTGCCACCTTCAAGTATTTGTGGACTTGCACACCCTAGGTCCCTCTGTGTTTCTATACTCCTGATGACTCTGCCATTTATTGTATAACTCCTCCCTACATTATTTCTTCCAAAATGCATCACTTCGCATTTATCCAGATTAAACTCCATCTGCCACCTCTCCGCCAAATTTTCCAGCCTATCTATATCCTGCTGTATTGCCCGACAATGCTCTTTGCTATCCACAAGTCCAGCCATCTTCGTGTCATCCGCAAACTTGCTGATTACACCAGTTACACCTTCTTCCAAATCATTTATATATATCACAAATAGCAGAGGTCCCAGTACAGAGCCTTGCGGAACACCACTGGTCACAGACCTCCAGCCGGAAAAAGACCCTTCGACCACTACCCCCTGTCTCCTATGGCCAAGCCAGTTCTCCACCCATCGAGCCACTTCTCCTTGTATCCCATGAGCCTTAACCTTCTTAACCAACCTGCCATGTGGAACTTTGTCAAATGCCTTCCTGAAATCCATATAGACGACACCCATGGCCCTTCCTTCATCAACCGTTTTTGTCACTTCCTCAAAAAACTCCACCAATTTTGTAAGGCACGACCTCCCTCTTACAAAACCATGCTGTCTGTCACTAATGAGATTGTTCCGTTCTAAATGCACATACATCCTGTCTCTAAGAATCCTCTCCAACAACTTCCCTACCACGGACGTCAAGCTCACCGGCCTATAATTTCCTGGGTTATCCCTGCTACCCTTCTTAAACAACGGGACCACATTCGCTATCCTCCAATCCTCAGGGACCTCACCAGTGTCCAAAGAAGCGACAAAGATTTCCGTCAGAGGCCCAGCAATTTCATCTCTCGTCTCCCTGAGCAGTTGAGGATAGATGCCATCAGGCCCTGGGGCTTTGTCAGTTTTAATGTTCCCTAAAAAACCTAACACTTCCTCTCTTGTAATGGAGATTTTCTCTAACGGGTCAACACCTCCCTCCGAGACACTCCCGGTTAACACGCCCCTCTCCTTCGTGAATACCGATGTAAAGTATTAATTTAGGATCTCCCCTATTCCCTTGGGGTCTAAGCATAATTCCCCTCCTTTGTCCCTGAGAGGTTCGATTTTCTCCCTGACAACTCTTTTGTTCCTAACGTATGAATAGAATGCCTTAGGATTCTCCTTAATCCTGCCTGCCAAGAACATCTCGTGACCTCTTTTTGCCCTTCTAACTCCCCGTTTGAGTTCTTTCCTACTCTCTCTGTATTCCTCCAGAGCTCCTTCTGTTTTCAGTTGCCTGGACTTAACATACGCCTCCCTTTTCATTTTAATGAGATCCTCAATTTCCCTGGTTATCCACGGCTCTCGAATCCTACCTTTCCTATCTTTCCTTTTTACAGGCACATGCCTATCCTGCAGCCTTATCAATGGTTCCTTAAAAGACTCCCACATGCCAGATGCGGACTTACCCTCGAACATCCTCTCCCAATCAACATCCACCAATTCCTGCCTAATCCGGCTATAGTTAGCATTCCCCCAATTTAGCACCCTGCCCGTAGGACAGCACTCATCCTTGTCCATTACTATCCTAAAGTTAACAGAGTTGTGGTCACTATTTGCCACATGTTCCCCTACCGAACCTTTGACGACCTGACCGGGCTCATTTCCCAGAACTAGGTCCAGTATAGCCCCCTCTCCAGTCGGGCTATCTACATACTGTTCCAAAGAACCTTCCAGTACGCATTTTACAAATTCCTCCCCGTCCGGACCCCCAGCTCTAAGCACTTTCCAGTCCCAGGGAAATTAAAGTCCCCCACTACAACAACCCTATTTTTTCTGCACCTATCCAGAATCTCCTGACATATCCTTTCCTCCACTTCCCGTGGGCTGTTGGGTGGTCTGTAGTACACCCCCAGCATAGTGACTGCACCCTTCCTGTTTCTGAGTTCCACCCACAGCGACTCAGTACATGACCCCTCTAAGTTGTCTACCCTCTGCACCGTGGTAATATGCTCCTTAACTAATATCGCTACTCCCCCACCTTTTTTAGCCCCTCCTCTGTCTCGCCTAAAACACTTATACCCCGGAATATTCAGCTGCCAGTCCTGTCCTTCTTTTGACCAAGTTTCCGTCACCGCAACCACATCCAAATTCCGCATAAGCATTAAGGCCCTAAGTTCGTCTGTTTTACCTGTTACGCTCCTCGCATTGAAGCAGATGCACTCCAGACCTCCAGGCCCACTCAGGTCATCCTCCTCCAGGGTGCTCCTCTTCTTAGCTAGCCTTGCCCTGGCCCCCAGCTCAACCCCAGCCTCAGTATTTACTGACCTACTGTTTTGTTCCCCACCCCCCTGCCACACTAGTTTAAATCCTGCCGAAACACTCTAGCGAAACTCCCAGCCAGGATATTTGCTCTCTTCCAGTTAAGGTGTAACCCATTCTTTCTGTACAGTTGCCATCCTGACTTGAAGATTTCCCAGTTATCTATGAATTTAAAACCCTCCCTCTTGCACCAGTCCTTTAGCCACGCGTTCAACTGTAGAATCTCCCTGTTCCGAGCCTCACTTGCACTAGACACCGGGAGCAGTCCAGAGATTGCTACCCTGGAGGCCTTACTTTTTAGCCTAGCACCCAACTCCCTGAATTTCTCTCGTATGACCCCCCTGCTCTTCCTACCTACATCATTTTCACCAATGTGTATAATCACATCCGTTTGACTACCTTCCTTTTTAAATATGTTTCCGACCCTCTCGGAGACATCCAGTACCCCGGCACCAGGGAGGCAGACTACCATCCTGGATTCTCGTTCACTCGCACAGAACCGCCTGTCTGTGCCTCTAACCATTGCGTCCCCCACAACTATCGCTCTCCTAAACCCCTTCTTTCCCTTCCGGACCCCTGAGCCTGTCTCCGTGGAGGCGATCTGGTCCTCGTGGCTTACCCCTGGAGGGTCACCCCCCTCCACAGAATCCAAAACAATATACCTATTTTGGAGGGGGACAACCACAGGGGATCCCTCCACAGACTGCTCACTCCCTTCCCTTCTCCCATCTGTTGCCCATCCCTTTCCTTTATGGGAGACTACCACTGGGGTACTTTCTGGCACATCACCCTTCTGACTATTACCCCTCCTAACTGTGACCCACGTGTCTTCCTTCCGAGACCCTGGTGTCACTACCTGACTATAACTTTTATCTATTAATCTCTCATTTTCCCTAACTAAACTGAGTTCATCGAACCTCAGCTCCTGCTCCCTTACACAATCCTTCAGGAGTTGCAGTTCCATGCATCTGGCACAGATATGGACTTCCGGGAGGCAAGTTGTCTCCAGGAACTCCCACATCCCACACCTAATGCAGTATACTGGCCTCCCACTCATACCAGCCATGTCCTTTTTAGTTTTTGGGAGATAAAACAAAAAAGGGTGTGTAACAGAAGGAAAACAAACAACCTTCCTCACCTTCGCCGAAGCCCTGTGAGCCAAAGCACTTACAGCTCACACTCTGCTCCCTGCTCACTCCACTGCCCGCTCCAGAAGCTGCCCGCTCAAAAGTGCGGCCTGCTTTTAAACCCTCCAGGTTGCTCCTGCGCCTACTTCCTGTTTTGAAAAAAAACCCTCCTTTTTAAATTAGCCCTTTTTAAACCTTCCCCAGGCTGCTCCTGGGCCTACTTCCTGTTTTGAAAAAAACCCCTCCGATTTTTAAGCCAAATTTAACTGAAAAAGAAATAAATAAAATGCAGACACAATCTCTCTTACCCTCAGCCTGCTCCTGTGGAACAATGAGGCTGAAACCTCCAAGGTAAGCCCTTTTTAAACCTTCCCCAGGCTGCTCCTGGGCCGACTTCCTGTTTTGAAAAAAACCTCCTTTTTAAATTAGCCCTTTTTAAACCTTCCCCAGGCGGCTCCTGGGCCTACTTCCTGTTTTGAAAAAACACCTCCGATTTTTAAGCCAAATTTAACTGATAAATAAATAAAATGCAGACACAATCTCTCTTACCCTCAGCCTGCTCCTGTGGAACAATGAGGGCACTACCCCAGCCTCAATCGAAATTTGAAAAGTCACCTGGCAAACCAATTGCTGTTTCCTCAGTACATTCCATGAACAAGTGCACCTGACAAGATTTGAGCAAGTTTAACTGTGATGTTTTGTGATTGATCCTTAGAAGAAAAAGAATTATTAACATTTCAAAACAATTCTTAAAAGAAAGACCAAATCCTACACGTCGACTAACTTAATTCGAGTCATTTGATAATTAATGATATTTTTCAATTCATCTCTAAATTTAGCCCAAACTGCTGCATAGATAAATGCATTTATGCATGAACGCAAAGACAGAAGCATATGCCCAGCGTTCTGCATGATGGTGATTGTGATTTGTGCCCAGAAATTTAATGCCCACGAATTGTGCACAAAGCATCTGTACCAACATAAAACAACTGTAAACGGCCAGCAGTAATGACCGATATTCTTCTGCTCTTCATCTCTGGATCATTAAGATCATCACTACTGTTACTTCCCTGGAGAACCCTCTTCACTCCATTGGCCCGCATAATGTGCATAATGGTCAAAACATTGAGCAGAATAATCAACACAGACGATGCAAATGGTGTCAAGGTGATGTCAAAGGAGAAGCATGCTACCCAAAACGGTAAACTAGAGAGACTTGATTTTTGTCAACCATCTCCAAGTGCTCATTTTCAAAGTAAATGGGTATGTTTTTCACAAAGCTCAGTCCAAACACAGTCGCTATAACGATGGCCGCAGTTCTTTCAGTGAAAGATTTTTTTTCTCTCAACCACTGGCAACGAATAGCGATGAATCGATCAAAGGTGAAAGAGACAGTTAACCAGACAGAGCAATCAATGGCTGTGAAAACCTGAGTGATGTTGAGACTACAAACAGGTGTGTACTCCAAGAATGAAAATAAGAAATAAACATCATTAATCTCAGAAAATATCAACTCGAACATTATCACCAGCAGATCTGCCACTGCAATGACCACCAGCTAACGGGTAATACATTTAGAAAGACCGCACCTCCCACGGGAGAGAGTGACAATTGCCAATGGAGAATTGCCGCACAAAAGGAGAAGAAAAGGGGAATGAGTGATGCAATTCACAGGGGTAATCAGTTTGAGAATATTTTAGACGGAAATCACCTCTAAATGATTTCTGCTGTTACACAAATCAGTTCCATTTTTCTGAGTAGTTTTTGTCTCAGGAGATAGTGCCAGAGCAGCTCATAATGAATTAGTAACAACTTTCACAACGAGTCCACGTTATGTTCGCTCAACAATAAATACCTGCCGTAGAATGGAGCGACATTTCCGAAGTAAATCAAACCAAGCTACATACAGCACAGTGACAGAATGAGCCTTCCTTACAACTAACAGAGCCGGTGAAACCACGATGTAAACTGGAAGGGCCTTGAGAGAGAGACAAAAGTTTTTGCCAGCAAAAAACTGAGCTATTCAGGAAGTCCCATAAGTTAACAAACAGATTTTACCAGTGTGAATGAAAGGTTTAGAATCTGATATACATCCACGTATACTGACATAGATATAGATTGTCATGTATTTATATTATATTTCCTAACATTGGACGTTATCTTGCTCATTCTGTTTGTGCGGCAAAGTTGCAAATTGGTAAATCAACATGATTATTGCAAAACTGTGAACCAGTAACTTAACTTATTCCAGCCCTCTCGAAGGCAATGATTATTGATTACGTAAATTCCACACAAAATCATTGCCTAACTGTTGCAGAAATATAGCATTAAATTATGTGAGCATTATTACTCATTACGATGTGTGCTTCCTCCAGTACACATCCTGGGAAACGTGTTCCACAACGAGAATGCCAATCAGTTTAATAATATTCTCCCTTGTCAGGTAAAGTAAACCTGTAATTATGAACACATGAATTTTTATTTATGCTCATGCACAGTATTCATTTCGAAAGCCAATGGCGGTGGAGGGGGTGTGGGTGGCAGTGGAGGACAAGGCTCAAGGTTCGCATGGGGCACATGATATTCTTCTACCGGCCCTGAGAAGCCAGCTAAGATGACCACGGGGTGGACCAGGAATGTGTAATGGTATAAACTGTTGACAACAATGTGGCGTCGCATGTTACAGTTCCCTGCGTGTCCATTTCACTCCATTGCTTCTTTTGAAAGTAAACTTCGAGGAATATGAAAAAGTGGGAAATAGTGTAAAATGGGCAGTGTTGGATTGCCTCGAACTTGAACGCACGCGTGCAGAGCACAGTGGATTAGCAATCCATCGTGTTACCCTCGCAGCCACCTTACCAGGTAATGCACGAAGAAAAAAAGCACCATCTTTACACAACCACTCCCAGGTCCCATCGTATCCCGACAGTGCAGAAAGGAGCCTTTCGGCATATGGAGTCTGCAAGGACTCCTAAAAAGCATTTTACCCATGCTTACGCCGCAACCCCACGCATTCAATCGACCTAACCAACACATCCTTGGAATGAAGGGGCAATTTAGCATGGCCAATCTACGCAACCTGCACATGTTTTGGACTGCGGAAGGATACCGGACCACGGAGTAGAACTCTCCCTAAGCAGACACGGGCGAACATTCAGAGATCGTCACCCAAGGCCGGAACCGGGTGCACAGCGCTGTGAGGCTGCAGCTCGAACCGCTATGTCACCGTGCCCCCCTCAATCAACGCAATGGAATACCGCTGCAACGTGTGTTTTGGGGATCTCACCGATGGAGGCGGACACAAACCTATCATTACCCAGCTGTGATTTGAATCACGCAATCGCACCAAGGACGTATGCTTGCAAAGACCAGGTCGGTCTCACGATCAGGAACTTTCCACATTTAGATTTCGTTTTTCTGCTGAGGTCTTCATACTTTATTCCTCATTGTCCAGACCACATGTTTACAAATTCTGCCAGGTTGCTTATGAAGTTTCCCTTTTACCATTTCGTCAATGAACGCCGATTTCACAACTTCCCATCAAATCACCTGCCAAACACTTCAAACATAGAGGATTAAACTGTAGTTCGGGTAAAACATGGGCATTTCATCTGGTGAAGGCTCTACAATCAACTAATCTGATTGTTTAAATTAATTTCCGTTTATGAGGACGAAAGTCCGATGTGGGGGTTTCCCAGGATTTTCACAGTCGACACCTCAGTTAATTTCCAGTTCTGATTTGGCTCTATTTTGGGAGCATCTATTCCATAATTTCATCCCCTTTTATGGGAGGGCTGCTCATTCTATATTATTAGTACGCTGATTAATTAAATGCATGGTTCTGAAAATTAGAGTGTATTAAATCATCATAGTCTGTGAATTTGAAAGACTTCCCAGCTCTCCCTTTCTCCATATCCATCTTGTGGATAACTCTTATTTCTCCTTATTGCTCAGCTGTCCATGGAGATCACCATGGAGATCACCATGGAGAATTGTGACTACATCAACAACAGCAACAGCAGCTTGTAATAATATAACAATTTTAACATAGTTAGATGCTTGAACGAAATTCACAAAAACCTTCTGAAACACAATTTGACATCGAACCATCTCCGAATTTATCAGGACAGAGGGAGGAAACTTTGATCGAAGAGGGACATATGTTCGATTCTGCGCAGAAAGTGGTCTTTCCGCCTGCCGTAGCTCCCTTCAATACAATTACAATTCAGCTAATAGGTTAAACAGCGAAAGATTCAGAATGAAATACGGGCAATACGAGAACTCCGATTCTGCGCGGACCAGCTGGCGGGGATATTCGCAGACATCTTCAACCTCTCTTTACAACAATCTGAGGTCCCTATCTACTTCAAGAACGACCATCATCCTGTACCAAAGAATAGGCAAGCAGCGTGGCTCAATGACTATCGTCCGGTGGCTCTGACACACATCATTGTGAAGTGCTCTGAAAGGTCAGTCATGGCAGGAATCAATTCCAGCCTCCTGGATTGCCTGGATCCACTACAGTTCGCCTACCGCCGCCACAGGCCCACATCAGACGCCATCTCCCTGGCCCTGCACTCAACTCTGGAACACCGAGATAACAAAGATTTAGACGATGTCAGATTCCTATTTATTGACGACAGCTGAGCCTTCAGCACCATTATTCCTATGAAACTCACCTCCAAATTCCATGCTTGGGCATCGGCTCCTCCCTCTGCGACTTGATCCTGACCTTCCTAACCCACAGATCGCAATCAGTAAGGCCACAACATCTCCTCCATAATCATCCTCAACACCGGTGCCCCACAAGGCTATGTCCTCAACCCCGACTATACTCCTTATACACCTATGACAGTGTGGCAAATTCCCCTCCAACTCGATTATCAAGTTTGCTGATATAGAGAATCTGGTGAACTGGTGTGACAACAATAATCTCTCCCTCAATGCCAAAAAAACGAAGGAGACAGTCATTGACTTCAGGAAGCGTAGTGGAGAAGATGCCGCTGTCTACATCAATGGGGAAGAAGTGTGAATATGTATGGTCGAAAGCTTCAGATTTTTAGGTGCCCAAATGGCCAACCACTTGTCCTGATACCCCCATGCCAACACTATATTTAGAAAGCCCACCAACGCCTCTCGTATCTCAGAAGACTAAGGAAAGTTGGCATGTCCACTACGACTTTCATCAACTTTTAGAGATGCACCATAGAAAGCATTCGTTCTAGTTGTATCATAGCTTAGTATGGCTCCTGCTCTGCCCAAGACCACAAGAAACTACTCAGTGTCATGAATGAAGCCCAGTCCATCATGCAAACCAGCGTCCCATCCATTGACCCTGTCCACACTTGCCGCTGGAAAATCAGCCAGCATAATCAAGGGCCCCATGCACCCCGGACATTCTCTCTTCCAACTTCTTCCGTCGAGAAAAAGATACAAAAGTCTGAGGTCACATACCAACCGACTCAAGAACAGCTTCTTCCCATCAGACCTTTGAATTCCATCAGAGCTTTGAATGGACCTACCTCACACTAAATTTATCTTTCTCTACACCTTAGCTATGACTGTAACACTGCAATCTACACTCTCTCCTTTCCTTTTGTATGGATGCTATGCCTTGTCTGTACAGCACGCAAGAAACAACACTTTTCACGTATACTAATACATGTGACAATAATAAATCAAATCAAATCAAAACAGAATCAATGGTTGGAATAACCTGGAGAGGAAATAGTGAAAAAGGTTTGAAAAAATCAGAGCGAAAACGTGCGAAAATAGCAAATTCAAAGAGTGAAAGTGTTGAGAACAAGACGAGAAAAACTGAGGAAAAATAATAATTCAACAATGTGAGAATAGTGTGAAAAACTAAGTAAACGTGTGAGAAGAACAAAAGCTTCGAAACTACATGAAAAATCACTGAATAGAATTCCTGAGCAGAATGCAGCCCCATTCTCTGGAGCATTTCGAAAGTATTTAATTAGTTAATAGGAATAAGACAGCGTCACTAAACAAAATCACTGAGAATGATTAATGCTCGAATTGTTTTATTATACCTTCAATAATACTGTAAATGATACATTACAAACAATAGATACATTGAGATACAGTGAGGTTAACACAATCATAACTGGAATTCCACATTCTCCCCACCGGAAACTTGAATAATCTAAAACTCTGCTCCCAGTGCCCTTTCTTGTATCTCGTGCAGTTGAAACAATATCCCGGCGCTCACTGGCCTATTTTTTTTCACTGCGAATGAATGCCTGCATTTTAAAATTCTCATTCTTGTTTCCAAATCCTTCCCTGGCCTCTCATCTCTACTTTTGCAAGCTCTTCCATCCTCACAAACTTCACAGATATCTCTGCTCATCTTATTCTGTCCTGTCGAACAGCATTAGTTTAATTGCTCCATCGTTGCTCGCCGTGTTTAATGACCACACGGTCCTCAGTTCTGGAAACGCCTCGATAAAATATATGTTTCTCTATCTCCCCTCCTTTGACACACGGTGGAGAGCCTCCTGCTTTAATCCAGTTATTGGCTGTCTGATCTAATGTCGTCTTATGTCTCCAGATGTCATTTTTTGCAATGAGCTGGTGAAGTGATTTGTGACGTTTATCCACGTGAAAGAGTCTATATAAACTCCAGTTGTTGCAATTGCCTTGAATCATGGAATCTGATTCTCCCCCTTGTGTTACTCTGTTAATTTCATGAACAAAGGCTTCTTGTCTACTCATTTCCCGGATTGGAAGTAATTTCCCTGCCCATTCACTGAACCGGTTTTCTTTCCTCTGGTTTTGGTAATCAGCCTCCCGTTGATTGACCAGTAGTTCTGGGTTTAATTCTGCTCCTCGGACAGTTTCTGTAGCAACAATATATCTCCGTTAACCTCCGGAACTCCCTCAGTCATTTCCCTTAATTTCGAGAGTCAGCCTCATTCTCCCGCAACCGTTATACTACTGCGTAAAAAAAGCTCATATCGACCCCAACTGTGAACTCTGTTTCTCTCCACAGATGCTTCCAGACATGCTGCATTTCTTCCAGTATTGTCTGTTTTTATTTCAGCCTTACAGTATCCGCAACATTTTGCTTTTGTCTACAACCCGTTAAGGTAAAATTTGATTGGTCTTATTACCTCACCCAGTCCATGTTCCTTTTCTCCATTGGAATCATACCTTTGCTGTTCCAACCGTTCCCCTCCTCGATATGTCACCCTTACAAACTCTCTTCTTCACTTACCAGCCGACGCTGTTAATCTTTATCGGACACCGGCAGGTCAGTCTCTAAAACACCACTGTTGCCATTACTTTAAATAAACACTCATTTTCCCGACTTTTAAACATAATCTTTTCTCTAATTCGCACTTTCGGCTTTTCATTTTGAAAGGGATGTTGTTCAGCCACGCTCTCTGGATTCTATTATATTAATGGAATTCCGACCTCCCCCTCCGCCCTGCATAATCACTAATAGTCTCAAAGCGGAGCAACACATCATCTTACTCTGTCTCTTACCCACCTCGGCTCTTCACCATCTAGAATTGTATATCCAATGACTCACTCTGTGGATCTCCCACTCCGGGTGGGCAGCCTTCATGGAAATATTCTAACTCCAATAATTATCTCCGTCTTTCCAGCTTCTCTGCAAAAGTTATGAAGCTCTCTTAAAACTGGAGGAACCCAGGTGCGCTGCTGTCACGTTTGGACGTTTTATACTTTGTGGGAAGTAATATTAGGTGCAGTTTATTTTTCAGGAGACAGCACACCCAACCTTCGTGTCGCAAAGCAGGGAGTCATTATATTCATACTAAAGAACTATTTTAACCAAAAATTTAACAAATAAAACCAACTAAAACCATCATCTCATTCAATTGCGCTCTGAATTTAGTTTGTGTCATTGCATAAATACAAGTGTTGGTGCAGCAACTTAGAAGCTGAAATACAAATCCTATTTTCCCAACTGTGTAATGTAGTCTTACAGAACTGAAGCCCAGCCATCTCAATTGGTAACCGACAGCGTAAAACAGAAAAACGGCCCATAGCACTATAAAATTCCCGGATATGGTAAACATTACAATCATGGATTTTTTCCGGTTCTGCATCTCAGGGCCATTTTGCTTTTCCCCACTGCGTGGGCCCCGAAGTCTCTCGCGGACTATGTTGGCAGCTATGATGTGTTTGACGGTTAAAATATTGAACAGTAGAACCAGCACAAATGGGGTAAATGGGGTGGTCAAATAGTGGAGAAGTTCAATTATTCCCCAGAGCAGTGAAAAACGAACACTCGTTGTTACAACGCAAACCCAGAGATCATTGGCGAGCCGATATTCACTTGTATACATAAAGTACCAGAAAATGTTGTTAAGACAGCTCAGCACAGTCACGATTCCGATAGGTATAGACGCCGTTTTCTCTTTGCAGTATCTGGCTTTCAGCTGCTGGCAACAAATGGCGACAAATCGATCAAAGGTAAAAAGGGCAGTGAACCAGACTGAACAATCTGTGGCTGCATAAATGAGGACAGCGTGGATATTACACATAGGAATGGACTTAAAGAAATAAAGTTCCACCCAATAAACAACAGGTTTACGTCTCAGTATCAGATCAAGGATAACGACCAGTAGATCAGCCGAAGCCATGGCCACGAGGTAGTGAGTGACAGTTTTGCAGAGTCCGCACTTGCCCCGAGACAGAATCACCATTGCTGCTAAGTTGACTGTATGGACGGGAAGTAAACAAGAAAATTATACCAGTGTTTGCGAGCAAAAGCAGCAGTTTGACGGTGTTCAAATAGAAAAGTGTACCCGTGTGAGTTAATTCATTGATGGATCGAATTAATAACTGTCATAAAGAGTGACAGCTCTTTATGCTCCAGACAGACCCTACTGCAAAACAATCAGCAGTGAAATGCAGAATATAAATGCAAATGACAGGGACGCACTGCGACACATAGTAGAATAGTAATTCAGAGGAGAAATAATACGTCAACACAGATTAGAATTAAGTACTTTTTCCATTTTTCTTTGGGCGGGGACAGATTACAATTAAATACTTTTTCCATTTTTCTTTGGGGTGGGAGAGGTGGAGGCATTGGGAAATGGGACGAGTAATGACACGGGAAGAAAAATGGACAGGCAGAACCAGAGCCAGTTTGGCTTTTGCTAAGCTGTGAATAAAATGATGCAGTGATGGTATGAGTTCCCAAGCGACTGAGAAAAGATTCAGCAAAGGGGCCTGCTTCTGACCTCCACAACGATCTTCTGGATGAGAGAACGAGAAGGGGGCGGGCGAGGTGGTGGAGTGACCTTTAGTTAAGATGGGTGACTCATTTTAGCGTAAACCAGCCATTTTAACATCAATGTCCTGTAATTTTCATTGTAATAAGCTGAAAATGTGAAATCGCGATTTTGTGCTAACTCTGAGATAATAAACATTTTGATGTTGTCAACATTTTGCAACTACTAACACAAAATATTATTCCAAAGCAGTCACTGATCATCAACAGATGAGAAGGAACTACGTCACTTACTCTGGTAATTGAAGAATAAGTGAATAGTAATCAGTCGTTAATTAGAAAGCGCTTTAATTTATTTAAGGATGGGCAATAAATTGTGGCCAGCCAGCGACGCACATGCCACATGAATGAGTGAAAGAAAAGAAGCTGTTTCGGCAGCAGCCTTTTTTATGAGGGAATTGAAGTGATGTAAAAGAAATACCATAAGCCTTGGACTCCCGCCTTGTCGGGAACAAAAATTATCCTTAACTGTTGAGTCCGTGTCAGTGAATGAGACTCCTGTAAAGACATCAAGAGTGATACCGAAAAGAAGTTTGAAACATTGTGCTTAATTAGCTACAAAATCGAAGTTGACCCTTCTCGCATTATTGGCAAATTATAAACCAATTCGTCATTTACAACAATTTTTTCAGATGAGCTGACAACATCTGACAAGTATAAAAATGAGAGTTTCGGGGCGCCACTTTTAGCATGTTTTCCCGGATTGATTAACCAGAGGTTGTCACTTCAAGCTATCGGCCTGATCTACCATTTAATGGTTGGGTCCAGCTTTCGGTTAATTATTATAAACAAAAGTTTTACCATTTACCTTTTTAATTGTCAATAAATGTTTTGCATTTATCATTTTGAAGTGTTAATTCTTGCCGAGTGTTTGTAGAACCAGATTACTTAATTCACAGTTGGGGATTCATTGAATAGTTCAACCACGTTGAGCACCATCAATCAATTTCAAACTATGAGCACAGGTTCGTGCTCCTGATCTCTATACAGTTATCCCGGGTTAGAGAGAGGAATCAGCACAGGTTCCTGCTCCTAATCTCTGCACAGTTATCCTGGTTTAGAGAGAGGATTCAGCATAGCTCCCTGCTCCTGATCTCTATGCAGTTTTCGTGAGTTAGAACGAGAACGACCAATTGAAAAGAAAATCATAAAATGAATCAATGGGTATATCAATCGTTATTGTTGTCAACCTAGCAAGTATTATCCAAAAAGTAGTAAATGGATATCCCAATTATTACCCTCTTTTGAACGAAAACTTAATGAACCAAAGTTTAGAACATAAAGAAACAAAATCGACTCACTTTAAGTCGGGTGATAATATGACTGGTAACAAAATTTCGGACTTTATCAGACATGCAACCGTTGAATTGTAAATCAAGAGAGTTGTATTTGGAAAAAAACAAGACTTCTATAATTCAGAATAATCGACAAAAAAGACAGATTGTAGAGAGGGAAGCGGAAGATAAGAAGACTGAACAAGGAATTTCATTAATAATATTATATTTAGCGTTGATGTTCCTGTCCCAACATTTGACAAATACCAATTTTCAATAGCCAATATAAAAAATGCTGCATCGAACAAAGCAATTTAATTCTGGTCTGGTAGATATGTTCAGTTCATGTTTTATAATTGGAACAACTGGATTTAATAACTTACAAGGGTACTGACAGAATTGACGAGTGGACAGTAAATCGGGACGATAATCTAGTTAAACAGAGGTTATGGAATCTAGATGTAGGTGCTCGCAAAAGCAAGGAAAAGTTATCCAGGTAAAGGTGGTTTAGTCAACGAAAGCTGGATGCAAAACCTTATCGGATACGCCAAAAGCAAGGATGCGATGCTATTGCATTAAAACATAGTGATATAGTTAGGGTGCTCAGAGTTAATAAATATTTACAAAGACTTACAAAAAACACAGGCAGCAGCGAGGAGTGGATAGTATATTTCCTCGATCTTCTCGAGCACCCGCGGTATCCGAATATTCAATGGAACTGTCGGTTTCTGAGAACATGATGAACTCCCGTGCATTTTTCCCACTCTGTATTTCAGGCCACGTGTCATCTTGTTCAAGGAGAGAATATTGAAAGGAGTCCCTTATTTATTGTGAAGAGAAACTCTCTGGCGAGACGGGTTGGTACCAGGGAGACTGGTATTGTTCACAGTCATCAAACAAGCAGGTTGTGTAAGATCTGTAGTGTCAAAAGTTCTGTACTCAAAAATCTCTCAAGCTTAACATATAACATTAACAACTGATCTAACGTCAGTCACCATGAAAGTGAAGTCCTAATACATGCAAATCTCTGTGTGTAGATTTTCTGCTTGATTTCACTCATAGCCCTTAAGTATTGGTCAGAATCGGGGTGACTTGGATGTGGGAGTAGCAAAAACTAAACTCCCAGAAGTTCGGGTCAGATTACTAAATGTTCTTGGATAATGATGTTTCAGGAAACATAGGGAAGGAGAGAAAGGAGGGGCGGCACGGTAGCACAGTGGTTAGCACTGCTGTTTCACAGCTCCAGGGTCCCGGGTTTGATTCCCGACTCGGGTCACTGTCTGTGTGGGGTTTGCACATTCTCCTCGTGTCTGCGTGGGTTTCCTCCGGGTGCTCCGGTTTCCTCCCACAGTCCAAAGATGTGCAGGTTAGGTTGATTGGCCAGGTTAAAAAAAAATGCCCCTTAGAGTCCTGAGATGCATAGGTTAGAGGGATTAGCAGGTAAAATATGTGGGGGTAGGGCCTGGGTGGGATTGTGGTCGGTGCAGACTCGATGGACCGAATGGCCTCCTTCTGCACTGTAGGGTTTCTATGATTTCTAAAAGGAGGTGGGGTGTTGAATAAGAATAGTATTACAGTGCTGGAGGGGGAAGATATCAGAGTTTCACAAAATCATAGGAAGTCACAAGTCGAAGGGGACCATTCGGCCCAATGTGTTTGTACTGAGAGAAAAGATGCAATCTTCGACAGCCGCGCTGGTCACAATTCGCTAAGTACGCATACATTTGAAATGTACTGAGACTTTCTACCTCTACCAATTCTTCAGGGAGTGAGTTACTAGTCCCTGTGACCCACTGGGTGAAATGATTTCCTGCTATTCCCACATCATTTGCCTACTTAACTACGTTACCTCTGCTTAAGTGTCTGCGGAAATACATTCCAAGGTGCCCCTGTCCTTTCACATCATTCAATATTTATTGTTAATTCCCTTGCTTTCTGTACTCCCCAAAATACATTTTGAAAGGACAGATCAAGGACCTGTCCGCTGCTGCCCGTCATGATGGAGTTGAGAGTAGACCAGGCACTCTGGGAAACAGTAACTGCTGATGGCTGGAGGTTGAGAGGCTGGCACTGAGCCGCTGAGTGAGTAGGGCCACCTTGTTGGGATCTTTGAGGCCGCCAATGTTTCTTTTCTTGCAGCACCACGCTGGTGGAGAATGTAGGTGGGTTACAGTGGTGAGTAGTCTAACAGTCCTCGGTACCTGTCATGGTGGAGGTGGATATCTCCGGGATCTATTGTTCCAATGATGGTGAAATCGAATGTGGGCCGTTGTTGATGCTCTGAGGTTTTATATTTGTCTCACTGGTGGAACAGGGTGTTGGCTGTTCCAGTCAATTCGGCAGGAGGAGGGTAGTATCGGAATTTGCATTCCCATTCCTTCCTTGCCCATCATCCCCATCCAGAGATTAATGCTCTTTTGGCTTTGGTACTGACATTTCCAAGGAGGGTCAGTTTGTCACCTGCTGATTCTCGGGCTAGGGGTTACTCACGAATGGTGTAGAATCATTTGTTATTCCCGTCTATTGTCTCAAGTGCAGCAAGGTATGTGCCGAAGACAGCGACAAGATGATTCTTCACTCTGGGGAGCCGGGCCGTCATGCTAAGCTCCCTGAACCCAGGGAATGATTGACTGAAGCGTCGGACAAGTTCATTTCTGATGGTGAAGCCCACCCCATGGAGGCAACGTTCAACATCTGGCAGGCCTTTCCAGAAAAAAGGTCGCCTTCCATTTTTTCTCTCAGCTGGCCTTTTCGTGTGCACACCAAGTCACACTTAGGAAGCAATGTCTGGGTTGAGGAGCCTAATTCCCCGAGCTATGATGATGAGCTGATGCTCAGGTTAGTCACTGTTGCAATTGTCTCAGAGTGCCCCGACGTTCCAGCTCCCAATCTTAATTTTGAGTGGGAGTTACCTGTGTGTTATTTTCTAACGTGACCTTCTCGCGGAACTCCGAGTACCATACTGTATCGGCAAAGCAGATACTTCTTCCAATGGCAATGGACTTCCACGACAGTTGGAGGCCAGATTCTGTGAGACAATAACAGCGTTCTGCGTCAGTTCATCGACAGTTATCTGTATAATAAATTGGCAGCAACAGACTGAAGCTGAAAAATGAGACGATGTAATTGCCAGACACAGAATGGGCAAGATTTCTCTCTGTTATAGCAGTGGTAGGGGAAGGGCAGTTAACTCATTCAATACATACTTAAATGTGGCAGAAGATCCGCAAGACAGAAGGAGAATTTTGGTATTATACAGCCATTTGTTCTTCAGTAGAATATATCTTCTTGGGGACAAGAGGGGCTCAAGAATTTGAAGCAAACTTTGGAAAATCATATACATCTAGATTTGTTCACAGTTGACAGATCAGTAAATGATAAAAATCAATAGCCGCAGCCCCGCAGGCAGCTGGAGGTAGAAGTACAGCACACCGCCCACAATGTAAGGAACAAACGATGGGTGGAATCAATGCAGGATTCCAGCAAATCGTTGACAACAATGTCAAATGTGGTTTCCTCATCGATGTCAAGTCCGTTTGTGGCCGAAGTACTCAATAGCCCATCCGCAGAAAGACAAGCATGTGGGGGGTTTATAAAGGAAAGAGAGTCTGTGACCACTGGAGAGAACAGTTTAAGTAACTTCTTCACCAAAATTCTGTCTACGACTCAAACGTGCTCAACTCCATTCCTCAACCCTATCCCGTTCAGGATCGGAATTGGGAAAGTCACCTGGTAAACCAAACCAATTGCTGTTAACGCTGTATATTCCATGAACAATTACTCCTGACAAGTTTTGAGCAAGGTTATCTGTGATGTTTTGTGATTTATCATTAAAATGAAACGAATTATTAGAAATATAGAAAGATTATTTAAAAAAACACTAAATCCTACACGTAGAGTAACTTAATTCGAGTCATTTGATAATTAATGATATGTTTCAATTCCTCTCTGAATTTGGCCCGAGACACTGCATCGATAAATGTATTTGTACATGAACTCAAAGACGGAAGCATTTATCCAGCGTGCTGCATGATGATGCTGCAATCACCATGGTGATTGTGGTCTGAGCCCGGAAATTGAATGCCCACGAATTGTGCACGTAGCAATGTAACAATACAAAACAACTGTAGATGGCCAGCAGTAATGACCGATTTTCTTCCGTTCTCCATCTCCCGATCATTAAGATTCTCACTACTGTTACTTCCCCGGCGTACCCTCTTCATTCTATTGGCCGGCACAATGTACTTCGTGGTCAATGTATTGAGCAGAATAATCAACGCAAACGGGGCAAATGGTATTAAGGTGATGTCAAAGGAGAAGTATACACCGAAAAGTATTGTTTCTTGCGCGCTATACAGAAGGAAACGAGAGAGTGTAGAATGTAATGTTACAGTCATAACTCGGATGTAGAGAGATGGTAGAGGGCAAGGCTCAAGGTTCACCCGGGGGACATGATGCTCTCCTACCGGCCCTGGGAAGTAAGCTAAGATGACCACGGTGTGGATCAGGAGTGTGTAATGCTGCAAACGGATGATAACAATGTGGCTTCGCATTTTACAGTTCCCTGCGTGTTCATTTCATTGTTTGTTTTGGAACTAAAATTCGAGGAGTATGAAAAAGTGGGAAGTAGTGTAAAATAGGCATTATCGGATTGAATCGTCATTATTATTTTGCGACTGATTTTTATTTCCACTGACGTGAGGGAAAATAACATCGGGAGTGTTATGTATTTAAATGGCAACAGGGTGCTTTAAGAGCTGATCACATGACTTGATGGTGATGTCATTAGGGTGTGTGCTCATGCTGCTGATTTACCTTCAGGTTTGTATCTGTGCCCAGCAGTGTTCCTTCTTTCCAATAAAACCTGTTGCACGTTTGTTTGAAAAGTGTTTTCTTTCTGTTAAAACACGCTACACTTACACAGGTAGGACATTGCAGGGAGAAATATGGAACAGATGGTGGATCCGATATAATTCATTTCACATTCTTGGCCACATGAAAATTTGCCCAATGAATCAATAATTCTAACAATTACATCATAAACAAAAAGTCATTAATCAGCCAGTCATTTAGGTTAGGTTGATTGGCCATGCTAAAATTGCCCCTTCGTGCCCTGAGATGCGTAGTTTAGAGGGATTAGCGGGTAATATGTGTAGGGATATGGGAGTAAGGCCTGGGTGGGATTGTGGTCGGTGCAGACTTGATGGGCCGAATGGCCTGTTTCTGCACTGTAGGATTTCTATGATTTCTATGATTTATCATTGGGTTTGTGTGTTTTGATCGACTTCCTATACATCCCACAGTTCGGCAAACTCATTGAGGCTCTTGGATTAGCATTGTTCCTTGATTTTTATCTACAGCTGCACTGTTTCAAATTTGTACGACACATGATTTAATAAAAAAATGATGTGCCTGATTTATCCGGCCATTGAACATCCTAACTGCTCCATTCATACTGAGTTAGCCTCCACGATTTTACTGTGAAATAATGACAGAGGGCTCGCCATGATCATATTTAAAGTCGGAGCTGGCTCGAAGGGGTGAATTCCTACTTCTGCCCCTATTAGCTATGTTTCTAGGAAGTCTTTTAACGGCGATTCGTTTTATTGCTCTGTCTGGAATAACTGGCATTTCCTTTTGAAATTGTATAGCTCAGACCAAGACACTCAGTTTATTTTATAAGGTGTGGAACTTAACAGAACAATAAAGTAATTCGAAAACAATATGTCCAATTGACATTAAAATGCTACTTAAAATGTAATATGTATGAAGGTTACTTTTACCAAAAATGTTACCCTTTTATCCTCTTAAATTTCCCTTTTAATTGTAATCTTATTCCCTTTTTATCGGTTATCATTTCTAATTGAATAATTAATTGCAGCATTGTATACCAAGCACAAAATATCAAGACAAATTTAACAGTTAGAAGTATATTCATTAAGTTTAAGAACAATTAACTGTAATGTTATTATCCTACATATCGCAAACTGACTGTGATAAAAGTTTGCTGCATGTTTTGCCCACTGTGCTAATGAGCAAAATTTATCAATTGACTGCAGCTTTATTCATATGTGTCGTAAATTCCGATGCAATAATTTAACTGTGACATTATAACCTATCTATTAATTGTCAAGTCCATTTTAACACCTAATTGTGATAATTTTGCCCATTTTGATTAACAATACCTCTTTAAAGAGTAACTGTGAGGGTTAACTCGTTTGCATTTTTAATTTAACAATTAAATTCTTATGATTTTTTTACTCTGTTCAGTGTACTAATTAACCAGTGCCTTATTCTACTGTGATAAGTTTATTAGTTCCAAGTCAAAACCTAACTGCAAGACTGTGCCTTTGCATTTATTATCAAGATTAATTCAATGTAAATAACACATTTTATTAACTAATGCATTCGTGAATTTCAATTGAAGAATTATTTTTAACCTTATCCCCTTGCTTACTTTTCGTCATGTACAATTTAACCATCAAAATGTTCTTACAACCTTTGCATTATCAAAGTCAGCAGAACAATTAATGCCACATTACAATATGCCTATTTGATGTCATGTTGAAAATTGTAGTATTTTTTGTCAATTTTCTCCCATTTATCATGTAGCAATATCTCCCTAGTTATTAACTGCAATGCTGTACATTGTATATTCATCCCCATGTCTGATCAACAGATTACCTGTAATTTTGAGGCCCTGTCAGCACATCGAATTGAATAATTTATTGAAATTTTGAAACGCCTTGGATTGTACATCAAGGCAAACTAAACAATGAACAATCGTCAATGAACGTGAGAGGAGCCGGGAGTTAAAAAAAGAGCGCGAGAAGAAAGGGCGGATCTCGAAGCTGGGAGGAGAACACCTGGCTCAGGGGATTACAAAACAGCGGTAAAGTAAGGGCTAATCCATTTACCTTTGTGCGGCTGCGGCGGAAGGGTAATGCGGGGTCGGACTGCTGCGTTCTGAGCTGAAATTGACGTGGGGCCGACAGGAGCGACTGATTGGTGAGCAATTCCTGGTGGATACTTTCAAACCATATTAAATGGTAAATCATTGTACAAGCAACGTCAGAGACGTATTTGATTTACTTTATTTTTTAAAACGTGGTTTGAAGGTTTAAATTTAAAAGATTTAGTCATGGCAGGAGAGCTCAAAGCCTTGGTTTATTCCTCCTGCTCCACGTGGGAAGCCGACACATTTCCAGTCCCAGGACCAGGGTGTATACATGAGGTGTGTCCAGCTGCAACTCCTGGAAGCTCGGATCCAGAGCTGGAACGGCAACTGGGGCCGCTGTGGAGCATCCATAAGTCTGAGAGAGTAATGGATAGCACATACAGAGAGGTGGCCACACTGCAGCTGAAGGTTCTTCAGGAAGGAAGGGAAAGGCAGTCCAAGAGAAACAAGCAGGTCGTGCAGGAGCCCCATGGGGCCCCACTGACAATTGATGTTCCATTTTGGAGGCTGATGAGGGTGCTGGTTCCTCCAGTGGGACCTGTATTTGCTGGACAATCTACATCTGAGCCAGAGCAGGAAGTTGGAAGGAGTTTAAATTAATTCAGCGGGGAGAGAGGGCACAGACTGTTAGCAGAACATAATACACAATCAATTCAGAGAGAGTTTCAGGGTGTCAGGCAAGGCTGAACTTTAATCCCAGGAGTATTATGGGTAAAACAGATGAGTTAAGGGCGAGGATTGACACGTGGAAATATGAAATAGGCATCACAGAGACGTGGTGAGAAAGGGGTAGGATTGGCATCACAACATTGTAGGATATAGAATCTTCAAGCGAGACAGGGAAGGGAGTAAAAGAGGAGGAGGCATTGCATTATTATTTAAGGAGTCAGTTACTGAATAAGGGGGGATGATATCTTGGAGGGGGCATCAAATTAAGTTCGATGGGGTAGAGCTTAGGAAGAAAAAGGGGCAGCCACATCAGTAGCTGTTTGTTATAAGCCCCCAGATAGTCAGCGGGAAACTGAGGCGAAAATATGTAGTAATAAGAGGCCAGTGACATGTAGCGTGCCACAAGGACCTGTGCTGGACCCCTATTGTTCGTTATTTATATAACTGACATAGATGACTACGTGTGGGGTGGGATCAGTAAGTTTGCCGATGACACAAAGATTGGCCGGGTGTTTGGCAGTGAGTTTGTGTGCCTTGGGTTACAGGAAAACATAGACGCGCTGGTCAAATGGGTGGATAGGTGGCAGATGGAATTTAACCGTGAAAAGTGTGAGATGATACATTTTGGAAGGAGTAATTTGACAAGGAAGTATACTATGAAAGGTCTGACACTGGGAAGTTCCAAAAAACAAAGGGACCTCAGTGTGTTTGTCCATAGATTTCTGAAGTTAGAAAAGCAGGTTAATAGGTGGGTGTGGGGGGCGGGGGGGGGGGGGCGGTGAAGACGGCTTATGACACACTCACCTTTATCAATTAGGGTATAAATTGCAAAAGCAGGGAGTTCATGATGGAGTTAAATAGATCTTTGGTGAGGCCACAGCTGGAATGCTGCATGCAGTTCTGGTCGCCATATTATAGGAAGGACGTGATCACACTGGAAGGGGTGCAGAGGAGATTCAACAGGATGTGGGATGGAACATTTAATTTATAAAGAGAAGTTGGAGGGTCTTAGGTTGTTTTGTCTGGAGCAGAGAAGACTGAGGGATGATCTGATTGAGGTGTTCAAGATTATGAGGGGCGTGGACAGGATGGATAGGGAATAACTGTTCCCCTTAGTTGAAGGGTCAGTTACAAGGGGACACATGTTAAAACTGAGGTGTAGGGGGGATTTGAGGAAAAACGTTTTTACCCAGAGGGTGGCGACAGTCTGGAATGCACTGCCTGGGAGGATGGTGGAGGTAGGGTGACTCACATCCTTTAAAACGTACCTGGATGAGTACCATAACATTCAAAGTTATGGGCCAAGCTAACAAGTGGGATTAGTTAGGCAGGTCAGGGCCTTTCACGTGTCGGTGCAGACTCGATGGGCCGAAGGGCCTCTTCTGCACTGTAGTAATCTGTGATTCTGTGAATTATCAGAGCTGTGTTGGAAGAATATAAATAGGGTAAATATATTAGGTGACTTCAACACTCTCACTATTAATTGGGATGGACATAGTGTCAAGGGTATGGATGGAATGGATTTCTTGAAATGTCCACAGGATAACCTTTAGGTCAATTGTGTTCTACTGTAAAAACATTTTACAAAACTAAATGTAGAATAGAATTCTGTGGATACACAATTGTCTTAATCTGCCCATATAGAGGGTCTAACAATGGTCCAAGCAACACTGGACCTAATTCTGGTGAATGAAGCCGCACAGGTTGTTGAGTTGGTCGTGGGGGAGCGTTTTAGAGATAGCAACCACCTCATGGTGCAATTATACTTTTATTTTCTCCTTTTCAACCAAATGCAGATGGGACACATTAATTTCTTGGTTGACTTCAACCCCAGCCTGAGGGCCTATCAGCTGTAGCACCACCCTGGACAAAGAAATAGAGAAGTTCCAAAAAAAAAACTTTTGGTTTGGGGGAGATCAGGTTTTAGTCAAATAAAGCAGGATCTGGCCAAGGTAGATTGGGAACAGCTACTTGTGGGGAAATCTACAGAAGAGCAGTGGGGGGAGGGGGGGCATTCCAAGCGGTAATCTGGCGCGTACAGGCCCTACATGTTCCCTCTAAGGTGATTAGGGTGATCGAAAGGAGTAACAAACCCAGAGAACCATAGACGACGGAAGATATTCAGCAGACAATGAAAAAGAAGAGAGAATCCTTTCGCAGATACAAAGGGAGCAAAACAGTGGAGGCATTAGTGGAGTACAGTGTGGAACTTGAGAAAGTAATTCGGAGAGCAAAAAGGGGCTATGAGAAAGCTCTGGCAAGTAAAGGTCGCGGAGATCCCAAGATATTCTATCGGTAAATCAATGGGAAGAGGATAACCAGGGAAAGGATAGAGCTCAATTGATGGGTGGAGCCAGAGGACGTCGGTGAAGTGCTGAATGAATATGTCACATCTATCTTCATCCAAGAGAATGAAGGTGAAGGTATAGAATTGAGGGAGATAGATTGTGAGGTTCTTAAACTAATTGAAGTAGGGATTGACAAGGTATTGGAGCTGCTGGCAATCTTAAAAGTGAACAAATCTCCAGGTCCATATAAACTATGTCCCAGAGTGCTGTGGGAGACAAGAGAGGATATTGTAAGGGCTCTGAATTCAACTTTTAAATCCTCTGTGGCCACGGCGAAGGTGCCAGAGAACAGAATAACAGTTAGTATAGTTTTACTATTTAAGAAAGGTTGTAGAAATAAACTAGAGAAATGCAAATCAGTGAGTCTCACATCAGTGGTAGGGAAACTATTTGAGAAAATTCTGGAAGAAGAGAATCTACCTCGACTTGGTGAAGCAAAATTTGATCAGAGATAGTCAGCAAGGCTTCGCCAGTGGGAGGTCATGCCTCATAAATGTAATTGCATTTTCTGAGGAGATGACCAGCTTTGTAAATGAGGGTAATGCACTTGATGTAGTTTATTTGGGTTTCAGCAAAGCCATTGACAAGTTTCCATTTGGGAGACTTATAAAGATGGCAAATACACATGGGATGCAAGGTAATTTCATAAGTTGGATGCAAAATTGGCTTAGTTGCAGGAAACAGAGGGTGATGACAGAATGCTGATTTAGTGAGTGGAAACCGGTGTCCAGTGGCGTACCACAGGGATCCATGCCGGGTCCCCTATTATTTGTCATTGCTGTAAATGACATAAATTACTATGTGGGGGAGGGAGAGGGAGGGGGCTGGGTAGGATTAGTAAATTTGTGGATAACAGAAAGATTGGCCAGGTGGTTAACAATGAGGTTCAGTCTTGCGCTACAGGAAGGAACAGGCAGGGTGGTCAAATGGGCAGATACGTGTCAGTTGGAAATAAACCCTGAAAAGTGTGAGGTGATACACTTCAGAAGGATTAATTTGACAAGGGCCTATTCAATGAATGTCATGACGCTGGGAAGTTCTGTGGAACAAAGGTACTTTGGTGTGTTTGTCCATTGATATTAGAATGCAGAAGGGCATGTTAGTGGGTTGGCGAAAAAGGCACATGCGACACTTGCCTTTATCAATCGAGGCATAAATTACGAAAGCAGGGAAGTCATTTTGGAGTTGTGTAGAACTTTGAAGAGGCCACAGCTATAGTACTGTGTGTGCAATTGTGGTCGCCATATTTTAGGAAGAATGTGATTGCACTGGAGGGGTTGCAGAGGAGATTCACCAGGATGTTGCCTGGGATTGAACATTTAAGCTATGAAGAGAGGTTGGATAGGCTTGCATTGTTTGTGTTGGAGCAGAGAAGACTGGGGTGATCGAGGTGCGTAAGATTATAAGGGGCATGGACAAGATTGATAGGGAGCAGCTGTCCCGCTTGTTGTCGGGTCAGTCACGAATTTGACACGTTCAAGACGAGGAGCTGGAGGTTTGGGGATGTGAAGAAAAAAGTTTTTACCCAGAGGGTGGTGACAATATGGAATGCGCTTCTTGGGAGGGTGGTAGAGGCGGGTTGCTGCACATCCTTTAAAAAGTACCTGGATAAGCACTTGACAAATCTTAACATTCAAGGCCATGTGCCAAGTGTTGGTAAATGGAATTAGGTGGGAGGTCAGGTTTTTCTCAGGTTCCCATGCAAACTGGATAAGCTGGAGGGCCTCTTCTGCACGCTGTGATTCTGTGATCATGTCCCTGTTATTAGCTCTTAAGTCCAGTTCAAAAATCAAGTGCACCTTAATTAACCAAGTTCAATGTAACAATTCATGTACATTGTTCTCTTGTATGTTAGATATGTCGAAATAAGCGATTACCTGTTTTAAGCCATGCACACATTATTCCCGGACTACCTGCTCCGAAGCAAAGGACAAGAACAGCAGATACCTGGGAACACCATCACCTGGAATTTCTCCTCCCAGTCACTCAAATCCTGATTTTCAACTATACTGCCTTTCCTTAACTGTCGCTGGGTCAAAATCCTGTAACTCCCTTCCTAACAGCACATGGAGTGCAGCAGTTCATGAAAGCAGCTCAAGAGCATCTTCTAAAGGGCCTAACCAGAGAAGACCACACTATGTAAACAGAGAAAAAAGTGATGAATTATTAAAGATTTAGAAGTGAATGGAATTCAGTATGATCTTATGAATTGGACGTCAAGTCTGACAAGCTTAATCGAATGTTTTATGGAGGTGAGAAGGTGGTTTTAGGCAGCACCGTGGATGTGAATTTTAGCAAGCTTTTTGACAAGATAAATCTCGTAAATATTTTTTAAAAATCATCCAGTTCTGATTCACCACCTCATCTCATAGTTCCTCCGCTATCTCAAAACCGACAGATTGTTTATTCTATATGCAGCACGGGCTGAGCAGAAATTCACACCAATTGAATGTTGCAGGACTGAAGCCATTGTCAATGGTTCCCCCATCAAAATTTGGCTCTTTGCCTGACAACTATCTGCGACTAAATGAAATTGATTTCTGCATCTCTAGTTCCTCCAGCCCCTCCATCCACTGCCTGCGCTGAGTCTGTTTATACTGCATCCTCTATCACAAACGATCGTGCACTTTTCATATGTCACTGGTTTCCTACTGCGTCTCTTCACTGCAAGCTCTTTGTCAGTCTATGTTATTCTATCACTGTACCCCCTTCACGCTGCATTTTTCTTCATCTACGTTTCTCATTCTCTGATGATCCGTTTCTGTCTCTTGCCTGTGTGCTCTCTACCTCACTCTTTCCCCATCTCTTTATTTTTGTACATATGCCTTGCTTACTCTTTCTGTTGCCTTCTCCCTTTTTCTGTCATTATTTATTATTAGTGATATCTGCCAGCATCACTATTTCTTTTATAGTTATCTTGCTGTGTTTATCTGATTCCAACTCTCGGTTCATCTGTTGTTCTCTCTCACCACCCACCAACACCAGACCCCCCGCTCCCCGCCCCCACGCCCCCCCCCCCCCAACAACCGCACCCCCCATATCTCCACTCTCTCTCATATAATGCTCTACCTTTCCAGTGTCTGGTCTCTGTCTGCTCCACCGAATCTCTCACTTCAGCTCCTGTTTTTGTCTTGCTACATTTCGGTTTCATCTTCCTATCCTCCTCAGGTTCCTACTCTCCATTAGTTTGTTTTTCACTCTCAGTCCGAAAGATGTGGTGGTTAGGTGTATTGACCAGGCTAAATTATCCCTCAATGTATCTGAACAGGCGTCATATTGTGGCCACTCGTGGATTTTTACAGTAACTTTGTTGCAGTGTTAACAGAAGCCTACTGGTGACACTAATAAACAAACAGTATCTCTAATGCTGTTGCCAGATTTCCACGCCGCCTCTCAGTGGTGACCAGTCTCTATATTTTCTGTTTCTCTCCCTTCCTCTTTGCACTCCTCCTCGTCACTTTCTTTCTGCACCTCTTAGAACATAGAACATAGAACAGTACAGCACAGAACAGGCCCTTCGGCCCACGATGTTGTGCCGAGCTTTATCTGAAACCAAGATCAAGCTATCCCACTCCCTATCATCCTGGTGTGCTCCATGTGCCTATCCAATAACCGCTTAAATGTTCCTAAAGTGTCTGACTCCACTATCACTGCAGGCAGTCCATTCCACACCCCAACCACTCTGCGTAAAGAACCTACCTCTGATATCCTTCCTATATCTCCCACCACGAACCCTATAGTTATGCCCCCTTGTAATAGCTCCATCCACCCGAGGAAATAGTCTTTGAACATTCACTCTATCTATCCCCTTCATCATTTTATAAACCTCTATTAAGTCTCCCCTCAGCCTCCTCCGCTCCAGAGAGAACAGCCCTAGCTCCCTCAACCTTTCCTCATAAGACCTACCCTCCAAACCAGGCAGCATCCTGGTAAATCTCCTCTGCACTCTTTCCAGCGCTTCCACATCCATCTTATAGTGAGGTGACCAGAACTGCACACAATATTCGAAATGCGGTCTCACCAAGGTCCTGTACAGTTGCAGCATAACCCCACGGCTCTTAAACTCCAACCCCCTGTTAATAAAAGCTAACACACTGTAGGCCTTCTTCACAGCTCTATCCATTTGAGTGGCAACCTTTAGAGATCTGTGGATATGGACCCCAAGATCTCTCTGTTCCTCCACAGTCTTCAGAACCCTACCTTTGACCCTGTAATCCACATTTAAATTAGTCCTACCAAAATGAATCACCTCACGTTTATCAGGGTTAAACCCCATTTGCCATTTTTCAGCACAGCTTTGCATCCTATCTATGTCTCTTTGCAGCCTACAACAGCCCTCCACCTCATCCACTACTCCACCAATCTTGGTGTCATCAGCAAATTTACTGATCCACCCCTCAGCCCCCTCCTCTAAGTCATTAATAACAATCACAAAGAGCAGAGGACCAAGCACTGATCCCTGTGGCACTCCGCTAGCAACCTGCCTCCAATCCGAAAATTTTCCATCCACCACCACCCTCTGTCTTCGATCAGACAGCCAGTTACCTATCCAATCGGCCAACTTTCCCTCTATCCCACACCGCCTCACTTTCATCATAAGCCGACCATGGGGGACCTTATCAAACGCCTTACTAAAATCCATGTATATGACATCAACTGCCCTACCTTCATCAACACACTTAGTTACCTCCTCAAAAAATTCAATAAAATTAGTGAGGCACGACTTGCCATTCACGAATCCGTGCTGACTATCCCGGATTAATCCGCATCTTTCTCAATGGTCGTAAACAGACTCTTGATCATGTCTGTGTCTTTGCAATGCAAAATGATTGAACTTCACCTTGCTGTATCTATGGTAGCATTGATTATGTTTTTCTCTACCCATATCTCCATTGCTCTTTTGCTTTCTCTCCCTCAGCTTGTCTGGCCTACCAGGATACTAGTGCAGTTGCTGTTTTGGAGAACTGGTACAGAATTGTAGGTATAATTGGTTCGGTCTGTGCTGGAAAAAAATCCATGACTCAAGGTAAAGTTTGCATATTTATTTTTTATTGGCCTGTTAAAAATGACTGCAAGATATAAAGAACAGCTTTCTGTTGTTGAAACGTTTTTCAGTGTATTTTGAAGACTTTCCAGTTGGCAGGCATTTACTAAGCACCAATTCACCTAGTTAGACTTGCTCAACATTATTAAATGGTACCAAGGCACTCACCAGTTGTCTTTGGTTGTGGATTGTGCAAAATGCATTAACGATTGTGTTAGCATTAGACTGTAGTCCCATTAAGATGTCAATGCACTATAAGAGTTGTTTACAGGGTGCTTTTTAGCAGGTTATGAGGCATACAGTGCTTTATGAAGCAAGGTTTAGTTTATTTGCTGGACATTCTTCAACTTGTTTCATCATTTAAAGAATTTTAAAGTAAATGTGATGGGGTATTTTATCATATTTTTCATTTGCTCGCTGAACGTGGCTTGAGTCACTACGTAAATACAAGTGTTCGTGCAACAGCTCAGGAGTTGCAACATGAATCCTATATATAAAATGAAATCATATGGTGATAAAAACTGATAGCCCAAATCCCACAGTCGAGCCCACAGAGAATATGCCAAAAACAACGGCCATAGCAGTATGAAGTTTCCAGAGATAACAAACAGCAAGATGACAGATTTCCTTCGGCTGTCTATCGCTGGATCATTAGGACGTTCCCCAGATTTGTAAGCCTGGAGTCTCTTGCGAGCTATGTTTGCCACTAAAATATGTTTCACAGTGAAAGCATTGAACAGTAAAATCAAAGCAAATGGGATGAGTGGGGTTACAACATAATGATTTCTGTGTATTAAATGTGACAATACAAAACCAGGGAAGATTCATAAGCCAATATTTATCTGATAACATAAAATGCCAGAAAATGTTCTTCAAAAAGCTCAGCGCAGTCACTGTTCCCAAAACCATAGTTGCCATTTTCTTGGTGCAGTATTTACTTTTCAGCTTCTGGCAACAACTTTCCACAAATCCATCAAAGGTGAAAGTGACTGTGAACCAGACAGAACAGTCAGTGACTGCATAAAGCATGACAGCATGGATATTACATGACCGGACGGAATAAAGGAAAATAAATGTGTTCCAATAAACGATTGGGATCTGTCTCAATATCAGATCAGTGATAATGACCAGTAGATCCACCACTGCCATGGCCACGAGATACGAGGTGACACTTTTGGAAAGACCACATCTTTCCCGATGCAGCATTGCAGTCGTACTTATGTTAACTGTGAAGAAGCAAAATACACAAATTACTTGTACATCTGAGTGCTGAGCTATTTGCATTAATAAGGAGTTATTGAAATGTGCAAACATGTTTCTGTATTTGGAATCGCTGCATTTGGGTTATCTATTACAAGCAGGGTTATTAAGAAATAATTATAACTATCAAATAGAAATTAATGTTTCAACGCATGAAGAATAGGGAGAAACAAATTATAAGAGAGCAGTCAATGGGATACCTGCTGAGTTGATATTTCCTTCCTGCGATGATACTGTGCCTTCAAGAAATATATTTATATCATCTTTCTTATAAGGGGTCTTGTAGGGTGATGATTTGTCAGAAAACATTTAACTTAATTTATGGGTGGCACAGTGATTGCTGCCTCACAGCTCGAGGGACCTGGGTTCAATTATGGCCTTGGGCAACTGTCTGTGTGCAGTTTGCGTATTTTCCCTGGGCCTGCATGGGTGTCCTCCAGGTGCTCCAGTTTCTGCCCACAGTCCAAAGATGTGCAGGTTAGGTGGCTTGCCCATGCTAAATTGTCTCTTGGTCTCCCAAGATTTGTAGGATAGATGGAATAGTCATGGGAAATGTATGGGGTAACAGGGATAGGGCAGGGAAGAGTACCTGGGTAAGATAATCTGTCAGAGTCAGAGCAGACTCAATTGGCTGAATGGCCTCTTCTGCACTGTTGGGATTCTATTATTCTATGATGATACTAGTAGCTGAGAGAACAAGATAAGTACTCATTTCAGGCATGGAGTGTTTGTTTAAGCAGAGCTGATGCACTTCTGTTTACTTGGGTTCCCCTAGGATTTCAGAGTAGAGTTTTGATTAGGTTGATTAATAGAGACAGAGTCATATGGCTAATGTGGATTTGAGCTGGCAGAAAAGAACGTGTTTCGGTTTCATTTTGAAATAAAAGCTGCCAGGAGAAAGAAGTATCTCCCTCTCTCTCTCTGAAAACACTGCTCTGAAAGCCCCAGGGTTGCAAGTCTCAGGCAAGTCTATCTGCGTTTTGCTCACCAATTTTAAAAAGAGGCGTTGAAATCAGTCAGAGAACTATTGCTTATTGGAGCTCATATTCATAGGTGAGCAGTTAACAATTGTATGTTGTCATGTTTATGTATTTTTCAATTGTTACATTTTATGTTAATCCGTGATTTAAAATATAGTTTGTTTTGATAAAAGCTTCCCAGTTTGTAAGTGCAATATAGCCTGCTTATCCCCACACCAATTCCCAATTAGGAAAATTGTTGACATCTAGTCTGACTTCATAATATACCTTGGGGTTTCTAATTTGGTATCCTAACACTTCCAACAAAACACTACTCAATGAAGAAACTGAATGTTGCAACAAATAAAGAAGTAACAAAAGCACAAGAACTAGGTTTTAGTTAGTGGAAATAAAATTGACTCTCAGAATGTGTGGAAATTAGCATTCGTTATTTGTCAATAATCAATGTGCGGAACCATCCCAGGTATCTCCTGCTCCATTTATTGAATGACTTTGTTTAATATGTGGGAATGAACCCAGGCTCACCTTCCTGACAAGCATTCGGCAATAAGGGGTTAATGTATTGGATTCATTCCAGATTCTACTTGTTGATAATTAGACAGCACCAGCGGAATCGTGGGAGAGATGGGAAACAATCTATGTTTCTGCATCCGATTATTATTCTGTGACTCAGGGTTGATTCAAGGGAATTGGGAAAATTGACTGCACCCGATGGATACTCAGCGACATTTTGTTATGGTGCCGGAAACAGCACAGATTCCTGCACCTGACCAACTCTATTTTAATTAACTTTATTTATAGAATTTTGCTCAGAATCCCGCTCCAGTGATCCTTGGTTGGCGTGGAGAAATCACTCCAGTTTTCTAATCCCTTTCCTTACGACCAACCACTGTTATGTGGGTAGAATCAGACGACATTGCGAATACCGCGAATCAATTAGTGTCTATAACGAACAGACATCAGTCCAGAAATGAGTTGTCAGTCATTGCTTAGTTGCAATTTTGAACTCGTGTGTGTGTGGATGTGTGAGCATATATGCATGTCGGCCTTTTTCTCTCTCTCTGTCTGTGTCTTTTAGTGCACTTGTTTTTTAACTTGTGGTTTTAGTGCGGCATAATTACCTTAATGTAATATCATTCTCGCCCAATATAAGAATGTACAAAAGCAGACTCATATGATGATAACCCACAAAGATAATGGCTGGGATTTAGAGTCATAGCGTCATTGAGGTTCACAGCAGGGAGCCAGGCCCTTTTGCCCTACTTGCCCATGCCGCCCAGTTTGTATCACTAAACTAGTCGCAATTTCCCTGCACTATTTGCTGTGTGCCTAAATTTCGACGAGGGTGTAAAGTATCGCCGGAGCCGGGATTCTCGCCAACGAAATTTCCTTAAGTCATTGGGAGGGGAGGTGCTGGCAACGGGGATGGCGCTTTGAACAAAGAACAAAGGACAAAGAAAGTTACCGCACAGGAACAGCCCCTTCGGCCCTCCAAGCCAGCATCGACCATGCTTCCTGTGTGAACTAAAACCCCCAATCCTTTGGGGACAATATCCCTTTATTCCCATCCTATTCATGTATTTTTCCAAACGCTGCTTAAATGTCACTATCGTATCTGCTTCCACTGCCTCCGCTGGCAGCCACCACCCTCTGTGTAAAAAACTTGCCTTGTACATCTCCTTTAAACCTTGCCCCTCGCACCTTAAACCTATGACCCCCTTGTAATTGAATCTTCCACTCTGGGAAAAAGCTTCTGATTATCCATTCTGTCCATGCCCTTCATAATCTTGTAGACTTCTATCATTTTGCCCCTCAACCTCCGTCGTTCCAGTGAGAACAAACCAAGTTTCTCCTACCTCTCCTCATTGCTAATGCCCACCATATCAGACAATATACTGGTAAATCTTTTCTGTACCCTCTCCAAAGCCTCCAGAAAACCTTCTAGTAGTGTGGCGACCAGAATTGAACATTATATTCCAAGTGTGGCATAACCTGCAATGCCACTTTCAGTGACCTGTGTACTGTACACCCAGATCCCTCGGCCTATCAATACTCTTAAAGGTTCTGCCATTTACTGTATATTTCCAATCTGTATTAGACCTTCCAAAATGCATTACCTCACATTTGTCCGGATGAAACTCTATCTGCCATCTCTCTGCCCAAGTCGCCAACTGATCTATATCCTGCTGTATCCTCTGATGGTCCCCATCGCTAACCACAATTCCACCAATCTTTGTGTCCTCTGCAAACGTACTAATCATTTTCCTCCAAATCAGTTATATATATTACAAACAGCAAAGATCCCAGCACTGATCCATGAGGAACGCCACTAGTCACCGCCCTCCAGTCAGAAATGGACCCTTCCATTGCTACCTTATACCTTCCATGACTGAGCCAGTTCTGTATCCATCTTGCCAACTCACCTCTGATGTCATGCGACTTCACCATCTGTACCAGCCTGCCATGAGGGACCTGGTTAAAGGCCTTACTGAAGTCCATGTAGACAACATCCACTGCCCTACTCTCATCAATCATCTTCGACACTTCCTCGAAAAACTCATTCAGGTTCGTGAGAGACGACCTCCCCCTCACAAAACCATGTTGCCTCTCGCTAATACTTCCACCTATTTCCAAGTGCGAGTAAATCCTGTCTCGAAGAATCCTCTCAATTATTTTCCCTACCACTGACGTAAGGCTCACCAGCCTGTAATTATCTGGATTATCGTTGCTACCCTTCTTAACCAAAGGAACAACATTGGCTATTCTCCAATCCTCTGGGACCTCTCCTGTAGCCATGAGGATCCAGGCCCCAGCAATTTCCTCCCTTGCCTTTCTCATTATTCTGGCATTTATCCCATTAGGCTCTGGGGACTTGTCTACCTTCATACTTCTCAAGAACCCAGTACCTCCTCCATTTTGATCTCAACATGACCCAAACTACCCTTCCCCAGGCTCATTATCCACCATGTCCTTCACTTTGGTGAATACTGATGCAAAGTCCTCATTTAATACCTTACCTATTTCCTCTGACTCCACGCATAGATTCGCTCTCCTGTCCTTGAGTGTGCCAACCCTCTCCTTGGCTTCCTTCTTGCTCTTTATGTATGTATAAAAAACCTTGGAATTTTCCTTAATCCTGCTGGCCAATTACTTTTTGTGACCCCTTTTAGCCCTTCTGACTCTTTGCTTAAGTTTCTGTCTTCTTTCCTTGTATTCCACACTTGCTTCGTGTGTTCCCAGCCTCTTAGCTTTGACAAATGCTTCCTTTTTCTTTTTAACTAGGCTTACAACATCTCTTGTTATCCAAGGTTCCTGAAACTTGCCATACTTATCCTACATCCTGACAGGAACGCGCTGGTCCTGAATTCATATGAACTTACACTTGAAAGCCTCCCACATGCCAGATGTTGATTTTCCCTCAGGCATTTGTCCCCAATCTGCATTCTTCAGTTCCTGCCTAATATTGTTGTAATTGGCCTACCCCCAGTTTAGCACCTACAACTGAGGACTACACTCATCTTTATCCATCAATACCATAAAGCTTACTGAATTGTCGTCACTGTTCCCAAACTACTCCCCTATTGAAACGTTGACCACCTGGCCAGGCTCATTCCCCAATATCAGGTCCAGTATGGCCCCTTCCCTAGTTGGACTATCTATATAACTTTTCAAGAATCTCTCTTGGATGCTCGACCTCATCCACTTCCCTAGCACTAAGTGACTCCCAGTCAACATAGGAGAAGTTAAAATCACCCACCGCAACAACCCTGTTACATTTACACCTTTCCAAAATCTGTCTACATATCTGTTCCTCTATCTTCCACTGGCTGTTGGGAGGCCTATAGTAAATCCCCAACATAGTGACTATATTCTTCCTATTCCTGCGCTCTACCCATATTGCCTCGCTGTATGAGCCCTCCGAGGCGTCCTCCCACAGTACAGCTGTGATATTTTCCTTAACCAGTAGTGCAACTCCCCCACCCCTTTTACATCCCCCTCTATCCTGCCTGAAACATCTGTATCCTAGAACGTTAAACTACCAATCGTGTCCTTCCCTTAACCAAGTCTCTGTAATGGCAACAACATCACAGTTCCAAGTACTATAATCCAAGCTCTAAATTAATCTGCCTTACCTGTCACACTTCTTGCATTGAAACAAATGCACTTCAGAGCACCTGACCCTCTTGATCAGCAATTACACCCTGCCTGCTCTTCCTCTGAGTCTTACTGGCCCTACTCTTTAATTACCCTTCAGTTAATTCACCTTTGCCAAACTAATTTAAAACCTCCCATGTGGCACGAGCAAACCTCCTGGCCAGAATCTTTATGCCCCTCCAGTTTAGATGCAACCCATCCTTCTTGTCAAGTCCCACCTGCCCCGGAAGAGATCCCATTCGTCCAGAGATCTGAAACCCTCCCTCCTACACCAGCTGTTTAGCCACGTATTGAGCTTTACTATCTTCCTATTTCTAACCTCATTGGTGCGTGGCACAGGAAGTGATCCTGAGATTACAACCCTCGAGGTCCTGCTTTTTAATTTTCTACTTAACCCACTAAACTGCTGCTGCAGGACCTCGTCACTCTTCCTACCTATGTCGTTAATGCCAATATGTGCCACGACCTCTGGCTGTTCACCCTCTCCCTTCAGAATGCTTTTTGCCCGTTCAGAGACATCCTGGACCCTGGCACCAGGGAGGCAACATACCATCCTGCAGTCTCTTTCGCGTCCCCAAAAACACCTATCTCTACCCTTAACTATCGAGTCCCCGAAAACTATTGCTCTAGTGCTTCCCCTCCTCCTCCACTCCCCCCCACCCCACGCCCCCTTATAAACAGAGCCAGCTGTCGTGCCACTACTCTGGCTGCTGCTGCTGTTATCCCTTGTTAGGCCATCGCCCCCACAGTATCCAAAACGGTATACTTGTTAGAGCGGGGGGCGACCACAGGGGATTCCTGCACTGACTGCCTGCCCCTTCTAGCAGTCACCCATCTGTCTCCCTGCACCCTGGGTGTCACCACATCACTAAGACTCCTTTCTATGGCGCTTTCCGCACCATTCATGCTCCTAAAAGCATTCAAATGCTGCTCCACCTTGTCTAAGAGGTCTGGGAGGAGCTGCAATGGGTGCACTTCCTGCAGATGTAGTGGCCCGAGATGCTAGAAGCGTCACGGGTCTCCCACATCTCACAAGTGCAGCACTTAACCCTACTAACTGACATTTCTATCACCAATGAAATTATTTAAGAAAATGTATTATACTCTTAACTTCACGTATCACTACAGATACCCGACATAGGTCTTTATATCATTGACTTTCCCAGGATGCCCCCTGGATCTCTCCCTGCAGATTAACAGTTACCAAGCAAGAAGAAAGAAAACAAAACAAAAAGGTAGAAAATACCTCCCCCCACTCTTCAACGAATTACCGCACTACTCCAAATTACCAAATTTCAATCCCACTCTGGCTGCCTCACTCAGGCTGTCTCCCGCTCACATGCGCAAAGCTTACTTTGGGGGGAGCCTTGGGTGGAGTTCGGGATGCCTTGCAAGCCAGCCACTACTCGGACTGGGGCGAGGGCTGGAACGTGGGGATGCGAGCTGGCAAACACGCCCCCACTTCATGTGGGTGCAGCGGGGGATGGGAGAAGGCACCGTGGCTCCACATGAGTAGGGAAGCAGCAGAGCAATGTCACTGCCCAGGGAGGGGAAGAACTGTAGAGGGGGAGCGGAAGCACGGGGGCACTGAGGCAGCACAAGGAGAGGGGAAGCATTGGGGCTCCAGTGGCTTAAGGGTGGGAGGGAAGGGGTTGATAGGAAAGAACATTAGCGGGCTGCTTACGTGTGTCAAGCAGATACGCCGAGGCTATTTCAGAGAAGCTGACGGGTATGGTCTATGAATGGGGCAAGGACTCCGCGATAAGAGGGGAATGAAGCCATTTTTGCAGGTCACCCATCCTGAGGCTTTTCAGGACCATCTTCCTCCTTTTCTCGCTCTAGCCAACACTTCGACAAAAACTGGCAAAATTCTGGCAGAATGAAGTAGCGAAGAGGGAATGTGGAGACTGTTTTAACGAGGTGGATACAGCACTGACCACGGTAACTGCCGTGAGCACTGCCCCTTGAGCCGGAATTTAACAAGAAGGCTGTAAATTAAGGAAAGAAGAGGAAATCTGGCTAACAATAGAGCAGGATAAAAAAAATCATTATTAACATTTTGCTTTGATCAACTACTAATTGATTGTATATTAAAATGGAGACCGCATGATTATTATGTAGTGTGAAAGGAAGCATTAAATCAACAATCGACAATCTTTACAAACACTGATATTCCATCGTGCTCACAAGTGATGTTAATAACAATATTGGGATTCTTACGAGATCAAAATATCATCCTGAGGAAATGCCCCGAATGACTCAAAAAAGCTGATACAATAATTATCATCATTCAGATATAACTGGATATGTTTTCATAAAGGTATAGGCAGCAGGAGTGACGCTTGACCCTATGCAATACTAGGGCCAGTGTAAAGGTGTAATTCAAAGTGAGGGATCCCAGGCACTGGCTGGTGCTTTCTTCCATTTAGATAAACTGGGACGAATTTCTGCCGTCAAGTTGGCCCCGCCTGAATGGAGTAAATTTCGTCCATGCTTTCTTGAAATTGGCCACAGGTGTCCCAATGTTTGCCTGCCCCCCAACCGCTCCCCCCCAACCCCCATCCGCTCATTATAACACATTTTCACCTTCTGTTCACACAGAGAATCGTCCCAATGAGTCCAGCGGCAGTCTCTATGCAACCTCGTGACTATTGGGTAACTGAGGCAGATGCTGCATGTTTAGGTTCCATCCCTGGTCTTGATGGTCAGCGAAGGTGCCGATGCCAAACCAAACGATTCAAGCATATTTCTGGTGAGTCATATGATGGCGATGCATAGTTCCAGACTACATCATTCATGTAAAATTAACTGGGAATTCTTCAGTCAACTGCAACCGTAAGTAGTGAAATACCGAAAACTACCTACTATTTACCATTGTCAATTCACTTTATAAGAAATAGGATCGCTTAGATTAATGAAGAAAAGGACATGAAGAAAGCTGAAGTTTACACTTCGCACATTTCTTCACACATTATGCAATTTGATTATTCGAAAGCCGTGCTCATAGTAGTGTCACTGGCAAGGGCATTATTCAAGTTTTAAAAAGTTAAAAGTTTATTAATTAGCAGGCTTACATTCACACTGCAATGAAGTCACTGTGAAAATCCTCTAGTCGCCACACTCCAGCGACTGGGTACACTGGAGTACACTGAGGCAGCATTTAGCACGGCCAATGCGCCTAACTCGCACATCTTTGGACTGTGGGAGGAAGCGGGAGGATCCCGAGGAAATTCACGCAGACACAGGGAGAACGTGCAGACTCCACGCAGATAGTGACCCAAGCCGGGAATCAACCCTGGGTCCCTATCGCTGTGAGGCAGCAGTGGCAACCATTGTGCCACCGTTTTTATTCTCTATCCTTAATTACGTTGAGAAGGTGGTGGTAAACTGCTACCTGAAACCTTATGTCCATCCACACGACTGTAGGGGTGGGAGTTCCAGCATTGTGATCTACTAACAGTGAGGGGATGACGATCTAGTTCCAAATCAGGATGGTGTCAAAGAAGCCTGCGTTGTTTGGGAGCTATCTTGCAAATGAGAATGTGGCATTGCTACAACATAGAACAGTAGATGGACTACTGCAGAATAACCACATCCAGAAAAATCGGAGAATAAAATTAACAACCAGCTCTGCTGACTAAAAATCCCAGAAGAGCAAAATAATGAAACCCAGTTGATAGAAAATACATACAGACTTACCGGGAACACCAGTTGCTGCTAGGATGGGATAATAAATCATTTGAACTTGAAAGATGAACTGTTTTATTTTCCATTCCAAATTATCACTCCTGCTCATTTCTTCCTCACCTGGAACTGATGATCCCGGTTAGTGTCGGTGATGACGGTTTACCTGACAGTGTGGAATGACACCCTGAAATGATTCTCTTATAAATAGAAATTGGAATTCACCTACTGATTGAAGCAGAGTCCACTGAGACTGGCGTTAATTACAGTCACTGAACAGGCAGATTGAATGAACCCCTTTCAAACTGAATCATTTTTGTCACAATTTATATTTAGACAGGTGTGGAGGTAAACTAGCCTGTCATTTTTACTCCACAAGAAATATGCATAGAGAAACAGAGCAGGTATGTGCTTGCAGATTCTCCACAATGCCAGTCACACAGTGTGTCTGAACTTATACAGACTCCACAGGGGGAGTCACACAGAGTTACACAGGCTCTATTCACCGAGAGTCCAGACGGACTATAACAAAATAGGTCTGAACTTGCAGCCACTCTACAGCGGGAGTCAGTTTGTTTCTGAAACAAGAATATAAAATTTACAGTGTAAGCGGACACAAATTTCTATGATTCCTTAGATAAATATTTCTCAGAATAAAATCAAATAAATGAAACAGGACAAAGCAGCACTCAGGCACAAAGTGTGAACAGACAAGCAGGTCTTTTAAAACGCAGAAACAAGGCTGACAAAAGGACTCAGGAACTCACATTAGCATTTAATTAAATTGGCTCCAAGGATATCAGGAAGCCCTTATCAAACACTTCAGAAGGTCTCTGAGACCTGGAAGACTTCCTGATATCCAATTAAACACCTATTGTATAAGAAACTCCGGAGATCTCAAACAATTATCACCTCTCTAGACTGTGCAATCACCAGACTTAACACATCAACTCCGCACCTAAAAACCCATTAAACAGGATGACTATATCAGAATACTGTAAACAAAACATTAACATTTGAATCATACAAAGTGTCAAAGTTCGAGTATAACTGTAGCCCATTGCGACAGGCCTTCTGAGTACCTTCGGGACTGTTATTGTATGTGTGTCCTGATTGTACCTCCGTCGACGTAAAAGCAATAAAGCTGTGCCATTGTTGAACCTGACTCTGGGTCCGTAGTGGTCGTATTCGCCCACTCGCACTAACAACAGGATACAGAGACATAGAAACCATGAAAACAAGGACGAGAGACCGAGACCCATCCAAACTGTGAGATAGGGTTAGAATGTTAGAGGGACAAACAAAAGAGAGAGTGTGCGGGGATATGGGTAGGGTGAGGTGTGACTGAGAGAGAGAAATCAAAGGAGTGAGATGAATGAAGTGAGAAAATGATGATGTGAGACCCACAGCGAAGGAGGGAGATATCATGTGACTGAAGGGAAGTCACATTTACTAAGAAATAAAACAGTCTCTCAAGCCTCTTGTGGAGCAACGGGAGGTGGTCGATGTCCAAAACTGTCATCAACAGCCTACGTCCATTAGTTGGACAGGGGGAAAGGGGTCACTGTATTCCTGCTGCCAGCCGTTTCGTCAGTTTCTCACTAACCAATCATTGACCCATCAGGGGAAAGGCGGTTTCACCTCAACATGTGAGGGAATTCTACCGCGAACCTCCGGTTAAACGTTTTGGAGTTGCCCCTCAATGAAAGGAATTGGGCGGAAATTCTCAAACTACAGACAGTCCCCAACAGTCACCCTTTCGTACAGAGAGCGTGAGAGCTGCTTTTTTGACTAACATTTCACAGCAGAGCAGCAAATAGTGAACTCTACCGACTAATGAGCAACTCGGGGTGACCACATTATGAATCGCCCGTCAGATAGGTACATTTTATGTATCTATAAATTAAACATATAAATATCATGTAGATGGGAGTTTCTATACCCTTTCCCCACGTAGTTGCTCTTTCGCGGGCTGTGGGTGTTGCTAGCCAGGCCGGCATTCATTGCCCAGCCATGAGGCAATAGTTTTGTAGTGTCAAAAATGCCTGAGATTATTGACGTTTTCGGTATAGAAACCAAACAATTATCAAATTCAGGTGATCATCGTAACAGAACCTAGACAGAATATTGTTCAACGCGCTCATGTGGCAGGCAAACATTAAATGGAGAGAGATTGGTTCAAAATTGCTTAAAGCAATGCGGCGGTCTATAACTATAGACAATGTCTAAAATACATATTCTCTATCTGTCTCCCTGTCTCTCTCTCTCTCGCTTTACTCGTCTCTGCTAATCTGTGTGTTACATTTTCAGGCCTCTTGCACTTTATCTCGTGTTCTCTCTCTTTGTCTCTTGATCTCTCTTTGTTTATATTTTACTGATTCTCCTCTCTCTATGAATTTCTCTCTTTCAATCTCTGTCTCTCACCATCCCCTCCGTCACTCTCACTCCCACATCTCTCCTGTGCGCTCTCGCTCTTTCTGTTTGTATTTCTGTTTCTTTCTTTCTCTGTAGTACCTTGATAGCACAGAGCTCCAGTGTTCTCAAAGGGAGAGATGTTGCTGAAACTTTCTTTTACATTCACCAGGACAAATGCAAGCATGCCAAATTTCAAACTATCACAATTTGGGGGTGGCACAGTGGTTAGCACAGCTGCCTCACAGCTCCAGGTACAATTTCAGCCTTGAGTGACTTCTGTGTGGAGTTTGCACGTTCTCCTCGTGTCTGTGTGGGTTTCCCCCGGGCGTTCCAGTTTTCTCCCACAGTCCAAAGATGTGCAGGCCATGCTAAATTGCCCTTCAGTGTCCCAAAATGTGTGGGTTACGGGAATAGGGTCTGGGTGGGATGCTCTGTCAGAGAGTTGGTACAGACTCAATGTGCTGATTGGACTCCTTCTGCACTGGGATTCTATGAATTTATGCAGCATGTAAAAAAGATGCTGGTTGTTTGAAAAGTCTAACAAACGGGAAATTATAGGTTCGCATATCACTTCAGTAATTCAAAAAAGACACATGGCTTGAACATATTATTTTTGCTCCCAAAGTTCCCTTAAATGGATTTAGGTCAGAATGAGCAAGCATAAATAAGTCCCCTGCAGCTGTGTCTCTTCCTGCCCACCTTCCTCCCTCGTGGTCTTTTCATTTTTTTAACGGGATGTGGCCATCACTGGAAGGACCAGTTTATTTTTTGCCCATCCACAATTCTCCTTGACAAGGTGATGGAGATCTGCCTTCTTGAGCTGTTACATCCCCAGAGCTGCTGGGAGGGGAGTTCCAGAATTTTGACCCAGTGACATTGAGAGAGCAGTGATATTGTTGCAAGACAGTCATTTTGGTTGCTTAGAGGGGAACTTCCAGGTGGTGATGTTCTCGTCTGTCTGCTGCCCTGGTCCTACCAGCTAATTGTGTTTGTGGGCTTGCAGGTGCTTTTGAAGGAGGTTTAACGAGCTATGGCGAATCTTGTTGTATGGCAAGCATCGCTACCGTTGTGTGGAGCAATTGAATGTATAAGGTGGTGGTGGGGTGCCAGGCAATTAGCATACTTTGTCTTGGATGATGTCGCGCTTCTTGGGCGTTATTGGAGCTACACTCTGGAATATTAGATCAAATCCCTAACTTGTTCCTTGTCGATGTTGGATATGATTTGAGGAGTCAGTAAGCCAGATACCTGCCGCAGAAATCCCAGTCTCTGTTCTGTTTGTTTTAGCTACCGTATTGAAATGGCTGTTTCAGTTCAGTTTCTGGTGAGTAGTCACCCACAGGATGTTTATTGTAGTGGATTCAGCGATGGTGATGCCACTGAATGTGAAATATTCTGTCATCCTTTCTGTCATCTGGCTTCCCCTCTGTCTTCCTGTCTCTCTGTCTTTCTCTCTCGCACTCTTCTGTCTTTGTGGCCCTTTCTCTCCTGTTATCTTTTTATGCATTATCTGGCCGCTTCGCCGCCCCTTCCCCACCCCCAGTATTTATCTATGCAGCAAATGAATTCCTGAAATTCTGAATGGAATGATTTGACAAAGAGAAAACATGTACATTTAATGAGAGTGGCTATCAGACGCAGAGGACGGAGGAGGGGACTGAAATCGAGGGTGAAAGGTAAATAATAAATATTCTGAAGTAGTTTTTCCTACTCTTCAAGGACTACAGTTGTTCAAGGGCAGCTAGGGAAGGACAATAAACGCTGGTCTAGCCTGTGACACCTGTAAAATGATTTTAAAAAAATGTTAGATAATTTCTACGATGATGAAATTTAATCGTGTTAGGAACATAAGATCATAAGAAATAGGAGCAGGAGTAGACCATCTAGCCCCTCGGCCCTGCCCCGCCATTCAACAAGATCATGGCTGATCTGAGGCGAATCAGTTCCATTTACCCGCCTGCTCCCCATATCCCTTAATTCCCTGGTGTTCCATTGATTAATTTAGTATAACTTTATTTCTCTGTGTATAAGTCGCGTTTATTCAACTCTACGTCAGTTGCCATGCCCATTTTAACAATTAATTTCAACATGTTTGGATAAAGTAATGGATTCCAAATTAAATGGAACATTTCTTTCACTTTTATTTATCTGTTAATTGATTATCAGCTCCTATAATATTTAATCTCCCACAGAAACTATAATTGTCATCACTGCCATACCACGTTCAATGCATGTTCAACCCGCATCAGGACGCTAAGCAAGAATACTGATATAAGTAGAAAACAACAATTCATACTGTAGAAGAGGACAGTGCAGATTGTTTGGCAATTAGACTATGATTAGTAGAGACATTGCCATGGAATATACATCAGGTGACTTACAATTAATTGCCAAGCGTTGTTTGCAATTTAAACCAGGCAGTTTGACCCCGAGTGAACAAAGCATTGCACTGAGGAATGAATCAACAAATCGTTGGCACTTCTTTTGTTTAGCTGAAAGAACAGCAATTTCCTTCACCTGTCGATTGATGATTTAAATCCACAAATTAATCGAAAGTCCAATGCCCTCTGTTGTAAATTATTTTGAATACAGGTATAACAAGTAAATGCAAATTTTACACGCTTTTACATTGGTTATCTTATTCAATCGAATAATTACTATTACATTTGTTCCTTTGTTTATAGTATATCGTGCTCTTATAAATAATTTATTGTAAATTAATACTTTATTTCAATACTGTATGTCAACATTTAACCATACTTAGATTCCACGTTATATTTGTTACGTATTGAAATGAAGAATTAGCAATTGTTTTCTCATTCTCCTGTATAAGTTTTATCATTCTCAAAGACCAATTATCAGTAACTTCATTCGCCGGTGTACTACTTGTCATGTCCAACTGAAACATTATTGTAACTTTATACATGTGCCAGTCATCATGTCCAAATTCATAACGAACAGCAAAGTGCCGATTCTGTGTATTAGGTGATGCATTTTTAAAACTTTCGGTTCTCACGTTGTCCCTCATTGTAGTTTGTTATAAGTGGCAATATAAAAAAATAACTGACTTTATCACGGTATGCAATTGTTATCAACTCAATTGTACAGTTTGATATTACGTTATTGCCCTGCGCTTTCTTCATCATGCTGAATTTGGATCTTAACTGCATCGTGTTCAATCACTGTATTGATCAAAAGGCGGCACGGTGGCATACAGTTGTCTCACAGTGCCAGCGACCCAGGTTCAATTACGGCCTCCCGTGACAGTCCAGAGTGAAGTTTGCATGTTCTCCCCGTGTCTGCGTGGGTTTCCTCCGGGTGCTCCTGTTTCCTCCCACACTCCAAAGATGTGCAGGGTTGGTTGATTGGCCATGGCAAATTGCCCCTTAGTGTCAGGGGCATTAGCAGGATAAATTTGTGGGGTTACGGGGATAGGGCCTGGGATTGTTGCCGGTGCAGGCTCGATGGGGCGAATGGCCTCAAAGAACAAAGAACAAAAAACAGTGCAACACAGGAAACAGGCCCTTCAGCCCTCCAAGCCTGTGCCGCTCATTGGTCCAACTAGACCATTCGTTTGTATCCCTCCATTTCCAGACTGCTCATGTGACTATCCAGGTAAGTCTTAAACGATGCCAGCGTGTCTGCCTCCACCACCCTACTTGGCAGCGCATTCCCGGCCCCCACCATTCTCTGTGTAAAAAACGTCCCTCTGATATCTGAGTTATACCTCGCCCCTCTCACCTTGAGCCCGTGACGCCTTGTGATTGTCACCTCCAACCTGGGAAAAAGCTTCCCACTGTTCATCCTATCTATACCCTTCATAATGTTGTACACCTCTATTAGGTTTCCTCTCATTCTCCGTCTTTCCAGGGAGAGCAAGCCCAGTTTACCCAATCTCTCCTCATAGCTAAGACCCTGGTTTACCAGGCAACATCCTGGTAAACCTTCTCTGCACTCTCTCTAAAGCCCCCACGTCCTTGTGGTAGTGCCGCAACCAGAACTGGACGCAGTTCTGCACTGTAGGTATTCTATTCTGACAAAACGTAATTCAATCATCCATTGTTACTGATTCTTCTGTGCATTAATTATCACACACAGTTTATGAGTTAATGCGAACTGGAACTCCCCTTTGCTTCAATCATTGATCTACATTTGCAATTAGGTGTAATTTTATCCCCCAGTATTTGGTTGCCATGCCTAATTTGACAATTAAATGAAAGATCAGTCCCCGAACAATAGACAGTGTTCATTTTGATAATTAGCTGAATTTTTTAGCTTGTGAATTGTCTTCAAGCTGAAATGAATTATTCCCAACGTCTTCGTCCGGCTCTGCATTGGTTACTAAGAATTGTCTGTAATGTTAGCCAGTGTATTGGTTATAACATATTGTCCAATTAACTGTCAAATTAGTTCTGAGTATATGTTCATTTTATTAGTTAATTGTAGTAATACTCCCCGGTTTACTTGTTCTCAAAGCTCATTAATCCAGATGCTATCTCGAGCTAAAGAATGAAAAATAGCTTTATTCCGCTGTTCATTTGTTGTCAAGGTCAATTTAAATAAATGCAGCATCGTTCACTTGTGTATTTGTCCATCCAATTAAACTTTCTTGGCCACAAAGTTAAACCCTGTACAGTAACTTCATATCCAATTGACTGTTGATCCGAACTACTTTTCCCAACTTGCTGTTAGATTTAGCCTTTTAACTATTAACTGTAAACTGCAGTTCTCATTCGTTCCCACATGAAGAACTAGTGAATAATTTTAACATTGCTCGCTTTTCTATTTGTCGTCCTGTCAATTTTTTGGATGTATCCCATCTTTATTCTCTGCGTGTTGTTCATTATTTCCAAATTAACAATTTAAAGCAGCAATGTTTAAAGCAGATCTTTTTCAGTTTGACTTGGAGCTGGTGTATTTGGTCACCGCCTTTGCCACAGGACTGCTCCGAGTGCTGTCCTACGGGATGCGAGTTCGCGTCATAAACCAGCTGGTCGCCTCCATGCTGTGGTACCGACTGGTCCCTTTGACCCCTCCCCCTGGCTTTGTCACCGATATCCAGAGAACCCTCCTGCGGTTCTTCTGGGGCAATCGACTGCACTGGGTCCCTGCTGCGGTCCTGTATCTCCCGCTTGAGGAGGGCGGACAAGGTCTGGTGTGCCTTCACACTCAGATAGCGACCTTCCGTCTCCAGGCCCTGCAGAGGTACCTTTACGTTGAGCCCCCTCCACAGTGGTGTGCCATGGCAACGTATTTCTTCCACCACTGGCACGGCCTCAATTATGACGTGCAGCTCCTGCATATCGAACTGGGGCGTGCTCCGACCACCCTGCAGGAGTTGCCCGTCTTTTACCAGGACCTCCTCACTGTCTGGAACAAGGTCGCCTCGCGACGCAGCTCTCCCCCGTCAGGAGTAGCGGCTCTCGTGCGAGAGCCGCTGCTCAGGAATCTGCTCCTCCAGCCGTATAACTTCAAGTGGCTGGCGGAGAGGAGGGCTGTGGACGCCAGGGTGACCAGAATCGGGGACGTGCTCGATGGCAGAGGAGCGGGCTGGATGAGTCCCCGCGTGCTGGCTGAGCGCGCGGGGACGACCGTCCGGCGCGCGACCAAAGCCATCCTAGACCTTAGGACGGTCGTGCTCGGCCCCGAAACTGCACGCAAACTCGAGACGGCGCAGGCGTGCGGTGGGATCCCGCCCGAGCGTTCCCCTGTTCGGGCGGAATTCCACATTGGCCCAAAGCCTCAGCCCCCCCCCCCCCCCCCGGTGAGGTGCCCCACAGCCTGAGCTGCCTCGCGGAAATGCCCTCCGTGCCTTTTTCTACCGCGCGGAGGCGTTTCCTGTGCGGGCTGCTGCTGCACACCTTCCATCACTGCCTCCTCGCCTGTCGCCCGGATACACCTTGGCGGGCCTTGTTGCCGCCGGGCGGCGAAGGTCCCCGCTGGAGGTCCCTCTACGGAGGGATCTCCCCCAATTACGTCGGGGACCTGGGGTGGAGGGTGATGCATGCAGCAGGTCCGCACAACCGTAGGATTCACTGGTTCACGGGCTCCGAAGACTGCCCTTTCTGCGGCCTTGTGGAGTCCGTGGACCATGTCTATGTTATGTGTCTTAGGCTGCACTCCCTTTATGTTTTCCTGAAGAACCTTTTGTTGATGTTTTGTCTGCACTTCAGTCCCACGCTCCTGATCTACGGACACCCGGTGCGGAGAGGGGAGGGTCGGGATGGCGACCTCCTCGTGAACCTGCTCCTGGGCCTGACGAAACGCGCCATTTACCGGTCCAGGCTGCGGGCGATCGAGGGGGCCGTCCATCCTGACTGTCTTCCCCTCTACCGCGGCTACGTTCGCGGCCAGGTGTCCCTGGAGAGGGAGCATGCGGTGTCCACGGGCGAGGTTGACGCTTTCTGCACCCGCTGGGCACCGCAGGGGTTGGGGTGCATTATTGACCCCAATAATCACATTTTAATTTGATGTTTTTAAGTTTCCTTTGTACTTTGATTTCTGTTCGGGCTGTTCCCCCTCCTTTTTGGGGAGCTGCCCCTTTTACTTTGTCCTGATTTAATCTGAGTTTGTTTACTTGGTTTGGTTTGACCTAAAAAGAGGATAAGGGTCAATTTAACCATGAACACATTTATAAAACAGAGTGCTTGTTGTACTCAGTGCAACAATTAAATCTGATTTTGTTCAACGACACTTAGCAATTTAACAATTGAGCACGTCTTTATTCTCTTCTGTAATATTAAGACCAATAGTAGTTATCTGTAACATTTTAAGATTAGTTTATCCTCTTTATTTGTTAACAATACTTAACTGCAAACTGTTACGTGATGACCTGTGTAGTGGGGTCCTGCCCAATTTAACAATTAACTATAATATTGTTTCCTTTTATATTGGGTACCGAACCTATTTAAACCATTAAATGTAACTTTTACATGTCCAGGCTTAACAATCAGCAATAACTTTGTGTTGTAGGCAACAGTTATCAAGCTCAATTTTAACAATTCAATGTGTTTTGATTCCCATGTGGTTTGCTTATTAAGGCAAATTACAACTTCATCGTAAGGTTACTCCACAGTCCATTCAGTGTCATTTCCAGTTTAACAACAATCGGTATCAATTTCCGCTGTGTCTTGGTTACCAAACCCGATCTCACAATTAACTATAACTTCAAGTCTCTGTTTATTCATCATTAAGCTCATTAAAAAGCTTATAAACTACTTTTCCATCTGTGTAATACGCATTATCTGAAGCATCACATTAAGAACTACCTTTTTAAAACAATTTTCTTTCCTTTGTGCTGTGTATTATGACGCTACTGAGCCTTTGAGAAATGTATTTTATTCATGTTTCTTTGCAGGTTTTTCAAGTATGTCATTGCATTTTATTGGTGCTGTGATGTCTGTAACCGGTAACCTCTAATTGTTATTGAAGCAATATAATGGACATCATGCTGATTTTAATCTGAACTCATGTAGTGTCCTGTGGTTTAATGGTCCTTTGGAGACTGCTGAGAGGAGTTTGATTTGGGGATGATTGACAGGTCAGGTGTTATGCCTGGAGGCAGTTTCTTTCACAGAAAAATCCAGTTTTTAGTTTTGCTTCTCAGTTGCTCTCTCACTCTCTCTCCACAGGGGTTTGCTATAAGTTCCAGGATTGGGAAGCCTCGCGGATTTAATCCAATATTCAAAGGACCAATTCACAGCAGTTGTAATGAAAAAGGAAAATCTAGCATCATGCGAGCATATTTGTTTTATGCCAAGTTTAACTTACCAGCTGTCTCACCACCTGATCTAAACTGACTTCCAACTGCAACTGTATTCCCCTATCCTTTGCTGTGAATCTCAATGTTAGCACAGGGGTGAGTGGCAGCAGAGGGCAAAGAGTTTCTGAGTTTGCTGATCATAGATATTACATTTATGTTCGTTTCATGCTTTCTTAACATCGAATAAATTGAGTGAAGAGTGTGTGTCATGGGGAGAGAGAGACAGAGAGAAAGGGGAAGAGAGAGAGAGAGATTGAAAATATACTTAATGAAGCATCATCGCAACGGAAGATGCCCATTGGTGAAAACCTTGTGAGCACGGTTTGTCCAGATCACTGGCAAGTCTTAATCAATTGTTAGTGAGTTTAATTGGCAGCATTATAGTAACAGGCATGACAGGATGCCTCCAATCCTGAGAGTGCATACCATGTGACACGTTGAAACTCCAGGCTATTTATTGAGTCCTGGGTAACCAATTCTGCAGGAAGAGCTGCAAACTCAAAGTTTGAGCTCTGGGCTCCGAAGATTGAACAGAAACTGGTTAACATTATAGCAGTGAGGCTAGAAGTTCCTGGCCAACATGTTTCACGAAATGCTACGGCACAGGTTTCACAGATGAACGCCAGACCGCGAAGGGGGTCCATCAGTTCGTGTAAGTGTCCATTGAGAGCTTGAGATGCGGCATTCAGAGAGTCCTTGTGTGGTGCCCAGACGTAGCGCAGTGTATGGCAGCAGGGTGACTTCGCTGTACAGGGTCAAGGGTGTTACTGAGTGGCTGCAGAATATTCTGAATGGGGTGGTGGTTGGCGGTATGGAGCTGGAGACGAAGAACCAAGGTCATGGCGCACATCAATATCAATTTCGGACGAAGAATGAATTTCTGCAAATAGATTTTAGCAAGCTGGGAAAGAAACTGAAACACAAGAACTCAAAGCAGTCCAACTTGCTCCCAGTGGCAGACCATTATGAGTGCAGGAATAGGAGAGAGCAGATCACTGTGGCTGGAGAGATAGTTCCAGAGCGAGGTTGTTACATCACTGGGACATTGAGACAGGTTCCAGGGAAGGTTGAAACTAGACAAGACAGCACGAGTGAACCCAACATTATTATCGTTAGGAGTTTACATGTGGTTGTGGGGTCTGTTGAAAGACATTTGACAAGAGAATTAAACTTGAGCACAAATGCAGAAGGGAGATAATCAAAGCTGGAACCAGAAGGCAAAAGTAATAAGTGAATGTGGAAACAAAGGAACAAAGGTCCCCGTTGATGGGAGACCATACAGATCCTCGCTGGATAAAACCTCCACTCGCGAAAACACAGAGGCAAGTGATAATTGTATCCTGGGCTTGGCAATTCTATGTAGATGATTATTTCAATAAATTGAAATAATGCATTCAGCCTCGCGGCCATTTCAGACGCGAGACTCAATGCATTGGATATCTGGTGCCAGTAAGATCGTGAGAGGCAAGAAATCAGGCGTGAGCCTGATTTCTTGTCTCTCTCGTGATGTTACTGGCTCACCACACTGATCAGCTGGTGGGGCGCGACAGTAAGATCGTTCCCAGGGTCTCATTTTCCCATCTCTGATCATTTACACAATACAGGTGATCAGCTTCACTAGGCACATGTCCCCAAATCCACGACTTCAAATTTTTATTCCGGATCCGCAATTCCAGCTGTTTTATATATAACAGAAAAATAATAGTGAGAGCACTAACCACTATGGGGAACCCCATTGCCTATTTCTCTCCAATCAGTAAAACAATTTCATAGAATCCATGCAGTGCAGAAGGATGTCAGTTGGCCCATTGAGCGTACACCGATAACAACCTCGCCCAGGCCCTATCCCTATAATCCACGCACTTATCCTGCTAGTCCCGCTGACACTAATGGGCAATTTAGCATGGCCAATCAAACTAACCCGCACGTCTTTGGACTGTGGGAGGGAACCGGAGCACCCGGAAAAAAACACGCAGACACAGGGAGAATGTACAAACTCCACACAGACAAATTGAACTGGGAATTGAACCCGAATCCCTGCCACTGTGAGGCAGCACCGCTAACCACTGTGCCACCGTGTTGCCTCTGACGACTGAGAGTACCACTGTGAATGTAAACCAGCGTGAATCTAATTTCCCAATAATTTCTGACCAAACGCTTTTTTAAGGTAAATGTATACACCAGCCATTGCGTTACATTCATGAATCTTCCTTTAAGTCAAACATAATTATTTTAGTTGTGAGATTATTGAAGAATCCTTCAGCATTGTCTCTATTTACAACAATAGTTCTCACCAGGGTTTCACTCACAACAAGAACTTCACATTCTCATTTTCTCCATTTCCCGCAGGTGTCCATGCAGGCAAAGGAGCTAAATGTAGTCGGTCGTCCAGACTCTGTCCCTCTCTCCCTATCACTCTTTGCCAGCCCGATCAGTGAACAAAGCCTCAGCGAGCTCATTACTGCGATCTGAAAGGTTGGAGCTTCAACTGATGACAACACAGAAGAGGCTATTTTGCCCATCCGTTACATGGAGGTGCTCTGAAATAAGGGGACCAATTCTCCCATCTCGATGTGGATGTTTTTTGGTGGATTGGGTTGGGAAATGCGTATTGGCCATTTCGCAGGTTCCCCACGAGTGTTTGTGACCAATGCGCATCTCCCAACAGGAAAAAGGTGGCGCTGCCGGGACCGTGCTGAAGTCTGGCGGGCTGATCTACATTACTTACCGTAGTTTAGCATACTATTATCGGCATCGACACGGCAATCTCCGCCCATGTTAGCGCCTCCCAACTCTTTGGCATGATGTCACTTTGGTGCAAATCTGAGACAGTATCAAAGTCTCAACGTGGCCTGGCAGCCTTGAACTGGCTGAGGAGATAAGTGCTGTGAACGGAGTGCAGGGGAGGTTGCAGGCAGGCCCTGGAGATGCTTGGTGGGTTTCCTCCTGCTGTCTTCAGGTGCTGGCCTGTTGACCAATGATATCTGGGGTGAGGGGGGGAGGGCTTCTATTTTCTCAGAACTCTGTGGGTGAGGGTCCCTGACAGATGCTGTCACAGATTATACAGGTCAGTGTGCAGCTGTGGGCACTGCGCACCCTTCAACCATTGCCATGTATGCAACTGCAGCATCCATTACAGGCATGTTTTGCTTGTCTGTGTCACAGGGCCGGGGCAGACTGCAAATCATCACCAGATGGGTGCCCAGTGACAGCAGATTCCACGCAGTCCATGCTCAGCCTTCCCCTCCAGGGCAGCGCTGTAGCTCAGTGGATGAGGGTCCCTGAAGGAGTCCTGCTCAGCCTTCCCCTCCAGGGCAGCGCTGTAGCTTAGTGTGGGAGGCTCCCTGAAGGAGTTCTGCTCAGCCTTCCCCAGCAGGGCACTGTGCAGTGGCATTGTCTTGTCGCTGGGTCTGGTCAAGGACTGCACTGAATGCTGGTGTTCAGGGGTGGGGGAGATGTGCACCATGTGCTGACTGAGGCCCAACCAGATGAGGCAACTGTTGCTGCAGGCCGGGGTGCAGAGGTTCAGGCATGAACTGCATGGAATCTGCTGTCACTGGGCACCCATCTGGTGATGATTTGCAGTCTGTCCCTGCCCTGTGACACAGACAGACAACACATGTCTGTAATGGATGCTGCAGCTGCACGCATAGCAATGGTTCAAGGGTGCGCAGTGCCCACGGCTGCACACCGACCTGCATAATCTGTGCCAGCATTTGTCATGGTGGGAATGTCACACAACCTAATCAGGTCACACATGGCATCATGGATTGTGTGGTGTTGCCAGTGCCCACAAGTGGGGGGATTGGCCCAAATGAAGGGAAGGGATGGTGCTGGGTCTATGCAGCCAATGACATTAATCCGTCATTTTATGCTTTTTCCAAACCCCACTGTGCAGATGGATCTTGGACTGATGGATTCAGAGCTAGCCATTATGGTGGCAGCAGAAGAAGAGGAGAAGGAAGCGGCTCAGAAGGTTGCGGGCATGGAGAGACCACTGCAGGAGCAGCCACTACCAGTCCCTCAGGCAGGAGGGCAAGGGACTGCTGCTGAGGGCGAGGAGGTTGGTGAGCAGCATCCTGAAAGGGTGCACAGAAGGTGGAGGTTGCCGAAGGCAAGGAGGAACAGGCCCTGCAATTCATTGGAGGCTCTCTCAGAGGGGATGTGCCGTCACCGGCTGTGGTTTTCCAAAAGCATGGTGCGGCACCTTAGTCAGGTGCTCGCACACCTGGCACCGCAGGGGATGGGCGGTCACCTGCTCCCTGTAGACGTGAAGGTGACGGCTGCCCTGGATGTTTTCACTTCTGGCTCATTTCAGACACCCAGTGGTGACCTCATTGGGATCTCCCTGGCCTCCGTGTACAGATGTGGGGCAGGGCAGTACATAAACTTTGATGTGGGCTGTGCACAGCAGGAGGCACGAGCTCTAGGCTTCGCTGCCATTGCTGGGATTTCCAGTGTCCAGGGAGCAGTGGACAGGACACACATCACCTTGTCAGCTCCACATGGGGACATCAGCAATTTGTCAACAAGAGAGCGTTCTACTCCCTCAATTTGCAGATCGTGTGTCACCATCTAATTAGGATCATGCAGGTCGATGCACGCCACCCAGTGAGTGTCCATGACAGATTTGTCCTCAGGCAGTCGGACATCCCTAGCATCACTGCACCACCATTTCAATGTGGCCCTGCATTTCTTCCCCTCATATCATTATCTATTGATCTTTTGAAAGCCTCCGTTTTGACTATATTACATTCTCAGGCAGTGCGTTCCAGATTGCAAAGATTCCTGGCATAAAAGTAATATTTTTCTCGTGTCACTTTTGGTTCGTTTGAGAATCACTTTAAGTCTGTGTGTGTCTTTTACAGTATTCCAAAATAATGCTTGTATGCATGGAAAGTGCAGACCAAAGCTAGGATTTTATAACTGTTCCGAACAATCCTTTGTTTGCTGCAGTCACACAGTAAATATGATGCTTGCTGCCTGATTCTGATATAGAATTATGAGCTCAATCATGAATAATGTAAAACTGCAACTGGAATAAAAACATGTCTATATGTATTGCACTGACAGTAAATTGTCGTTCATCCTGCAATCATTTTGGTGAACATTACCTCTCACTTCATTCTGAAACTTTATTTTGCTGTCTGTTAGTGATATGTAGTTGCAAGTACTCCAGATATTCAATATCCAATCATCTGGGAATTTCATGTCATACCATTTAAATTCCATTTTAGATACTTTATCTTTCATATGTCACATTAGCATTCAACTTTACCATTCTGGTCATTGTGCATAAAGATGTAAAATCTCGGCACCTGCTATATGTAATTCACTGCCCATAATACGTTTGCAAGTACATGAAAGCAAAGGACTTGCAAAGTTATAAGCTCTGCTCCGGTTAGATGCTGATTAAACCTTGGTGATTTATTTTCCCATTCAATGTAAGCAGATATTTTACTCCACATGCCCGCCCATATAACCTCTTGCTGTCTATCACTGTTCTTCTCACTTTTTCTAATACTTCCAATGTTGATATTTTTTTTCACTACATTTCTTCCTTTGCATCCAAAACTAGGTCTTCAATATAGATCTGTAGAAACACCGATACTAGTACCAGCCTCTGTGGACTCCCACTGTTAACTTTCCTCCAATCTGAAAAAAGTTGCTCGCTACTCCGTTTGTTGCCACTGGTCCCACTTGTTAAACATGTCATTACTGTCCCTTTTATTCCATGGGTTTTGACTTCCCTGACCATCCCGTTATGTGGCACCAAAAGAAAAAGACTCTCATCAACCCTCTGTCCCCTCTGCACCAAATTCAATGCAGCTATTCATTGGTATTTACCTTAAACGAATATGTGTTGGTTTTTCTTAATTAAAACATATTTCTCCTGGTGACGAGCAATTATCTTCTATAAGACCATAAGACATAGGAGCAGAATTAGGCCACTCAGCCCATCGAATCTGCTCCGCCATTCAATCATGGCTGATACTTTTCTCATCCCCATTCTCCAGCCTTTTCCCCATAACCCCTGATCCTCTTATTAATCAAGAACCTATCTATCTCTGTCTTAAAGACATTTAATGACCTGGCCTCCACAGCCTTCTGCGGCAAAGAGTTCTACAGGTTCACCACTCTGTCTGAAGAAATCCTTCCTCATTTCTGTTTTAAAGGATCGTCCCTTTCGTCTGAGGTTGTGCCCTGTGGTTCTAGTTACTCATACCAGTGGAAACATCCTCTCCACATCCACCCTATCCAGGCCTCGCAGCATCCTGTAAGTTTCAATAAGACCCCCCCTCATCCTTCTAAACTCCAACACTACTCAATCGGTCCTCATAAGACAAGCTCTTCATTCCAGGGATCATTCTTGTGAACCTCCTCTGGACACTTTCCAAGGCCTGCACATCCTTCCTTAGATACAGGGCCCAAAACTGCTCACAATACTCCAAATGGGGTCTGACCAGAGCCTTATACAGCCTCAGAAGTACATCCCTGCTCTTGTATTCTAGCCCTCTTGACATGAATGCTAACATTGCATTTGCCTTCCTAGCTGCTGACAGAACCTGCACGTTAACTTTAAGAGAATCTTGAACAAGGACTCCCAAGTCCCTTTGTGTTTCTGATTTCCTAAGCATTTCCCCATTTAGAAAATAGTCTATGCCTCCATTCCTCCTTCCATAACCTCATACTTTTCCACATTGTATTCCATCTGCCACTTCTTTGCCCCCTCTCCTGACCTGGTCAAGTCCTCCTGCAGCCCCCCTGCTCCCTCAATACGTCCTGCTCCTCTACATATCTTTATATCATCTGCAAACTTAGTAACAAATCGTTAATGTATATGGTGAAATGTTGTGGTCCCAGCACTGATCCCTGAGGCACACCACTAGTCACCGACTGCCATCCTGAAAAACACCCCTTTATTCCCACTCTCTGCCTTCTGGGAGTCAGCCAATCCTCTATCCATGCCAGTATCTTACCCTTAACACCACGGGCTCTTAACTTATTTAACAGTCTCCTATGCGGGACCTTGTCAAAGGCCTTCTGGAAATCTAAATAAATCACGTCCACTGATTCTCCTTCATCTAACTTCCTTGTTACCTCCTCAAAGAACTCTAACAGATTTGTCAAACATGACTCCCCCGTGACGAAACTGTGCTGACTCAGTTCTATTTTATCATGCACTTCCAAGTACTCCGCGATCTCATCTTTAATAATAGACTCTAAAATCTTGCCAATGACCAAAGTCAGGTTAACCGGCCTATAATTTCCTGTCTGCTGCCTCCCTCCCTTCTTAAACAACAGTGTTACATTAGCTACTTTCCAGTCCTCTGGGACCCTCCCTGCCTCCAGTGATTCCTGAAAGATCACCACCAATGCCTCCACAATTTCCTTTGCTATCTCTTTTAAACCCTGGGGTGTAGTCCATCCAGTCCAGTTGATTTATCCACCTTCAGACCTTTCAATTTCTCCAGAATCTTCTCCTTAGTGATGGCCACTACACTCACCTGTGCCCCGTGATTCTCCTGGATCTCTGGTGTCCCACTGGTGTTTTCCACCATGAAGAGTGGTGCAAAGTAACTATTCAGTCCCCCTGCCATTTCTTTATTTTCTATTATTACTTATCCAGCCTCATTTTCCAGTGGTCCAAAGTCTATTTTTGCCTCTCTCTTACCTTTTAGAAATTGAAAAAACTCTTCCTATCTTCTTTTACATTACTAGCTAGCTTACACTAATATTTAATTTCCCCCCGCCCCCCCCCCCCCCCCCCCCCCGACCCCCCGACCTTATTGCTGTTTTAGTTGTCCTCTGCTTGCTTTTAAAGGCTTCCCAATCCTCTGGCTTCCCACTAATCCTTGCCACTTTGTATTATTTTTCTTTTGCATTTCTGCTGTCCTTGACTTCCCTCGTCGGCTATGGATGCCTCATCCTCCCCTTAGCATGTTTTCTCCACCTTGGGATGAATTTTTGTTGTGTCTCTTGAATAACCTCCAAAAACTCCTGCCATTGCTGTTCCACTGTTTCCCTGCTAGGCTCCCTTTCCAATCAACTCTGGCCAGCTCCTCCCTCATGTCTTTATAGTTACCTTTATTTAACTGTAATACGGTTACATCTGATTCCTGCTTCTCCCTCTCAAGCTGCAGGGTAAATTCTATCATATTGTGGTCACTGCTCCCTATGTGTTCCTTCACCTTAATATGCAGGTGGCCTGGGAAAATCAGGGAAGTAGTGGATCCCAAGAAAAGGCATTTGTGGAATGTCTAAGAGATGTTTTTTTTTGGAGCAGCTAGTGACAGAGCCTACTAAGGAACAGGCAATTCTGCATTTGGTGATGTGTAATGAGGCAGACTTGATTAGGGAACTTAAGGTGAAGGAACACATAGGGAGCAGTGACCACAATATGATAGAATTCACCCAGGTCCCTGCGAATTTCAACACTTCCCATCCATTCACCATTTAAGAAATACACTGTTTTTCTGCTTTTTCCAACAAAGTGGATAACGCACATTTCGTCACATTGTATTCCTTTTGGCAAATTTGTGCCCACTCACTTAGCCTCTCCAAATCCTCTTGAAGCATCTTTGAATCCTCCTCACAACTCACCCTTCGAAATAGTTTACTGTCATTTGCAAACCGGGAAATATTGCATTTAAGCCCGCATGTAAATAATTGATATTGATGCTGGGGTACAAGCACTAATCCCTGCAATGCCTCGTTACTCATAGGCTGCTAACTTGGACGTTCTGGCTTTGTTTAGTTTTTGCTAATAGGATGTTGGCAACGCAGGCAAGGTCAACATTTTTTGCCCAATGTGACCTACCTTCCCTGCATGTAAAAATCATATAGTCACAAAATAAATAAACAAGTTCAACAGTTAAGAGGGAAGTGGTGGTGATATCAAAGTGGAAGCGATATTAAAGGAAGGCATATTCAATGAAAGTTATATTGCCAAAAAGAGACATACTGCTTTCGTCTTGCTTTCATGAGGGCCATTCAGAAGAATAACAAATGCAAAGGGAACAATAATTAATATTGCATGAGAAGAGAGTGCAAATTGGTCGGCAAGTGGAATCTGATTGGCAGAGGCTTTGCCATGCAGACTGCGCCAGGGATCAGTTAACTGTCAAGCTATTGTTCAAAGTCAAACCAGGCAAATTGACTCCAACTGGTGAAGTGGAGTAAACCATGGAATGCTAGTTCCCCAGAATTTTGTTTATTTTTCACCTTTTTTCTAACGTGCGTTCTCCATGGAAGTTGGTTGGGTAGTAATGTTGAGGGTGGTTGAGAGTTGTGAATGTATGTGTGGGGTGATGGATTGATTTCTGTTATTAATCACTGAGTGACACCAGAGATTAAACCGTGTACCAATTTTAGTCTCTTTACTCTGGTAATTTGTGTGTATCTAGCAGCGGTCTAACACTGAAATCATTATAAGAGATAACTGAGGAGGGTTCTGTGCTGCATCAATCAGACCATGAAAGCTTTAACTGCCTGGGTAATTGTGATAATGTGAGCAGATCAGGTCTTCCCATAGATGCCAAAGAACACCGTCGTGGATGCCTCATAATTTGCTGTTCATTGCCGAGAAAAGACAAGCTGTTGAAGCTTCTTGATTTGCACTCATCAGCACAGATGCAAGAATACAAAATTTGAAAGGCAGCAACAATTTATACTACATGAGGAAAGAGTGCTGATTGGTTGACAAATTGATGCTGATTGGTAGAAATGTTGCCACGTAAAAGCTCCAGGAAACTATTGCCCCACTTGTCTGTATAACTTTTTAAAAATACAAAGCTTGAGCAAGTTTTTTTTGTCTGCAGAGAACCTGTCCCTGCATATGAGCATATTAGTTTCTAGTAAGCAGAAGTGAATCACATCTTGAGTCGAACTGTTAATTTTAAATTGGGTATTACTGAAATTCTGAGCACAATTAATATTGTTCAGAACGTGCTGACCAATGACAGAATCACATCTAATACAGAACATTATGGCCTGAGTTTTGTCAAAGCAGGCAGAGTATAGTTTGTACTCTACTTATCGTGGAAAGCGAAAGGGAGGTGCCATATGATATGATCAATCAATGATTGGGATGTATGGCCGACATACCTGGCATTGCACTGGCATTCACATTCGTATACCACATTACTCACTTGTGTGCTGGGCAGAACATATTTGATAATGGCAACTATGGAAGATGCCACCCATATTCCCTCTGTATAGTAGCAGCAAAAATCTTTATCTCCTGCCATGTTTTTGAGCTGCCTTCTCCTTCGATAGAACATTCAGGTAGACAGGGCATTTCGCAGGTCCAAATGTGATGGCTTTAGACCCATTCATGCGAATGCACAGCGAGCAATGATCTGATTGGAGGAGCCATTTCCAATAGGATAGATTTGATGCAGCATACTTTGGTATGCATGCATGGCGTGAAAACAGCTCGGGCCCTATTTAGGATAATGCTGACAGAGATAATCATAAAGTGCGAGGTGCTGTAGGAATCTCAATGCCTATATTGACCAGCGAAAGCAGACTTCTGGGTGACAGTAGTACTTGGCTGCAAGGTGAGAATTGTCTCCCTCTCTTGCACCTCCTTGAGAGACCCTCATTTTTGGTGGATGGAGGCTCTGTCCCAAATGAATTCGAGCACAAATTCACACAAAACATTCTGGAGCCCGTGCGATATGATTCCACCTCATTTCTAGAAGCTTGCAACCTGGGATGATTCGACAGACGAGAGCACCACTTTATTTGTAAATATTCAGTAGCTGCAAACATTGAAAGTGTTAATATTATTGACGACAAACATTCTTAACATCAAACATAAGATATATACAAGTGATAATGCAAAAACAAAACATGTCTGAAATCCACAGCCTTGAATTGTTATGACTCAGGAACTGTAACTTTAAAAATAGCTTTAAAAAATTAAAATTAATTAAATGAATCATATCGAGGTCATGTTCCTCATTCCCATTGGGAAATGTGAAAGTCTATTCCCTATTCCCATTGAATATTCGAGCAAAAACAGCTGCTTAATTCATTTGTTAAATGGCTGTAACTAACATTAACTATTCTCTGTCCTAATTGCCTCAGCTGAGAATTCTCAAAACTATAAATCTGGTTCAGCTCAATGCATCTCATTCCTGTGTGAATCTCAGCAAGAAGTTAATTCGTCTCCCATAAAATGGAAGATCCTCTCATTCCACAGATAGAAGCGATTTATTATCCTATTCTTGCGCTGGTTGGAGTTCCCTGTAAGTTCAGCTATTCTTTCCTTTTCGTAATGTAACTGCGTTACTGTTCTTGCTGTTGGTTCGATGTTATCTGCTCAGGTGTGCCATTCTATTTATTGTCAGTGGATTCGAATAAAAAGGTTACATAGGAGTCAATGGTCGTTCCATAATTGTGTTAAAATGTTACATATTTGGGCCTGGTAATTTAAGTTCATTTGATTTTTTTGTACTAAATTTTGTTTTTGTACGATCAAAAATCTGCATTTATATATAGGGACACATTCAAGCTGGTTAAAACATCAGTGTCTCCAATGCGCAATTTGTATTAATGTTTTATTTTGAACATATGGTCTACATCTCCAGGTGTTCATTTTCTCAAGATGAAACCGAATGACTCCCGGTTGTTTCATCTTCTCCATCAATGTAGATTCTCAAGCTCGTTTTCCATCTGAGGTGGTTATTTCCCAAAATTCTTTGAACTCTAGACTGTTTCCTACGATTGGAGGGTATCTAATCTAAGCCTGCTGTTCAAAAAAAGGAGATAGTGAGAAAACATGGAACAATAGATCAGTGAGCCTAACATCAGTCCTGAGGAAGTTGCTAGAATCCATTGTCAAGAATTTCATAACTCAGCATTTAGAAGGCGGTGGTATAATCAGACAAAGTCAGCATGGATTTACGAAAGGAAAATCATGCTTGATGAATCTATTGGAATTTTTTGAGGATGTAACTATTAGAGTTGACGAGGAGAACCAGTGGATGTGGTTGATTTAAACTTTCAGAAGGCTTTCAGCAAGGGCTCACATAACAGACTACTCTGTAAAGTTAAAGCACATGGGATTGCAGGTAATGTCTTGAGATGGATAGAAAGTTGGCTAGCAGATAGGAAACAAAGAGTTGCCATAAATCAGTCTTTTTCTGATTGGTAGTCAGTGACTAGTTGGATTCTGCAGGGATCTGTGCTAGGACCCCAACTGTTCACATTATATATATCAATGATTTGGAAGTGGGAACTAAATATATTATCTCCAAATTTGCAGATGCTATAAAGTTGGGTTGGAGGGTGAGCTGTGAAGAGGATGTAGAGATCCTGCAGCCTGAGTTGGACAGGCTATGTGTGTGGGCAGATGCAGTATAATGTGGATCAATGTGAGGTTATGCACTTTTGCAGCAATCATACGAAGACAGATTATAACTTGAATGGATCTAAATTGAGAGAAGTGGATATTCAGTGAGACCTTGGTGTCATCGGTGCGTAAGTTGCTGAAAATAAGTGCACAGGTACAGCAGGTAGTTAAAAGGGTAAATAGTATGTTAGACTTCATAGCGAGAGGATTGGAATATTCGAATAGGGATGTTTTATGGCAATTGTATAGGGCTTTGGTGAGGCCACACCTGGAGTTTTGAGTGCAGCTTTGGTGTCCTGATCTGAAGAAGGATGTCCTTGCTATAGAGGGAGTACAGCAAAGGTTTACCAGGCTGATTCCTTGAATGGCAGGTCTGTCATTTGAGGAGAGACTATGTCGGTTAGGATTATATTCACTGGCGATTTGAAGAGTGAGGGGGGATCTTGTAGAAACTTATAAAATTCAAACAGGGTTAGACAAGGTAGATTCAGAAAGAATGTTCACAATGGTGAGAGAGGTAATGTCTTGCGATGGTGCGGGAGTCCAGAACTAGGAGTCATAGTTTGAATGAAGATAAGGGGTAAACCATTTAGAACTGATTTGAGGAGAACTCTCTTCACCCAGAGTGTGGTGAATGCATGGAATTCACTACCACAGAATGTAGCTGAGGCCAAAACGTTGTCTGATTTCAAGAAGAAATTAGAATCATGGAATCATAGAATCATATAAGGTATAGCTCTTGGGGCTAAAGGGATCAAGGGATATGAGGGAGAAGGGGAGGTCAAGATATTGAATTCGATGATCAGCCATGATGTTTACTATGTTCATTTTGGTCAGTTGTAGCATTTGGGGAGGCGAATCAAGGTGTATCTTTCATTTGAATAGGGATAGGTAAGTGAGCTCCGAAATCTCGCTTCCGGGGTAGCCCCAATCTGGCAGCACCTGACTCAATCCAAGGAATCAGATGCAAGATCACACACTTAATAGCTCAATAAATCTTCGCTCATCCTCACACCCCAGCAATGGTCAGTCTGTCCCATATATGAGTATGGGGTCTCCTCTTTGGTCAATTTTCACTTCTCTTTCTGTTTACCTTACCTATGAATGAGATTCTTTAAGGAAATGTGACATTCTAGAAATAGTTAATTCAATTATCTGAAAGAAATTCCATAAATCTGAGACACATTTTCTCTTTTCAGTAGTTTAATTTAGTGTCAGGTTAAAATCTAATTATTTTTAAAAATATTCTTTCCTGCTTCTGCTGGATTATGCACCTGATAAATGAGGTCAAATATTAGTCAGGTGGACAATTTTAAGAAGAGATGAAAGTTCTCCCTCACTGAGCATTGGACTGAATGGCAGATGTAAAATATCACAGCGAAAGAGTGGATACTAACTCACTGTGCAATGAGCATTAAAGACGGTCCAGCCATCACATAAATAATAAGCAATCATTTGTGGTGCACATTTAATTTAATGCAGTCCAGCTCTATATCGAGGTCAAGGAACAGTGTTACATTCAAGAATTCTAATGTGCTAAATTGAAATTTGGGATGTTCAGAATATTGATAAACCACACGCAAGGTATATCCTACCACCTGGATTCAACATTGATTCAATAATTCATGATTTGATTTGAGTTGACATGATTTATCATTGTCATATGTGTTAGTATGCAGTGAACAGTAGTGTTTCTTGCATGCTGTACAAACAAGGCATATTGTTCATACAGAAGGAAAGGAGAGTGTGCAGAATGCAATGTTACAGTCATAGCTAGGGTGTAGAGAAAGATCAACTTAAGGTGAGGTAGGTCCATTCAAAAGTTTGATGGCAACAGGGAAGAAGTTGTTTTTGAGTAAGTTGGTACATGTCCTCAGACTTTTGTATCTTTTCTCCGATGGAAGAAGGTGGAGGAGAGCATGTCCTTGGGGTCCTTGATTGTGCTGGCTGTTTTTCTGAAGGCAGCAGGAAGTTTAGACAGTGTCAATGGATGGGAGTCATAGTGTCATAGGGTTATAGAGTCTTACAGCATAGAAACAAGCCCTTCATCCCAACTTGTCCATGCCATCCCTTTTTTAACCACGAAGCTGTTCCCAATTGCCCGCATTTGGCCCATATCCCTCGATACCCATCTTACCCATGTAACTGTCTAAATGATTTATAAAAACAACATTGTACCCACCTCTACTACTCTCTGGCAGCTTGTTCAAAACACTCACCACCCTCTGTGTGAAATAATTGCCCCTCTGGACCCTTCTATATCTCTCCCTTCTCACCTTAAACCTATGCCCTCTAGCTTTAGACTCTACTACCTTTGGGAAAATGTGTCGACTATCTAGCTGATCAATACCCTTATAAACCTCTATTAGATCACCACTAAGTCTCCTACGCTCCAGGGAAAAAGGTTCCAGTCTATCCAGCCTCTTCTTATGAGTCAAACTATCAAGTACCGGTAGCAGCCTCGTAAATCTTTTCTCCACTCTTTCTAGTGTAATAACATCCTTTCTATAATAGGTTGATCAGACTGTACACAGTATTCCAAGTGTAGTCTTAGCAATGTCTTGTACAACTTCAACAAGACATCCTAACTCCTGTATTCGATGTTCTGACCAAGGAAACCAAGCATACCAAATGCCTCCTTCACCAATCTGCCCACCTGTGACTCCACTTTCAAAGAGCTTTGAACCTGTACTCCTAGGTCACTTTGTTCTATAACTCTCCTCAACACCCTACCATGAACTGGTTAAGTCCTGCCCTGGTTCAATCTACCAAAATGCATCACCTCACATTTATCTAAATTAAACTCCATCTCCCATTCGTCAGCTCACTGGCCCGATTGGCCAAGATCCCATTGCAATCCTAGATAACCTTCTTCGCTGCCCACTATGCCACGAACCTCAGTGTGATCTGCAAACATACTAATCATGCCTCCTAAATTCTCATCCAAATCATTAATATAAATGACAAATAACAGTGGACCCAGCACCGATCCCTGAGGCATGCAGCTGATCACAGGCCTCCAGTTTGAAAAACAACCCTCTATAATCATACTCTGTCTTCTGTCATCAAGCTAATTTTGAATATATTTGGCTACCTCAGTCTGGATCCCGTGAGATTTAACCTCATGCAACAACTTACCATGTGATACCTGGTCAAAAACTTGCTAAAGTCTATGTAGACAACATCAACTGCACTGCCCTCATCTACCTTCTTGGTTACCCCTTCAAAAAACTCAATCAAATTTCTGATACATGCTTTTCCACTCAGAAAGCCATGTTGACTGTCCCTAACCAGTCCTTGCCTCTCTAAATGCCTGTAGGTCCTGTCTCTCAGAATACCTTCTAACAACTCGCCCCCTACAGATGTTAGGCTCACCAGCCTGTAGTTCCCAGATTTTTCCCTGCAGCACTTCTTAAGCAAAGGCACAACATTTGCCACCCTCCAATCTTCAGGCACTTCACATGTGGCTGTTGATGATTCAAATATCTCTGCTAGGGGACTCGCAGTTTCCTCCTGAGCCTGCCAAACCGTCCTGGGATAAACATCATCAGGTCCCGGGGATTTATCTACCTTGATGCTCTTTAAGACTTCCAACACTCCCTTCTCTGTAATATGCACACTCCTCAAGACATCACTATTTATTTCCCCAAGTTAACATACATGCCTTTCTCAGCGATAAATACTGATGAGGAATACTCTTTTAGGATCTCATGCATCTGTTGTGAATCCATACTTAGATGACCTTCTGGATCCTTAAGAGGCCCTACTTTCTCCCTGGTTACTTTTTTGCCTATTCTGTATTTGTAGAAGATCTTTGGATTCTCTTTAGCCTTATCTGCCAAAGCAAACTCGTGTTCCCTTTTTGCCCTCCTGATTTCTCTCTTAACTCTACTCCTACCCCTCTATAATCTTCAAGGGATCCAGTTGATCCCAGCTGCCTATGCATGTCATGTGCCTCCTTCTTCTTCCTGACCAGGGCCTCAATATCCAGGGTTCACTACTTCTACCAGTCTTGCCCTTCACTCCAAAAGGAATGTGCTTACCCTGAACCCTGGTTAACACACTTTTGAAAGCCTCTCACTTACCAGCCATTCACTTGCCTGCCAACAGACACCCCCAATCAACTTTTGAAAGTTCCTGTTTAATATCATCAAAATTGGCCTTACCCCAATTTAGAATTATAACTTTTGGGCCAGACCTATCGTTCTCTTTAGCTATCTTAAAACTAATGGAATTATGGTCACTGGTCCCAAAATGATTCCTCACTAACACTTCTGTCACCTGCCCTTCCTTATATACCAAGAGGAGGTCAGGTTTTGCTCCCTCTCTAGTCGGGCCATCCACATACTGAATGAGAAATTCCTCCTGAATACACTTAATAAATTTCTCTCCAATACTATGATTGTCCCTGTCAATGTTGGGAAAGTTAAAGTTGGGAGATTGGTGTGAGTAATGGACAGGACTTTATAGTTTATTGCCATCTTGGACAGCAGTCATAGACTGACTGATCTATTATTTGTTAATTGTATGATTACCCGAGGAACTGATACATTGGGAACAATTTCCATTGTGGTTGATAGTGTAAAGTGAATGATATTGGATCAAAAATCTGTTGTACATTTCTCCCAATATCTATTTGCCCTCGCTTCAATGGAAGTAAAAATCAGTAGAGAATAATAACCGTTTGCACACCCGATACAACCCATTTTACACGACCTCCCAATTTTTAATCTCTTGTGCAAATGTTATTTCCAATGCAGGCAATGAGTGAAAAATGGACAGAACTGTAAAATGAGCGGCCTACATGCTTTCATCCATTTGTACTACTACACAAAATCATGAGCTAACCCCTGGTTATCTTAATTAACTCCTGCGTGTTCCCATTAATTGCCTGTTATGCCTATTAATCAGATCAATGCTTTGGCATAAAGCTGGGTGGGCGCATGAGGTGTGACGAGGATGCAGAGATATTTCAGTGTGATTTGGACACATTGAGAGAGTGGACAAATGAATCGCAGATGAAGTATAATTTGGATAAATGTGAAGTTATCCACTTTGGTAGCAAAAACGGGAAGGCAGATTACTACTAAAAGGCCATAAATTAGAAGAGGGGAATGTACACCGAGATCTGGGTGTCCTCATACACCAATTACTAAACGTAAGCATGCAGGTGCAACAGGCAGTGATGAAGGCATTTGGTATTTTGTCCTTCATAATGACAGGATTCGAGTGCAGAAGCAGGGATGTCTTGATACAATTGTGATGTGGAGATGCCGGCATGGGGGTATTTGCTACCAAATAAACCTGTTGATACAATTGTACAGGGCCTTGGTGAGACCACACCTGAAATACTGTGTACTGTTTTGGTCTCTTTATCTGAGGAAAGATTTTCTTGCTCCAGAGGATTCCTGGGATGGCAGGACTGACGTATGAGGAGACAAGTCAGTTAGGATTGTATTCACTGGAGTGCAGAGGAATGAGAGGGGTTCTCATAGAAACCTACAAAATTCTAACAGGAGTAGACAGGGTAAATGCAAGAAAATGGTGGGGCTGTCCAGAACCAAGGATCACAGCCCGAGGGTACAGGGTAAACCATTTAGGACAGAGATGAGGAAAAAATTCTTCACCCAGAAAACGATCAGCCTGTTGAATTCGCTACCACACAAAGTAGTTGAGGCCAAAGCTTTGTATGTTTTCAAGACACAGTTAGATACAACACTTGAGGCGAAGAGGATGAAAGCATATGGGAGGAAGGCAGAATTAGGCTGTTGAGTTGGATTATCAGCCATGATCATAATGAATGGTGGAGCAGGCTCGAAGAACCGAATGGCCTCCTCCTCCCCCTATTGTCTATGGTTCTATGTGTGTACCACACCAAGTTATCATGGAAAAGTAACCCCCTTCCGTAGGAGTCTTGTGCCTTTGAGCGAACATAATCTGGACCCTGTGGGAAACTGATGACTACTTCATTATGGTAGCTGGCCTGACGCTGCAACTTGAGACATAATCCATCTAGAGTAAAAGAAAACTGAATTGAGTAATATCGCAAAGGATTTATAGTTAATGTCTATCTAACATATTCTCAAACTGATTACCCCTGTGAATTTTATTATTTTAATTTCCATTTTTATTTTCCTTTTCCTGTAGGTAATCTATTGGCAATTGTCACTCTTTCCCGTGGAAAGTGCGGTCTTTCTAAATGCATCACTCATTACCTGGTGGCCATGGCAGTGGCAGATCTACTGGTGATAATATTCGATGTAATATTTTATGAGATTAATGACATTTATTTCTCATATTCATTCTTGGACTACACACCCATTTGTAGTCTCAACATAGCCCTGGTTTTCACAGCCATTGATTGTTCAGTCTGGTTAACTGTCTTTTTCACCTTTGATCGATTCATCGCCATTTGTTGCCAGAGATTGAGAGAAAAATATTGCACTGAAAGAACTGCAGCCATCGTTATAGCGACTGTCTTTGGACTGAGCTTTGTGGAAAACATTCCCATTTACTTTGAAAATGAGCACTTGGAGATGGTTGACAATGTACCCTGGTTCTGCATTGTAAAAGCAAGCCTCTCTAATTTACCGCTTTGGGTGGCATACTTCTTTTTTGACATCACCTTAACACCATTTGCACCGTTTGTGTTGATTGTGCTGCTTAATGCTTTGACCATTAAGAACATTGTGCGGGCCAATAGAGTGAGGAGGGCACTGCGGCGAAGTAACAATAGTGAGGATTACAATGACCCAGAGATGGAGAACCGAAGAAAATCCATCATCTTACTGCTGGCCATCTCTGGTTCTTTTATATTGTTGTGGATGGTGACTTTTGTTTATTCTGTATGTACACAATTCGTGGGCATTCAATTTATGTTCAGGGATTACAATAATCCATTCGCCATCATGGAGCACACTGGGTATATGCTTCAGTGTCTGAGTTCATGTTCAAATACATTTATCTATGTGGTGGCTCAGGCTAAATTCAGAGATGAATTGAAACATATTCTTAAATACCCATTGACTCTAACTAAGTTAGTGCCTTCATAAAATTGAAATTCAATGACATGCACCCTCAACTCAGAAATTACCCAAGCTAGATCACAATGCAGTCTCTAGATCCATTGCTAATTAGATGTAATTTAATCTTACTCACTGTCATTCTCTTTTTCTATCTGCCTTTTTGTAACTCTACATAAAGTTAAAGGAACATTTTATTGAATTACTACATGGAACACATTTATTTAATGAATGTGTCAGATGATTGAATTGCATTTAAGCCTACGCAGATAGAATTACTTTTGGGTAGAATCACAGTATAGGTGATGACAAATGGAATCATGTTATATTACAACACATAAGGAGGCTATTCGGCCCATCGGATCTGCACCAGCTTCTGAAGCGCAATCCAACTAGTCCCATTCTCCAGCTCTATTTCCGTAACCCTCTAAGTTAGTCACTTTCAAAGATGTGTCTCTTTGAAGTCAATCAGCGTCATCTTCCCAATTCACTATTCTCCACAGCTTAGTATCATCTGAAAAGTTAGACATTTTACCCTCAACACCCATCTTTAAATAATTTATATAAATTAGAAAAAGCAACGGCCCCAATACTGGTCCCTGGGGAACACCACTTTCAACTCGACTCCAGTCTGAGAAATGTCCGTCGATACCTACCCTCTTAGCCAACTTCTAATCTATGCTGACAAGGACCCATCAATTCCAAATGTTTCCAGTTTGTTAACTAATCTGCCATGTGACACTATATCAAATGCTTTCTAAAAGTCCAAATATACAACATCCACAACACTTCATCCCGTGCCTGTTTCACCTCGTTGAAGCACTCAATTAAATTCGTCAGACATAAGCTGCCTTCGACAAAGCCAAGTTGATTATCTAAAATTAACTTATTTTTCTCGAAGTGTATATTTATCTTATCCCCGTATTATGGCCTCCATCAGTTTTCCCATTACTGATGTTGAGCTGACAGGTCTGTCACTTCCTGGATTATCCTTTGTTACCTCCTTTGTTAAACAATGGCATCACATTTACAATCCTCCAGTCCCGCGGGACAAATCCTCTGTTCAGAGAGACCTGGAAAATTTCTGTCAATGACACTAAAATTGGCTTCCTTACCTCTTGAAGAAGGGAAAGGGTGAATGTTTTTTTGTACTCAATGTATTTTGTACCTAAAAGGTTGAACTTTGTACCTGGGATGTATCACAAACATAACCCTTCCTTATGGCTAGTCTCCCCTTTGTTTATATTGCTCCTGGTAGTAGTATAAGCCATTTGTTCATGGTTTCATCTTTTACTTTTAGTGGCACAAGCCATTTGTTCTTGGTTTCATCTTGTCCTTTTAGTAGTATAGGCCATTTGTTCATGGTTCCCTCGCTCGTTTATATCATTCTGATAAAACAGACAGTTAAACATAAATATTGGGTTGTAAGTCTTACTTTTCCCGTAGGCTTGTGTATGATTTAAACAAAGGAAGCAGTTACCAAATGGTAGGGTGTGAGGATGGCCGTTTGTAGGAGACAGCTGCAATCGCACACTGTCACTTCAAAGGAAAAGCCGTGGGAAGAGCCGGGGACCAGTGGTTGCATCTTGACTACAACTACTAGGAGAATTGTGTTTTATGACCGAAGGATATCAGTCTCTTTATGGTTAGAGACTGTCAGAAGCTGTTAAAGGAACTATAATTTATGATCAAGGACTGTTAACTGGACTTTGCTTTATGGCTTGTATTAGGAACCCTAATGTATAAATGTCCACGCTTCTTGTGTTCAGAGAGAACTTTGGCTTTGGCTTCCGCTTTCAAGGGGTCAGGTTCTCCCGCAAGCTTGTGAGAATAAAGCCTTACTGTATTTTGACTCAGACTAGCCTCAGAGGTATTTTAACCGACTGCATTTGGTGTTGAAAGCCGGGAGACTCCGGGTTCTGTTTGCGGGGACTCTGTTTGCAGGCTCAGGTTGAATGGCCACAACTTGGGTACTGGAATAGAGTTCTGAACCTATTAGGGTGAGTCAAACTATAGTGGGCTGATCATATGTGATGAGAGAGTGTGCGAGTGAAAGACGTCTGAACTGAACATATACGGACAAGGAGGCATTTGTCTTTAATACTCAAGTGAGTGTAAAGACTAGAGAAAAAGGTGCCTGAGGTGTGATGTTCAGACGTGAGTGAGAAAGAGAAACTGTGTGAGTGATCACCGGAGTAGAAGTAAGCTTAATACTGTAAGCTTAACAGTGTAAGTGGTGGTATGGAGGGATTTGATCACCCCTGACAGGTAACACTGGACTCTGATAAGAGTGGCCTAGGAGTGGGAGAGCGAGAAGAGAGAATAGAAGGCTCCAGGTGGTGAGTATTAAACTTATCTGTATTATGGCAGGATCACAAAGACAGTGGGGACCTCCGGAATCCCTGATAAATGAGTGTATGACTAAGAGGAACAAATTCATTAAACAGATGAGAAAAGAGGGGTGGAACTTATCCTGCCCTCTGGGCCAACAGCAAAAGTGGTTGGATAAAGAAAAGAGAAACATGACAAAGAAAATAGGAGTATTGTCAATACATCAGTTGGCTGGACTAATTGAGCAAGTAGTCGCCTCTACTAAGAAGTGGAGTGAGGATAAAGAAAGGATCAGGGAGTTAGAATGCAGAGTAAGGGAACTGGAGAAACAAAACTAAGTATTAGAAGAAAAACTATGGAGGGGAAACCGTTCCTCTACCTCCTTATGAGTCCACACAACAGGGACTAAATGCTCTTCCATAGGAATGGGAAGTGCTAGAACACAACTTAGTGCCAGTAACCCAAGGGGGAACAGATGCGCAGCCAAAAGTAAATTATGAACCATTCACCCCAGGTGAGAGGCAGCAGATAATGGCTTCCCTGGGTAAATTACAACCTAGAAGCGCAAACACGAAATTCTGGGAAGAATTAGACACAATCTGGGTAGGACACCAATTTCACCTGAGAGACGTACACCAGCTGGTAAGGGCAGCCTGTCCAGCGGGTAAGTGGAGGCAGGTAGCAGGTGGACCCGCCGCTCCTCCAGCACAGGATTATAGTGGGGGATGGTGGACACATGTAGTCGCCCTAACATCAGAGATAGATGCCCAACAGACACCCTTCACCCAGTTTAAGGTAGAAATTCAGATAGTGGTAGGGAATGCTCCTACTAACTGGAGCAGAATGACCACAACGAAACAGCTAAAAGGGGAAGGAGCTTCTGAATATGGGGAATGGTTATTCCAGGTATATCAGGAGTGCTCGGGACACGGAAACCCAGGTCGAGGAGATCAAGCATTCATCCAGGCTTTTAAGGATGATTTTTTTAGTGTTCACCAAAAAATCCTTAAAATGGGAATTCTCAGTACCCCGAACTATGATGAGTTGGTAGAATGGGCTAATGGCATACCTGGATGTGGGTAGGAGAGATCTTAATTTTTGTATTTCAGTGTGTTTGTGTGATCTGGTTGTTAGTCGAATGTAGGTGGTTGTTGCTGTATTAAATTGAGAGCAGGAATTGTTGAAGCCTTTGTTTGTTCTTGTGGAGTGTTTATTGCGGGTCATAAATGACCTTAGTTTAGCCTCAGGAGAGCTGGGGAGGTGTTAAGACTGTTAAAGATTAAAGTGATAAGATTTCTTGCATTTACTTCTGTTTTGAGTGTAATTACAGTTTGGAAGAAAGAAGAATAAAAGTGACTATTTTAATCCAAGTTCTGTATTCTTTTCAAACGTTTTACTTACATCTCAGTTTAAGATGTTAAGTTCGAGTGAGTGTTGGAAGCTTCCATGTGTGTCTGTGTGTTTACAAAGTTGTTTGCTTTGTTGTGATTTTACAACAGTGAGTTTGATACAGAGTTTAAATAAAATTAGAAGGTAAATTGAAATTTCAAAATCAAAGTACATAAATTGAAATTGGAAATAGCCATTGAATTTTGATTAAACCTGTGTTTGAATTTTGTTAAGAAAGGATTTAAACCTTGGAGGGAACCATGTGCTCTCTCCTTTGTCTTGAAGTGAAGATTATGAGAGAGTTAGTTGACAAATTCGGAGAAGAAGTTAAGTGATTTTATGGAAAGTAGATAAGCAAAAACAAAAGAATGTGGTAAATGTACTGTCTATGAGTCAGTTTAAAATAGTTTAAGTTAGTGAAATGAATTGTAATTCTGCTTATTTCAAGTTCCAGCAGGAGATTAATCAATTAAATCTTAGTTGCCAATGCAAATTGCCCTTACAAATATCTGATAGTTTAATATTCTGTAACCTGGTTAAAATTATGTACTGCCGTTGGAATTTTACGTGCTATCTATTGTTCAAAGTTTGCCAAATATTGAGCACTGTCAAGTATAAAATCTAGCCAGTTAAAATCAAACCAAAATGTTTCTGATTAATTAACGAGTATGTATTGTATCTCTTTGGTTTTGATTTGGCGCCTGTTGTTTTCCTCGAGTGCGGCGGGGGCGAGGGGGGCGGCGGGGGCGGGGGGTTTGATCTGGAGGTCAGTTTAAAATTGGAAACGGCTTGAATTAAAAAGGGTTTGGATATTACGGTTTTGCTGTGTAAAGTGGTATGATACAACTGCCTCTTGATTATTTTCCATATGGACCCGAGAATAAAATCAAATCCTGAAAAGCCTTCACCAATTTTGTATAATATAGTTATATATTATATGTTGTGTATTGATGAAACATAATTCTGTAGGAGCTTCCTGTTTTCCTCGCCATACAAATAACTAAATTAGAGATAATGTCGGGGTACATTATATAAAGATTGGAGCTGTATGGTATGTGATTTTAATGGGGAATGCGATGTTTTTCGATGAGATTATATACAAATGAATAGATGTCCAACTGCAGCCAAAAACCAGTGTAAAGTGTGATTTAATTCACACTAAGCTTCCTACGGAAGGGGGGGGGGGGGGGATGTGTAGTTAACTGTATAATGTACTAGCTAAAGCCATACAGATATCAGGAAATTGTGGACAGAGTTATTACCCACTATACTGATGAGATTAAGAGTTACCACAAACCGGACAACCGGATTAACCCTTTATGAATTAATGACAGAATGAGCAATGATGTAGGTTCACTAAAAGATGAATTCAGGAGATATGTTCTGGAACTAAGCACCCAACTAAAAGGGATGCGCAAATTAGCAAAAGACAATCCGGAACAAAGAGACACAGGGAGAGAGAGCTTGAAATGCTCCTTGACGGGCAGGAAGTTGCATCCTAGTAAAAGCACTACTTGAAAACCTGGGTTCGCCCCTAAATGGGAGGGCCCCTTTGAAGTTAAAGTTGTGTAGTGAGCTTAATTCACAGATATGTGAGACAGTTGACCTCCAACCAAGCTGAACGGGTTTGCGGGCAGTGGTGCACGGGCGGTATACCCTTTGGACCATTGTATAACGGTCGCGCGGGTTATTAGTTCAGTGATAGGATGATTTTCTTGCTGCTTCTCATGACTCTTGCCCTGCTAGTTACAGAGGGGAAGTATAGGTGGAATTGTGTAGACTTGGGGGCAGAGCATCACAAGCATTTCTGTAATGATGAGTCTGTCCATTGTAACCTTCCGACACATGGAATAGGCCCCTGGGAGGTAACCCGTAGGGACCGCTGCTCGGGATTTCTTAACCATACCACGTTGCCAACTCCGTTGGAGGGGCAAGGTGATTGGGGTCTCCCATGCAATGTACCTTGGTGTATCTGGAATTTTCGGTGTTTGGCTGAGAGACTGGGATCAACCTATACCCGCCGTCAGCAGAAGGCTCGGGAGGATGAGTACATTAACATGAGATTTAGCCGATCCAAGCGCTCATTATACCAATCCTATAAAATCAGGCCCCATCCTGTGAACACTTTCATGTATATGTCTCACTTATATGCATTACAGTCAAATTTGAGCAAGTGCTGGGTCTGCTCACACATTCCCACGCACGGAGAAAAGAGGGGAAGTCCTTTATTCCCTATCCCTTTGTCAACTCCGGAAATGGTGGAGTGGGTTTTGAATCAGAATGGAACCCAAAACGGGGCAAGGAAAGTGGCATTTAAAACCCCATCAGGTAATACTATGCAAGGTACTTTCAATGTCAGCGACAGCGATGCTGTTTTGGGGTTAGGAGGTGGAGGATACACTCTATCTGCCTTTACGAACCATTACCAGCCTAGCTATGATAGATCAGATTCCCCACCCCACTTCGTTGTGGAAAATCAACAAGGGGGATCTATCTGCCTGGTAAGAAATGGAACCATACCTGTGGGCCGTAGCTGTACCCAGCAGATTAATGTCACCAGTGGTGCCTGGCTTTTGGTACAACAGATTACAATCCATTGCCCCACTGCTGATGTCCTGGTCAGCCTCTCCTCTACTTATATGAACAGCATGACTGCATATAATGGTACCTATTTTGTATGCGGAAACAATGTCTACCCATGGCTTCCTTGGGATTGGGCAGGATCGTGTTATTTGGCATATGTGGTGCCCTATATTCACCATTACACTGACTTACGAGACCACCCCGAGATACGCTTGCTTAGGGCTAAGCGATCCATTAGTGAGACAGAACGGTTCTTCATGATAGCTTTCCCACTTAATGGGACAGCAAAAGCAGCTCAGGAACTTATATATATGGCCTCGACCTTGGAGAGAATTGTGAATGAAACTAGAGACGGGTTCGAGGAGGTGGGCACAGCCTTCTCTGAAGTATCAGCCGAGGCTGTAGCTATCCGGACTGTTGCTTTACAGAACCGATTGACACTTGATTATGTGTTGGCTTTCCAGGGAGGAATGTGCGCTATAATTGAATCCGAATGCTGCACGTATATCCCAGATGTTTCAGAAAATATAACTCGTTTGGCAGATCATATCAAATGAGTGGCGATGACAATACAAGATGAAGGGAGCCAATATCATAATTATAACCCTCCGGGATGGCTAGGGCAATGGTTTGGGTCATGGGGATCATACTTGATGCACGGGTTAATTGTATTAATTGTCATTGTTATCGCATGTTGTATTTGTATGGCATTATTGAGCACTTGTTGTAAAACGGTAACAGCCCGGACTATGCCAAGTGCAAATGTGCAGGCAGAAAGGGCAGACTTCCTGACGAAGGGGGTAGGCCCATATGCTGGTAACATTTGGCTCTAAATTGGTCATGGGGCCATGTTTGCACTTGGCCTCTGACCAAAAGGGGGGATTGAAGAAGGGAAAGGGTTAATTTTTTTTGTACTAAATGTATTTTGTACCTAAAAGGTTGAACTTTGTACCTGGAGTGTATCACAAACATAACCCTTCCTTATGGCTAGTCTCCCCTTTGTTTATATTGCTCCTGGTGGTAGTATAAGCCATTTGTTCATGGTTTCATCTTTATCTTTTAGTAGCACAAGCCATGTTCTTGGTTTCATCTTTTCCTTTTAGTCGTATAAGCCATTTGTTCATGTCTTTCATCTTTAACTTTTAGTAGTGTAAGCTACTAAAAGTTCATGGTTCCCTCGCTTGTTTATATCATTCTGATAAAACAGACAGTTAAATATAAATATTGTGTTGTAAGTCTTACTTTTCCTGTAGGCTTGTGTATGATTTAAACAAAGGAAGCAGCTACCAAATAGTAGGGTGCGAGAATGGGCGTTTGAAGAAGGACTCCCACTGGGACAGCTGCAATCGCACACAGTCACTTCAAAGGAAAAGCCGCGGGAAGAGCCGGGGACCAGTGGTTGCATCTTGACTACAACTACCAGAAGAATTGTGTTTTATGACCCAAGGATACCAGATACATTCTGGTTTATGGTTAGAGACTGTCAGAAGCTGTTAAAGGAACTATAATTTGTGAGCAAGGACTGTTAACTGGACTTTGCTTTATGGTTTGTATTGGGAACCCTGATGTATAAATGTCCACACTTCGTGTGTTCAGAGAGAACTTTGGCTTCTGCTTTCAAGGGGTCAGGTTCTCCCACAAGTGAGAATAAAGCCTTACTGTATTTTGACTCAGACTAACCTCAGAGGTATTTTTACCGACGTCACCTCTGCTCGAGACCAAATCAGAAACTCCAAGGTATATTATCAAGTTAGCTTAGACCCCAACTTTTATGATTTTGGCATTAGGGTTAGCATAAAGTATTCTGCTGCTGGTATTATTCAATTGAGCCACTCAGAAGCTTTGATAAGAACAACTTTATTTAAGGACACAGTTAGAAAATAACAAAAAGAATTAGCATAACTTTTACCAATTTAAATACTTCAGCATGACAAATTATAATTCTTCACAGCTAACTATCTCTATAGTTCCAATGTAAGCAGTACCCAAATATCTTCTTCAGATCCAGTTAGCACCAAAACAGATGTGCTCACGTGGATGCTAGATTTCCAGCCTTTTAACACCTCTCTGGACAGAGATCCAGACAGATACATGTCTTCTGACTCTCATAAAACCATTCCAGAGAAAAATCCACCTTCAAACAGCAGAATCCCAGATAAAGAGACTTACTTCAGGCAGATTCCAGTCTCCAACTCCAGTGAGAGGAAGAGACACCGAGAAAGCGATCTCTCTGTAAAGGTCTCAAGCAACAGACTAAGCTTAATTTCTCTGTGTAAGCCTAGATCCACCGACTCACATGCTTTTTCTGTCACTCAACCTAATCAGGTCCGACCCTGCAAAACCCCAGGGGAGCACTAAAATAACAGAACGGCGTTAGCCTACAGTAAAACAAACATTCTAGCTATTAGGAGCAATTATATAAGAACATAAGAACTCGGAGCAGGAGTAGGCCATCTGACCCCACAAGCCTGCTCTGCCATTCAAAAAGATCATGGCTGATGTTTTTGTGGACTCAGCTCCACGTATCCACCCACTCACCATAACCCTTAATACCTTTACTGTTCAAAACGTTATCTATCTTTACCTTAAAAACATTCAATGAGGTAGCCTCAACTGCTTCACTGGGCAGGGAATTCCACAGATTCACAACCCTTTGTGTGAAGAAGTTCCTCCTCAACTCAGTCCTAACTCTGCTTCCCCTTATTTTGAAGCCATGTCCCCTAGTTCTAGTTTCACCTGCCAGTGGAAACAACTTCCCTGCTTCTATCTTATCTATTTCCTTCACAATCTTATATGTTTCTATAAGATCTCCCCTCATTCTTCTGAATTCCAGTGAATATAGCCCCAGTCTACTCAGTCTCTCCTCATAAGCCAATCCTCTCAACTCCGGAATCAACCTAGTGAATCGCCTCTGCACCCCCTCCACTGCCAGTATATTCTTTCTCAAGTCAGGAGACCAAAACTGTAGACAGTATATTATGTTACTGTAGGCCTGCCGGATACATACCTAGTGGCACTGGTGTTATAACAGACTGTTAAAATTTCCTGCACAGCAACATGACTCCAATACATTTCTTAAAGGCACAGTAACATCACATGTCTCTCAGCAATCTAGGATGCATCCGGGCCTGTTAACTTCCGTAACTGGAGTGCTGCCAGCCTTTTTAGCATGCCTTCTTTATCTATCACTATACTGCTGAGGTGTTCAACACCCACATTTTCAACTGAGTTATTGTCACCATCCTCTCATTTGGTAAAGGCACAAGCAAAGTATTGATTTAGTACCTCTGCCATACCCTCCACTTCAGTGAGCAGTTTACCTTGCTAATCCATTATGAACCCCACTCTATCCTTCACTAATCTTTTACCATTAATATGCTCGAAGAAAATTTTCCTATTTGTTTTAGTGCAGCCTGCCATCCTTTCCTCGTGCTTCCTCTTTGTCTCCCTTATTCCAGCCTCAACCTCTCTCCTGCATTTGAGATACTCTTCCTGATTTCTATTGCTATTATTATTCTGGTATGCATCATATGCCTCTTTTTTCTTCCTTATTTTCTCATCAATATCCTTAGTCATCCAGGATGCTCTTGCTTTGGATACCCCATATTTATTTTTCAAGTTTATTTACCTACTTGCACCCTATTCATCTCTCCTTTGAAAGTCTCTCATTTTTGATCCACTGTTTTTTTAAGCAAAATGCATTTCCAATTAACTTGTTCCAGTTCAACCTTTAGACCTCTAAAGTTTGCCCTTTTCCAGTCTGGGATCTTAACCTGTGACTGGTATTTATCCTTTTCCAACTTGATATTTATTATTATGTGATGATCGCTATTTCCCTACTCCCCCACTCTGAGGTTCTCCACGTGACCTGACTCATTTCCTAGGATCAGCAAGGCTTGCTGCCTGGTAAGGCTGGAAAAGTACTGTTCCAGAAAGTTCTCCTGCACACACTAGGAATTTCTCCCCTTCTGTTTTCCACACTCTACCCTTTTCCCAGTCTACCTAATGGGATTTGAAATCCCCAGCTATCACAACTCTATTTGTCCTGCAGGTTTCCATAATCTGCCTAGAAATGCTCTATTCTACTTCCTCCCCACTATTTGGAGGTCTATACTAAATGCCAAACAAGATAACTGCTGCCTTCCTGTTTTTCAACTCCGACCATATAGATTCTAATTCAGGAACTCCATCTTGTTCAAGGTATTCTTTGACACAGTCTTATTTTAATGAGACTGTTAATTTCAATTGCAATCATGTTAATTCACATTTGCTGACAATGCAAAACTGCAAATAAATTAGATTGGCGAGCCATCATCTACCTCTCTTGAAGTCCAAACTCAGTTTGTTGTTACGATGATAAATTAGCTCTGGTAATGTCCTCAGAGAACTAAACAGGATCAGCAGGATAACATATTACGTGTGTATAGTCAGGGTTATTCAAAAAGATCATTTTATCTTTGTCCCCTTTCTTGTTCATTGGCCTTAGCTCCTCCTCTGCCAAGGTATTCAACTCCCTTGTTTGCTCTGAATCTGCACCATCCGTTCCTGCCCATCCTTCGGTAAAGACACACATCAGATTGTCTTCCTTGTGTCAGAACCCATTTCGACCATTGTTCGAAAAATCTCTTTGGCAGTTCCACTGCTGCAGAATCCCCCATAAGGTGTTCAAATACCAGCTGTGTACAGTGCTGTTTCACTGGGCATCCACATCTCTGCATGTTGTACCACATTTTTATGCCAGCACTTCATTTAAATGATGATACAATGTCGGTAAACAATCCGATTCCATGCTGTTCTTTCCTCTGATCCACAGTAGTACGATCCACTCCTCTATTTCTGAGATCACACATAACTGTTGATGTATCCATACTTTCCTTTGCAACGATCATGAGCTGTTTTGAAAAGTCCTGCAAGTTATGTTCAGGAAATTTGAACAATTCAGGACCATGCCCCAAAACAGTCAACTTGACGTGTATCTGTCTCCACACCTGCTCACTTTCTTTGATCACATTATTGTACGTTAATTTGTGCTCTTTCTCCACCTTCACCATTTTTATGTGATTGATTGAGACTTTTAGCTGCTGCATCTCAGACCGTGTAAACATCAACTTTTCCATCTGAACCTGTGCCAACTTTAGAGGATTAAGTCTATAAAGATGTTACTTAATTTCTCACAACTATCTCACCCCCAATTATCTTAGTTCTTCCCAGTGTATTCACACATTCTTGTCCATGTGATATTAATAACTCTTTCAGGTCATTTCGATTTTGCTCTGGAAGGTAACCCAGTTTATCCCAATTTTTAATAATGTCCTTGTTATCCAATTTAATTTGAGGAACATCAGATTCAAAGTAATCTGGATTTGATTCTTCACTCTGAGTTATAATCACAAAAATATCTTCTTTTTGCTCTCCTTCCCTATTAAAATACCTTTTAAGCATATTCATATGACACACTCTGTGAGTTTTCCTTCTATCTGGTGATCTTATCAAATAATTCACCTCACTCAATTTCCTTTCAATTTGATAAGGCCCACTAAACCTTGCTTTTAAAAGTTCACTGATCACTTTGTCCCCACTAGCAAAACTACTAATTGTTGATTTCTTATCTGCTTCCTGTTTCATCACACGCTGCACCAATTTTAACTGTTGTCTAGCCAATTCACCGGCTTATTCAACCTTTGCCTAAAATTTGACACATAGTCCAATAATGTAGTCTCCAAACGCTGACTCACCAATTTGTCCTTAATCAATTTAAGTGGTCCCCTTACCTCATGACCAAAAACCAATTCAAATTGACAGAATTTGGTTGACTCATTAGGTGCATCCCTAATTGCAAAGAGTACAAATGGAATTCTTTTATCCCAATCATCTGGATCATCTGGACAATAAACTCTCAATATGGTCTTTAAAGTTCGATGCCACCACCTTAATGCTCCCTGCATTTCTGAACGACATGCAGTTGATTTAAATTGTTATATTCCTAAGCTATCCATAAACTCCTTGATCAGCTTTGATCCTTGATCTAATTGTATATATATCGGTAGTCCATATCATAGAAATCATCATAGAAGCCCTACACTACAGAAAGAGGCCATTCGGCCCATCGAGTCGGCACCAACCACAATCCCACCCAGGCCCTACCCCCATATCCCTACATATTGTACCCACTAATCCCTCTAACCTACGCATCTCAGGACACTAAGGGGCAATTTTAGCATGGCCAATCAACCTAACCCCCGCACATCTTTGGACTGTGGGAGGAAACCGGAGCACCTGAAGGAAACCCACGCAGACACGAGGAGAATGTGCAAACTCCACACAGACAGTGACCCAAGCTGGGAATCGAACCCAGGTCCCTGGAGCTGTGAAGCAGCAGTGCGAACCGTCCCGCCCATATCTAGCAGAAAATTGAAGTAACTCCTCTGCAATCCTTTTAGCTGCAATATTATGGAATGGAATGGCCTCTGGACACGTTGTAGACAGATCCATTATAGTCAATAGATATTGATTCCCACTTTTTGTTTTAGGGAGGGCACCTATGCAATCAATTAAGACTCTAGTAAATGTTTCCTCAAATGCCGGAATGGGTATTACAAGTGTTGGTTTTATCACCACTTGAGGTTTTCCTATGACCAGACGTGTGACATGACCAACAAGATTTAATCACATCTTTATGCAGTCTAGGCCAATAAAAATGTTTTTGTATTTTAGCTTGAGTTTTCCTTACCCCCAGATGACCTCCTGCTCATGTGTTACTCACAACACTTCCTTTCTATACCTACCAGCAATATCACTTGATAAACTTCTGCCCACTTTTCATCCACCTGAACATGTAAAGGTCTCAATTTCCTTATTAAGACATCATTTTAAAGATAATACATTCTGGTATACACTAAGATTTCTCTTCAGAATATGCTTTCTGATACAACTGTTTTATTTCTATACCTTTCTGTTGTAACTTAGCCAACTTTCCCAATATTCACCTCATCCTCCACCTGTTCTTGATCTTTTCCAACCATCTCATCAAACATTGTTTCTGATAATTGATCTTCAACTTTTTATCATCACTCTTTGATTTCTCCGCTTGTCTCAACCTATGACTTTGTGACCTTGTCACTACACAATTAGGAAAATTCCCCAGATCTGCTTCCTTCAACGACTCAGTGGCTTGATTCTCCACTGGCTTTTCAACCACAGTAAGCATCGTTCCCACCTGAAGTCCAGTTATATCATTACTCAAGATAAACTGTATTCCTGGACAAGATAACTTTACTATTACTCCGACTACCACTTCACCACTCTTCACTGGACTGTCCAACTTCACCTTACATAATGGAACATTATTCTTCTCATCCTGGATTCCACATATTATCTTTCCTGGCAATACTCCTTACAAACTAAATTACTCCTCATCTCTTACCATCAAAGATTGACTTGCTCCCTTATCTCTTAAAATTTTAAGTTCTTTACCTACTCCTCCTAGTACACATGAGTAAACTTGACCCAATAGGAAAGAATGAATAGGGAAAACAGACTACAACAGTATCCTTCACTGGGAAAAAATCTTCCTTGTCTTTCTGGCCGACTTTTACCATCAATATAACCTTCTATGATGTCAGCACTGGATCCGCTATGTCCAAACAATGGAAGCTTTATTTGGGGAATGTTTTCCAGCAAACTTGGTCTTTCTTCATCTGACACAAACCTTCTTTATTGTTTGCTCTGCTTTCACAATTTTTCTTTAACATTAGGTAGTTACCATCCTAGTTGATGTTACTGCTGGATGGGAAGATCATAAGCTTGGCTTTACTTTTAGGATCGTGATGATGCTGTATTATTGATATATTTTATGTTTCTATGGAATGTTTAAAATTCAGCTTTATTCTGCAGGTAGCCAGTGTGTCTAGAAAACATTCAGGTCAGATGCTGAGAAAGCAGGATAATTGCTAATTTTAGCTATATAGTGTATATTAAGATAGAGCGACGTTAAGCTGCTTCATTTTGTTAAAGCTATATTTAAACTGTGTTATGAATAAAGCTTGTTTTGATAAACGATCTCTAATTTGCCTGTAGAATTACTCATGCAGTGAAGCATCCTATCCTAATATTATGCCAAAATGGAAAAACGTTTGCGATCAAGTCTGACTTCCAAATCTAAAATGCGGTTCTGGTTCAGGACCCTGACATATAACATGGATGAACAGAGTCAAAGGGTTACCAATTAGTCTTGAACAAAAAAAACATTTATTAAATGTGAAAAGTTTGATTGTAGTAATCCGTCACTCCCCACTTACCTTCACAAACATGCATAGATTTCAAGGATAATACAGGTTACGCAATATATCTTATGCTATAATATTCTCAATAAACACACAGTTCCTGTAACTCAACAAGCTATGGTAAGACCACATCCCACGCTGAAACCCCATGGCAGATGCCACACAATCGATCTTCTGTGAATTTCTCCTCAAATCCCCTCCCCCAGATGATTGCCACACGAGTGTTTCCAAGCTCTGACCTGAAAAAACATGATATAAATTTTTCTTTCAGCCGATGCTTTCCATCACCTGTTTTCATCAAGAAACCACCTCCAGGTTTTCCAACTATCCTTTCAAACAATGTGGTCTCTCAGCTATTTTAGCAACGATCCACCTTCAGATTTTCCAACTCTCATTTCAGTATTGCTTTGTCTTGAATCACTATCAAACGTCCACACAAAACCCAGGTACTCAATCCCCCATCCAATACTTTCCAAAGGTTGGAAGTAAGGACACAAAACTTATGATTGCTTCAGCTGACTGGCTTTCCTCTAACCTACTTCCCCCACGTCTGCCCCTCCAGCTCCGTCTTATGTTAAGTGACTAGTACCTTCTTCCACTGGCAGTTCCTCTTTGTTCCTTTAACTTCAAACCACCTGCAAATTATATTTATAGAACTATCTATTTTTTAGTTTCTCTGGAGCTTGCGTTCATGCTCATTGCTCCATTGCATAGCTTTCGTGAGCTGAGAGTTGTTTCCTGTCTTACTTCCTTTCCCCAGCTGCTTGGATCCAGTTAGCCACGAACGCTCAAAACGTCTTCGTCCTAATAGTGATGCCTGGTTGTTAAGCAACATCTCGTTCTTTTCCCAAGCTCATGTTTACAAAAAACCCATCTACATGCAAACATATTTGCCTAATATGAAACTAACTAGAGTTATACACTTTCCTGCAGAAAACCACTAAACACAATTAAATCTCTAGCTTATTTCTAACATCCAACAATATCATCATAGATCACTTAAACCTATCTGGCTTTCCTAACAATCCTATGACATCATATTTCAAATGCCTTGAATCTGTCTCTTGCTTCTTTTCTGATTGTCCACTCATTGCAGCCAGGAGTTGCTATTGTTAACCCAGAGGTGGTCGGTGGAGTTTTATTTGTTGGGACGGTTCGATTCTTCCTTAAGCTTTTCATGTTCCAGAGTGCATTTCTATCATTTCGCATCTCAACTTTATTGCTCGATAGACTCAAACCCAACTGAGATACTGACAGTTTTTGTCCATCAGTCATATCCCCTGACCTGATGTTGTTCAAAGTACCTCTCAAAGCTGCACATTTTCATTCCTCTCAGGTGATTGCAGAGTGATCATTAAATGATCCGGCAGCGTGGTGGCCGTGGCTTGCAACCAGTCCAAGTTACACATTCGTTTAGATTTGTTCCATCTTACCCCCAGAAAATATCTTCAAACAAGTAAAAACGGTAGACATAAGCCATTCAACATCTATGGCGAGAAAGCAATATACGCACAAGAGGAGGCCGTTCAGCCCCTCGAGTCATCTCCGCCATTCAGTTAAAAGCTTGCTGATCTGTATTTCAACTCCACTTATCCGCCTTCTTAGTCCATAAGTCAAATCTGTCACTTGGCAGAACTGAATGAGGAAGAAGCAAACAGGAATGTAATAAACCAACAGCAAAAAAAATCAGACAGTAATCCCCAATTGGGATCATTTCTCTCACTGTTTATATTTGAAATCGAAATTTAAAAAAACAAAACCACATCTCATGTACTTAAAAAGTGCCATTAGGGCCCCCAATTACATAGCAGACAATGAATTGTAACATAATCGTTTTGTAAACATTTGCAGAGAGCAACATGATGTGAAATTCCCGGTTGTTTGCTCCGCACTAATGGGTGTGAATTCAGTGACGGCTCGAAGTCCCACTGACTGTATTGAGCCCGAGCTCATGATGAAGTTAAATGAAGAACAAACTCCGGCAGCGAAATTCTGCAGAGAGTTAAGAGTCCTGGATCAGGGAAAGATTTTTTCAGACTGCTGTTTAATCTTATTTGTAATAAATAGTCCTTGCGCTCCCTGTTGGTGTCTTTGCAAAGCAGAGGAGAGCCAAAACAAATAAAGCACAAAACGTCCAAAGTGGGGCTGAGAGTCTCCACTTCCACTGAGTGAGAATCTGAGTCTGCCTCGCATGTCACCCAGACATGTGCAGGCGGCTAATCTGTGTAGCAAATCAGATTTGGAACAAAGTATTTACACAAACAATACAAAGTAAGAGCCGTTGTGCGATAATAATGAATGATATCTATGTAGGAGCTGAACTCGAAAGAAGACCCTGAGAAAGTAAGAGTTTTGGTGGAGTGAGGAGAAGTTAGATTGTCTCCAATACCCACCTTCAGAGACTGAATCCATAATCTAGTGCTTTCGATCATTCAGCTGCAACACTGTACAGAATCCAGGATTTTATATCACTCAGTAACTATACCACACAGAGGCTACTTCCTTTCGTCACTCTGTTAAAGGACCACACAGAATCTACTGCTATCGGTCACCAAGTTACAACACCGAGCAGAGTCTGGAGCTTTAGATCACTTATTTACAGTACCACACAGAGTCTAGTGCTTTAATTCACTGTTGGGGACCAGATCAGAAACCACAGACATATCATGAAGTTAGACTGGACCTCAACGTTTTTTTTTTATTTTGGCATTACTCTGTGAGGAAAATATGTTTCACTCCAAATGTGGTTGACCCACGAGGAAGCTTTTATTAAAACAAACTTGCTTTAACAATACATTTTAACTATAACAGACAGAATTAGCAAAACGTTTGGCAGTAGAAATACTGAAACATGACAAGATTCAATTCTTAACTTCTAATCTATCTCTATTAGTTCAAATTTAAGCAATATTCCTCATAGACATAAGCTTCTCTTCAAAATCACTTAACAAAAACACAGGTTTTGATGTGATTTGATTTATTACTGTCACACATATTAGTATACAGTGAAAAGTATTGTTTCTTGCATGCTGTGCAGACAAAGCCTCTCTCCATAGAGAAGGAAAGGAGAGGGTGCAGAATGTAGTGTTACAATCATACTACGGTGTAGAGAAAGATCAACTTAATATCAGGTAGGTCCACTCAAAAGTGTAATGGCAGCAGGGAAGAAGCTATTTTTGAGTCAGTTGATATGTGACCTCAGACTTTTGTATCTTTTTCCCAATGGAACAAGGTGGAAAGTGTATGACCGAGGTGCATGGTGTCCTTGATAATGCTGGCTGCTTCTCCAAGGCAGCGGGAAGTGTTGACAGAGTCAATGGATGGGAGGCTGGTTTGCACAATGAACTGGGCTTCGTTCATGAACCTTTGTAGTTTCTTGAGACCTTGGTCAGAGCAGAAGTCACACCAAGCTGTGATACATCCTTTCTAAGGTGCATCTGTAAAAGATGGTGCGATTTGTAATGGACATGCCGAATTGCTTTACCTTCTTCCTGAGAAGGTAAAGATATTGGTCAGCTTTCTTTTCTATTGTGTCGACGTGGAGGGACTAGGACAGGTAGTTGGTGATCTGGACATCTCGGAACTTGAATTTCTTGACCATTTCCACTTCATCCCCAGTGGAGGGGCATGTCCTCCACTGCACTTCCTGAAGTCAATGACAATTGCCTTCGTTTAACATTGAGGGATAGATTACTGTCGTCACATCATTTCACCAGATTCTCTGTCTCTTTCCTGTACTCTGTCTCATCATTGTTTGCGATCCAATCCGGTATGGTGGTGTCATCAGCAAACTTGAAAATAGAGTTGGAGGGGAATTTGGCTACAGTCATAGGTGGATAAGGAATATAGTAAGGGGCTGAGGACACAGCCTTGTGGGACACGGGGTTGAGGATAATTGTGGAGGAGGTGCTGTTGCCTAGCCATACTGATTGTGGTCCGTGGGTTGGGAAGTCCTAGATCCGGTCGTAGAGATAGGAGCCGAGTCCTAGGTCATGGAGTTTGGAGATGAGGAATAATGGTGTTAAAAGCTGAGCTTTAGTCAATAAATAGGAGTTTGACATAAGTGTCTTTATTATTGAGTACAAGAGTTGGGAAATCATATTGGTTAGGCTGCATTTGGAGTATTGCATACAGTCCTGGTCACCACACTACCAGAAGGATGTGAATGCTTTGGAGAGAGTGCAAAGAAGGATCACACAGATGTTGCCTGGTCTCGAGAGTGTTCCCTATGAGGAGAGGTTGAATAAACTAGGATTGTTTTCATTGGAAGGAAAGAGGCTGAGGGGAGACCTGATAGAGGTCTACAAAATTATGAGAGGCATTGACAGGGTGGATAGTCAGAGGCTTTTTCGTAGGGTGGAAGTGTCAACTACAAGAGAGTACAGGTTCAAGGTGAGAGGGGGAAAGTTTAAGGGAGATGTATGGGGATTTATTTTCACGCAAACAGTGGTGGGTGACTGGAATGCACTGCCAGAGGAGGTGGTGGAAGCAGGCACATTAGCAACATTTATGAGGCATCGAGATGGGTACATGATTAGAGAGGGAATAGAGGGGTACGGACTGAGTAAGAGAGATTTTTGAAGTTTAGTTAGGGCATCATGATCGGCACGGGCTTGGAGGGCCAAAGGGCCTGTTCCTGTGTTGTACTTTTCTTTGTTCTTTGTTTTCAAGGTGTTCCAAGGTTGAGTGTAGGGCCAGGGAGATGGCGTCTGCTGTGGACCTGTTGCAGTGATTGACAAACTGTAATAGATCCAGGCAATCTGGAAGGCCAGAGTTGATCCGTGAGGAATTGGCTTACACGGGGTGCTAGTCCTTAAGCCTCAAGAACAACTCTCTCTCTCTCTCTCTCTCTCTCTCGAGAGAGAGAGAGAGAGAGAGAGAGAGAGAGAGAGACTTATTTTCTAGTATGTCCCAAGCAGCCGACTCCAGAGAGAGAGAGAGGAGGGAGAGGGTGGAGAGAGAGAGAGACACACACACACAATGCACACTTCTTGCAGACCTAATTAGAATCTGCCTGCTTGTCTCTGTAAGCTCAGCTCCTCCCATTAGCACATGAGTGTTTCTCTTGCCAATCAACCGAATTAAACCCTACTCTGAATCTCCAGGGGAAGAACAAAAATCAACAAAACTGCATTATCTCAGGTTAAAAGAAACACCCCAATATCTAGGATCAATTATTCTCCTGCAATCTCAGCATGTAGCTGCTGGGTTCATAGACATATAAGCACCCAGTAACCCACAGTTAAAGTTTAAACTTTCTTAAAGGCACAGTATCGTCACATCATTCAGATACAGCACCAGACAGAGTCTAGGCCTTGAGATCACTCAGTTACAACACCACACAAAGTCTAGTGCTTTAAATCACTCAGTTACAACACAAATCAGAGGCTGGAGTTTTAGATGGCTCAGTTAACACAGCACACAGAGCTTTATGCTTTAGATCACTCAGTTACAACACCACGCAGTGTAACTTCAAACACTCCTCCACATTTGATAAAAGCAAAATGCTGTGGATGCTGGAATATGAAATAAAACAGAAAATGCTGCAAAATCGGATGAAGACTGGAAACTGACTGGACAAAATCTGACTGGAAACTTTGGCTCCATTTTCTCTTCACAGATACTGTCAGACCTGCTGAGATGTTCTCGCATTTTCTGCTTTTCTTTCACTCCTCCACATTCTATTGGTTCAGGAAGCAGATTAAATGGTTTCAGGGTAAATGTGTTCCCACAAAGAGAAAGGGTGGGGTGCACAAATGCAGAGTCTCCTGGATGACAAGGTGCATAGGTGATAACATCAGTTCTAACTAAGTGCTTTTCATCACTCAGTTAAAACATTAAACAGATTCTCGTGCTTTTGATCAGTTAAACCACCAGAGAAAAATACTTTAGGTCACGCAGATACAACACCACCAGGGTCTAGAACTTCAGATTACTAAGTTATAACATGTAGTGTCCAGTGCTTTAAGTCACTCAGTTACAACATCACACAGTCTAGGGCGAATCGTTCACTTCTGATTGCTGGTTAAACGTTGGGTTTCTTCATCATTTTCCATTATTCTAACAGTTTTGCCTTATAATGAGCAATTAAGGACATTTCCAAACACAATTCATGCAAGCAATTGGCAATTTATGATTTATAAATATGTTGATCTTTTTTTAAGGATCCTGGAATTCCTTGAAAACATCCAATTACATTGGGGGTTTCTTTATTGGTTTACGGGAGGGACTTGTCAGAAACAGAGTTAATACTGAAGAAACAGAGAAGAATACACAAAATGTGGGGTGAAAGTAAAAAGAAAATTGGGATAGCGAAGAAAGGAAATGAACAAAAATATAGACTGGTAGTATCAGGGAAAATTCAAAGGTACATAAAGAACTAACACATGAACAGAGTCTATTGGAGACCAAACCGAAAATTCTAGGCTGCAGGAAGTTTGAAATAGTATGGTCAGTTGGGAAGAATATAATAAAATAGAATTCAGTCTGGAGGAGTGTGAGGTTTTGCAATTTGGTAAGTACAGAAGATGGGGGAATACACAATAAATGGGAGATTACTGAGTAGTGTCGAGGAACCGGGGTCATTGTAATGTATGACCAAAGATCCTGAATGGTAGTTCAGACAGATGAAGTGGTTAAGTAAGCAAATGGCATCTTTTTTTCTTTATTAGCTGAGGCAGAGACTATAAGAATGGAGAAGTTCTACTGGAACTGTTTCTAACAGTAGTTAGTTGACAACTTTATTGCTGGATACTATTCCGGACACAACATTAAAGGACAATTGCGATTGTATTGTAGACAGTGAAGAGGAGATTCACAAATAAACTCCCAGGGTTGGAGAAAAGTGACTGTGGGGAAAATTTGGATAGGCTCGGGTAGAACAGAGGGAACAGAGATAAAATTCCGAACGACCGAGAGCCCGATTGACCAAAGCAGTGTTCAAAACCGAGGCACGCAGGTTTAAATCAATTGGTCAAAGGATCAGGTAAGGGAATGTTGTTTTAACCCTGTGTTAGCAGTGCCGTGAACTCATTCCTTGAAAGATTGCTGGAGGTAGAAACCTTCACCACATTGCAAAAGTTTTCAAATCTATTTGAGGAGCCGTGACCTGCATGGCTGTGGACCATATCTCTTCTTCGGTTGGCACAGATACGTGGACCGAATGGTTTTTTTCTGTGTTGCAAACTATCTACGATATAATGGCTCTATTGACATCCTCCCTCTCCAGTACTTTGATATTATCTCTACTCAATACCCCATCCTCCTCCTTTTGTTCCTTCCCTGTATTGCCTGAACTTTTGTTACCCAGCCCAGCCTTCTTCGGAGAAAGGTCTCTGTTATCGCCAAATCAAACTCCAACTTATAATAAACTATAGGTTAGAGATAAGTCAAAAATCAGAGTGACAGATATTTGCAATTCTCTCGTGCAAACAGCTGCCGATGCGAGATCAATTGTTAATGTTACGTCGAAACTTTTGGGAATTTGGAGTAGATTGTTGGAATACACCTTACCCACTCTTGTTTGTTTAATGACTATGAAGAGTACAAGTCTCCATAGGGCCGACCCGCCTCACCAGGGGTTTGGCTTCACAATAAATAAGGGGCTCCTTTCAATAACATCTCCCTGAGCAAGACGAAACATGCACTGAAACACAGAAATCAACAAGGAGGAAAAATGCACGACAACGTAATAGCATCACCAGAACCGGCAGTTCCTTTGGATGTTTTGATACTGCGGTCACTCAAGGAGATAGAGAAGGTATTCTATCCACTCCTCGCAGCGGTCGGTGTTTTTTGTAAGTCTTTGTAGAAATTCCTTCATTTTGTGCTCTCTAACTCTATTATTGTCCTTTCATATATTGTCATCTCCTGCAAAGCTGTGGACCATATCTCTTCGTCGGTTGGCACACATACGTGGACATAACGGTTTTTTTTTTCTGTGTTGTAAACTGCCTACGATATAATAGCTCTATTGACATCCTCACCTGGTGATGTGCCTGGAATGTCTTCACATCCCGTTTTCATTCACTTAACCACATTTACCTATGTTTTGATTTACTATTGCAGCCAATTTCTACAACCGGCAACGGGTGTTTAACGAGAGCACTGCTCCAGTTTCCATCCGTTCGTCACCTCAGTCTGTATCCTTGAAAATCACTATATAATATATGCCAAATGCAGGGACACTAATAGAAGCATTTAAAAGTTCAAGTAAAGCAATGCAAATATAATATCGCATCAGGTCTGCCTATTGTGCTACTCCCTCTCTGCAATCGCATCCGTCCTTCTGGATATTTAGATCGGATCACGGAAATCCTTTTATTTGAAAATAGTTATTGCGTTGTATATTAATTGTTTAGGTCTGATCAACTCTGAAATGTTACTTTGTCAGCCATATTATCACATTGCTTAAAGTCAGCCGATTTTGACGATTTGTGTTTCAGATATTTGTTAAGGAAATTTCTTCTCAAAGAGAATTGCAATTGCAAGGAGCACTTCCAATTTTTGGGGCAATGTTATGGAACATATAGAACATATAGAACAGTACAGCACAGAACAGGCCCTTCGGCCCACGATGTTGTGCCGAGCTTTATCTGAAACCAAGATCAAGCTATCCCACTCCCTATCATCCTGGTGCGCTCTATGTGCCTATCCAATAACCGCTTAAATGTTCCTAAAGTGTCTGACTCCACTATCACTGCAGGCAGTCCATTCCACACCCCCCAACCACTCTCTGCGTAAAGAACCTACCTCTGATATCCTTCCTATACCTCCCACCACGAACCCTATAGTTATGCCCCCTTGCAATAGCTCCATCCAGCCGAGGAAATAGTCTTTGAACGTTCACTCTATCTATCCCCTTCATCATTTTATAAACCTCTATTAAGTCTCCCCTCAGCCTCCTCCGCTCCAGAGAGAACAGCCCTCGCTCCCTCAACCTTTCCTCATAAGACCTACCCTCCAAACCAGGCAGCATCCTGGTAAATCTCCTCTGCACTCTTTCCAGCGCTTCCACATCCATCTTATAGTGAGGTGACCAGAACTGCACACAATATTCCAAATGTGGTCTCACCAAGGTCCTGTACAGTTGCAGCATAACCCCACGGCTCTTAAACTCCAACCCCCTGTTAATAAAAGCTAACACACTATAGGCCTTCTTCACAGCTCTATCCACTTGAGTGGCGACCTTTAGAGATCTGTGGATATGGACCCCAAGATCTCTCTGTTCCTCCACAGTCTTCAGAACCCTACCTTTGACCCTGTAATCCACATTTAAATGTTTGATAAGAGGTCATCAGTAATGATTGATAGATCCCTTGCTTCATTTTCTTATTATTCATTTAATTCGCAATTCCTCTCTAACCCGAGATAACGGCGTAGAGATCAGGAGCAGGAACCTGCGCTGATTCTGCTCTCTAACCCAGAATTACAGTACAGAGATCAGAAGCAGGAACCTGCGCTGATTCTGCTCTCTAACCCAGGATAACTGTACAGAGATCAGGAGCAGGAACCTGCGCTGATTCTGCTCTCTAACCCAAGATAACTGTACAGAGATCAGAAGCAGGAACCTGTGCCGATTCCTCTCTCTAACCCAGAATAATTGTACAGAGATCAGGAGCAGGAACCTATGTTGATTCCTGTCTCTAACCCAGCATAACTGCATAGAGATCAGGAACGGGAGATGGTGGTGACTCGTCTTTCGAGAACTCATTTGGAAGTCGACCCTTTGAATGCTTTACTTAAACATGGCCGGAACTGACGTTGGGTAGAACATAGAACAGTACAGCACAGAACAGGCCCTTCGGCCCACAATGTTGTGCCGAGCTTTATCTGAAACCAAGATCAAGCTATCCCACTCCCTATCATCCTGGTGTGCTCCATGTGCCTATCCAATAACCGCTTAAATGTTTCTAAAGTGTCTGACTCCACTATCACTGCAGGCAGTCCATTCCACACCCCAACCACTCTCTGCGTAAAGAACCTACCTCTGATATCCGTCCTGTATCTCCCACCACGAACCCTATAGTTATGCCCCCTTGTAATAGCTCCATCCACCCGAGGAAATAGTCTTTGAACGTTCACTCTATCTATCCCCTTCATCATTTTATACACCTCTATTAAGTCTCCCCTCAGCCTCCTCCGCTCCAGAGAGAACAGCCCTAGCTCCCTCAACGTTTCCTCATATGACCTACCCTCCAAACCAGGCAGCATTCTGGTAAATCTCCTCTGCACTCCTTCCAGCGCTTCCACATCCTTCCTATAGTGAGGTGACCAGAACTGCACACAATATTCCAAATGTGGTCTCACCAAGGTCCTGTACAGTTGCAGCATAACCCCACGGCTCTTAAACTCCAACCCCCTGTTAATAAAAGCTAACACACTATAGGCCTTCTTCACAGCTCTATCCACTTGACTGGCAACCTTTAGAGATCTGTGGATATGGACCCCAAGATCTCTCTGTTCCTCCACAGTCTTCAGAACCCTACCTTTGACCCTGTAATCCACATTTAAATTTGTCCTACCAAAATGAATCACCTCACATTTATCGGGGTTAAACTCCATTTGCCATTTTTCAGCCCAGCTTTGCATAGAGTACTCCTGTCCATTTAACTTCCTGATCCACTACTTCCTTTTACCAATATCACCTTGGAGATTTAACGATATTTCATTCGTTGTCAGTCGGTTATTGATTATTTCTCACACCAATTGCCACTTAATTATGTATCGCAGTTTATTCCTGTTATTGCAGTCGGCAATGTTGTATAATGCCTTCGCTGATTGTTTTGCAGTAAACATGGTCTCGAACAGAAAGAGCTATCGTATGGATAATAATTACACCCATCAATGAATTCAGTCACAAAATTCCACATTTCATCCAAAACTCCATCAAACTGCAGATTTTACTCCGAGACTCCTTATAACTATAATGTTTGTTCCCCGTCCATACAGTCAACTTAGTGGCGATTGTGATCCTGTCTCGGGGCAAGTGTGGACTCTCCAAATGTGTCACTCACTACCTGGTGGCCATGGCAACGGCGGATCTCCTGGTTGTTATCTTCGATCTGATACTGAGACAAATTCCAGTTCTTTATCCATTTAAGTTTTATGTTCTAAAGTCCATTCCTCTATGTAATATCCACGGTGTCCTCCTGTATGTAGTCACAGATTGTTCCGTCTGGTTCACGGTTCTATTTACCTTTGATCGATATGTAGCCATTTGTTGCCAGAAGCTGAAATCTAAATATTGCAACGAGAAAATAGCAGCTATAATTATAGGAATAGTGACTGTGCTGAGCTGTCTCAAGGACATTTTCTGGTACTTTATGTATACCAGCGAATATCGGCTCAGCAATGAACCCTGGTTTTGTTTAGTGAATGAAAATGTTCGTTTTGCGCTGCTATGGAGAATAATTGAGCTTCTCCATTATGTTTCCACTCCCTGTATCCCATTTGTCCTGGTTCTACTGTTCAATGTTTTAACTGTCAGAAACATCATAGCTGCCAACATAGTCCGCCAGAGACTCCGGGGCCAATGCAGTGGAGAGAATCAAAATGATCCTGAGGTGAAGAACCGGAAAAAATCCATCATTGTAATGTTTACCATATCCATGAATTTTATAGTGTTATGGGCTGTTTTTCTGATCTATTCTGTCTGTTACCAAATGAGATGGTTGGGGTACAGTTCTGTAAGATTACATTACATAGTAGGGGAAATAGGATTCATACTTCAGCTTCTAAGTTGCTGCACCAACACTTGTATTTATGCAATGACACAAACGAAATTCAGAGTGGAGTTGAAGAAGATGATAAAATACCCTTTGGTTGTTTTGCTAAACTACTTGTTAAAATAGCTCTTCAGTATGAAGTAAATGATTCCTTGATTGGTGACAGAAATTTTGCCTATCCTGTATGCTCAGAAAGAAACTACATCTAACATTAATGTTCTAAAAATATAAACAGTCCAGATACCTTTCAACTGGAAGACAAATAAAAAAATGGCTCGATTAATGTAAAATAATGGTGAAACTGAATTCCAGATTGATGTTACCAAGGAGCTACAATGCATCAGTTTTAAGAAGGGTTCAGAATCCTGGGAGAGAAACTGGAAAAAACAAAGGGAGTTTTAAATTACAACATTAAGACAGAGATGAGGAAGAATTTCTCTCTGAAGGTAGTGAGTCGGTGGAATTCTTTACTGCAAATCGCTGGGGAAGCTGGTCATTAAGTATGCTCAAGGTTGAGATAGACAGATTTTTAATCAGTAAGGAAATCAAAGGATATGGGGATAAGACAGAAATTGGAGTTGAGGAATGGCAAATCAGATCAGTCATGATTTGATTGAATGGTGGAGCGGACCCGATGGGCCAAATTGTCTATTGGCTTAAGGGCTAATGTTTCTGTGGAGGCTGCCCCAGCTGGAGGGCCAGGGATGAGCTGGTTGAAGAGTGGGTCACCATATTAAGTTTTAGATGGTGGAGAGTGATAGTTGAGAGATGGGCTAAGATAGTGTCCTGGCATTTAAAGGTAGTGGAGCTCAATAAGGTCCAGAATTCAGGCCAGACAGCGTCCAGCTGGCTTAGCTTTGGAACTATTGCAGTTGATGCAGGGAGGGTGAGAGTTCAGAAATCTCTAAATGGAGTAGAATCTAGACAGCAACATTCCTGTAGAGGATGGACGGTGGATTAGAGAAAGGGTGATGTTTAAAAGTGGAAAAAAGTAGAGTTTTTCCCCAGGAGATGGTAATGGTGGTGTTTCTGAGGCTGAATGGTGAGAGTGATGACCTTAAATATATCGGCTGGCAGGAGAATAAGCAAGTGTTTGAAATGGTTGGAGATTGATTGGGGAACAGATTAGATGGAAAAAGAAAATAGTCTGAAGGGAAACATTAGCACGCATTGGTTGGATGAATCTGGCAATAAAAACTGAACCTTGATGGGCAGTTGTATAGTGGTTGCGGGAGGATGAGGCTGACTCTGGAATGATTGGGCAAGACTCGGTGTTCAGATATTTGAGGAAATGTCTGAGGATGTGGAGTTAACGGAGATGTTGTTACTCCAGAAACTGTCAGAGGAGCAGAATTAAACCCAGAGCCGCTGGTCAATCAACCAGGGTCTGAATAGTAAAAACAGAGGAAAGGAAACTGATTCAGTGAATGGACAGGGAAATGATTTTCAACCCGGAGACGAGTAGGGAAGAAACCTTTTCTCCTGAAATTACCAGAGTAACACAAGGGGGAGAATCAGATTCTCGGATTCAAATCAGCAACAATAACTGTGTTCATATGGCCCCTTTCACGTCCATAAACATCCCAAGCCACTTCACCGGCGGATTGTAATGAAAAAACGACATGGTGTCAGACAAAATCTTGATTAAAGAGGTAGGTTTTAAAGTGTGTCTTAAATGATGAAAGCGAGGTAGCGAAAAGGAAAAGTTTAGAGAATGAATTCCAGATATGACCTTATCAACTTTAAGCAAAGCCACCTGCAGTGGAGACTTATATTAATGCCGTCAGAATTAAGTGAGCACACATACCTCTGAATGTTGTGACAGTGGGTGATGTTTCTGAGATAAGGGAAGGCGGGACCAGGGAGTGATTTGCAAACAGGACTGAGAATTTTAAAATCCAGCCGTTGGTTTGCAGAGAGACAATGTCGGTCAGGCAACACAGGGGTGGTGTTCAAACGGGACTAGATACAAACTAGGACAAGAGCAGTCGTGCTTTGGATGATTTAAGATTAACACCGTGGAATGTGAATTTCCAGTCAGGACTGTGTTGTTCCCAGTTGTAAACATATTTACTGTTTGAAATGAATCATTTAAAGTCTTCCTGAAGTTAAAATAAAACCATACAAACAACGAATCTTCCTCAGTTCTCCCAGTGACTCTGCCTTATTCCTGTCAACCAATGAAATGCAGTTGAAGTGCGGTTGCTCCACATAAATGAACTGCCATTTTGTGAAATTGAAAGTTTCACATTCAGCTCAGACTTTTACTCTTTGATGTTTTCACATATTTTCCCAACTTTTCTCTCTCAATTCTTCGAACACTTTTGCAGTATTTATACACAATGTAAAATTTTTGATTTTGAATTATTCTCCAACATGTCTTAAAATTATTCGACGGGAATAATATTCATTTCCCTCACATTCTTTTATCATTGAAATTTTCATATTTTACTTTGACAATTATAAAATATTTTCATACTGATTATTTTACAGTTTATTCTGATTTTCACTCCAGTAATTTTTTTGCCATCTCACATTTCTTTCAATCTAAATTTAACACATGTTTTTGGAAATAGTTCACGTATTTTTTCCTATTTTTCATGCTGATGTTTTCCCAAACTATTCAAATGCTTGACATTCCATACATTTTAAGAATATTTCAGTTGTTTAATTTTAATACATGTAATTTTTAATACATGTTGGGGGCGATCTTACCAAAAAAATCAAAGTGCCAAACGAGTGTGAAAACAGGAGGAGTTTTTAGTTTTTGGGCAAGTTAAAATGAAATCTTACCTCACTCTGTCCAAAAAATGAAGCCAAATCTGGCTTCCACCAGCAGGTGGAGGGGGCTAGGAGAGCAATTGCGAATGCTGCCTTCCCCAGCTATAGCTGGCCTTATTGGCAGTCAAATGCTCTTGAGACTCAGAACAGTTTGAAGACAAGACAGTTTCCCAAAATACCAGACAGACTCTGGTCCAGCCCCCAACAACAGCAGATTTTCACCCTTCAGAAAAGCAAGAGAAATTGCAAAGAAAAGAGAGACTTCTCTTTCAGCTTGATGTTGCTTCTAAAACTCAACTCCCAAAACTGAAACTGAAAATGAACTCCTGTCACCTGACCTGCCCAGTTTTTTTCCTCAGAACAAAGACATCACCTAATACTGTGAGCATAAATTGAACAAAAAAATTCTTAAAGAGAAACTAACATCACACCTCCATCTTTAAGAAAATAAATGAACCTTTAACCTTCAAAGATGGTTTCATTTTTCAAACCTTTTCTGTTTCACATTACTAGTACTTACTATAAATATACATACATTTTACAGAAATCAAACGTGTAATCATATAAGTAATAGAGTCCATTTCAGTTCTTGATTTTCACCATCGAATACTCCTCCTTCTTATCATATTCGTGACAAACTGCTTCTGCTCCAAAATTCTCCTTCAGTCTTTAATCCTGTGTTGATTCCAAGTTCAAACTCAGTTTGTTATTATGACGATAAATTAGCTCTGGTAATGTCAATGTCCTCACAGAACCTGGCAGGATCAGCAGGATAACACATTGCATGTGTGTAATCAGGGCCATTTTATCTCTATCCCCTTTCTTGTTCATTGGCCTTAGCTCCTCCTCTGTCAAGCAAACCGACTCCTTTGTTTGCTCTGGATCTGGACCATCACTTTCTGCACACTCTTTTGTTAAGACACACAACAGATTGTTATTCTTGGTGTCAGAACCCACTTTGACCATGATTCCAAAGATAATTGTGGCAGTTTTGCTGCTGCAAAAACCACTGTCATTTATTCGAACACCAGCTGTATACCGTACAGTGTCACTAGGCATCCACATCTCTGCACTGTACAGAATCATTATGCCAGCAGTTCATTTTAGATGATGGTACAATGTTAGAAAACAGTCTGATCTCACATTGCTGTCCTTTTCCTTAATCAACAATAGTAGGATACATCTGCTCCTCAACCTCTTTGATTTGATTTATTATTGTCACATGAATGGGTATACAGTGAAAAGTATTGTTTCTTGCGAACAATACAGACAAAGCATACTGTTCATAGAGAAGGAAAGGGGAGAGTGCAGAATGTACTATTACAGTCATAGCTAGGGTGTAGAGAAAGATCAACTTAATGCAAGGTAGGTCCATTCAAAAGCTGATGACTCCAGGGAAGAAGCTGTTCTTGAGTCAGTTGGTACGTGACCTCAGACTTTTGTATCTTTTTCCCAACGGAAGAAGGTGGAAGAGAGTATGTCCGGGTTGTGTGGGGTCCTTGATTATGCTGGCTGCTTTTCCGAGGCAGCAGGAAGTGTAGACAGTGTCAATGGATGGGAGGCTGATTTGAGTGATGGATTGGGCATCATCCACGACACTTTGTAGTTTATTGCGGTCTTGGACAGAGCAGAAGCCATACCAAGCTGTGATAATCTCCTTTTTGAGATCACACATGACTGGATTTATCCACACTTTCCTTTACACATATGATGAGCTGTTTTTGATGGTCTTGCAAGTTATGTTCAGGCAATTTGAACAACTCAAGAACATGTTCCAAAACAGTCAACTTGACTTGTATCTCTCTCCATACCTGTTCAATTTTTTTGTTCTCGTCATTATCCATGAACTGGTTTTCCATTGCTACCTCCACCAGTTTTGCTTGACTGATCGAGACTTTTGGCTGCTGTATCTCAGACTGAGTAAACATTAGCTTGTCCATCTGAACTTGTGCCAACTTGAAAATGATATGTTTGCCAGGGTGTTGTACAAATGAAACATCACTTTCTACAATGATCCAACTCCCAATTATCTGAGCACTTCCCAGTGTATTCCCACATACTTGCATGTGATATTAATAACTCTTTCAGGTCACTTCGATTTTCCTCTGGCAGGTAACTCAATTTATCCCAATTTTTAAGAACGACCTCATTATCCATTTTAATTGCGGAATGTCAAATTCAGAGTCACCTGGATTCAGTTCTTCCACTAAAACCTGCTTTTTCTGTTCTCTATCCCTATCAAAATACCTTTTAAGCATATTCACATGACACACTCTGTGAGTTTTCCTTCTATCTGGCATTCTTATCAAATAATTCACCTCACTCAATTTCCTTTCAATCTGATAAGGCCCACTAAAACTTGTTTTTAAGGTTCCCCTAAAACTGCTAGCAATACTAAGACTTTGTCCCCACTACCAAAACTACTCCATTCAGAAATGCACCCTTCCACTGCTATCCTCTGTCTTCTTTGACTGAGTAAGAAGTTTAACAACACCAGGTTAAAGTCCAACAGGTTGATTTGGTAGCAAAAGCCACAAGCTTTCGGAGTCTTAAGCCCCTTCTTCTTTGACTGAGCCAGTTTTGTATCCACTTTGCCAGCTCACCTCTGATCACATGTGACTTCACCTTCTGCACCAGTCTGCCATGAGGGACCTTGTCAAAGGCCTTACTGAAATCCATGTAGACAACATCCACTGCCCTATCCTCATCAATCATCTTCATCACTTCCTCAAAAAACTCTATCAAGTTTGTGAGACATGACCTCCCCTTCACAAAACCATGTTGCCTCTCACTAATATGTCCACTTATTTCCAAGTGGGAATCAATCCTGCCTCGAAGAATCCTCTCCAATAATTTATCTACCACTGATGTAAGGCTCACTGGCCTGTAAGTACCTGGATTATTCTTGCCACCCTTCTTAAACAAAGGAACAACATTTGCGATTCTCCAGTCCTCTGGGACCTCCCCTGTAGTAGTCATGATGTGGAGATGCCGGCGTTGGACTGGGGTAAACACAGTAAGAAGTTTAACAACACCAGGTTAAAGTCCAACAGGTTTATTTGGTAGCAAAAGCCACACAAGCTTTCGGAGCTGCAAGCCCCTTAACTCACCTGAAGAAATAAACTTCTTACTGTGGGGACCTCCCCTGTAGCCAGTGAGGTTACAAAGATTTCTCTCAAGGCCTCAGCAATTCCCTCCCTTGCTTCTCTCAGCATTCTGGCGTATATCCCATCAGGCCCTGAGGACTTGGCTACCTGAATGTTTCTCAAGAACCCCAATACCTCTTCCTTTTTGATCTCAACATGACTCAAACCATCTACACACCCTTTCCCAGACTCATCATCCAACAAGTCCTTCACTTTGGTGAATACTGACGCAAAGTCCTCATTTAATACCTCGCCCATTTCCTCTGGCTCCACACATAGATTCCCTCCCCTGTCCTTGAGTGGGCCAATCCTCTCCCTGGCTACCCTCTTGCTCTTTATATATGTATAGAAAGCCTTGGGATTTTCTTTAATCCTGCTGGCCAATGCTTTTTCATTACCCCTTTTAGCCCTCCTTACTCCTTGCTTAAGCTTCTTTCTACTTTCCTTGTATCCCACACCTGCTTCGTGCGTTCCCAGCCTCCTAGCTTTGACAAATGCTTCCATTTTCCCTCTTTGATTAGGCTCACAATATCTCTCATTATCCAAGGTTCCCAAAACCTGCCATACTTATGCTTCATCCTTCCAGGAGTGTGCCGGTCCTGAATCACTATCCACTTACACTTGAAAGCCTCCCACATGCCAGATGTTGATTTGCCCTCAAACATCTGCCACCAATCTATATTCTTCAGTTCCTGCCTAATATTGTTGTAATTAGCCTTCCCCCAATTTAGCACCTTAACTTGAGGACTACACTTATTTTTATCCATCAGTACCTTAAAGATTACTGAATTGTGGTCACTGTTCCCAAACAGCTCCCCTACTGAAACATGAACCACTTGGCCGGCCTCATTCCCCAATACCAAGTCCAGTATGGCCAGTTCCCGAGTTGGACTATCTACATACTTTTCAAGAAGCCCTTCTGGATGCTCCTTACAAACTCTTCCCCATCCACGCCCCTAGCACTAAGTGAGTGCCAGTCAATATAGGTGAAGTTAAAATCTCCCACAACAACCCTGATACTTTTACACCTTGCCAAAATATGCCTACATATCTGTTCCTCTATCTCCCACTAGCTGTTGGGCTGCCTATAGTAAACCCCCAATATTGTGACTACACCCTTCCTATTCCTGAGCTCTAGCCATATTGCCTCACTGTATGAGCCCTCCAAGGTGTCCTCCCACAGAACAGCTGTGATATTCTCCTTAACCGTAGTGCAACTCCTCCACCCCTTTTACATCCTCCTCTATCCCGCCTGAAATATCTGCATCCTGGAATGTTAAGCTGCCAATCCTGTCTTTCCCTTAACCAAGTCTCTGTAATGGCAAAAACATCATAGTTCCAAGTACTAATCCAAGCTCTAAGTTCATCTGCCTTACCTGTTACACTTCTTGCATTGAAACAAATGCACTTCAGTCCACCAGACCCTCTTTGATTAGCAACCACACCCTGCCTGCTCTTCCTCTGAGTCTTCCTGGCTCTACACTCTGGTTCCCCTTCAGCTAATTCACCTTTGCTTTGACGCAGCCAGCTTTGATCGATGTGGGGATCCTCTATCAGCACCGAGCCTGTAGGTCATTCCTCACTCCGAAACACTTTTCTCCATCAGTTTCACTTCTGCTGATACAAGGGACGTAGACGTCTTTCACAACTTCAAGACCCGGGTTCAATTCCTGTCTTGGGTGACTGTCTGAATGGAATTTACATATTCTCTCTGTGTCTGTCTGGGTTTCCTCCGGTTGCTACAATTTCTTCCCACAGTCCAAAATGTGCAGGTTCGGTGGATTTGTCATGCTAAGTTGCCATTTAGGCCGGAATGCTCCAAAATAAATTCTAAGTGTTGAATACGCGGGAAAACTGGAGTAATTCACACTGGTTTTTTCAGTGAGAGTTGAGAGAAGAAACTCCCACAATCTGTGCCCTGGGTCACTAGAGTGAATGTCATTAAAAACTAAGAGGCAGGGCCTATCCCCGCTGCGCAGGTTCAAATCAGCTTGCTGAGCGGTCACAGCACATGCGCCAATCTGTCAATGTTGAGATTGACACATGCTCAGTGGCCCAGCACTGCTGGCCTTGCGACACCCACATTGCCGGCCCTCCGACACCCAACGGCCTGATCACTGGCCTCCCCTCTTCATTCCCGGGCCAGCCTCGAAGCACTCCCTCCCGGCCCACCCCATTCTCTGGCCTCCGCCGCCTGATAGTTACACCTACCCCACAGCCCAACCCCCTTCCCCACACAGTGCCCACCCCCCATCCCCCAGCAGGCTGATCCTCCCCCCACTGGCTACTTCCCCAAATCGCTGGCCTCGCTTCCTCCCTCCCCCACCGATCCTGACTGCAGAGTGGCAGTGGGACTTCCCACTCCCACCGATTGCTCCCTAAGCTCTGCCCCATCAGGCCACGCCCCCTTGGCATTGATCTGTGCCCGTTGGGCAGTGCCAAAGTGCCCCCTGGGCAATGGCATTTTGCCCCTTGGGCAGTTCTGGGGGCACAGGCTGGCACTGCCAAGGTGCAATGCCTGGGGGCACTCCCAGGTGCCCACTCCTTTGGGGGGCCCCCGATTGCCCCTTCACTGCAGTGGGGTCAAGCCGCTAGTTCCCCGTTGGTGGGGAGCTCCCGTAATCCCCACTGGAGTGAACCACTCTGGTGGGGAACGGGGGGTGGGGGGGAGCGTGGTGCAGGGGGGAAGAGATGCAAGCGGGCTTGGAGACTTCAGTCCCGGGCCCGTTAATTGTACTTAAAATAAATTAAAATTGGCATGCAAATCCTTTCCGTTCCTCCCCACTGATTTCTGGTGCGGAGCTGACACCGCCAGAAATCCAGCGCTGTGAGGCGCTATGCTGGTGGCAACAGGCTGGCTGGCTGCACTGAAAAAGTAGCGCAAGATGGGAGAATTGCCCCCTTCGTGTCCAAGGATGTGAAGGTTTGGTGAATTTGCCATGGGATTATGGGGATAGGTTGGGAGGGTGGGCCTGGGTAAGATGGTCTTTTGGAGAGTTGGTGCAGGCTCCTTGGGCTGAATGACTTCCTTCTGCACTGTAGGGATTCTATGGTTCTATGGTAACCAGATACAAAGCCAACACTGATGCCTGAAGTTCAAACGAGTTAGCACTTTAAATCAGAGAGGGAAACATTCTGTGCACATCCTTGGGACTTAACCCCTTTGAAACTGAATTTAATACAATAGAAATATTAGAAGCTATCATTAATGGTTTGGTTAGCAATTCTCGTCTCTGAGCCTGAGAGTTGTGGGTTTAATTCTCACTCCAAAGTCTTGAACTCTGATGCTGACACTCCAGTGCAGTACTAAGGGAGTGCCGCACTGTCCGAGATACCATCTTTCAGATGACACCTGCCTTCTCAGGTGAATGTAAAAGATGCCATGACACGAAGTTGCAGAAGAGCAGGGGGGTTGTCTCTGATGTCATGGTCAATATGTATCCCACAACTAATGTCATAGAGACAGATTATTTCATGATCACTATCATCTTATTGTTTGTGGGAGCTTGCTGTGTGCAAGTTGGCTGTCACATTTACTACATTACAACAGTGAGAATGCCTTTAAAAGCACTTAGTTGGCTCTAAAGCGCTTATGGATGCCGTGAGTTTATGAAAGTTGATATATGAATGCAAGACATTCTTTCTTGGGGAAATGTTCTGCTTCCTGTGAAGTGGAAATTCTAAACCCATTGATGGAGAAAGTATATCAGCCACAGTGACATTGACTAATATACAGTGTAGAGGATTCTTACTTAGGCCCCTGAGGATTTGTGAATAAAGACACAGCATGCTGACAAATCAGGTTGTTTGGGTCAATTAAAAAGGTGAATTTATTGTGGGCTATAAATCTATACAGAAGATTGATAAAACAACACAATATTCAGCTTACACCAAACATTGAATCAAAATGACTCCAGATCTTTCCCAGAATATTCAACTAATCTTGGAAGAGTACAAGGAGAACACATCACACCGTTATTACATTGAGGTATGATGGACTGAGAGAACTCAGTTCTGTAGAGACTCACCCCCATTCCCTCACTATACTCAGGATAGTAGTCCTCCTAGACAAGAGTAAAAACATTACACATGGTATTAATCAAACAGCTGTCACCTGAAGAGGATCTGTCTATAATTCAAATCACCAACTAAAGCAGGGTCCGATTCTACCGCATACCCACTCCTGAGAGCTGGCTCACTTTACTAACACACACACACTCACAACAGGGGAAATCCTCTCAGAATACTATAGACAGAAGTTTATATAAAATTCCTGGTTTTAGTGGGTTCCCAGTTCCGATGGTCAGACATAACTTTAGTCAGCTACAAATTGTAGTATCTGGTCGTCAGTTTAGATCTGGCATGGAAGTGACCGAGGTAAATAAGTTTCTCATCGAGATGGTTTTAATATTGTCACCAGAGGGAAGTTGATCTTTGATGAGGTGAATAGTCACTCTCAGGTAGATTGTAAATCGAATGGGGGTTATCACACAGCCTTGCTTGACACCAGTCTGGATATTGTTTCAGATCTCCCACTCAAGAGAGTTACAATCATATCATCATGAAGCAATTGCAGGTTTCTATTTTTCTATCAACATAATGAAAAGCTGGTCTCCACTAGAGATCCCGAGGGAACACCGCAGTGCACATCCTGACAATCAGTGAATATTCCCTTCATTTTGACTCTCTGTCTCCAATCGTAGGACATTATCAAATACCTTTTGGACGCCCATATGGACAAACCTCCATAGATCCTTCCAGCATGTTAATGATCTCCTCAAATTGTTTTATGACATTGATCATCTCGATTACAATGACCTCCTATACAAGAATGTAATAACAGGTGAAACCACCCAGAGAACATGATGAACAAAAGAACATAAGAAATAAGAGCAAGAATAGGCCATTCAGCCCTGACTGCCTGCTGTCCCATTCAATATGACCGGGGCTAATCTTCTACCTTAATCCTACCCTCTCATACTATCCCCATCCCCCTTATTCCCTCAGCATCCAAAAGTCCATCAATCATCATCCTGAATATATTGAGTAATTGAACATCCACAGCTCCCTGGCGGAGATAATTCCAAAGATTCCGAACACTCTCAGTGAACATATTTCCCATTTCTGTCCTCATCGACTGACGTCCAATTCTGAAGCTCGAATGACAACTCTAAATGAACCTTCTGCAGAAGCAAACTTCCGAGTGTCAGTGAACGTGTGATATTTCCATTGTCACAGTCAGTGCAGTTCCATTTCCTTCACTCAGACTGGTTGTGCCATCTCCTGCCTCAAACTGAGCCCCTTTAGAAACTGTTGGAATATCTGATCTGACTGGGATGTGCAGTGTGAGGGGGAGGCTTGTCCTGTAATCACACGGTTTGACCCAGTTCTGTTAAAGAGCCTTCACTTTGATTAAACAGAGCTTGTCAAAACCTTTGGCTTCATTTTGGTGACAGTGACTTGTTGTGCTGGAATCCAGTAATAGGTTTCCACTCAGCTACATATCAGAGAATAGGGAGCTTGGAGATTGCGTTGTTTGTTTCCAAACAATGAAGTTTCATTGTTGTAAACATATACAGCAATAGGTGGAGGCCATTCAATCCTTTGATTCCGGCCCCAATTTAATTCCATGATGGCCGATCCATATCTCATATCCATTTCCCTGCTTTTGATCCTGATCCCCTGATAAACTTAGGAACTTCAGAACAGGAGTAGGCCATTCAGCCCCTCAAGTCAGTTCCACCATTCAATTTGATTTTTATGTTTACCCATCCATCCCACTTGTTTCCATATTCCTCAATCACCTTCCTAAGATAAGCATACATAGAAATATAGAGACGAGAAGCAGGAATAGCCCATTCAGCCCATCACATCTACTCTGCTATTCATTATGATCATGGCTGATCATCAAATTCAATATCCTGATCACCCCTTTCCCCCCTAGCCCATGATCCTTTTAGCGATAATTCTATACATTCACCAAAGAACAAAGAACAGTACAGCACAGGAAACAGGCCCTTCGGCCATCCAAGCCTGTGCCGCTCCTTGGTCCAACTAGACCAATCGTTTGTATCCCTCCATTCCCAGGCTGCTCAAGTGACTATCCAGGTAAGTCTTAAACGATGTCAGCGTGCCTGCCTCCACCACCCTACTTGGCAGCGCATTCCAGGCCCCCACCACCCTCTGTGTAAAAAACATCCCTCTAATATCTGAGTTACACTTCGCCCCTCTCACCTTGAGCCTGTGACCCCTCGTGAACGTCACTTCTGATCTGGGAAAAAGCTTCCCACCGTTCACCCTATCTATCCCCTTCATAATCTTGTACACACCTCTATTAGATCTCCCCTCATTCTCCGTCTTTCCAAGGAGAACAACCCCAGTCTACCCAATCTCTCCTCATAGCTAAGACCCTCCATACCAGGCAACATCCTGGTAAACCTTCTCTGCACTCTCTCCAACGCCTCCACGTCCTTCTGGTAGTGCGGCGACCAGAACTGGACGCAGTACTCCAAATGTGGCCTAACCAGCGTTCTATATAGCTGCATCATCAGACTCCAGCTTTTATACTCTGTACCCCGTCCTATAAAGGCAAGCATACCATATGCCTTCTTCACCACCTTCTCCACCTGTGTTGCCACCTTCAAGGATTTGTGGACTTGCACACCTAGGTCCCTCTGTGTTTCTATACTCCTGATGACTCTGCCGTTTATTGTATAACTCCTCCCTACATTATTTCTTCCAAAATGCATCACTTCGCATTTATCTGGATTAAACTCCATCTGCCACCTCTCCGCCCAATTTTCCAGCCTATCTATATCCTGCTGTATTGCCCGACAATGCTCTTCGCTATCCACAAGTCCAGTCATCTTCGTGTCATCCGCAAACTTGCTGATTACACCAGTTACACCTTCTTCCAAATCATTTATATATATCACAAATAGCAGAGGTCCCAGTACAGAGCCCTGCGGAACACCACTGGTCACAGACCTCCAGCCGGAAAAAGACCCTTCGACCACTACCCTCTGTCTCCTATGGCCAAGCCAGTTCTCCACCCATCTAGCCACTTCTCCTTGTATCCCATGAGCCTTAACCTTCTCAACCAACCTGCCATGTGGGACTTTGTCAAATGCCTTACTGAAATCCATATAGACGACATCCACGGCCCTTCCTTCATCAACCGTTTTTGTCACTTCCTCAAAAAACTCCACCAAATTTGTAAGGCACGACCTCCCTCTTACAAAACCATGCTGTCTGTCACTAATGAGATTGTTCCGTTCTAAATGCACATACATCCTGTCTCTAAGAATCCTCTCCAACAACTTCCCTACCACGGACGTCAAGCTCACCGGCCTGTAATTTCCTGGGTTATCCCTGCTACCCTTCTTAAACAACGGGACCACATTCGCTATCCTCCAATCCTCAGGGACCTCACCCGTGTCCAAAGAAGCGACAAAGATCTCCGTCAGAGGCCCAGCAATTTCATCTCTCGTCTCCCTGAGTGTATGGTGAATACATTCTGAAGAGATTTCTCCTCATCTCAGTCCTCATGTTTTATCCCTTATCCTCAAACTGTGACCCCTCATCTCTCAATCTAAATTTACATATTGTCAATTGACATTTCAAAGTAATGTCTATGTTTTGAATGTTGGATAAACTGGAAAGAGGAGCTCAAGGGACAATATTTGCCTGGAAAGTGGAGGTGATGTTGTTACCTGAATGTTGGGATGATGTACAGCTTGGGAGAAACATTTCATTGGTTTGTGTCAGTGGAAAGCTAGTGACAGAGTGAGAAGGGGACTGAACAGGAACTGCCCACATTGGTTGAGAAGTTAAACAGAAAGTTCCCTGACTGTAACAGAATGTAACAACGTACAGAGAAGGAGGTTTGACTTTTGTTTCTGGTCCAAACTTTACTCCACCCCAGATGGGACTAGAATCCACAATCCTGGCACAGAAGGCCAGTGTCTTATCCATTAGGCCACTGGGGCTGGACAAGATGGGGGTTTGGTGATTGTACCTTTGATCCTTGTCAAATCGCTGCCAAATTTGATGCCTTTTTGTGGGCCGGCCCTTTCTTTTCATCAACAACTAGTTTGGTTCAATTCCAAACATTCCAGTAATGAGCTGACAGGGTCTGGATTTGAATTCTGTCTGTCAGTAATTAATGCGAGAAAAGTATAAATTGTATGTGAGAAGCGAATGTCTTGCCAGAAGTTTCCTTACTTGCCCTGACTCGAAGTTGCAGTTATTTCCCAGCCCAGATTTCCAGCCACCTACTTGATCTCGCTGTCATACCTGGTCTCTACTCTCATCGTATCAATCACAGAGCGGACCATCTCTGAACACTTCCATGTATTACTCAGCGCTCACATCCCTTCCCACATTTCAGCTGCAGCTGCTTCCGTATCTGTCCCTGGAATAAACTATTCCCTAATTCACTTAACCTGAAGATTGGAGGGTGGCAAATGTTGTGCCTTAGTTTAAAAAGGGCTGCAGGGAAACGCCTGGGAACTACAGGCCAGTGATCCTCACATCTGTGGTGGGTAAATTGTTGGAAGGTATTTTGAGAGACAGGATCTACAGGGATTTAGAGATACAAGGACTGATTAGGGACAGTCAGCATGGCTTTGTGAGTGGAAAATCATGTCTCACAAATTTAATTGAATTTTTTGAAGAGGCAACCAAGAAGATAGCTGAGGGAAGTGCAGTTGATGTTGTCTACATGGACTTTAGCAAGGCCTTTGACAAGGTACTGCATGATTGGTTGTTGCATAAAGTTAAATCTCACGGGATCCAGGGTGACGTATCTAAATGGATACAAAATTGGCTTCTTGATAGAAGCCAGAGGGTGGTTGTAGAGAGTTGTTTTACAAACTGGAGGCCTGTGACCAGCGGTGTGCCTCGGGGATCAATTCTGGGCCCACTGTTATTTGTCATTTACAGTAATGATTTGGATGAGAATATAGGGGGCATGGTTAGTAGGTTTGCAGATGATACCAAGATTGGTGGCATAATGGACAGTGAAGAAAGTTATCTCCAATTGCAACGGGATCTTGATCAATTAGGCCAGTGGGTTGACGAATGGCAGATGGAGTTTAATTTAGACAAATGCGAGGTGATGCATTTTGGTAGATTGAACCAGGGCAGGACTTACTCAGTTCATGGTAGGGTGTTGGGGAGAGTTACAGAACAAAGAGATCCAGGGGTACATGTTCACAGCTCCTTGAAAGTGGAGTCACAGGTGGACAGAGTGGTGAAGAAGGCATTCGGCATGCTTGGTTTCATCGGTCAGAACATTGAATTCAGGAGTTGGGACGTCTTGTTGAAGTTGTACAAGACATTGGGAACGCCACACTTGGAATACTGTGTGCAATTCTGGTCACCCTATTATAGAAAGGATATTATTAAACTAGAAAGAGTGCTAAAAAAAGACTTACTAGAATGCTACCAGGACTTGATGGATTGAGTTATAAAGAGAGGCTGAATAGATTGGGACTTTTTTCTCTGGAGCGTAGGAGGTTGAGGGGTGACCTTATAGAGGTCTATAAAATAATGAGGGGCATAGACAAGGTAGATAGTCAATATCTTTTCCCAAAGGTAGGGGAGTCTAAAACTAGAGGGCATAGGTTTAAGGTGAGAGGGAGAGATACAAAAGTGTCCAGAGGGGCACTTTTTTCACACAGAGGGTGGTGAGTGTCTGGAAGCAGCTGCCAGAAGTAGCAGTAGAGGCGGGTACAATTTTATCTTTTAAAAAGCATTTAAATAGTTACATGGGTACAATGGGTATAGAAGGATATGGGCCAAATGCGGGCAATTGGGATTAGCTTAGAGGTTTTAGAAAAAAAGGGGTGGCATGGACAAGTTGGGCCGAAGGGTCTGTTTCCATGCTGTAAACCTCTATGACTCTAACTGCGCTTTCCAAATCCCAATGGTCTCGGCCTTTGGGCCTCTGTTCAGCATAAGATTTCTGCAGCTACTGATTTACTCCTCCCCACCCTCACCTCCACCTGAGATGCCCGAAAAATGAATAAAACCATTCCCCTCTCTCATCCTAACCCTTTCCCTGGGTAGAGACGTCATATCCACTCCCTTCAGACCAGGAGACACAGAGTTGAAAGGTTCTGGTGGACAACTGGTTTCACCATCCACTGCCAGTGGACATCCAGGGAGTTTAGATGGAGCTTGACTCTGTATCTAACCCGTGCTGTACCTTCTCTGTTTGGTGGGACAATGTGAACGTGGAGAAGTTATTCCATCCCCATTTTAAATGTGGAGAAGTGATTCCTTCAAATTATATTCCAGTGTTTTCTTAAATTTGATGAGGTTTTCTGCCTCTATCACCCTTTCAGACAGTGAGTTCCAGACCCGCATCACCCGATGGGTGAAAAAACTCAACTCCCCTCTAATCCTTCCATCAATGACTTTAAATCTCTGCTCCCTGGTTATTGACCTCTCTGTTTAGGGTATTAAGATTGAAACAATCCCATCAGCTGCCTCTGCCACTTCCCTCCCTTTCACTAGCCTGTCTGGACAAACTTCCATTAATAGTCCCCCCTACCAGAGCCCTGAACTCATATATTCTCTAGTTTCTCTCCTCTCTACCCTCATGTCCTTTCTGAGTTCATCTAGTTTATGAGACCCACCACCTGTTCCCTCACCCCTATTCTCACTAAACTGCTGATCACCAACTTCCCCTCCTGGTCCCTACGTTAGCCAATATTGTCCACGGTTCTCTCTTAAGATGTTGTCTTGCACTTTAAATCTGTTATCACCCCTTCCTCAAAATAACAACGTTCAACACATCCGTCTTTGCAAACGCCCTGTCCCAAATCCAATCTCTCTTTCCTCTCCAAAGTCCCTGAATGTTGCCACTTCCCAGGCCTTGGAAAGGGACATGGGGGTCAAGGAAAAGGTGAGGGCCAGGGGGAAAGGCGGGGGAGGGGTGGGGGGGCGGGGGGGGGGGGGGGGGCAAGCATGTGTTGTGATACCAGATGAATGATGATAGGCCAGCAGGGAGGTCTGCCGAGAAGTGAAGGGTCAAGTCATGAACTCAGTAATAGAGTCAATCTTTCATTCCCTCCCTCCCTCCCTCCCATGTCCCTCTCTCCTGTACATGTGCTGGTCCCACCACTGCACATCATCGCTGCCTTGGATGCTGTGGGTCTTCCTCTTCTGATCTGCGGTCAAACACATCCCAGGCTCCACATCCCACACTGATGTTGTCAGTTTGAAAGCCTCCGAGGATGAAGAATGTTATTCCCACACTAGAAATCTCTGTCAAACATTTACTAGGGGTAACTGAGACAGCAGCTGCAATAAGTGAGGTTTTATTCAGATGGGACAATGACAAGTTTAAATCCCCTCCTGATCTGCTGCTCAAAGTCGCCTCCGTTTCACCGGTCAGTTTCCCAAACTTCAGGAAACTCCTGTTACTCCAGAAATATTAGGATTGGCTGTGAGAGACGTCAATCAGAGAGCCCACCCACTCTGCCCATTCCCTCCTCTTCCTCTTTCACAGCTGCTTCACTTCCTGCAGGGACTGAAAACCAACTAAGATGGTGAGTGTAGTGTGTCTAATTTGCCAGCACAACTCGAGTTTATGGTAAATTGATAGCCCGTTTTTTACTCCATCCAACTGCCTTTTCCATTGCCCTCACGGTGGCTGGGATGATGGGGTTTGAACGGAGGACAGAAAGTAGCCACGTTGTCTGCTCGTAGTCACTGTCCACTGTCCCTGCTGGAAATAGAGGGTGTGTGACAGTCAGGTGAGGAAAAAGAAAGGACTTGCATCTAACCCCTACACAGGGGAATAGCAGACTGGCACTCACTGTGGAACAGTCTCTAACTGAGGAGTCAGCCCCTTCAAGAAAGGAGGAGAGGAAGTTGGGGGAAATCATGTTTCCTTTTCCTGTTTTACAGAAGGATTGCACCGTACTACTCCAGAGAATACAGAGAGGATAGACACCGCAGATAGACCCTGACCAGCACCCAAGAAACAACTGCGGGAAGCTGTCCAGTTCCTTCACAGCATTGTTCAACGCAGAGAAGGTTGAGCAGTGAAATCAAGTGGAAACCAGTCAGGTCAGGAGAGCTTTGACATATCATCAGATCTGAAACTGGTCAGTGGTGGGGAACCTTACATCAGAACCAACATTTCTGAAAATTTGGCTGTGTGTGATTGGTCAGGGTGAGGCTGCGAAGAAGTGTGAGTGAGTTCCAAGTGTGATGAGAGTTTTAATCATTCAACGAACCTCATAAATCACTGACTTATTCCAACAGCTGAGAGGCTGCTCAAGTGTGAATTGTATATCGGGGACTCCACAGGTTCATAAGATCTTCTGAGGTGCATTTGTTACAACTACTGTTACCACAAGGGCAGCCACATGGAAGGGAAGCCATTCAGATGTGATATTTGTGATAAATGTTTCATGAATTCTATGAAACTCCTGAGGCACCAGTCGATTCACACGGGGGAGAAACCATTCAAGTGCAAGTTTTGTGACAAATCATTCTCATGGTTATCGAGCCTCAGTGAACACCAACGCCTTCACACCGGTGAGAACCTGTTCAGGTGTGATGTCTGTTCAATGACTTTCTACCGAAATTCCCATCTTCTATCACACCAGAGGATTCATACAGGAGAGAGACCCTTCACATGCGAGGTGTGTAACAAATCATTCTCGGAGACATCGACTCTCCGTAAACACCAACAAACTCACACAGGGGAGAAGCCATTCAACTGCGAGGTATGTGGTAAATCCTTCTCGCGGTTGTCAAACCTGCGTGAACACCAAAGCATTCACACAGGGGAGAAAGAGAAACGCTTCAAGTGTGATGTTTGTAAGATGGCTTTCAGCCGACCCTCCCATCTTATATCACACCAGAGGATTCACACAGGGGAGAAACCCTTCACATGCGGGGTGTGTGACAAATCATTTTTGTGGTCATCGGCCCTCCGTAAACACCAACGCCTTCACATAGGAGAGAAACCCTTCCCATACAAGGTACGTGACAAGTTATTCTCAGACTAACTGGCTTCTGCATTCATTGGGCTATTCACATATAAGGTACGTAAAAAATAATTCCCTGAGTCATTAACCCTGTGCACAGACCCATGCATTCATACCGGTGAAGAACCATTCATATGCGAGGTGTGCGACAAATCATTCTCATGGTCATCAGAGCCCCATGGACACCAGCACATTCACACTGTGGCTCACCAGTTTCCCTTACACTAAGAGTTGTCTGCGTTGTTACTCTCCAGTGCACACACAACGTTGCTGTCCTCCCAATGCACTGTCTGGCTCAGCAGTGTCTGTCTCCAACCTCTCCCATCATGGCGGCACAGTGGCACAGAGGACGGCACTGCTGCCTCACAGCTTCAGGGACCCGGATTCAATTCCAGCCTTGGGTGACTGCCTGTGTGGAATCTGCATGTTCTCCCCATCCTCCGTCCCATTAACAATTCCACTGCGGCGATCCTGGGGTAGTCCTATAGTCGAATAAAAATTGCCCCAGTTTGGTCTCTATGGATGCTGCAGATTGCTTTTTCATGCGTTTGTTCAGCCAGTTCATTCAATGATGAGTGATAGTGCGTTGTCCTAGTGTTTGGTTCCATTGGAAAGCATGAAGGTCTGAAACTCAGTGTTTATAAAGGCAGTGATGTTGTCAGAGACCAGGATTTTAGGTATTCTGTGCAGAAACTTTGTCATAGTTTCTTAATGGTAGCATGGGAAGTGGGGGAGCTCATGCAATGTATCTCCACTATTTGGAGTGTGCGTCAACCATAATTAAGAGCTTAAGACCCATAAAAGGCCTGGTAAAGTCCACATACACACACACCCAGGACCTATCAGGTCACTCCCATGGATGTAGGGAAGCTGGGGGTAGTTTTTGATTATCTTGGAATGACGCACACTGTCTGACTAAGTCATTAATGTCTGTGTCAAGGCTGAGCCATACATAGCTACTGGCTCGCATTTTCATCTTCAAAATCCCAGAATGGCCATGGTGTAATGCCATAATGATTGGACGTCACTCTGGGCAAAGGAACAACCACACAGGAACCCCAGAGGATGATGTCATCATCAACACTGAGCTCATCTTCTGTTAAGTCATGTTTCATTTCATCTGAGGGCTGTCCTTTGGATCCCTCATGTAGTATTCCTTATTTTAATTTAGATAGGACTTGGTCCTTTTGTGTCCAAGTTTTGATTTGCCTTGCACACAGCGATAAGGTGTCTAGAAAATTGAGGGTCATCATGACCTCTTCCACAACTGATAACGATGCCGGGTTTATGGGCAACGGCAGATGCATCAGCATTATGGTGGCATGGTGGCACAATGGTTGGCTCTGTTGCCTCACAGTGCCAGGGACATGGGTTCGGTTCCGCCCTTGGGTGACTGTGCGTGTTGAATTTTCATGTTCTCCCCATGTCTGCCTGGATTTCCTCCAGGTGCTCCGGTTTCCTACCACAGTCCAAAGATGTGCAGGTTAGGTGGATTAGCTAAAGTAAATGCATGGGGTTGTGGGAATAGAGCTGGGAGGTGGGCCTGGGTATGATTTTCTTTCAGAGAGTCGGTGCAGACTCGATGGGCTGAATAGCCTCCTTCTGCATTGTTGGGATTCTATGATTCTATCCAAGTCCCGGGGCGTGCTCCAGGAGATATTCATAAGCCACCAGTAACAAGGCCCAATGCTGTATCCAGGCAATGTCTTCTTTACAAAGTTTCAGCAATGCTTTATGATCGGTTACTATGATGAAGCAGCTACTGTAGATGTATTGCTGGATTTTTTTAAAGCCAAAGACAACTGCCAACCCCTCCTCCTCGATCTGGAAATATCTTCGCTCAGCGTCCGAGAGGGTCCTAAATCCTTACGCAATTGGCTTCTCTGTTCCATCTCTCCAGTGATGTGACAGTACTGAACATACCCTGTAAGGGGAGATATCACATGTCAGGATGCGTCCTTTTTGGGGTGAAAATGGGCCAGTAAATTTGAGGGCAAAAAATTTCTGTTTAAGCCCTTTAAAAGACTCCAGCTGCAGCACCCCCCCCCCCCCCCCCCCCCCCCACCCAGACCACCTTTGATGTTTCCATAATCGGTATGCAAGAGGTCCAGCAAAGAAGCTAAATTAGGAATAAACTTCCCGTATCAATTCACTAACCCTATGAAGGATATCAATTCAATGGGTGTTCCTTGGAGTTGGCATCTCCTTAATGGTCCTCACCTTGTTATTCACTAGATGCCATCCACCTAATCGCCCAAATAGGTCACGACATTTGCTTGGAAGATATGTATTTCCCTTTTCAGGTACACCCTGACTTTCGAGAGTCACCATAAGACCTCTTCCAGGTTTGCTAGGTGTTTGGATTCCAAAGTTTCCATAACCAAGATATCGTCCAGGTACACTGCTACCTGAGATAACCATTGAGTATGTTCTCCATGGCCCATTGAAAAATGGCACATTCAGACAAGACCCTGAAGGACAAGTGAGTGTACTCATGTCAGCCTTAGTGTGTTTTAATTGTCACACACTTTTGGGAAGGCTCATCTCATTCAAGTTGCAGATACGCATTGCCCATGTCCAACTTCGTAAATGCTTCACCCCGAGTTAACCTGATGTACAGGCCATGGGTGTCCGTCAAGTCCAAAGACATGCTGGTCAGGTAGATTGGTCATGCTAAATTGCCCCTTATTGACCCGGAATTCGTAGGTTAGAGGGATTAGCGGGCTAAATAGGTGGGATTACGGGGATAGGGCATGGATGGGATTGTTGTCGGTGCAGACATGATGGGCTGAATGGTCTCCTGCACTGTAAACTTTCTATGATTTCTAAGTTTAGAAATCCTATTGACAGTGAGCTTATAGTCTCCACGAAGTTGACTTATCTGGTTTAAGGGCAGGAACAACAGGTGCAGCCCAATCTTTTAATTGTACGGGTCTTATGCCCAGCTTTTCCAGGTGTTCCAGTTTCGACGAGAACTGGTCTTGCTCCAAAATAGTTAGGCATAATGTCGCGGTCAATGTACATCTTAGCTTTGGCTCCCGTTATTTTTCCAAGTCCTTCCTGGAAAACTTTGGAGTACTTATTGATGACTTCGTACAGTCCCCCCGCATCCAGCCTGAAAATTTCCAGCCAGTTCAGTCTCAATGTGTTGGAGCCAGTCTCTCCCCATGAGGCTAGATTCTTGTCCCTGGACAGTGATGAGTAGAAGTCGAGCTGACTGCTGCCTGTCAGTCACCAGGGTCGCCATGGTGCACTTTATCTGCAATGGTTACCCCAAGTAGGTGGCAAGTCCGGCCTTTGTGCTTTCTAAGTTCAGGAGCTGAATACCAGCCTGGAGGTGATTATAAATCTGCTCCTTGTTCATCTGGCAGTAAGGATAAATCAGTTGCAAGCAATACCAGAGTGTGGCAACTAGGGGATTTTCACAGTGACTTCATTGCAGTGTTAATGTAAGCCTACTTGTGGCACTAATAAATAAACTTTAAACTTTAAAAGAACTAACTTCTCAAAGTAAATCAAAGAAAAAGGTTTAATAAAAAAACTTCATTACACCAACACTCAGGCCACACTCCGAGCCACACAAGCTCCCCACAATCCCCCATCTGCTTTCTGTTTATACCTCAGTTGGTCCCTCACAGCGTGCTACCATTGGTTACATTATAACAGATTCTCCTTTTCTTCAAATTAATTTTAAGTAACCATCCTCCAGTATTAACAACTTAACAGGGGTGGCTTGGTGGCACAGTGGTAAGCACTAGGGACTTGGGTTCAATTCCGGCCTTGGGTCACTATGCAGAGTCTGCACGTTCTCCCTGTGTCTGCGTGGATTTCCCCCCGGGTGCTCTGATTTCCTCCCACAGTCCAAAGATGTGCAGGTTAGGTGGATTAGCCAAGGTGAATGCATGGGGTTGTTGTCTGTAAGTGACACTAATGCATCATGAATCATCTCGTTAGACAATTTTGGTTCATTTAGGGGAAGGTAATAATGGCCTGAGCATGTAAAATGTAGATCTACATATCTTCCAAATACCACAGCCTTGTCATGCTTCAAATTGATAGTCATCTGGGCTTTTTTCATGACAGACCTGCTTAATAACAAAGGTATGTCACTGGAAACAACATCCATTCTTATGAACAAGCTGATTCCTGCAATTATACAGGGGAGTACCACCCTTTTGGAAGAAGTTAAAGTATTATCATCTACAAATCAAAAACAGGTGGACCTGTCAAATTCTTTAACTTTCTTTCGGCCATTCTGATCCACGGACCCTAAATAGCAATTTAGACAATTGTTGCCACATACAGTTGATGTACATCCGCTATCCAACACTGCACAGATGAAAGAGTCAATCATCAGCACAATCATTATTGGGTTCAATTTTTCTGTGACCAAAACAATGCCTTCATGGTCCTCAGCTTCATGACTGTCAGTTTCTACATATTCTGTTTCGTGTGTAGCTTCAAAGACACTCCCCAAAAAAATTCTAAGTGCTGAATTGGCGGGAAAGATTGTGTAATTCATGATCGTTTTTTCAGTGGGAGTTCAGACTCGAATCTCCAACACTGTGCACTGCAGAGGCCACAGTCGAGAATATCATTGAAAGCTTGGGGGGGCAGGGCCTATTCACGCCAGAGTCTGACATTTTCGGGTCTCTGTGCATTCTCAGTGGCCCCGAACTGTCAGATTGCAGTTTGCTGGATTGCTGGCCAGCCCGGACCCTCACACTGCTACTCCGACACTCCCATCCACGGCCTGATCATGACCCCCTTCCCCCATGACCATTCCCAGGCCACCCTGACCCCCCTCCTGACTTGGAGCACCGCAATCTCTAGCCGCCCCCCGCAATAACGATCCCCACACCCCCACAGAAGGCAGACCCCCTCCCCGGCAGGCCACCAGCCCCTCCAGCCCATCCTGATTGCTGGCTTCCATCCAGCTCAGACCGGTCCTATCTGCAGAGCGGCAGCAGGACCCCCCACCCCCACCAATCACCCCTTAGGCCCCGCACTCTTGGCACTGCCCGATGCCCAGGGGGGACAGGCTGGCACTGCCAGGGAGTCCATGCCCAGGGGGCACCACCCCTTGGGGGGGGTCCCAATTGCCCCCCCTTCACTCCAGCAGGATCTCCTGCTAGTTCCCCGAACATGGGGAGCTACTGTAAACCCGACCGGAGTGAAATAATCCTGGCGGGATGGGAGATACTTCCGGGCCCGGAGAATTCAGTTCTGGGCCTGATAATGATATTTAAAATAGATATAAATCACTTATCTTGTCTTCCCACTGGTTTCCAGCTTGGTCCCGACTGCGCCAGCTCTCCGGCTGTGGGAGACGCGCATGCGTCAGGAATGGATGCGTGAATCCTGCAAAATGGCTGACACGTGCCTCTCCCAAACCAACATGCCAAAAAACGTGCGCGTCGGGATGGGAGAACCGGGGTCACAATTTCTTCTTTTTGGACAATTCACTCTGTAGTGATGTAGTGATATGGAAAAACAGCGATTTACCATCCCTTTACCATTTCTACGATTTAAACGTCTTTTAACACCCTCCCAAATCTCCATTAGCAACCCAGTTACATCAGGTTTCAGTGTCAGATCTATTATTCGTATACGACAGTCTGTTTAGGGGCCTTCATGTACCATTTAGTCGAGCACGCAGCTGAGCTGCCAGCGAATCCTCTGCTCTGGGCGCTATGGTTTTCCGATCTGAATTGAAAAAAGTGGCAGGAAATGATTGCTTCCCGAAAAACCTTTTTAATGATGTTATCATTTGATCAAAGAGGGGCTTAAATCGAACTCCGGTCATCACCAGAAGACTATTCATCTGAGACAGACATGCACAGTCCAACAACTTAAAGGCCAATACCACATCTGGAATCTCCAAATTAAATTTCATTAGCCTTTATGAAAGGCTACTGAAAAACTTTAAATTTAAAATTTACATCTTGTAAAATTACACTTAGCACATCAGATGTACAAGTTTCAAGTATCATTTCAAACATTATACAAGTTCAAAAGTATCCCAATGCAGTCTATTTTTTTATACAGTTTATTTACAAGCACTCACCACAGTGGATGACTTACTCCACTGTTTCCATTTATTACTAAGACATAAATATCCATGTAATACTTACTTTCATGTGCCCATTTAGGACACATATAGCCCTTATCGAATTCCATGATATATTCCTTCATGGACTGGTTTTCTTGTCTTCTAATCCTGTCAAAAATCACTCACTCTTCATAATTCTTTTTGATAAAACTTATCTAGATATTTCAGCAGTAGATGTAACCGTTCTTTATTTAGAGCATCTACAATCCAGTCAGAAAACATTTTGTTTCTTATCTTGCATCCAGTGAAGTGATAAAGCAAAAGCCATACCTTGCTTTTTCTTGGTATTGTAGTAACACGGGTCCACATTTCCACTTCTGCCTTCAATTGCCAGTATGGTTTTGCGTCCAAAAAGACAGGGGTTCAATCAAACGATGTAAGTTTGCTTTTACCTTCTGCCATGGTCATGTCCTGAGTCTGTAGCACCTCTTCAGGCCTTACAAAACGAACACCAAGCCACGATGTGTTTTCCTCTGCTACCAATTTTCATCCAGCAGTGAGGATACTTCAGTTGCAAGCAATAAAAGAATTAACTTCTCCAAGTAAATCAAAGAAAAAGGTTTAATAAAGAACTTAATTGCACCAACATTCAGGCCACACCCTGGCCCACACAAACTCCCCACAATCTCCATCTGCTTTCTATTTATACTGGGTCAGCTGGTCACATTATAGCAGATTCCAATGTTGGAATACATTACGACACTCCCCAATAATGGAGACCGCAGCCCCCATCTCCAATTCCATTTACAATGGATTGCCATTTACTAACAATTCCACTATTATGGGGGCAACTTTTGTCGTGGAGATACAATTTAATTGCCCCTGTTCCTGGCTGTGAGCTTACTTGCAAGGTCCCATCTGGGACGAGCCTTGGCCTTTTTTCGAAATAGCACGTGTTTTGACTGTCACTATAGCTTTGACTCGGTTGTGGTCTTCTGCAGCACTGCAATAGTCCACTGGCTGGCATCTGCAACCTTCAAGACTATGCTCCCTAGGAGTCTGAAGGCTGTGCCTGACCTTTCTTGACTGTCTGGTGATGCATCTTGGGCTCCGCCATTTTAAGGGATTCTGTGATAGTTTACCGATCCCATTGTTCTCAGTTGAAGGATGCCCCTCCCCACAACCAGAGGACACTGCTGTCTGACATCCCCAGTAGTTCCTGAGCTCCTTTCTCTGCATTCTCTAATGATACAGCTAAATCCGTGGCCTTCTTTAGATCCAAATTGGGTTCTGCTAATTTCTTTAAAGATTTTCACGTTGTTAATTGCACAGACCAATCTATCTCACAACTTGTCATTCAGAGGTGGCTTGAATTCACAGTGCTCTGCCAATTTTCGTAGCCTGGTCAGAAATTTAGTGATAGATTCCCCAAGAGTTCACCCTGTCATGTTAAAGCAGTATCACTGGAGTATTATGGAGGGTTTTGGGTCATAAAAGCCTTTAACCAAATCTACCAATTCATTAAAAGTTTTGAAGTCAGGAGTATCAGTGTTTTATTATATTGAAAGTCGGGACCCTGCATGCCGTCAACAGGCCCACTATCTCGTTTCCCCCCACCCTCCCAATATTGTTGACCCGAAAAAAGTAACACATGCGTTCTGTGTATTGGGCCCAGTCTTCTGTGCTTGCATCATAGTTTTCAAGTTTACCACAAAGAGGCATTTTTCTTCTTGGAGGGTTACTTGTCTCAACAGTAGAGATCATCCAGAGGGCAGAAAGAAATCACTTTACTCCTCATCGCCAATGTAATAATCTTACTGAGACCAGCCTTCCATCATCATCACACTTTATTTATAATGTACTCAAAGTGCTGCTCAGTGGCCACAGTGTACAGAGCAGCCCCAACATCTATTGACTGCTGGCCTGAGTGGAACCAGCCGGTTTTAAAGCCCTGGCTGCTCCTTCCCTATTGGGCGAGCCGCCACTCGCCTCATAGAGGAGCTCATATTCTGCGAGGCCCAGGGGGAGATCAATTGACAATCCCCAATGTCCATTATAACACTTGGAGATGGCGCTGACTTTGTTATAAGATTGATCTTTAATCAGAGGTCCCACTGGGTGCAGTCTGAAAGCTGTCTCCAGCACTCAGAAAATATGTCACAAGACATCACAGCAAAGATTGCACCATGATTTCTTTTTCATTTCTCCAGGTAAAGCTGGCCCATAACAACCAGGAGTGCTCGTTGACTGGAATGTGGGTCCCCTACATCAACACAATGAACGGTAGGATGCTAGGAAGTACCGAGGACCAAAAGGTTCTTGGAGTGCATGTCCAAAGACATCCTGAAGGACAGGACAGATAGGCAAGGTGGTTAAGAAAGCATGTGGGATACTTGCCTTCATTAGGGAGAGTATGATGAAGGTTTTACAATGCTCGTTAGGCCACGGCTAAAGTATTGTCTGCAGTTCTGGTCTTCACTCTAGAGGAAGAATGTGATTGAACTAGAAAGGGTGCAGAGGAGATTCGCTAAGATGTTGCTTGGGCTGGAGCGTTTCAGCTCTGAGGACAGGCTGGTGAGGCTGGGGTTGTTCTCCTTTGAGCAGAGAAGTCTGAGAGTGGAACTAATTGAGGTGTACAAAATTATATGGGACATTGGTTAGATAGGAAAACACTTTTCCCCATAGTAGAGGTGTCAATAACAAGGCCATAGATTTAAGGCAAGGAGGAGGAGACTTCGAGGGGAATTTGAGGAGAAACATTTTCACCAAGAGGGTGGTGGGAATCTCAAAATCACTGCCTGAAAGGATGGTAGAGGCGGGAACCTTCACAACATTTCAGAAACATTTAGATGAGCACTTGAAATTCCATAGCATACAAGTCTACGATCAAGTGCTGGAAGGTGGGATTAGAAATAGATATGTGTTTGATGGCGGGTGCAGACATGATGGGCCGAAGGGACCCTCTCTGTGCTGCAAAAATCTATGACTTTATCAGTTCACAACAAAGTTGTTTGGCATCCAGCCCCATGGTAACCACTGTTAGATCAGATGTGGGGATGAGTGAAGGTGATATCACAGTTGAGTGTTTAAACCATCAGGAGGAGAGTTAATTTATTTGACAAAAGATAATTTTGATTTTCTTCCTCTGACAGATACGCAGGTGTCTATGGACACATCAGATGGTGATGGAGGAGAGTTGGCAGCAGCGTCCGAGATTCCTGAAAGGGCTGATGAAGAAGGGACGGAGGTAAATACCTCACAGCAATGTGGCATGGCAGCTGCAGTGGGGGAGGGAGAGGAGTGTCAGAAGGGTAATATGTCTGATTTGGAGGGTAGTGTTGATGAGTTAAGGTTAAATATTGTGGTTGTGAAGGAGGAGGCCTGTGATGCTCTGGCTGCTGTGGTGGAGGGAAGGCGCTCAGAACTTTCCAAAGGTGAGGAACCTGCAGCTTTGGGCGCAGACATTCCGCTGTCTCCACAAGCACACGGACAGCATCAGACCCAAACTGCTGGTGAAGAAAATGAAGATGATCTAAAATTACTTAAGCGCCTACATCAGGAACAGGTTCAAAGTACGGAGAGTTATCAGGCCACTTCTAACTTGCTTCAGCAAACTTTGACTGAATTTAAGACAGATGTCAGCAAGAATCTTCAAAGAAACAATGAGATTCTTCAGCAGCAGAATGAGTTTCTGAGACAGCAGAATGAGATACAAAACCAGCATCTGCAAAGAAACAATGAGGTCCTTCATCAGCAGAATGAGATTCTTTGTCAACTTCTGCAAAGAAGCAATGAAACTTTAAATGAAATGAGGCAGATTTTGTCTCAGATTGTAGCATCTGCACCGTCTGGCCAGCAGCAGCCCAGTGCAGAGACATCTGGACATGCCTCTGACACAGGAGAGGTCACATCACGGTGATGGAGGAAAAACAGCAGGGATTAGACACTATCTCCATGACTTCATCATCCCCGTCTCCTTTTTTTATAATGAGGAATATCCTTTGGTCTCTTCATTTGCCACAACAGAGAGCCTCTCCTTGTGAGAACAATGGCAGAAAAGTCCTAAATCTGGAAGTTTGTGTGAGATCCCCTCTCATTCTTCTAAACTCCAATGAATAAAATCTTAACCGACTTAGTCTCTCCTCATATGACAGACCTGCCATCCCAGAAATCAGCCTGGTAAACATTTGCTGCACTCCCTCTACAGCAAGGCCATCCTTCCTCAGATAAGGACACCAAAACTGCACACAATACTCAAGGTGTGGCCTCACCAATGCTCTGTACAATTGCAGCAAAACATCCCTGATCCTATACTCAAATCCTCTTGCTCTGAAGGCCAATATACCATTTGCCTTCTTTACTGCTTGCTGTACCTGCATGCTTACTTTCAGCGACTGATGCGACTGATTCACTAAGGTCTCACTGAGTATCCACCTCTCTCAATTTACATCCATTCAAATAATATTCTGTCTTCCTATTCTTGCTACCAAAATGGATAACCTCACATTTATCCACATTATCCTGCATCTGCCATGCATGTATGTGCCCACTCACTCAGCCTGTCCAAATCACACTGAAGCTTCTCTGCATCGTCCTCACAGCTCACCCTCCCACCCAATTTCATATCATCTGCAAATTTGGAGATAATATATTTAGTTCCCTCTTCCAAATCATTTTCAATGTGAAGATTTGGGGCCCTGGCACAGATCCCTGTGGTACCTCACCAGTCACTGCCTGCAATCGGGGGAAAAAAAACGCATGCCAATTCTTTGCTTCCTATCTGCTAAACAGCTTTTCTTATGGTTTAAGTCAGAAACTCCAAAGTATTTTATGGAGCCCGCCTGGATCATAAGTTTTGCCTCTTGAATTTGACTAGGATAAGCATATGTTACACTTCAGGTATGAGTCAAATGACCCACGAGGGAACTTTTATCAAACAAAGTTTATTTAAGAATATAGTTAATGTGTATAGTAAGGAAATTAGCAAGAACTCTTATCAATTACAAACAAGAAACAAAACAATCACTATGATGTGTAACCCTTAACAAATATATCTAATGTGTTCCAATCAAACTAATCCAGTGGACAAAAGACCCTTTTCTCAGGTTTAACATAGCAAATACTCACATGATACTGGACTTGAGATCTTTTGGTGAAGTCTGCAGTTCTCTGGATAGACTCAGATCAGTTTGAAGTCAGAACAGCTTCCCAAAACACCAGGTACACTAGGCAGGCCACCAACACTGATTTCCCACTTCAGAAAGGCAAAACCTTGCTTTCAGCTAACCAGCAGAATTTCCAAAACCATGGAGAGAGAGAGTTCTTTTCAGCTTGATGCCCCTTCCAAAACTAAAACTCAAACTGCAGCTCCAAACTGAAAATGAAAAAAACTCCTATCACCTGACCCGCCAACCAGTTTTTTCCCGAACAATGCAGAGTCATAAACATCCCACTAAAAATAAACAAACCCCCATTTAAGCAACAATAAAAGGACATCTTCAGTCAAACTGACACCATAATGACACCAGCTAAGGCTGTGAGCTGCGAAACACTGACTGTGAGAGCTGCAGAGATCATGATTTTAAAAAACACTTCTTAAAAGTACACTAACATCACACCCTCTATCCATCTCAAGACACTATCCACAATCCCATGCACTCTAACTTTACAGAGTAGACTTCTGAAAGTTTAAATATACAACATCCAATGGTTCTCCTTGGTCAACTCTACTAGTTACATCCTCAAAGAATTCCAATGGATTCATCAGCATGCTTTCCCTTTCGTAAATCCATGCTGACTTTGTCTGATTATACCATTGCTTTCTAAATGTTGAGCTATGAAATCCTTGATAATGGACTCTAGCAACTTCCCCAGTACTGACATTAGGATCACTGGTCTATAGTTCCCTGCTTTCTCTCTACCTTCCTTTTTGAAGAACAGGCTTACATTAGCTACACTCAAATCTGTAGGAACTAATCCAGAGTCCAACGAATTTTGGAAAAATGACCACCAATGTATCCACTATTTCCAGGGTCACTTCCTTAAGTACTCTGGAATGAAGACTATCAGACCCTGAAGATTGATCCACTTTCAATCCCATCAATATCCCCAAAAGTAAGATGTCCTTTGAGATATTTAGAAATTAGGCATGAAAGTATGTTGAATATGCATAAACTCATTGGAACTCAGAGCTTATTGAAAATTGTCAAGAAAGTCAAGAGGAACTGTCAAAGGGAGCTATCCAACTAAAAAGTCATTTAAAACTCCTGCATTTATCTCTTTGAAAAAACTGGGGTGTGAGAAAATTATTGCCTTTTACTCTCTGTTGACACAAGCCTCAGGGATTGACAGGATTAAGGTGAATGAGAGCTTTCACAACCATCTATTGTCACAGTAGGGTGCCTGCCATTTCAGTTTGATTGACAGCTCCAACAGGTCATGAACAATCAGTGAGATAATTAATTTGAACTATTTTTTTGGGGGATAATTCAATTTAATAAAATGTTTGTTGTTAGAAGGAAAAATGTGATTCAAAGAATTTAAATGTAGCAATTTTTAAAAATGAATTAATGTTTTAAAAAAATAAAGTTTGCAACTGACACTTGGAACTTCATTTTATTTAACCTCAGCATGCCCGCCCATTGTGGATAATGGGAAAGTTGGTATGGGTGTAAGGGCAATGGGTGGTGGGCATGAGGTGGTTTTAGTTGACACTAAGTTGCCATAGGCTATAAAGTGGCATGTGGAGTGGGTGGGGGTAGAGGTTGGCATAGAGTATGAGGAGGCATGGGTGCGCTTGCATGTGTAAATCAGCATGGAAAATATGAGGGACCATGGTGTGGGACATGTTTGACATGGATGGGATATGGGTAGTGTGACGGGTGACAGCTGTTTTATGTTTCTCTTTCTCAAACTTCAATATTTTGTTGGTTCTCCGAGATAGGCCTTCACACTCTGCCAGCCTCCGCACTCTTGTCACCCAGCCTGACTCCCAGGATACTCCACCACTCTAGAATAAATACCCCAACCTCCAGACCCTTTCTCTCAGTTTGGGTTTGCTTCAATCAAACAGCTCAGCGCAAAGCACCGAGTAAACAGGTCTCTCAGCTGGATCTTCTCACACAGCATAAGGGGCATTTCCACACCTGATTCCCCTCAAGATAGTCAGACTGCCTGAACATTAGTGTGGATATTATGCAATGTAATTATTATAAATTCTGCTCCTTCTCTCACCATCTCCTCACTTGGGTTTCAGCCCCTACATGAAGCGAAGCAGCTGTGAAAGAGAAAGAAGAGAGAATGGACAGAGTGGGCCCAATTTTACCATCAAATTGCGCCCATTTTCAGGCACGAAAACTTGGTAGTTGGGCATGAGATGAGTAGCGTGATTCGTGCCCACCTTCGCACCGGTTCCCCCTTTACCAAAGCCCGAAAATGGACGCGATCGGGACTGCGCATGAAACGGGCACGACAGCCATTTAAATGTATTTGCATGCATTTAAATTGACTGAATGGGTTAACTTTACCAGCACTTCCCCCTTTACCACTGCGTTCGCCAATCCAGAATCGGCGTGAAACAGACATGCTCCATAAAAGTCCGATTTGGGTGCTCCATCAGGGTTAGTGAGGAGGTAAGTGCGTAGTGTCCGACGGCTCTCTGCTGCTCACGGGTGTCCTTTTGTGATGGCCATTTTCTTTCTTGGGTTGGTGACGGCTCTGCGAGTGTGTGGGGGGTGGGGGCTGCTCAGCAGGGTCTCCGATATCTGACTTGGAGCCTGGACCCGGGTATCAGCACTGGCCTTGGGTCTTATGGTGCTGCTGGGTCCGAGTGCGCTCAGCACTCTTCCAGCGTAAGGATGTGCACAAAGCCCTTGCAAATTGCACTTTTCAAGGAGTTCTGATTTTGGGGAGCATGTGGCTGGGGAAATTTTGATTTGATTTATTATTGTCACATGTATTAACATGCAGTGAAAAGTATTGTTTCTTGTGTGCTATACAGACAAAACATTCATAGAGAAGGAAACAAGGGAGTGCAGAATGTAGTGTTACAGTCATAGCTAGGATGTAGAGAAAGATCAACTTAATGCAAGGTAAGTCCATTCCAAAGTCTGACAGCAGCAGGAAAGAAACTGTTCTTGAGTTTGTTGGTACGTGACCTCAGACTTTTGTATCTTTTTCCTGAAGGAAGAAAGTGGAAGAGAGAATGTCCAGGTGCATGGGGTCCTTAATTATGCTGGCTGCTTTGTCGAGGCAGCGGGAAGTGTAGACAGAGTCAATGGATGGGAGACTGGTTTGCGTGATGGATTGGGCTACATTCACGACCTTTTGTAGTTTCTTGTGGTCTTCGGGGGAGCAGGAGCCATACCAAGCTGTGGTACAACCAGAAAGAATGCTTTCTATGGTGCATCTGTACAAGTTAGTGAGAATCGTAGCTGACATGCCAAATTTCCTTAGTCTTCTGAGAAAGTAGAGGCATTACATAACATAAGAACATAAGAAATAGGAGCAGGAGTAGGCCATCTAGCCCTCGAGCCTGCCCCACCATTCAACAAGATCATGGCTGATCTGAAGCAAATCAGTTCCACTTACCCGCCTGCTCCCCATGTCCCTTAATTCCCTTATCGATCAGAAATCTATCCACCTGTGATTTAAACATATTCAACGAGATCGCCTCCACCACTTCAATGGGCAGAGAATTCCAGAGATTCACTACCCTCTAAGAGAAAAAGTTCCCCCTCAACTCTGTTCTGAATCAGCCCCCCCTTATTTTGAGGCTGTGCCCTCTAGTTCTGGTTTCCCTTCTAAGTGGAAAGAATCTCTCTACCTCTACCCTATCCAGCCCCTTCATTATCTTATATGGCTCTATAAGATCACCCCTCAGCCTTCTAAACTCCAACGAGTACAGACCCAATCTGTTCAATCTCTCCTCATAAGCTACACCCCTCATCTCCGGTATCAACCTGGTGAACCTTCTCTGCACTCCCTCCAAGGCCAATATATCCTTTCGCAAATAAGGGGACCAAAACTGCACACACTACTCCAGTTATGGCCTCACCAGTGCCTTGTATAGTTGCAGCAAGACCTCCCTGCTTTTATATTCTATCCCTCTCGCGATAAAGGCCAACATCCCATTTGCCTTCTTGATCACCTGCTGCACCTACAGACTGAGTTTTTGCGATTCATGGGACATTGGCACCAATATTGGGGCAGATGGGACCTGTTCGGATGGGATGGTCTCCATCTGAATCGTGCTGGGACCAGAGTCCTGGCAAATCGTATAACTAGGGTCATTGATAGGGCTTTAAACTATTAAATGGGGGGGGAGGGTGCAGGGGTATGAGGAATTACAAAATCGATGGTAAAGGAGAGAGTACAAGTGCAGGTTAATGTTGAGGACATTCAACTAGTTAAAGGAGTAGAGGGCTCGGGAGATGTTAGCAGCGTTTCAACAAACCAGGTCCAGATCAAGGCTGGCATAAAGACACTTTGCCTGAATGCACGAAGAGGCATTGGTGAGCTTTCTTAACTATAGTGTCGCCATGGGGGGACCAGGACAGGTTGTTGGTGAACTGGACACCTAAAAACTTGAATATCTCGACCCTTTCTACTTCGTCCCCATTGCTGTAGACAGGGGCATGTTCTCCTTTGCACTTCCTGAAGTCGATGACAATCTCCTTCGTTTTGTTGACATTGAGGGAGAGATTATTGTTGCCACACTAATTGGGGTTATGGACAGTGACTGTTGATGGGTTAGGGGCAAGCAGCATTCCTTAACCTCTACATGTGTTCCTCTCCACCTCCAACACCTACCGCCCCCCCGCCCCCCCTGCGCCCCCTACGCCCCTGCCCACCTTCAGAGTGAACAGATGGCTTTTGCGACGCAACCTATCAATCTTGCTGTTCTTTTGGTTGCTGCTGGAGCTGAGGAGGAGGAGCTGGAGGAAGAATTGCGGGCACAGGAAGCCCAGGCATTACCACTTGCAGGAGTAGAGGGAGACAACCACCAGAGGAAGGACGTGGCCGCCATTCACCTGGCGGGGGGGGGGGGGGGGGGGGGCGGAAGGAGAGGGGGCACAGGAGAAGGAGGAAGCAGAAACCCTGGCAGTTTGGTGCATGAGTGTCATCTGAACAGGTGTTGGACACCGTGTGCCACCGACATCTCCACTTCCGAAAGAAGACAGTGCAACACCTGTGCAACTTCTTGCAGGGCCTGGCACCTCGGGGCAGGGGAGGGCACCCACTCTCGGTGGCTGTCAAATTGACAGCCGCTCTGAACTTTTATGTGACTGGCTCATTCAGACCCCGAGCAGAGGCGTATGTGGCATTTCCCAGTCAGCTGTGCACACCTGTGTCAAGCAAGTCACAGAAGCCTTGTATGCCCGGGCAGGGCAGTACATCAAATTTAACCTGGACCAGGCCGATCAGGAAGCCCGGGCTGCAGGCTTCACAGCCATTGCAGGGATGCCTAATGTACAGGAGGTCATCGACTGCACTCATGTCGCCCTCAAGTCCCCCCTACAGAATTCATGTAGATTCATCAACAGAAAGGAGTTCCACTCCCTGCATGTTCAACTAGTGTGTGACCATAATATGAACATTATGCACATCTGCGCAAGACACCCAGGCAGCGTTCATGTCAGATTCATTATCAGGAGCTCTGATATCCCAGAGGCATTTGAGAAGGAGCCCAGGCTGTGGGGGTGGCTCATGGGTGATATGGGTTACCTGCTTCGGACAGGGCTGATGACGCCTGTGCGGAAGCCTGTTACTGAGGCGGAGACCCACTATAATGAGGCCGATGTAGCCACCCGCATGATAGTGGAAAGGTGCATTGGGCTCCTCAAAATGCGATTCCGGTGCCTGGACTGCTCTGGCAGGGCTCTCCAATACAGCCCTGTGATCTCTTCCTGCATTGTGGTGGTGTACTGTGCCTTGCACATTCTGGCTCTGCAGAGAGGTGACCTATTGGAGGAGGAGGAGGAGGATGTGGAGGCTGACCAGCCGGACGTTATTGGGGAGGATGACCAGCAGGAGGAGGAGGAGAGGAGGAAGAAGAAGAATCATAGAATCATAGAAACCCTACAGTGCAGAAGGAGGCCATTCGGCCCATCGAGTCTACACCGACCACAATCCCACCCAGGCCCTACCCCCACATATTTTACCCACTAATCCCTCTAACCTACGCATCTCAGGACTCTAAGGGGCAATTTTTAACCTGACCAATCAACCTAACCCGCACATCTTTGGACTGTGGGTGGAAACCGGAGCACCCGGAGGAAACCCACGCAGACACGAGGAGAATGTGCAAACTCCACACAGACAGTGACCCGAGCCGGGAATCGAACCCAGGACCCTGGAGCTGTGAAGCAGCAGTGCTAACCACTGTGCTACCTTGGATCACACCCAGGCGCTGGAGGGCTGGCAGCTCAAATGAGGCATGCGAGGGCAGCTAGGGAGGCCCTGATAACCAGGCGGTTCAGTTGCTAGGGGCTTGTGTCTGTGGATTCAATCCCCCGCCCCCCCAAAATTCCTTCTATCGCCAGCAACATTGTCAAACCAGAGTGGTGGGCCTCGGTATGCTGTGTTAGCGAGTTTTTTGGCAGACAGAAGGGTGATGATGACTTGCTAAGCACCATTATGATTATGCCCTGATGCAAAGTAGTCTGACTCCTATCTGAGGTCCGCATACATGCTGGCACCCGGGCCCACGCCTGTGTAGTGGGTAAGAGATTGAAACCCCCATACAGGGCCTTGGGCCAGGTGGGGTGGGGGACGGGTGGGAATCGCTTGTGGGTTCTAGGGAACCAATGGCTTCCTCTTCTCAGTGACACAGCATTGAGGGGCCTCCCCAACTGACATCAACATGAAGCATCCCTCCGTGATCATCAATGGAAGAGAATTCCTATTCGAGACAAATCTGAGACAAATTAGTCACAGGTGGATGGTGAAAAAACATTTCATAATTGCAATAAAGGTGTTTAAATAATACGTTCTAACATAAAAACTTGTGAACAGAAAACATTCAGAGGCTTAAATATCTTTCTAATTAGTACAGCCCTTCACCCATGACATCTCAGTGCAACTACAACTTCCTAACTTCCTAGTTTTGAATAAACTGAAGGTCGATAAGTCCCCTGGGCCTGATGAAATGTATCCTAGGATTCTTTGGGAGGCAAGGATGAGATTGCAGAGCCTTTGGCTTTGATCTTTGGGTCCTCGCTGTCCACGGGGATGGTGCCAGAGGACTGGAGAATGGCGAATGTTGTTCCTCTATTTAAGAAAGGGAATAGAAATGACCCTGGTAATTATAGACCGGTTAGTCTTACTTCGGTGGTTGGTAAATTGATGGAAAAGGTCCTTTGAGATGGGATTTACGACCATTTAGAAAGATGCGGATTAATCCGGGATAGTCAGCACGGATTCGTGAAGGGCAAGTCGTGCCTCACAAATTTGATAGAATTTTTTGAGGAGGTAACTAAGTGTGTTGATGAAGGTAGGGCAGTTGATCTCATATACATGGATTTTAGTAAGGCGTTTGATAAGGTCCCCGATGGTCGGCTTATGATGAAAGTGAGGAGGTGTGGGATAGAGGGAAAGTTGGCCGATTGGATAGGTAACTGGCTGTCTGATCGAAGACAGAGGGTGGTGGTGGATGGAAAATTTTCGGATTGGAGGCAGGTTGCTAGCGGAGTGCCGCAGGGATCAGTGCTTGGTCCTCTGCTCTTTGTGATTTTTATTAATGACTTAGAGGAGGGGGCTGAAGGGTGGATCAGTAAATTTGCTGATGACACCAAGATTGGTGGAGTAGTGGATGAGGTGGAGGGCTGTTGTAGGCTGCAAAGAGACATAGATAGGATGCAAAGCTGGGCTGAAAAATGGCAAATGGAGTTTAACCCTGATAAATGTGAGGTGATTCATTTTGGTAGGACTAATTTAAATGTGGATTACAGGGTCAAAGGTAGGGTTCTGAAGACTGTGGAGGAACAGAGAGATCTTGGGGTCCATATCCACAGATCTCTAAAGGTTGCCACTCAAGTGGATAGAGCTGTGAAGAAGGCCTATAGTGTGTTAGCTTTTATTAACAGAGAGTTGGAGTTTAAGAGCCGTGGGGTTATGCTGCAACTGTACAGGACCTTGGTGAGACCACATTTGGAATATTGTGTGCAGTTCTGGTCACCTCACTATAAGAAGGATGTGGAAGCGCTGGAAAGAGTGCAGAGGAGATTTACCAGGATACTGCCTGGTTTGGAGGGTAGGTCTTATGAGGAAAGGTTGAGGGAGCTAGGGCTGTTCTCTCTGGAGCGGAGGAGGCTGAGGGGAGACTTAATAGAGGTTTATAAAATGATGAAGGAGATAGATAGAGTGAACGTTCAAAGACTATTTCCTCGGGTGGATGGAGCTATTACAAGGGGGCATAACTACAGGGTTCGTGATGGGAGATATAGGAAGGATATCAGAGGTAGGTTCTTTACGCAGAGAGTGGTTGGGGTGTGGAATGGACTGCCTGCAGTGATAGTGGAGTCAGACACTTTAGGAACATTTAAGCGGTTATTGGATAGGCACATGGAGCACACCAGGATGATAGGGAGTGCGATAGCTTGATCTTGGTTTCAGATAAAGCTCGGCACAACATCGTGGGCCGAAGGGCCTGTTCTGTGCTGTACTGTTCTATGTTCTATGTTCTAACCTTATGTGGCCTACCACTCCGTCTCAGTGACTCCCCAGAATGTACATCGGAGGTGGAGGGGGCCAGCTGCGTACCTCGCTCAATTGCCTATGATGCATGTGGCAGGTGTCCTATGGAGGCCATGGATCTTCAGGGCTCTGGCTGGCTTCCAGGTCTCCGGGACGTTTCCATGACACCCTCTTCATCCCACTGCCCCTGAGATGTGTTGGTGTGAGGAAGGGGGTGACAGAAAGGATAGCCACAGCCACAGTCTCCTGGCTGGAAGGCCCCGGCATAGGCTCGAACCCTTCACCCTCCCTTGGGGTTCCGGTGGGCCCCTGGGTCACTCCATGGGACGGTGGTGCTTCTGCAGTGAGCTCCAGAAGCTCCGGCATCACTTGGCCCTGCCAGTCCGAGAGGACCACCTGCGTCCTACCCATGGTGGTTGAGCCCTGTGCAATGGCCACCTGAGTCGGGGGCCACCTGTCAATGGCCGCAGCAAGTGCCCTCTGAGACTGGGCCGTGTTCTGCCCCTCAGCCATGACCCTCTGCGACTGGGCCGTAGCCCGCTGTGTCTCAGCATTGTCCCGCTGGCTCTCGAGCCTCTCAGCCATGGGCCACAGAATCTCGAGAAGCTTGTTCAATCCCCAGCTGTGCACTGTGACTCAGTTGTGGCCCTCTGGGACTCTGCTGTGGCCTGCTGTGACTCGGACATCGCTTGGAGCCTGCCATGGTGAGGATTCCCTGCCCCAGGCTTTCCACTGCGGACGCCATCCTTGCAGTGTTGGCCTGGGAATCACGCAAGAGAGACAATAGCTGGTCCACCTGAAAGCTTTGAGATTCCTCACAACAGTTTCACAGTTGGTCCAGTGTGGCCGTCAGCCCCAACTGCATTCCCTGGCTCTATTGCTGCATCTCCTACAGCTGAGGGAGAAGTGATCTCAGAGGCCCAGCAGGTAGCCTGAGACCAGCTGAATCCTTGCCTCTGGCAGGCCCCTGCAAACCAGAGGCCTTGGATGTTCCCCCCTCCACCCAATGTACATTATCAGATGTGTCATGGTCACCAGAGAATGACCCAGAAGCATCACCACTAACTGGACCCACCGACGTCAATATCTGGGATGGTGAGTTGTGAGATGGAAGCTGACACCAAAACGGTGCCACCCTCAGAAGTCCCTTCACCCATATCCTCCGAGGACTCACCTGAGCTGTCCTGAACAGGATAGGTGGGAGCTGCAGAAGGCCCCAGGGCATCCGGTTCTGTCCCTGCAACACAGGACCCCAAGGTTAAGTGCAAGGGAGGGAGAGGAATCCGGGATGCAAAACACGTGATTCAGATTTCTCCATTGAACATAGAACAAAGCACAAAGAAAATTACATCACAGGCCCTCCAAGCCTGTAGCGACTAGGCTGCCCATCTGATGTGCAACCTCCTACCCTTCCGGGGACCGTATGGCTCTGTCCCCATTCCATTCACGTAGCTGTAAAGATGCCCCTTAAAGGTCACTATTGTATCTGCCTCCACGACCTCCCCCGGCAGCGGGTTTCATGCACCCACTCCCCTCTCTGTGCAAATAAACATGCCTTGAACATCTCCTTTCAAACTTACCCCTCGCACCCAAACCTCATGCCCCCGAGGAGTTGCCTCAAAGTGAGTGGAAGAATGACAGGTGCTCACGTCTTTACGGCAGCCCAACCATGCTGTTGCTGACAGCCCACATCTCCCCTTCCCTTGAGAGCTCCAGTGTCTGCTCCTCAAAGGGGGTGAGGACCCAGAGGTCTGGCTCACCACCCCTGTCTTCGCCCTCTCACGGGTGTTATGGTCGGACTTCTGTGGAGACAGAAGGAGCCATGAAAGAAATTATGGCGTGACTACTGCAGAGTATGGTAGTGCCCCTTAGAGGGCAAGTGCAGTGGGGCTCTTGGGGGGCATAGGAAGGAGTTGCTTGGGGGTCAGGAGCTGAAAGCATGCAGGGCGCTGGGGATGGGAGGTTCTGGGGGAGTTTGGGAGAAGATGCAAGATGGGGTTAAGAACTCACCCTTGCTGCCCGGATGAAGTCATTGACCTTTTTCCGGCACTGCTTCCCGGTTCGGGGAGGGGGGGGCCAGTGCCCTGGCACTGACTGAGGTGGCGACTGCCTTCCAGACCGCATTGCCATCAGAACCCCTGGGTCTGCGTCCTCCTGGGGGGAAGAGGGTGTCTGCTTCGCCTCTGCTGCATTTAGTAGCCTTCCCAGATCGCCCTCAGAAAAACGGAGGCTGGTCGTGCGCACGATGCCCTGTACTGCCTGCCTGTCCGTTCTTGAGTTTTTAATGGAGCTGCCCCTCGTTAGAGCAGATCAGCTGCAGGCAATTTGACAGAGCATTCCAGCAAGTTCCATGCAGTTTGCTTGTTAACATTGAGTGGAACGCGAGTGAGCACTTGCAGATGTGCTAATTGGGTGGGGGGAGGGGGGAGAGGGTGGGGGGGAAGGGGGAGCAGGGGTGGTGGATCAGTGCCTCAATATCTGGGGACAGGGGAGAGAGAGGGAGGTGTCACACAGCCATCGGAGTTCGGAGGAGATGGGGGACCTGTGCGGGAGGGTCTGGGGTGGGGGGTGAGGGGATCACTCTGCCTGATATCTGTCGGGTTGAGGGGGGAGGATGGGTTTCTCTGCCTGAGATCAGTGGCGGGAAGGGGGGTCCACTGCCACTCTGCCTGAGATCAGTGTGAGGAAGTGGGGTCCGCTGCCACTCTACCTGAGATCAGTGGAGGGGAAGGAGGGTCCGCTGCCACTCTGCCTGAGATCAGTAGGGGGGGATGGGGGGTCCGCTGCCACTCTGCCTGAGATCAGTAGGGGGGAATGGGGGGTCCGCTGCCACTCTACCTGAGATCAGTAGGGGGGAAGGGGGGTCCACTGCCACTCTGCCTGAGATCAGTAGGGGGAATGGGGGGTCCGCTGCCACTCTGCCTGAGATCAGTGGAGGGAAAGGGGGGTCAGCTGCCACTCTGCCTAGATTGGGGGCAGGGGGGGAAGCGGGGTCCGCTGCCACTCTGCCTGAGATTAGTGGAGGGGAAGGGGGATCCGCTGCCACTCTGCCTGAGATCGGGGTGGGGGGAAGCGGGGTCCGCTGCCACTCTGCCTGAGATCAGTAGGGGGGAATGGGGGGTCCGCTGCCACTCTGCCTGAGATCAGTAGGGGGGGATGGGGGGTCCGCTGCCACTCTGCCTGAGATCAGTGGGGGGAAAGGGGGGTCAGCTGCCACTCTGCCTAGATTGGGGGCGGGGGGAAGCGGGGTCCGCTGCCACTCTGCCTGAGATTAGTGGAGGGGAAGGGGGATCCGCTGCCACTCTGCCTGAGATCAGTAAGGGGGAATGGGGGGTCCGCTGCCAATCTGCCTGAGATTAGTAGGGGGGAAATGGGGGTCAGCTGCCACTCTGCCTGAGATCAGTAAGGGGGAATGGGGTGTCCGCTGCCAATCTGCCTGAGATTAGTAGGGGGGAATGGGCGTCCGCTGCCACTCTGCCTGAGATCAGTGGAGGGGAAGGGGGATCCGCTGCCAGTCTGCCTGAGATCAATAGGGGGGAATGGGGGGTCAGCTGCCACTCTGCCTGAGATCAGTGGGGGGAAGGGGGAGGGGCGCAATCAGTCTGGGCGGCAGGGGGGTGGGGGGATAAGGGGGTCAGTAATGTTGTGGGGGTTGGGGTAATGTCTGTGGGGGCCAGGGGGAAGCATTATCCAGCTTGGGAGGGATGTGGCACGGGAGCATTTTTCTATCATTTTTTTTCTACATGTGTGCAGTTGGAGGCGCCGATCAGAGCTGCAGGGTTTCTGGCGCGTTAAGCCCCACTCACAGGCTTGTGCAGCGTGATTCGGAATCGCTGACATTTTTGCAGGCAGAGTGTTTATGGGGACACCTGAGAACGGGTTTAAAAGTCGGACCTGAAACACTCCTAGTTTCAAGTTTGCCCACCACTTAGAATCAAAATGGTAAAATAGCGCCCAGTGGATGGGCTCTCTGATTGACATCTCTCTGTCAATCCAAATGTTTCTGGAGTAACATGAGTTTCCTAAAGCTTGGAAAAGTGACCGCTGAAATGGAGGCGACTTTGAGCAGCAGATCAGGAGGGGATTTAAACTTGTCATTGTCCCATCTGAATAAAACCTCACTTATTGCAGCTGCTGTCTCAGTTCCCCTGGTAAAAGTCTGACTGAGATTTCTAGAATTTCTAGGAATAGCATTCTTCATCCTCGGAGGCTTTCAGACTGGCAACATCAGTGTGGAATGTTTGACAGCAGATCAGAAGAAGACCCCTAGTATCCAAGGCAGTGATGATGTGCAGTGGTTGGATCAGCACAACTACAGGAGAGGGGATCACAGGAACAAGGGTGTGATTTACCTTACTTTCCTACCCAGCTCTGCTTCCCTGTTCTATTCTCCTCGTCCTCATTCCTGCCAAGATATGACTAATCACAATGTGTGGTAATTACCTTCTTAAGAGAATTACATGTTAAATGTGTGACCTTGATTGTACTATAAATAGAGACAGCTGGAACACTTTGAGGACGGTGTTTCCTGTAGGTTGGTAGCACTGAGGAAGTGTCTTACAATAAACCAGCTTGAACCTAAAGACCAGTGTGGAGTTATTCTTCCAACATAGCTGCTTACTGTGAGTAACACTTCCTATCTCTCCTTCCTCTTCAATCATCTCTCTCCTCCAATCTGTTGTCTCCCATCTTTGTCACTCTTTATTCTATCTTTCTCTTTCAGTGAAAGGGTTAATAATCACACAAGTTTAAAAATCACGTAAGCTGCTATGAGAAACAAAACAGAGGTCTTTATAAAAGTCTTCACAGACTTATCTGACAGAATTCATTAAATCAGATATCTGGACCTGGGAGAAGGAGTGATATACACAGACACAGCCAAACTGGGACATAATGCTAACTTGTAACAATGATGAATTAGGTCAGCTAACATGATTTAAGTCTTCACGCTGATTAGATATTATAATTAAGCGGGTGTGTAATGATTGTGATTCGTTTTAATATTTGTAGGATATATATGATGTAACCTTAATCAATAGCTATGAATGAATAAATAGAGATACCCCGATACCGTGACTGGTATATGCTAATTGGAGTCGAATATGAAACTATAACTGCTTGTGTATTCCTGAATTCTGGACTCTGGATACTTACCGGCTCTGACCTTGACTTTCCAATGTCCTTGCTATATTGCTTGAATTAAAACAGCCGTTTAAGAGAACTCTGTGACTTGACATGGTTATTTAAAGGGTACAAAGTTTTTGATCAATTAATAGGCTTAACATTAAAGCCCGCAACAAATTTGAGGCAAGATGGGATCACTCAGGCTGGCTGGGGATAGCACTTCAGTTTGGTGAAAAATCAAGCGTATCACAAATGGGCAACAGGGTGATGGTAAAGGTGGACCGGAATGCAGCAGATAAAAAGACAGGAATTCAGTGGAAACATTTATACTCAGTTAAAAATGTATGAGCACCCTAACAAACTTGATGAACACCTGACTGGTGGGATCAATATTCATGTTTTCACAGGTTCCTATTTACTCTGATGATTATTATGGAATTTTGTACATTAAGCTACCCTCTGGAGAAACAAGAGAGGAGGAAGGAAACCCAACATCTGGATATCGGATCAAGTGACACCCATTAGTCATTGGACACAAATAATCTTGCTGTCATGGGGATGAAATGAGACAGAGCGTGAGGTTTTTGTGCTCCTGGAAAGGCCAGGCATGCCAATCCGAATTGCTGATCCAGATCCAGATAGTCTGAAAAAGGGTGGGACCATAGGATGGAAACCAAGTATTGTAGCCTCCAAAGAGGGTGACGATTCGAGAGGGAAGTAAAAGGGGCAGCCTATTCATAACACCCTCCTGAGATGGGACTCAGAAACGAAAAAGACTCAAGAGGGCAATTTGGGTATTAAAGGGATATACGATTCAAATACTGAGTTTGTGGAGCTAGTTATGTAATGTCATGGAACCTGGCTTTGAGGGCCAGTATTGTCAAGAACTATGTAAACATGTAATAGATAAGACTTGATTGTAGCAATATTAGGTGTTACCATCTTAATACCTGTGGATATCAAAACGTACCGAATGTCCAAACATGTTAGAGCCACCCCAGATGGATGTTAGGGTTGGGAAAGCTAAACTTTTACTACACGATGTGACAATGGTATCTCTAGGTGTGACCTCCAATGTTCTGGGTTTATTAACAATTTTACATTCAATGTGCCATGATCATCCTAATGCCATTAAAGGGCACAAGTCCAACTGCAGAGAATCATTTATGATTATACTTACAGAATTGCTCCTGAATCACAGATACAAGATAAAAGTAGTATACTGGGTAATATCAGTTTGGGAATGCAAACTGAGTAGTTAATTCAGTACAACGGTCTGATCTGAGTGGCTATTTCTCCTGGGTTGCCACGCAAGTTGGAAAGGGACTACAGTATGGAGCCTTTGGAATCAAGTATGCCATAAACCTACAGGGTTAGGGACTCATAAAAACATTTAATCAACTAACTGAAGAAATAATTAAGACCACTGAGACCCAAGTCAAAGGATGGGTGTGTGATAATCTCACCAGAGATCTGACAGATGAGGTTAGGTCTGACATTGAAGATTTGCAATTTAAAGTAAAGTTTATTTATTAGTCACAAGTCAGGCTTACAATAACACTGCAATGAAGTTACTGTGAAATTCCCCTTGTCGCCGCACTCCGGTGCCTGTTTGGGTCAATGCACCTAACCAGCATGTCTTTCAGACTGTGGGTTGAAACCGGAATACCTGGAGGAAACCCGTGCAGACACGGGGAGAATGTGCAAATGCCACACACCAACCCAAGCCGGGAATCAAACCTGGGGTCAGAACCACTCCTCGACATTTAGGTGTCTTCCTGTACGAAATGAACATTCACCAAGGCAGACATGAATTAGCGGTCTCTCGACCAGAAGGAGGTCCAGTGAAGGGGGCTGGGGTCACTGAGCTGGGTCTAAAGGATACATGACCCACGAGGAGGGCCTGGTATATGTGAGACAGAATTCTGTTCAGAATCGGAGCACTATATAGTGTGTGCTTGTCAGACCCTCAAGCTTCAAGGGAACACCTGCAAGCTAATTGTTGATATCTTACCATTGAAGGAGACATTTAAAGCAGCGCAGGTGGGCCCCCCTCATAATTATCCCAGAGACAGCGATTATCTCTGAAGGTTTACTTTGTGAAACTAATCACAGTTTTTGGCTGCAAGTGTCTCATTGACGCGGGGGAGTTCTACCGACCCAGAAAAAAAAATTGGGAGACTTGTTTGATGCCTGCTGTGTTGACTCATTGTGTACTGATGAGACACTGGGGAAAATTGTCCAACAGGCCATGCGAGAAGCTACGGAAATCATCCATGAATATGTCAGGTGCTCCAAAGAACAGACCCATAAGGGGCATAAACATGTGAACCGAGCCACCCAGATTGCCACCAGATTGAAACAATCAGGAACACACCATTGGTGGGACATATTTGTTTCGAGAACGGCAGGAACTGCCTCACCAATTGGTGAGAAATAATCAAGGTGGGGATGACCGTAGAGGTAGGGGTAGTCTTCCCATGGTTCCCTGTATAAAAGAAAGGGAAAAGTTAGAAACTAAAATTTACAGCAGAATAGTTTAGGATACCTCTCGACATCTGGACAACTGGCCACCTGAATTCTAAGAGGTATTCTCAACATTGTATTGGCCTCTATGGGTGGTCACCCAATGGCCCAAAGGGGACTGAAAGAGTTAATAATCACAAGTTTACAAATCACATAAACTGCAATCAGAAAAAAAAACAGAGGTCTGTGCAGACTCGATGGGCCAAATGGCCTCCTTCTGCACTGTAGGGTTTCTATGATTTCTGTAAGATTGGCTACATTTCCTATAATGCTTTGTGGATGTTTAGACTTAACCCATTCGGTTACATTCTGTATTTATAAAAAAAGAGGGCGGCACAGTGGTTAGCACTGCTGCTTCACAGCTCCAGGGACCTGGGTTCGATTCCCGGCTTGGGTCAATGTCGGTGTGGAGTTTGCACATTCTCCTCGTGTCTGCGTGGGTTTCCTCCGGATGCTCTGGTTTCCTCCCACAGTCCAAAGATGTGCGGGTTAGTTTGATTGGCCATGCTAAAATTGCCCCTTAGTGTACTGAGATGTGTAGGTTCGAGGAATTGGTGGGTTAATATGTAGAGGTATGGGGGTAGTGCCTGGGTGGGATTGTGGTCTGTGCAGACTCAATGGGCCAAATGGCCTCTTTCTGCACTGTAGGGTTTCTATGATTTCTATGATCTCTGCAAGGTCTTTATAAAAGTCTTCACAGATAAGCACCAAGGCTTGTAGTCTGATAGAATTCATTAAATCAAACATCTGGACCTGGGAGGAGGAGTGTTATACACAGACACAAAGTTGGACATCAATGATAACTTGTAACAATGATGAATTAGGTCAGCTAATATGATTAAGTTTCCACGTTGATTGGATATTATAATTAAGCAGGCATGTAATTATTGTGATTGGTTTTAATATCTGTACCTTATGAATGATATAAAGGTTTAAAGTTTTAAAGTTTATTTATCAGTGTCACAAGTAGGCTTACATTAACACTGCAATGAAGTTAACCTTAACCAATTGCTATGGATCAATTGGTATATGCTGATTACTTGTAATCGAATTTGAAACTATAACTACTTGTGTATTACTGAATTCTGAACTCTGCATAGTTACTGGCTCTAATCTGTGACTCTCTACTGTCCTCTCTATATAGCTTGAATTAAAAACAGCTGTTTAAGAGAACTCTGTGACTTGGTCTGGTTACTTAATTAATCACACACTTTGTACTGGTAAAAAGAGTGTGACCAATTAAAAGGCTGAACCTCAAAGCCTGCAACATTCAGTAATTGGCATAAAATCATTCCTCTCATTCTTCCCATCTGGGGCTGTGATCAGTCCTGTGGTTGTTTCCAGCTTCCTAGGTGTTGTTTCATAAGCTAGTGTTAAAGACGTTAAGACTTACATTTTAAGTCCCTGATATGGCCAATTTTAGCCAGCTTGCGCTGATAAAACCAATGCAAACTAGTGTAAACACTCGGGCACAAACGTATCCATTTGAGGTTGTTGCACATTTGTTAAAGGATTTTTTTTCACTAAAGCAAACTTCTTTAAAAATTGTGTGACCAATTGAAGCAGTTTTATTTAAGGGTGGTGCATTGTGATCTGATTGACTTCATGATCAATGCAGTGTGTAAACATCTACAGGATAATTTCTTCACTTATTTTACATGTTTGTGTTCAATAAATGATGGGTGGGGCTTTAACAGGGAGCCCAGAGTCTGAGGAATTATTTGTATGGCCCTGACAACAACTTTAATCCAAACCGTCATTCAGACTCAAAACATTGTCTCTATTCTCTCTCCACAGATGCTGTCAGACCTGCTGAATTTTCCAGCATTTTCCGTTTTTGTTACTTTACCATCTTTCACAGCTTGTTGAACTCACCGGAAGGCTATAAAAGTGCCTAATTGGAAGATGAGATGCTCTTCCTCCAGTTTGCGCCACAAATCCAGACACAAAAACAACACTGACACCTACAGCTCCAACTAGTTGCAACTTAAATCAAATTTTCAGGCTGCCAGTTTACAGGGGGAAAAGCATTTTGTACATAGCTTTGGGACTTAATCCCTTAGAAACTGAATCTAATACAACAGGAACATTATGCAGTGGAGTAGTGGTATTGTCACTGGACTAGTAATCCGACAGGATCTGGGGACCCGGGTTCAAATTCCGCCATGGCAGTTGGTGAAATTTGAATTCAATAAAAAAATTCTGGAATTAAGGGTGGGATTTTACGGCCGCGCTCGCCCCAATGCCGGAAAGTTCCACCCGAGGTCAACGGACCTTTATCGTTTGTGTCCCACCCACTACAATTCCCGTGGCATGCGGGTTGGGAAAACTCCATCCTAAGAGTCTAATGGTGACAATGCAACCATTGTTATTTGTTGTAAAAACTCATCTGGTTCATTAATGCCCTTAGGGAAGGAAATTTGCCATCCTTATCTGGTCTGGCCTACATGTGATTCCAGATCCACAGCAATGTGGTTGACTCTCAAATGCCCTTTGAACTGGAGGGCAATTAGGGATGGGCAATAAATGTTGGCTCAGGCAGCGATGCCCACATCCCGTAAATGAAAAAGAAACGTTGTGAGCCGTGGCTTAGTTAGCACACATCTCTGTGTCAGAAACTTCTGGGTTCAGTCAAACTCAAGAGACTTGGGCACCAAGGCTGACACTCCTGTGCAGTACTGAGAGAGTGCTGCACTGAGGTACCATCTTTCAGATGTGTTAACCAAGGCCCCATTTGCCTTTGCGGGTGAATGTAAAAGATCCCATGACACCACATTATAGAAGAGCAGGGGAGTTATTGCTGACGTCTTGGTCAATATGGATCCTGCATTCAACATCAGAAAAACAGATTATCTGGTAATTATCACACTGTTGTTTGGGAGATCTTGCTGTGAACAAAATTGGCTGCCATTTTGCAGTGAGTACACTTCAAAAAAACACTTAATTGGCTATTAAGTGTTTTTGGATGTGCTGTATTCATGAAGGTATCGATGTAAATTGAATTATTTCTTTCTCAGGAAACGTTCTGCTTCCTGTGAACTGGATATTATAAACCCATTGATGGAGAACGTATAGCAGCCCACAGTGGCATTGACCAATATATTGTGTACAGGACTTTTACTGTAGATTCCTGAGTGCAGTGAATAGTAACACACCATGTCGAGTAATTGGTCGGTTTTGATAACTTGAAATAGTGAATTTATTGGGTTATAAATCTACACAGACAAACACCAACAAAATGTTTGGGGGCTTACACCAAATTTTAAATCAACCAAAGTAACAAAATATTTGAAAGGTCTTTCCCAGAACGGGCGGCACGGTAGCACAGTGGTTAGCACTGCTGCTTCACAGCTCCAGGGACCTGTGTTCGATTCCCGGCTTGGGTCACTGTCTGTGTGGAGTTTACACATTCTCCTCGTGTCTGCATGGGTTTCCTCCAGGTGCTCCAGTTTCCTCCCACAGTCCAAAGATGTGCGGGTTAGGTTGATTGGCCATGCTAAAATTGCCCCTTAGTGTCCTGAGATGCATAGGTTAGTGGGATTAGCGGGTAAATGTGTAGGGATATGGGGGTAGGGCCTGGGTGGGATTGTGGTCAGTGCAGACTCGATGGGCCAGATGGCCTCTTTCTGCACTGTAGGGTTTCTATGATTCTATGAACATGAAATGAATCTTGGAAAGTGTAAGGTGAGCATATCACATTGTTATTACATCAAGGTATGATGGGCTGAGGGAACTCAGGTCTGTAGAGACTCACCCCCCACTACCTCTCAATACTAATTCCCAACTCTCTGCTCTTTGACCCTCCATTCACCACCACGCTTCTGTAGCTATCAATCTGGTTTAACCACTCCCTCATATCCACCTTCTCCACCTTTGTTCCCAAAATCACCTTTACTCTCTTCCTTCCTGGTTGATCTTCCTGCTTCTCAAGTCCAAGGGATAAAGATTAGTGTAGCTGGCACACACTGGTTTTGCTATCCACTATAAGACGTTTAACAACACCAGGTTAAAGTCCAACAGGTTTATTTGACCAAATAAACCTGTTGGACTATAACCTGGTGTTGTTAAACGTCTTACTGTGTTTACCCCAGTCCAACGCCACATCTTTGCTATCCACTGCCAGATCTGACTGGACCACATCAAGAACCAATGGTCCTGCTTTCCTTTGTCAAAACTGCTCATTGCTCCAGGACCATCCTGAAGAGAAAAGATAACCGACAACCCTCCCCGAGACCAACTGTGTCCTTGTGGAAGTTATGTTCCAGCTGCACGGAGCTCTGTTTAGACTCTATCTGGAGAACTGTGTTCAGTTCTGGGCACTGCACCTCAGGAAGGATATATTGTCCGTGGAGGGAATGCAGTGTAGATTCACCAAAATGTTCCAGGGGCTAAAAGGATTAAATTATGAGGACAGGTTGTACAGACTGGGCTTGAATGTAGAAAATTAAGGGACAATTTAATTGAGGTGTTTAAGATGATTAAATGAGTTGATAGAGTAGTTAGAGAGAAACTATTCCTCTTGGGGAAGTGTCCAGAACAAGGGGATAAAGCATTAAAAAACTGTTCGGGAAAAATTCACAGTGTAACAGAAACAGGTGACCGGGCCTCAAGCAGCGATAACTGTATTTGGCGAGAGTGAAGATGGTGAAACAATCCTGACACGACGCATTGGAAGAGTTTGTCTTCCTCGTGCATTCATTATTCCATGTGGATGCAGAAGTGTGTGAAGGATTTAGTACAAACTCACTCCGATAGTGTTTCTCTCCTGCATGGGTGCATGGATGGATCTGGAAATACACCAACTATAAAAGCCTTGTCACGCAGCTTACATCAATAATTTCTCAACTGTGTGGATCTGCTGATCCTTCAGAAGTGGATGAAAGGCTTGTCATAAACATTATACCTGAAGAGTTACTGCGTTGTTTGAATTCTTGGACAGACCATTAAGTATAATGACCTAAAGGAAGATTTGTTGCACACATCACAGGGGAATGTTTTTTCCCAGTGTGAATGAGTCGGTGTTCCCCGTGCATCGATAACTGTGTGAAGGCTTGGTCGCTCCACTTGTATGAATCTCCTGGTGCCTCAGTGGATCGGAAGATTGGATGAAAGCCATCTCACAAAATTTACATCTGAAGGGTTTCTCCCCAGTGTGAATCATCTGGTGTATCAGGAGGCTCGAGGATGTCACAAAAGCTTTATCACACACATTACACTTGAAGGATTTCTCCCCTGTGTGGATCTTGTGATGGACCAGGAGGTTTTGTCACACAACTCACACTTCACTGGTTTCTCCCCGGTGTGAATGCGTTGGTGGGTACGGAGGGATGATAACTGTGCAAAGGACCTGTCGCACACCTTGCATGTGAATGGTTTCTCCCCTGTGTGAATGCGTTGGTGTACTCCGAGGGCTGTCAAGTGGGAGAATGACTTATCGCACACTTTGCATGTGAATGGTTTCTCCCCAGTGTGGATGCGTTGGTGTGCACGGAGGTTTGATGAGTTTGAGAATAATTTGTTGCATTCCTCACACTTGAATGGACTCTCCACAGTGTGAGTGCGTTGGTGTTCGCGGAAGGTTGATGTATGCCAGAATGATTTGTGACACATGTCGCATGTGAATGGTTTCTCCTCTGTGTGAATGTGTCCTGTGTGTGTGGAGGTTCGATAATTGAGAGAAGGATTTATCACACACCTCGCTGGTGAATGGTTTCTCCCCTGTATAAATGCGTCGGTGTGTGTGGAGATTCCATGACTTCGTGAATGACTTGTCACACAACTCGCACTTGAACAGTTTCTCATCTGTGTGAACGTTTTGCTGATTCAAGAGTGTTGGTGCCTGTATGCATTCTTGATTGCTCACCTCACTTTGGAATGGTTTCTCTTCCATGTAGGTGTGCAGTCGTTCTTCATATGATGGTCAGGATCTATCTGCAGTATCTATCCTCTCTGTATTCTCTGGTGTAGTACGGTGCAATCCTTCTGTAAAACAGGAAAAGGAAACATTATTTCCTCCAAGTATCTCTCCTCCTTTGCTGAGGGGTCTGATTCCTCAGTTAGAAACTGTTCCACAGTGAGTGCCAATCTGCTATTCCCCTGTGTAGGAGATCAGATACAAGCCCTTTCTTTTTTCCTCACTTGACAGTCACACATCCTGTGATTCCAGCAGGGACACTGGATAGTGACCAGGCACAGGGAACGTGGCTATTTTCTTTCCTCTGCCCAGAGCCCTATCTTCCAGGCACTGTGTGGGCAATGGAAAAGACAGTTGGGCAGAGTGTAAAACACATGATTGATTCACTGAGCTCGAGTTGTGATGGCCAAGACCAGTTTTGCCCTCAGAGTTTGTGCTTAATATTTAAAAAACTCAGGACAAATATTAATTCAATCATGATTTTGAAATTTCTCCACTGTTTTCTAAAATTATTTGAAGAAAACACACTGGGCAGCAAATGTTGGAAGCTGAGGAAAATATTTCTGGAGTAACATGAGTTTCCTGAAGCTTGGGAAACTGACCGGTGAAACGGAGGTGACTTTGAGCAGCAGAACAAGAGGAGATTTAAACTTGTCATTGTCCCATCTGAATAAAACCTCACTTATTGCAGCTGCTGTCTCAGTTCCCCTGGTAAATGTTTGACAGAGATTTCTAGTGTGGGAATAGCATTCTTCATCCTTGGAGGCTTTCAAACTGACAACATCAGTGTGGAATGTGTAGTCTCGAATGTGTTTGACAGCAGATCAGAAGAGGAAGATCCACAGCATCCAAGGCAGCGATGATGTGCAGTGGTGGGATGAGCACATGGACAGGAGCAAGGGTTACAGCTGAGTCAGAAACTGACAGTGCTCAGGGAGTGAGTCCTGTCCAGGGGAGGTTCCGCTCTCCTCAGCTCTAACTTATGAGACTCAGCATTCCCCAAATTTGATTCCTGTACCGGGATGTCTTCACCTCTGCTGGGATGTCCCAGACCATTCACCTCTCCCAGGATGTCCCAGTCCATTCACCTCTCCCGGGATGTGGCAGTCCAGACCATGTTTGATGGTAATATTGTTCAGCGTGCAGTAAGCTAGGATGATTGTGATCACTGTCTCTCTCTCTCTGGGGAATACTGTGATCCATGCCCGGGTGTAACCAATTCTTGAAACAGTTCTTCAACTTCCCACAAGCTTCTGTCTGTAAGCTGCCTCAGAGAGACACAGGCACCAATAAACAACACCTCTTCAGCAACCTAGACATAAAAGGGGCAATCTTACCAAATATTCCATGTGTCAAACAAGCATGAAAACAAAATGAGGCAATGTATGATTCTTGCCAGTAAGGGGAATGGGTGGAACCTAATTACACCGGGAAACTGGCTGCTGAGCTCCAGGGCGCCATTTTGCAGGTTGAAGGTGCAACTGCCTTCCCCTGGCCACCCGGGGGGTTGCCGGGGGGAGGGGGGCGGTTCAATGCCCTTCGGTCCCACTGGTACGCCATCACGTCAGATCCTCATTGGTGGTGACCATACATGATCCTTGCGGGTTAGGAACACCACCGGCGAGCACGCAAGTTCAAGTAAGCCTGGACAATTGCGTCCAGGACTCTCTAATGAATATTTAAATCATGATTTTGCCGTCAGAATAGGGCCAGTAATATCGCGAGAGGTGGGAAACCGGATCTGATTTTTTTTCCTCTCTCTGGCCTTACTGGCTCGCCACACCGATCAACCGGTGTGATGAGCCAGTAAGATCATCCCCAAAGACAACACTAACACCTGAAGTTAGAACTAGTTACCACTTTAAATCATAGGTTTAAGGTGCGAGGGGCAAGTTTTAAAAGAGCTGTACGAGGCAGATTTTTTACACAGAGAGTGGTGGGTGCCTGGAACTCGTTGCCGGGGGAGGTAGTGGAAGCGGATACGGTAGTGACTTTTAAGGGGCGTCTTGACAAGTACATGAATGAGATGGGAATAGAGGGATATGGTCCCCGGAAGCGTAGGGGGTTTTAGTTAAATCAGGCAGCATGGTCAGTGCAGGCTTGGAGGGCCAAAGGGTCTGTTCCTGTGCTGTAATTTTCTTTGTTCTTTGTTCTTTGTAAACTTTCAGGCTGTCAGTTTATAGGCCCGGTCTTTCCCTTACCAGTGGGACTTAAGGCCATTGAAGCCCCCCAGTTGTAAACAGCCTTGAGACTTAACCCCTTAAAAATTGAATCTAATACAACATAAATATTACAAGTTGTCAGCCATGGCTTAGTTAGCACTCTCATTTCTGAGTCGGAACGTTGTGAATTCAAGTCTCACTCCAAAGTGCTGAGCACTGAGGCTGACACTCCAGTGTAGTACTGAGGGAGTGCTGCACTGTCAGAGATATCATATTTCAGATTAGTTAAACCTCTGCCCTCTGGTGAATATAAAACATCCCATGACATTTTATTGTAGAAGAGCAGGTTATTCCCGATGTCCACGTCAAAATAATCCCGCAATTAATGTACAAAAACTAATTTTCTGGTCTTTATCACATTGCTGTTTGTGGGATCTTGCTGCTGTAAATTACAACAGTCACCACCACTTAATTAGCACTTCACTGGCTGTAATATTTTCAGGTACCAAGCGTATGAAAGTTGATATATAAATGCAGTTCTTTCTTTCGGAGGGAAGAGTTATGTTTCCTGTGCACTGGAAATTTTAAACCCATTGATGGGAAAGTCTACCAGCCCACAGTGACATTGACAATTGACGTATTGTGCACAGGACTCTTACTGTAGGCTCCTGAGTGTTTCAGTGGATAAAAACACACCAAGCTGACAAATCAGGGACTCTGGGTTAAATTTAGAGGCGGCATTGGCTGAGTGGTATTATTGCTAGACTATTAATCCAGAAACTCAGCTAATGTTCTGGGGACCCGGGTTCGAATCCTGCCACGGCAGATGGTGGAATTTGAATTCAATTTTTAAAAATCTGGGATTAAGAATCTACTGATGACCATGAAACTGTTATCAATTGTCGGAAAAACCCACTGGTTCACTAATGTCCTTGAGGGAAGGAAATCTGTTGTCCTTGCCTGGCCTACATGTGACTGCAGAACCACAGCAATGTGGTTGACACTCAACTGCCCTTGGGCAACTAGGGATGGGCAATAAATGCTGGCCAGCCAGTGACGCCCATGTCCCACGAATGAATAAAACATTTTTTTTTAAGTGAATTTGTTGTGAGATATAAATATATACAAAAGCTACATAAAACAGCAGATAAGCAACACTATATTCAGCTTGCACCAAACATTGAATCAACCAAAATTTGAAAATTACTCAAAATCTTTCCCAGAACATGAAATGAGTTTCAGAAGAGTGTATGGTTTTCATATTACACGGTTATCACAGCGAAGCACGGTGGGCTGAGGGAACTCAGGTTCTGTAGAGACTCACCCCCACTCCCTCATCACACTCAGACCCAGACAGAAAAGTTCAAACGTTACTGATGGTATTAGTCAAACACCTGTCAACTGAAGTGGATCTGTCTATAATTCACTATCTAAAGCAAGGTCTGATTCTATCCTATACCCACTCCTGAGAGCACAGGGGGCACAGCATTAAAATTTGAGCTCAGGTTTTCAGGGATGATGTCAGGAAGTGACAGGAAGGCAGGTAGAGCAGGAATCTCTGACTGTATCTCACTCTCCAACCACTATTCAGTTTTGAATACTTAATACGATTAATGTTACCAGAGAGGCAGTGCTGGGTAGACTAATGGGACTGAAGGTGGACAAGTCCCCGGGTCCGGATGGAATGCATCCCAGGGTATTGAAAGAAATGTCAGAGGTAATAGTGGATGCGTTAGTGATTATTTATCAAAACTCGTTGCATTCTGGGGTAGTGCCGGTTGATTGGAAAACGGCTAATGTTACGCCGCTGTTTAAAAAAGGAAGGAGACAAAAGGCGGGTAACTATAGGCCGGTCAGCTTAACGTCTGTCGTAGGGAAAATGCTGGAATCCATTATTAAAGAGGAGATAGCAGGGCATCTGGATAGAAATGGTTCGATCAATCAGACGCAGCATGGATTCATGAGGGGAAAGTCGTGCTTGACAAACATGTTGGATTTTTATGAAGATGTGACTAGGGCGGTTGATGGAGGAGAACCGGTGGATGCGGTGTTTTTGGATTTCCAAAAGGCGTTTGATAAGGTGCCCCATAAAAGGCTGCTGAAGAAGATTAGGGCACACGGAGTTGGGGGTAGTGTGTTAAAGTGGATTGGGGACTGGCTATCCGACAGGAAGCAAAGAGTCGGAATAAATGAGTGTTTTTCCGGTTGGAGGAAGGTAACTAGTGGCGTGCCGCAGGGATCGGTACTCGGGCCGCAACTGTTTACCATTTATATAGATGATCTGGAGGAGGGGACGGAGTGTAGGGTAACGAAGTTTGCAGACGACACAAAGATAAGTGGAAAAGTGAATCGTGTGGAGGACGGAGAAGATCTGCAGAGAGATTTGGACAGGCTGAGTGAGTGGGCGAGGATATGGCAAATGGAGTATAATGTTGAGAAATGCGGGGTTATACACTTTGGAGGAAATAATAACAAATGGGATTACTATCTCAATGGAAACAAATTAAAACATGCTACCGTGCAAAGGGACCTGGGGGTCCTTGTGCATGAGATGCAAAAGCCCAGTCTGCAGGTACAACAGGTGATCAAGAAGGCAAATGGGATGTTGGCCTATATTGCGAAGGGGATAGAATATAAAAGCAGGGATGTCTTGATGCACCTGTACAGGGCATTGGTGAGGCCGCAGCTGGAATACTGTGTGCAGTATTGGTCCCCTTATATGAGGAAGGATATATTGGCATTGGAGGGAGTGCAGAGAAGGTTCACCAGGTTGATACCGGAGATGAGGGGTTTGGATTATGAGGAGAGGCTGTGGAGATTGGGTTTGTACTCGTTGGAGTTCAGAAGGATGAGGGAGGATCTTATGGAGACTTATAAGATAATGCGGGGGCTGGATAGGGTGGAGGCGGAGAGATTCTTTCCACTTAGTAAGGAAGTTAAAACTAGAGGACACAGCCTCAAAATAAAGGGGGGTCGGTTTAAGACAGAGTTGAGGAGGAACTTCTTCTCCCAGAGGGTGGTGAATCTCTGGAATTCTCTGCCCGCTGAGGTGGTGGAGGCTACCTCGCTGAATATGTTTAAAGCGCGGATGGATAGATTCCTGATCGGTAAGGGAATTAAGGGTTATGGGGATCAGGCGGGTAAGTGGTACTGATCCACGTCAGATCAGCCATGATCTTATTGAATGGCAGGGCAGGCTCGAGGGGCTAGATGGCCTACTCCTGCTCCTATTTCTTATGTTCTTATGTTCTTATGAAAGTGATGGTTGATCTGGGAGAATGCAGCCAGAGCCATGGCACCGCAGCTAGTTCAACTGTACAGAGAACACAAAGAAGACTGGAAGAGTAATAGTGATAGGACATTTGATAGCTAGCTGAACAAACAGCCATCTTTACAAATGCAGATGTGAATCCAGGATGGTGTGATGCCAGGGTCAAGGATGTCACAGAACGGCTGCAAAGAATCCTGAGGGGGTCAGGGGGTGAGCAGCCGGGGGCAATGTCCACATTGGTACCAACAACACAGATAGGAAGAGAGATTTGGGCTTGCAGTCAGAATTTAGAGAGCAGGGCAGAAAATTAGCAATTGGGACCTCAGAAATAATAACCTCCGATTTCTCTTGGTACCAGATACAAGTGAGAAATGGGAGGATAAAAAAGACAAATTTGTGGCTGGAAAGATGGAGAAAGATGGAGGGCTTTAAATTCCTGGGACATTGGGATCAGTTCTGGGGGAGATGGGCCATGCAGGTTACACCTAAACAGAGCCGGGACCAACTCCTCACAGGGCGATTTGCTGGTGCTGTTGGGGAGAGTTCAAACTTATCAAGGGAGTGGGAAGCAGGAGATCAGACTGGAGAGGAACACCAATAGTATTGGGAGAGGCAAATCGCACCAGAGTAGGAAGTAGTGAGATATTATTTGGGTTCAGAGCAAAAAAGGAAATAATCAATGTCTAAATTATGGTCACAGTGCATGTTTCTGAATGTATGACCATGAAACCATTGTCGATTGTCTTAAAAACCCATCTGGTTCACTAACGTGCTTCAGGCACTGAAATCTTTCATTATTACTTGGTCTGGTGTACATGTGAATCCAGATCCACAGACTCTTAACTGCCCTCTGAAATGCAACAGCAAACCACTCTTTTCAAGGGTGATTTGGGATGGGTGATTAATGCTGGCCCAGACAGTATTACCCACATCCCCTGAGCAAATAATAAGCAAACATATTGCTGAGTTGCCGATGCAAATACCCATGGGGAAATATGATGTTGTGGCTGAAAGGAGGCTGGGACTGGGTATTAAACATTTCAGATTATAAGGTGTTTAGGAAAAATAGGGAAGGAGAGGAGGAGGGTAGTAAGATTGATGAAGTAGAATGTTACAGAGCTGGATAGAGAGGATGTCCCAGAAGGATAAAGGACAGAATCTAAATGGCTCAAGGTCAGGTACAATAAAGGTGCAGTTCCATTGCTCAGTATTGTCTATAGGCCACCAACTAGTGGAAAAGATGTAGAAGAACAAAACTGCAAGAAAATTACAGACAGGTGCAATAAGAATAGAGTAGCTATAATGGGAGACTTTAATTATCTGAATATAGAGTGGGATAATAATGGTTAAAGGGCAGAGAGGTGTAACTGTTCCCAGAGTGTGTTAATGAGAAGATTACATTGAAGTATGATTCCACTCCAATGAGAAAGGAGGCATTGCTGGACCTGGTTTTTCAGAATGAGGGGTCCAAGTGGATCAAGTATCAGCAGAACATTTAGGGACAGTGATCATTGTATCGTAAGGTTTAGGGTGACTATGGAAAAGGAGATGGAACAATCCAGAGTAAGATTAATGAACTGGGGGAAAGCCAAATTCAATGGGGTAAGAATGGATCTGATCCACATAAATTGGAATCAAGGGTTGGCACAAAAACAGTAATTGAACAGTGGACTACATTTAAAGATCAAGTGTATTCTCACAAAGGGAAAAGGCAGAGCAAAAAAATCCAGAGCTCCCTGGATGACAAAAGAGGCAGAAGTTAATATGAAGGAGATAAAATGTGTTTATGACCGTTGTCAGGTAGAGAATACAACAGAGAAACTGGCTGAATATTGAAGGTTTAGAGGGGAATTGGAAAAGCAAATTGCAGAAGTAAATAGACAGTATGAGAAGATTCTGGAAGGTAACATGAAAGGGAGTCCAAAAGTCAGTAGGGATATAAATAGTGAAAGGGCGCTAAAAGGAAGCGTGGGGCCAATTAGGGACCAAACAGTGATTTCTGCATGGAGTCAGGGGGCTTGGCTGAGGTATTAAAATACTTTACATCTGTCTTTACCAAGGAAGAAGATGCTGCCCAGGTCATGGTGAAAGAGGAGTTTGGATGCATCTTGGTTTGTTAAGACACCTGAAGGATTCTCTTCTTAAACCTCTCTGCATCATTTTCTCTCTCCCCTCTGTTAGGACCCTTATTAAATCCCACCTCTTTGACCATATTTTTAGTCATCTCCTCCCAATATCTCCTTCTTTGTCTCAGTTTTAATTTTTCTCTGATTACATCTCTATGAAACACTTTGGGATGTTTGACTATATTAAAGTGCTCTATAAATACAAGTTGTTGTCCTCTCACATTCCCTCCAATCCTCAAGGTACTGTCCTGGAGTACAGACTGTGGACATTGATTGGCCTCTAGTGCTCTGTTCGAGTGGCCATTCAGCATGTGTAGACCCAAACAGTGAATGTTGTGAGACAATGGAGACTGTCACATCCGAGACACATCCTGCCCTCCCCCGACTTCCCAGCTGGGCTCACTGATGAGGAACGGGATTCCTGGTTGATTCTCCCCTCCATCGACCAGAGATGCTGAGGCTAATTGAAGTCCCACCATTACTACCCCAGAAATGGTTCCTTCCCCAGGTGCTTTTGCTGATGGATCAGAAGCTGAAGCCTTTCTAACCATTGAGCATCTGATTGCCTTCTCGGTCAGTGTGACTTGTACTGACCCTGCACTGAAAAGATGCTGAATTTATACAGGAACATCTATACATATTGATGTTTTCTTTTGGTGATATTTGGTGATCTGGTCAAAGGTTAAATTGACCTTCTTGAAATAATTAGATTGATGGTGGGAGAGGTTGGAGACAGACACTGCTGAGACAGACGGTGCTTTGGAAGGACAGCTCCGCTGTGTGAGCACTGGAGAGTAAACAACACAGACAATTCTCAGTGTAAGGGAAACAGGTGAGCAGGCTCCAAGTCCGTGTGGCGATGTCGGTGTTTGGAAAGACAGGAGGAGTCGGTGAAACAATCCTGACCCACATCACACTGGAACGGTTTGTCTCCTGTATGGGCTCACAGATGTTCCCAAAGATCCAACATCTGTATGAAGACTTCAGTACAGATCTCTCACACTGATAGGTTTTCTCCTTTGTGTGAATGTGTTGTTGGACCAGAAGATACACTGATTATGTGAAAGCTTTGTCACAAACTTCGCACTTGAAGAGTTTCTCTTCTGTGTGAAATCAGGAGGGTTTTCTGACACAGTATGTAGATAGGCCAACAAGAGGCGAGGCCACATTGGATTTGGTACTGGGTAATGAAGCAGGCCAGGTGTTAGATTTGGAGGTAGGTGAGCACTTTGGTGATAGTGACCACAATTCGGTTACATTTACTTTAGCGATGGAAAGGGATAGGTATATACCGCAGGGCAAGTGTTATAGCTGGGGGAAAGGAAATTATGATGCAATTAGGCGAGATTTAGGGTGCATAGGATGGGGAACAAATCTGCAGAGGATGGGCACAATTGAAATGTGGAGCTTGTTCAAGGAACAGCTACTGCGTGTCCTTGATAAGTATGTGCCTGTCAGGCAGGGAGGAAGTGGTCAAGCGAGGGAACTGTGGTTTACTAAAGAAGTTGAATCTCTTGTGAAGAGGAAGAAGGAGACTTATGTAAAAATGAGACATGACGGCTCAGTTAGGGCGCTTGAGAGTTACAAGTTAGCCAGGAAGGACCTGAAGAGAGAACTAAGAAGAGCCAGGAGGGGACATGAGCAGTCTTTGGCAGGTAGGATCAAGGAAAACCCTAAAGCTTTCTATAGGTATGTCAGGAATAAAAGAATGACTAGGGTAAGATTAGGGCCAGTCAAGGACAGTAGTGGGAAGTTGTGTGTGGAGTCCAGAGATAGGAGAGGCGCTAAATGAATATTTTTCATCAGTATTCACACAGGAAAAAGACAATGTTGTCGAAGAGAATACTGAGATACAGGCTATTAGACTAGACGTGATTGAGGTTCATAAGGAGGAGGTGTTAGCAATTCTGGAAAGTGTGAAAATAGATAAGTCCCCTGGGTCAGATGGGAATTATCCTAGGATTCTCTGGGAAGCTAGGGAGGAGATTGCAGAGCCTTTGGCTTTGATCTTTATGTCGTCATTGTCTACAGAAATAGTGCCAGAAGACTGGAGGATAACAAATGTTGTCCCCTTGTTCAAGAAGGGCAGTAGAGACCTGGTAATTATAGACCAGTGAGCCTTACTTCTGTTGTGGGCAAAGTTTTGGAAAGGATTATAAGCGATAGGATTTATAATCATCTCGAAAGGAACAATTTGATTAGGGATAGTCAATACGGTTTTGTGAAAGGTAGGTCGTGCCTCACAAACCTTATTGAGTTATTTGAGAAGGTGACCAAAGAGGTGGATGAGGGTAAAGCAGTTGATGTGGTGTATATGGATTTCAGTAAAGTGTTTGATAAGGTTCCCCATGGTAGCTATTGCAGAAAATATGGAGGCATGGGATTGAGGGTGATTTTGCGGTTTGGATCAGAAATTGGCTAGCTGTAAGAAGACAGAGGGTGGGTGGTTGATGGGAAATGTTCATCCTGGAGTTCAGTTACTAGTGGTGTACCGCAAGGATCTGTTTTGGGGCCACTGCTGTTTGTCATTTTTATGAATGACCTGGTTTAGGGCATAGAAGGATGGGTTAGTAAATTTGCGGATGACACTAAAGTCGGTGGAGTTGTGGACAGTGCAGAAGGATGTTGCAGGTTACAGAGGGACATAGATAAGCTGCAGAGCTGGGCTGAGAGGTGGCAAATGGAGTTTAATGCGGAAAAGTATGAGACGATTCACTTTGGAAGGAGTAACAAGAATACAGAGTACTGGGCTAATGGTAAGATACTTGGTAGTGTGGATGAGCAGAGAGATCTCGGTGTCCATGTGCATAGATCCCTGAACGTTGGCACCCAGGTTGATAGGGTTGTTAAGAAGGCGTACAGTGTGTTAGCTTTTATTGGTAGAGGGATTGAGTTTCGGATCCATGATGTCATGTTGCAGCTGTACAAAACTCTGGTGCAGCCGCACTTGGAGTATTGCGTACAGTTCTGGTCGCCGCATTATAGGAAGGATGTGGAAGCATTGGAAAGGGTGCAGAGGAGATTTACCAGGATGTTGCCTGATATGGTGGGAAGGTCTTATGAGGAAAGCCTGAGTGACTTGAGGCTGTTTTCATTAGAGAGAAGAAGGTTAAGAGGTGACTTAATACAGGCATACAAGATGATCAGAGGATTAGATAGAGGGGATAGTGAGAGCCCTTTTCCTCGGATGATGATGGCTAGCACGAGGAGGCATAGCTTTAAATTGAGGGGTGATAGATATAGGACAGATGTCAGAGGTAGGTTCTTTACTCAGAGAGTAGTAAGGGCGTGGAATGCCCTGCCTGCAACAGTAGTGGACTCGTCAACATTAAGGGCATTTAAAGGGTCATTGGATAAACATATGGATGATATTGGAATAGTGTAGGTTAGATGGGTTTTAGATTGGTTTCACAGGTCGGCGCAACATTGAGGGCCAAAGGGCCTGTACTGCACTGTAATGTTCTATGTTCTAAAAGCTTAATGGTAAACCTCACATGTGAAGGATTAACTGCTCTGTTTGGATTCTCTGATGAAGCAGTGCGCTCAATTATCTCACAAGGGACCTGTCGCACTCCTCAGACATGAACATCTGTTCTCCCGTAGAATGCACTGGTGTGTGCGGATGGTTGCTGAGTGAGTGAATGATTCATCACACACCTCACACCTGAATGTTTTCTCTCCAGTGTGGATCTGCTGGTGGAGGAGTCGGTGAAAGCCTTTTCACAAACATTGCATCTGAAGAGTTTCTACCCAGTGTGAATGTGTTGATGATTCCTGAGCATCGATGACAGTGTGAAAGGTTTGTCACTCACCTCATGCTTGAAGGGCTTCTCACCTGTGTGAATCATCTGGTGCTTTAAGAGATTTGAGGAGCGAGGAAAAGCTTTCTCTCACACCTCACAGTTGAAGGATCTCTCGCCTGTGTGAATGTTCCAATGTACCTGAAGGTTTGAAGACTTTACAAAAGCTGTATTGCAAACCTCACACTTTAATGGTTTCTCCTTGTGTGATTTGGTTGATATGCAACAAAGTGCAATGACATTAAGAATGATTTGTCACATAGCTCACCTGTGAATAGTTTCTCCTCTGTGAGTACGCTGGTGATTGACAAGGTTCGATAATTCTGTAAGGCTACTATTACACACGTCACAGTGGAATGACTTCTCCCCATGTGAATGTGTTGGTATGTGCAGAGATTTGATGACACTGAGAATGATTTGACACACACCGTAAATATGAATGGTTTTTCCGTCTGAATGACCTGATGATACAACAGGCTGGAGGATTCTGCAAAGCCTTTGTTACACATCTCATACTTGAATGCCTTCTCCCCAGTGTGAACGCATTGGTGACTGCGATAGTATGATGACTGCACAAATGGTTTGTCACTCATTTCACACGTAAACGGTTTCGCCCCAGTATGAAAGCTTTGATGTACATTGTAGTAAGATGAGTGTGAGAATGATTTGTTGCACACCTCACATTCGAATAATTTCTCTTCCATGTAGCTTTTCTTCTGATAACTCTTTTACAACAGATGCATCTTGTGTCTTAGGAGTTCTTATCGAAGTGGAGCCTTCTTCATACACTTCACATATGAGAAACCTCCCACCATAGGAATGAGTCAGTGGTTCATGAGGCTCAATGAATGATTGAAGCTCTCAACATACTTGGAGCCCATTCAGACAGCTTCCCAGTCACACCCTAATAAATGCTCCTCAGACGAACCTTTGGAAATGTTGATTCTGATGGATGGTTCCAAACTGATGACCAGTTTCAGATTTGATGATAGGTCAAAGGTCCCCTGACCCGACTGATTTCTCGGTGATGGCTTTACTGCTCAATATTCTCTGTGTTGAGCAATGCTGTGAAGGGACACAATTATGTTGTTGTTCCTTTAGTGATAGTCAGGATCTATCTATGGTGTCTATCCTCTCTGTACTCTCTGATGTAGTACGGTGCAATCCATCTGTAAAACAGGATTTCCTCCAACTCCCTTTCGTCCTTGCTGAAGGGATTAATTCCTCCATTAAAGACTGTTCAACAGTGAGTGCCAGTCTGTTATGTTATAGAATGGAGATTTTGAAATTTCTCCTAATTTTCAGAAAATATTTGATGAAAACACACCAGCAGGAAGTGCTAGAAGCTAAGGAAAATATTACTTCAGTGTAGCTATTTGAAGGGTTCTGGTTTATCCTGGGAAATTAGACACACTGCACTCACTCAGACTTCGCATCACGAGTTCAGTTATCAGACACAGCACTGGGCAAAACTATCAAATCCAAGCCCAGGCTTGGGAAAGGCCGTGGCCTTCAGGTAAAATCTTTAATGAAGGCATTAAAATACATTTCAATAAATGTGTCTCTGTCCCTCCCAGATGACTGCATCTCACCTTTTCAAATTTAGTAATGACCCATCAACAAAATATAGCATGAGATGAGGAGTTTGACTGACAAAGAGAGATTGGGCAGTTGAGGCCGATACTCTCTGGCGTTCAGAAGAATGAGAGATCTAATTGAGGTACACAAAATGATAAGGGGGATGTAGATGTGGAGAGGATGTTTCCTCTTGTAAGACAATCTAGAACAAGAGATCACAGTTTTAGGATAAGGGATGGCTGATTTAAAACAGAGATGAGGAGAAATTGCTTCTCTCAATGGGGAGTCACTGTCCGAAGTCTGCACATTCTCCCCTTATCTGCGTGAGTTCCTCGGAGTGCTTTGCTTTCCTCCCACAGTCACTGCCTCAGTGTGGTGGGTGCCAGGATTTGAGTAAATTTAAGGAAGAGGTGGAGAGATTTTTAATTAGTAAGGATTTGAAGGGCAATGGTGAACGGGCAGGAGAGTGGTGTTGATGCCAGGATGAGATCAGCTGTGATCATATTAAATAGCGGAGCAGGCTCAAGAGGCTAAACTACCTACTCCTGCTCCTAGTTCTTATGTTCTTATGACATCAGAAGGGAAATGCTTCCAATAAACACATTCAATATCCAACACACAGCTCCAATCCAACAGCTCAGCTCTGACAAAGGGTCATCTAGACTCAAAAAGTTGGCTCTATTCTCTCTCCACCGATGCTGTCAGACCCTGCAGAGATTTTCAAGTATTTTCTGATTTTGTTTCAGATTCCAGCATCTGCAGTTTTTTTGCTTTCGCTCAGTTCTAGGATTAATGGCTCTCACAGCCAGTGAGAGACAGAGGGAACAGGAGCCCAGCCCACAACAGAAATGCTAATTATTTATGCAATAAATCGCATTGGAGAGGCAGAGCTTCATTGTCCCTTTGACAAAGGGTCATCTGGACTCAAAACATCAGCTCTTTTCTCTCCTTTCAGATGCTGCCAGACCTGCTGAGATTTTCAAGCATTTTCTCTTTTGGTTAGAGCTTCATAGTCTCCGTGCTCTGCCCAGTTCTGAGCAGCCGCTTTCCTTGCAGACTCTCACTGGTGGGAACTACATTATCCATGCTGCATGTGTCCCCGGGGCCTGTGCAGTGAGGGGCGGCAGTATGGAATCAGGGGAGTGCCAGCCCGCGGTGCCTGATGGGAGTTGTAGTTCTGCCACGCACAGTGCCGGTTGGCTCCCAGCGTTCGGGAGTTGGGAATGTGAGGAAGCGCGAGCCCCGAGCGGCTGAATCGAATTGAAAAGCAGAGATTGATCCTTGGGAGGAACCAGAGCGATGGCGGTGGGAAGATTCACTGTTGCAGGAGATTTTCTGCATAAAAGTCACACAAGTCACAGCAGTCCCACTGACTGCACAACAGAGTAGAGCTGTAAGAAGAGGATAGTGTGGTTGGGCATGTCATAGGCTGCTGAGAGGTTGCTTCTCTCTCCCCAGATATTTCCAGACCTGAGGATTTCCAGCATTTTCTGAATCTAAAGTTTTAAAATTTATTTGTCAGTGTCACCAGTAGGCTTACATTAACACTGTAATGAAGTTATGGTGAAAATCCCCTAGTCGCCACACACTGGCGCCTGTTCGGGTACACTGAGGGAGGACGTGGCATGGCTAATGTACCAAACCAGCACTTCTTTCGGACTGTGGGAGGAAAGCGAAGCACTCTGAGGAATTCACGCAGATACGGGGAGAACGTGCAGACTTTGGACAGACAGTGACAGAAGCTGGGAATCGAAGCTTGTACCTGGCGCTGTGGGGCAGCAGTGCTAACCACTGTGCCAGCGTGCCGCCAGATTTCCTGCATGCACAGGATTTTGCCCCATTGGATTCCAAGAGCTGGCTGTATGCATGTCAGGGAGTGTAGACTATGGGCTGATTCGATGGAGCTTTGAAAATAACAACAATTTGTCTTCATGACTTCATGTGGACAACTTATTTCAATTGGAGAGGTTAAGGAGGAGCAAAGGTAACATTTACAAGCTGTGCAAGGGCAGAACTACAGATTCATCAATCATTAAAAGTAACGAGGCATCCCAGGTGACTAACAAAAAGCTTCTCGGCCTTTTGGCTAAGATCAAGTGTAGTAGGATTGGATGCTGCACTTGGTTGAGGTCATTGGGTTACATTGAAGCTTCATATGTTTCATATGAAGCAATTTTTAAAAGCGGCATCCCGGCCTTTTGGCTAAGATGCAAATAAGCTCAAGTCTTGGAGGAGGTGTTGCTTTGCTCCTCCAATCAGCTTGGCTCATGTAGATCGGGCCCAGGACAAGGTGGTTTGGTCGCCTGCCCTGTCTTGTCAGCCTGGATCGGAAATGCTTCAACTTGTTGAGACTCTGAATTGGATTTGATTTGATTGAATTGGAAAAGTATTTTAAAAAAGGGCTGAATTTGGAGCTGAGGGAAGCTGAAGTTCCACAGCAGGCAACCTCTGGATATGGTAGGGCTGTGAATTATTAAACCATAGGGCATCAACTCACCCAATGAGCCCCAGCACACTCCCTGAGTCACCAAGACAATCTCCCAGAAATAGAGACACTCCTCGATCACTGGGTCAATCTCCCCTCTCCGGGTCACTGTCTCTCCTCTATCCGTCTGTTCTGTGAGTGTGTGTCTCTCTCTCTCTCTTGTGTCCATCTGTCCTGTGCATGTGCTGATTCCACGACGACACATCATCGCTGCCTTGGATGCTGTGGGTCTTCCTCTTCTGATCTGCAAATCCCAGGCTACTCATCCCACACTGATGTCAGTTTGAAAGCCTCTGAGGATGAAGAATGTTATTCCCACACTAGGAATGTCTGTCACACATTTAGAAGTCTCACAACACCAGGTTAAAATCCAACAGGTTCATTTGGTAGCAAAAGCCACTCGCTTTTGGAGCGCTGCTCCTTCGTCAGGTGAGTAGGACTTCTGTTCACAAACAGGGCATATAAAGACACAAACTCAATTTACAAAATAATGGTTGGAATCGCATTCCACATCCCTTGATTGAATACAAAAATAGAGAGAGAGAAATGATTTAGAATGTAACGTGCAGCACACTCAGATTTGATTTGATTGGATTAGATTTATTCTTGTAACATGTATTAGTGTACAGTGAAAAGTATTGTTTCTTGCACGCTATACAGACAAAGCATACCGTTCATAGAGAAGGAAAGGAGAAGGTGCAGAATGTAGTGTTACAGTCATAGCTAGGGTGGAGAGAAAGATCAACTTAATGCGAGGTAAGTCCATTCAAAAGTCTGAGAGCAGCAGGGAAGAAGCTGCTGCTGCTCTTCGGAGCAGTGCTCCGAAAGCTAGTGGCTTTGCTACCAAATAAACCTGTGAGACTTCTTACTGTGTTTACCCCAGTCCAACGCCGGCATCCCCACATCATGTCACACATTTACCAGGGTAATTGAGACAGCAGCTGCAATAAGTGAGGCTTTATTCAGATGGAACAATGACAAGTTTAAATCCCCACCTGATCTGCTGCTCAAAGTCGCCTCCGTTTCACCAGTCAGTTTCCCAAACTTCAGGAAACTCATGTTACTCCAGAAATATTTGGATTGGCTGTGAGAGACGTCAATCAGAGAGCCCACCCACTCTGCCCATTTCCTCCTCTTCCTCTTTCACAGCGGCTTCACTTCCTGGAGGGACTGAAAACGAAGTGAGGAGATGGTGAGTGAAGGAGCAGAATTTATAATAATTACATTGCATAATATCCACACTAATGTTCAGGCAGTCTGACTATCCTGTGGGGAATCAGGTGTGGAAATGCCCCTTATGCTGTGTGAGAAGATCCAGCTAAGAGACCTGTTTACTCGGTGCTTTGGTTTGAGCTATTTGATTGGAGCTGTGTGTTGGATATTGAGTGTATTTATTGGAAGCATTTCCCTTCTGACTTACACTTCCATTCTGAGTTTTATTGATGGGTCATTGCTGAATAAGAGGTGAAGTGTAATTATTTGGGAGGTGCAGAGACACATTTCTTCAAATGTGATTTAATGCCTTCTTTAAAGATTTCACCTGAAGGCCTCGGCCTTTCCCAAAAGCCTGGGCTTGGATTTGATAGTTTTGCCCAGTGCTGTGTCTGATAGCTGAATTTGGGATGTGCAACTTGAGTGAGTGCAGTGTATCTAATTTCCCAGGATAAACCTAGAACCCTTCAATCAGCTACAATATTTTTGTATTTTCCTTAGCTTATATCACTTCCTTCCCATTGTGATTTCTTCAGATAATTTGGGAAAACGGGGGAAAAGTTGAAAATATCCATTGAATTAACATTTCTCCGGATTAAACACAAACTTGAAGGGTAAAACTGGTCTTTACCAGGACAATATGAGTTCATAGTTCATTGGTAACTTGTTTTACACCCCGCTTGAAGGTCTATTCCATTGACTTCATGGTGCTATCAGATGTGCATGGTGGCACACTGGTTAGCACTGCTGCCTCACAACACCAGGGACCCAGGTTCGATTCGAGCCTTGGGGGATTCTCTGTGTGGAGTTTGCACGTTCTCCCCATGTCTGCATGGGTTTTCTCTGGCGCTCTGGTCACTTCCCACGGTCCAAAGATATGCAGATTAGGTGGATTGGACATGATAAATTGCCCTTTAGTAACCAAAGATGTGTAAATTAAGGAAAAATAGCGGGATATGTGTGGGGTTATGGGGATAGGGCAGGGGATGGGCCTGGGTAAAATGCTCTCTTCTGTTGGAGATTTGGAGCAGACTTGATGGGCTGAATGGCCTCCTTCTGCATTGTTTTTATGATATTATGATTCCTGAAATGAGGAATTCCAGCATTTTCTCAATCTGTCAGAGAGTGAGTGCAAATTTGATGAGTCTAATGGTCTCCTTTTGCCTGTAGGGATTCTGTGAAGTGCCTGGGCAGAGGAAATAAAGTGGTCACATTGTCAACTACCAAGTGTCCCTGCTGGAAACAGACTGTGGAAAATTGCAAGTGACACATGGGAATCGCAGACTGGCACTCACTGTGGAACCGTCTCTAACTGAGGAGTCAACCTCTTCAGCAAAGGAGGAGAGTGAATTTGAGGAAAACCTGTTTCCTTTTCCTGCTTTACAGAAGGATTACGCCGTACTACACCGGGGAATATCGAGAGAATAGACACAACAGATAGATCCTGACCATTACCCAAGGAACAACTGCACAACTGTGGAAAGCTATCCAGTCCCTTCACAGCATTGTCCAACAGAGCAGATTGGGCAGTGAAACAATCATCTGGAAATTGGTCGGGTCAGGGTACTTTGACATATCAGATCTGAAACGGGTCAGTGGTGTGGGACCATCCATCAGAACCAACCTTTCCGAAGGTTGGCTGTGGGCAATCGATCAGGATGAGGCTGGGAAGACATTTGAGTGAAGTGCAAGTGTGGTGAGAGCTTTAATCATTCATCGAGCCTCATGGCCAACTGACTAATTCCTACAGATGAGAGGCTGTTCAAGTGTGAAATGTGTGTCAGATCATAAAATCTTCTCAGGTGTTTTTGTTACAACTACTGTTACAAGGGCAACCACATGGAAGGAAAACGATTCAGCTGTGATGTTTGCGATCAAGGTTTTGTGAATTCCATGATGCTTCTGAGACACCAGGTGATTCACACAGGGGGCAAACCCTTCACGTGTGAGGTGTGCAACAAATCATTCTCAGAGTCATGGACTGTCCGTAATCACCAACGCATTCACACAGGAGAGAAACCATTCACATGCGAGGTGTGTGACAAATCATTTTCGCAGTCATCGACCCTCCACAGACATCGTCGCATTCACAGAGGGGAGAAACCTTTCACTTGTGACGTGTGTGACAAATCATTCTCGCGGTCATCGCACCTCCATAGGCACCAGCGTACTCACACAGGGGAGAAACCCTACACGTGTGAGGTGTGTGACAAATCATTTTCTGAGTCATCGAACCTCCGTGTACACCAACGCATTCACACAGGAGAGAAATCTTTGCCGTGCAAGGTATGTGTTATATATTTAACTGGTTGCATCATTGCCTTCGGAGCTGATCACATGATTTGGTGATGTCATCAGGGTGTTTCACAGGCAGCTGTTTCGTTTCAGTTTGTACTCTGTATAGGGCAGATAACACTGCTTCAATAAACATACTGCGCGTACTTTGAATCCACATGTGCAAACCACATATTTTCTTTTTGTTCAAAACCCACAACCCCTAACAAAGAACATTACAGTATGTGGCAAATGATTCTCAGACTCATTGGCTTCTTGCATACGCTGACATATTCACATTCAAGGTATATGACAAAATATTCTTGGACACATTAGTTTCTTGTGTATACAAACACATTGACATGTATGGATGTGACAAATCAATCCCTGGGTCACATTCCCACTACATACAGCAACACATTTATGCAGAATACAAATCATTCACATGCATGCTAATATCAGAATATTAAATATATATATATGTTAATTTTTGAAACTTTAAAATCGTAATTTTTGAGTTGAAAATACAGAAAGATCGCGGTTTTTTAAACTAATTTTATGTTGTGTTGTGAAATGCGGTTGCCTTGTAGTTGGCTCTGACTTTGTCATAAGATTGAAACCTAATCAGAAGTCCCTCTGGGTGCAGGCTGAAAGCTGTCTCCAGCACTCAGAAAATGTGTCACAGGCAGCACAGCAAAGTCTGAACCATGATTCATGTTTCATTTTCATTTCTTCCTTTAGGTAAAGCTGACCCATAACTCACAGGAGAGCTCATTGACTGGAGGGCGGGTTCTGTACATCAAGGAGCTGACAGAACATGAGGAGTTCACAAGGAAGCAGTTTGGTCCCTCCAACCCCACGATAACCAACTCAGATATGGGGATGAGCGAAGGTGATGTCAGCAGCTGAGTGTTCAAACCATCAGGAGGAGAGTTAATTTACGTGACAAAAGATAACAATTGTGATTTTCTTCCTCTGACAGATAAAAAAGTATCCATGGGCAGAGCAGATGGTGATGGAGGAGAGTTGGCAGCAGCGTCTGAGATTCCCAAAAGGACTGATGAGGAAGGGACAGAGGTAAATACCTCACAGCAATTTGGCATGGCAACTGCAGTGGAGGAGGGAGTGGTCAATGATGAGGTCAAGTTAAATATTGTAGTTTGTGTGAAGGAGGAGCCCTGTGATGCTCTGGCTGCTGTGGTGGAGGGAGGCCACTTCGTAACTTCTGGATGTGTGGAACCTGCCGCTTTGGTAGCAGAAGCTCCGCCACCTCCACGAGCGCACAGACGACATCAGGCCCTTGCTGCTGGTGAAGAAAATGAAGATGATCTGAAACCTCTTGCACGTTTACATCAGGAACAGGTTCAAAGTACGGAGCGTTATCAGGCCATTTCTAACTTGCTTCAGCAAACTTTAACTGAATTTAAGACGGATGTTAACCAGAAGCTTCAAAGTAACAATGAAATTCTTCAGCATCATCTACAAAGAAATAATGAGATTATTCAACAGCATCTACAAAGAAACAATGAGATTCTTCAACAACAGAACGAGATTCTTTGTCAACTTCTGCAAAGAAGCAATGAAACTTTGAATGAAATGAGGCCGATTCTGTCTCGAGTTGTAGCATGGTCCTTCAAAATCCATGAGAAAGGGGGACAGATCTCAAGATAGTTCAGAGAATTATTTGAGGAATGGTGAAGAAAGTCAGGCAATTGGAGGTTCTGGATATTTTGTTTCAAAGGGAGAACTTTTTCTTTGCTTATCTAACAAAATAAGTAGACAAATTAAAATTTTGAGAGATGATGAGTGGCCGCATTTTTGTGAGATTTGGCGCTACTCATCTTTGAATCCTTTTTTAAAATCCTGATGCAAGACCCATAATTATTTGATTCTGATGTGCATAATCTGTGAAATCCTGGTAAATGTTTTAACACCGGGGAGCCGAATTTAGTCAAAGAAATCCTCGTCCGTGTCAGAGAGGGCTGGGGTGGGGCCCAGTTCATGGCGGTTGTTCACTGGTTAGCGAGTTTGCACTTTGGTGATACTGTTGCCCCCATGATGAAGGCCATTCTTGTGCGTTAAAATGTGGACAAAGTTTTCAGCGCCCCGGCACAGATTATTGATACCATGATGAATTGTGAGATATCCTACAGAGCATGGATGAAGCGGAGATTAGAATCCTGTCAGAGGTAGGGCCTCTCCTTCCATCCTTGGAAATTCTGCTGCATGGTATGTTGAGACATCCTGCAGGAGTTTGGGCGACAGTGTCAAGTGAGGGCTGTCCATGAGCTAGATCACCTGAGAAGAGCCGTGGTGAGATTCCTGGCTGATTTTGAGAACTGGCTGCCATGCTTTCACAATCTCGATCTGAGGGCTGGGCATCTTCAGTTTGGTCAAGCATATTTCATCTGGGCTTCGAGACCTGGGGTCGGTCCGAGACCTCAACCCTGGCCTTGCATTGTCTTGACAATGTTTGTCAAGAAGGGTTGGAGGCGGCCGGACGCAATGAGTCTGCAACACCCACCGGGGCCCAGGTTCCTGCTCATTGGGCTCTGGGATGACATGACAGATGAACAGAGAGTTTGGTGAAACTGGATGACTCTTGTGTGTTCCTTGATGATGCAGTCATGGCCTCAACCTTTTCTAGCTCCATGTATTATCCTGCAGTTCATCATTGATCCCGAACTTTGTTCCTTTGTGATGTTGCCTTTTATCGTGATAAGGGTATATGATGAGCACACACACAGGCAGTTTTTCTTTTTGCCTGTTACCCTTTTTTTTAGGGCCTTCTGGTCTACTGTCCTTCTGAGCATTGGTTCATCCTGAGGTGTGGTATCATGTTGTCTCTGATGCCAGAGTACAAGCTTTTGGGCTTATGCTCTGGTGTTGATTTTCCTTCTTCAATTGGAGTTCAGACTGGGTGGAGTACTGGGCTTGTCTCCCTCCATGTGGTCTTGCATGGAGTCGACAAGGCTGATTCTCCTCTGGGGTCTGGACTCCCCGGGAGGGTGGTACCTTGTGATGGTGTATTCCTGAGCTTTTAGGACACTACTCTTCCTATCTGGGCAGATTAGATGTTGACTTGGTGTAGTTCAGAGGGTGTCCTTTTATCTTTGGGGGACAGGGAAAGGTCACATCTCCCCCCAAGATATCCTGTTGGTGGATGTCATGACAAATTTTCTCCACACGAGTGGGGGGCTTAGGAGTGGAAAATGCTTCACATTTTCTTTCCGGTGGGCGGTGGGGTCTGCTTGGTGATTCTGATAGGATTGGGGTGCATAATCTGTTATATCATGAAGCTCAGTCTGGGTTTAACTCCTTGGATCATTGACACAAAGAAAGAAGAACGTCAATGTCTTGGCTCTTTTTTGTGTAATGCTGGGAAGGACAGTAGTTGTTCTGTGGTTCGTACTGAGGAGAGTAGGGATTATTTTTTTCCCGGATTGGGAGAGGGAAGCCTGTCCTCTCCACGATATGACCCCAGTTTTCGTGGGTTTTTTTTCGACAACTCCTCTCCTCATGGTCAAGGCATTTGTGGGGATGATAGTGAACTCGGTTATGTGAGCTCTATTTTCTCTGTTCTCAGGTGGAACTGTGTTACTCTGCTCCTGTTATTTGGTCTTGCTTAGATATATATGATGTTGTACTTCATTACGTTGAAACTGATTTTGATGGTTGTATCCTGGGTTGTCCCTGTTCCTGGGGTATCTTCTGGTGTATTATGCCCTAATTGAATATTTTTTTACCACACAAGAAAGATTTCTAAAGTTTGGAATGTCTTACTACTGTCTGGTAAACAAATTTTCAAATAATGGGGAAAAAAATACTGGCTGGATATCAGAATTTGTGTAACCATGGAAGACAGTTATGGCAAAGAAATGTTCAAGTGGTTGGTACAAAATATTGGAATTGATTCACTGGTGGAAGTGGAGTGGAAGCTTTGTGGAAAAGCATTCGTATAATCTGGACTGGATTCAGAATGCAAGCTGCTAAGTGAAATTATTACTTCAAGAGAATATTTTGAAGCCTATTTTGGGAATGGAGTTTGGAAACTCTCATATGATCATCTTCTGGGGGGATTCTGAGGAGAAATCCACAAACACTAACTTCGCCTGTTTGTGAGACCATTGTAGCTTCAAATGTACTTTGTCATCCATATTAAAATCTGTGTATGATTGCTAAGCAAAAGGGGGAGTAAAGCAGTATTATAAGATCCATTTTCCATGTTTAATAAATGATTTTTTCTTGTTGTTAAAAATAATTAGTGGTCCTATGGCTCTGGTGCTCTGTGTTTGTTTAAAACAAGTACAAGTTATGGTTTTTGAGCCAGGGTTCCATTCAAGCATCTTCTGTCCAGTTATAACATCAACTGAGATCATAGCATGTGGTTTTGGGGTGAGAGGCATCTGAAACTCAACATGTACAAATTTGATTCATGAGGAGCTGGTCTGAATGCCATGGATATGGATGTTTGGATAGATAGGGTTCCCTTGTGGAAAGGAAGGTCTCCCTTTGGTTATGGTCCCCAGACATCTTTATGACAGTTAAGCTGCCCATTGGGAAAAGTAAGATGTCCTCTGAGATCACTAAATGTGGGCAATGAATGTGTTGGAAAGTGCATAAACCCATTGGAACTGAGAGCTCATTGAAACTCAAAAACAGTTGCCAGAAATGTCTAGATGAAATGTCTAGGTATCTATCAAGCTCAAAAGGCACTCAAATTCCTGCATTTAATTCTTGGAAGAAACTGATTAAAATGTTAAAACAATAGCCTTTCACTGTGTCTGTTGACATAAGCCTCAGGCATTGACCTGATTAGTTGTTCACAACAGATTTTACAACCATCCATTGTCATAGTCTGGTGCCTGCAATTTCACAGTTTGATTCACAGCTCTAAATGGTTATGGACACTTTGAAGTGGGACTATGAATTTCATTGTTTTTATAGGGGATTATGCAATTAAATGAAAACATTGTTGTTCTATGGGATAATGTAATTGAAGGAATCTAAATGTCACAATTAGTTTTTTTAAAATGAAGTTTTTAATGAATAAAATGTTGATCAGAAAAAAGTCTCCAATAGACACTTTGCTTTATTAAACCTCACCGTGGACCCTGAGGTCTGCCCATTGGGATAATGGGAGAATTGACATTGGTGGTGTCAGGGAAATGGGTGGTGGATGGGGGAAAATGGGTTGGTTTGAGTTGCCACGAATTGGCAGAGGGACTTCAAAGGGCCATCTGGACTGGGTGGATGGACAGAAGGTGGTATGGAGCGTTTGAGGGGTCATGGGTGGAAGACATAGGATGACAGGATATCAAAGGCCTTATGGATATAATTGGGGCATTGTTTGGCATGGATGGAGGTAATATTGTAATTATGACCATATTTTAACTATTTCTCCTGTTTATGTGACACACCTGAAATAAAATATTCGCTGTGGGCCTGTAGTTTGCTGAACGAATGGCTGGTCACAGCATGTAGACTGGAATCATGAGTATGATAGACTGTTGGTATCTGAATGCACAAAAACCCCCGAGTCTAATTTGAAAAGCCGCCTCAAAAGTGGGCAGCAGATAGATGGGAACACCACCACCTGCAAGTTCCCCTCCAAGTCACACACCATCCTGACTTGGAAATTTATTGTTGTTCTTTCACTCCCACTGGGTCAGATCCTGAAACTCCTTACCTAACAGCACTGTGGGTGTACCTACACAACATGGACTGCAGTGGGCCAATAAGGCAGCTCACCACTGCCTTTTCAAGGACAAATAGGGATGGGCAATAAATGCTGGTCTAACCAGTGATGCCCACATTCTATGATCAAACAAATAATTGTTAATAGTGTGAAGAAAAGAGCAGCAAAGATCAAAACCAAAAACAATCTACTGACCAAATTTGCTGGATCTCTGTTGGGAAGCTGCTGCCACAACACACAGGACCTCAGCATTCGCCCTATCAGACTCCACAGCAGAGTACTGAGCACCTCGTAAAGGACATCTCACACACATCTTGCTGAGACTCAACTGAACACATCAATATGCATCATAACTGCAACCCTCCACTCAGCTCCTTTCCCCTGGCTTCCTGTCCTCACAAACATCACTCCCCCTCACATTCCCTGACTGACCATAACCCACAAGCTATAGAATCTCTGCAGTGCAGAAGCAGACCATTCAGCCCACCAAGTCTGCACTGACTCCCCAACAGAGCATCCCACCCAGAACCTAACTCTGTAACCACACGTATTTACCCCATTAATTCTTCTAACCTACACATCTTGGGACAATAAGGAGCATTTCAGCAAGGCCAATTGACCTCACCTGTCTTTGGACTGTGGGAGGAGACTGGAGCACCCAAAGGAAACTAACGCAGCTACTGGCAGAACGTGTAAACTCCACACAGTCACCCAAGATCTGGTCCATGGCGCTGTGCAAACCACTGAGCCACCATGCCACCCCTCACTGATTCACTCCATGATGACCTGTGAACCTACCTTCTGCCCACTTTCCATCTCAGTGCCCATATGGAACAACCTTCCTGAGCAGGATCGCCCAGTGGACATCCTTTGGATCAAGGAAACCCGGAAAATCACTAACAAATTCCTTGTCTCAAACCCCAACTATCAAATGGCTTCGAACTACCCCAGTGAGAGTGCTCCTTGCTAAATAGGTTCAGGACAGGCCAAGACCCCGAGCAGGCAACTTCCATCACCGGGGCCTCAGTACAAATCCCTTGCATGCACTTGTGGAGAAACATAAACAATGCTGCTCATTACCGAGGAGTGACCCTCTACAGACTAATCACCTTAAACTCAATGAATGAGCCGATTGCTCGGCTTCAGGAATTTGCATTCAAAAAATAAAACAAAAAACAGAAACCCAGACACAAGGAAAACACTGGCACCTGTAGTTCCAACTAGTTAACACTTTAAATCAAATTAAATTTTCAGGCTGCCAGTTTACAGGGGGGAAAACATTCGGTACACAGTTTTGGGACTTAATCCCATAGAAACTGAATCTAACACAACAGAAATTTTACGTGTTATTGTCAGCTGTCGCTTAACAACACTCCTCTGAGTCAAAAAGTTGCAAGTTCAAGTCTCACTCCAGAGACTTGAGCACTGAGGGCTGACACTCCAGTGCAGTACTGAAGGAGTCCTGCACTGTCAGTGGTACCATCTTTCAGATGAGTCAAACCAAGTCCCTATCTGTCCTGTCGGGTAAATGTAAAAGATCCCATGACACTATGTTGTAAATGAGCAGGGGAGATATCGCTGATGCCCCAGTGTGATGTTCGTGTACCTTTAAGATTTTTTAAAAAAATCATGTTCTCTGCAGCTCTCCCAGCCTCAGTTGATGCCGTTGTTGTCGAATTGGCTGGAGAAGTGCTTTTACTGCTCCTTCAGTGGCTGATACATGGGCAGATACAGTTGGGCCTCCAAGACTGGCAGAGCCAGGTGACGCAGAGGCCTTTGGAGCTCACTCCAGCTGCCTCTCTGTATGATGGAGTGTCGCAGGGGCACATTGAGGGAGGAGGAAGGGCTGGAGACAATGCTGGAGTCCCCAGCCCTCCTGAATCCCCCCTTCCTGACACCGGTGCATCTCACGGGCAGTGGGATGAACAGGGTGGCACACCTACATCCGTGAAAGTTCGCCGGAGCCCTCCACGTCCTGGCACCTAAGGGACTTCTGCCAAGGGCATCACAAGGCGAGGAATATAGCTGACTGTCTCCACCTCTGATGTGCATCCTGGGGCGCACCTAGATGTAGCAGGACTTGTAAGGTTAAGAACTTGTAGGGTCACCAAGAGGACACAGGTGAAGGCATACGCTAGTTAGGTTGTGTTGTCACTTAGAAAGTCACTATTAACTATTATTGCATCCCACAGCTGCAACTGTGATTCACCTCTCACAGGGCTGACCATACCCAGGCGGTAGGCATAGCATCATTCTGCATGAGAGATGCCCTTCTCATTTGGAGTATTGTGAGCAGTTTTGGGCCCCGTATCTAAGAAAGGATGTGTTAGCCTTGGAAAGTGTCCAAAGGAGGTTCACAAGAATGATCCCTGGAATGAAGAGCTTGTCGGAAGAGGAACGGTTGAGTGCTCTGGGGTTGTACTCATTGGAGTTTAGAAGGATGAGGGGGGATCTTATTGAAACTTACAGGCTACCGAGAAGCCTTGATAGAGTGGACGTGAAGAGGATGTTTCCACTCGTAGGAAAAACTAGAACCAGAGGGCACAACCTCCGACTAAAGGGACGATCCTTTAAAACAGATGAGGAGGAATTTTTTCAGCCAGAAAGTGGTGGAACACTTTGCCACAGAAGGCTGTGGAGGCCAGATCATAGAGTATCTTTAAGACAGAGATAGATAGGGTTCTTGATTAATAAGAGGATCAGGGATTATGGGGAAAAGGCAGGAGAATGGGGATGAGTAAAATATCAGCCATGATTGAATGGCAGAGCAGACACGCTGGGCCGAGTGGTCTAATTCTACTCCTATGTCTTATGGTCTAACACATGGGCTCAGGCGCCAGTGTGCATTCTGAGAACAGCTCTCAGTTGTTTCGGTGAATATGGCAAATCAGTTACAAATCTATGACACACGATTGATAAAAAAGACAAACAAGACAATATTCAGCTTACACCAAGTGTTTAATCAACTAACAAAGTATTTGAAAATTTCCCAGAACCTGAAATGAATCTTGGAAGAGTGTAAGGTGAGCATATCACACTGTTATTACATCAAGGTACGATGGGCTGAGGGAATTCAGGTCTGCAGACTCACCACCACTCCTTCACCATACTCAGGATAGTAGTTCTCCCAGACAGTTGAATACAAACATTACCCAGGGTATTAGTCAAACACCCGTCATTTGAAGAGATCTGTCTATAAGTCACATCACCAGCTTAGGCAGGGTCCAACTCTACCATATACCCACTCCTGACAGCTGACTCACTTTACTAACACACACTCACATCAGGGGAAATTCTCTCAGAATATGACAGACAGAACTTTCTTTAAAATCTCTTTCCTTAGTCTAGCTCCCAATTCCGATGGTCAGAAATGACAGTGAACATTACTGACACAGGATGGAGCTCGTTTCCATCATATAAACACACCAATGAGTACAGAGATCCAGTGGTCACGAGTCCATGGACCAGTTTCCATTCCTGGAAGACACTCCTCCCCCAGTTGAGTTGTTTTTATTTTTATTTTCTCACAGCACACAGAAACAAAAGATTAAAACAGTAAGAGTTAGAATTGTACATCACATTAATCATCAGTGTTGTTGACAGAAATATTAAGCAACATTACAAAGGCACTTTTAGTTTAGAGAATCAGGTTACATGTATAGACAGGTGTTGAAATAACAGATAAACAAGAAACTGCTGATGAAAACTGATTTGTATAAAAGTTGCTCCCTTATAGAATCCCTACAGTGCAGACCGGGGTCATTTGGCCCATCCAGACCCTCACCCCGTAACCCAACACATTTACCCTGCTAGTCCCCCTGACACTCAGGGTCAATTTAGCATGGAATCAACCTAACCCACACATATTTGGACTGAGGGAGAAAACTGGAGCACCCAAGGAAACCCAAACAGACACAGTCACTTAAGGCCAGAATCGAACCCAGGGCCTGTACAGTGAGAAGCGGCAGTATGGAATCAGGAGGAGAGCCAGCTCGTGGTGCCTGGTGGGAGTTGTAGTTCTGCCGCACGCAGCGGCGTTTAGCACCCAGGATTCGGGGGTTGGAATGTGAGGAAGCGCGAGCCCGAGCAGATCAATCAAATTGAACAGCAGAAATTGACCCTTGGTAGGAACCAGAGCGATGGCGGTGGGAAGATTCACCATTGCAGGAGATTCTCTGTATACAACTGAAGAGGAAGAAGTCACACAAATCACAGCAGTCCCACTGACTGGACAACACAGAGAAGTTGCAGCAGGAGGATAGTGTGGTCGGCTATGTCAAAGGCTGCAGAGGAGGTTTCATCTCTCTCCACAGATGTGTCCTGACCTGAGGATTTGTGGGGGAGGAGTCATTTTTGACAGTAATATGTGGTGTTCTGAAATGCCGAGTAATGAGCTTCCATTTATATTCTCTCCAGATATTTGAACAGGTGGCAAGCTGGGACTCATAACAAATTTCATTCCAGTCTTCCTCCGGTATCTCCTGTTGTAATTCAACCTCCCATTTCCTGGAGTTTGATGATGCTGAGAGCTTGTCTGCCATTTGGGAGAAAACACAATCAGAGCAATCCTAAAGATAAGGCTGAAGATCTTTGAATAAATTATGGGTTATCCTCATTTGGGGCATATATATTTATCAATGGTACCTCTGTCCCACCCACTGGATGGGGACTTTACGACCTCACTCATCCTGAAACTCTAAAATCCCATCCGAGGGCAACGGGTCTACCCATTGTCTGTCCCTTGCCCGCTCCGATTCCCGTGGCAGGCGGGACCATAAATTTTCAGCCACTGCCCCATTAAGCAACATGAAGCTGCCTTCATTGTCCATATGTTGAGTGGATACAGAAATTCGCCAATCTGTGGAATAAGATTAGTATACCCTTTTTTCTCCCTGATGTATGAGAGATAAAGAACACCTGGTTTGTCCAAGATCTGCCCAGCTGAATATGTTCTATATCTGATAAATGTGTTTCTTGTAAAAATGCAATTTTGCAGCTTAATGTTTCAACTGACAGAGTATCTTTTTTCTCTTCATAGAGTATGTCCCCCTTTCACATTATAGCTAATTACCTTTAATGCATCCACAATAATCTGTGTGTAATTGACGTGACCCAGCTTGCGAAAAGAGCATCGAGAGAGAGGGTTAGTGAAAAAGAAAGAAAACTAGTACTATCCATAAAGTGGCTTTAATGTTGTTCCCGGAGATTACTATGGGGTAGTATGTCCACAAAAGGTTTAACTGCAGATTTGACCCATTTCTAAGTGGGGCTAGGCCGAAACCAAAATGTTTAAATGAACAAAAGCGAGGCTTAGCATCTCGCTATCGAAGTGGTTAAATAGATAATTAGAATCATGGAACAGAATCATAGAAACCCGACAGTGCAGAATGACATAAAGCCAATCACAAGTCTGCACCGATTCACTGACAGGGCATCTTACCCAGGTCCACCCCATCCCCGTAACCCCGCTAATCCTCCTATCCTAATATTTTTGGACACTAAGGGCAATTGAGCATGACCAATCCGCTTAACCTGCACATCTTTGGACTGTGGGAAGAAACCAGGGCACCTGGAGAAAACCCATGCAGGCAAGGGGAGAATGTGCAAACTCCACACAGACGGTCACCTGAGGCCGTGCTGTGAGGCAGCAATGCTAACCCAGTCCATGGGTAATGTAAAAATTAAAAAGTGTGCAATTTAAACAGTTTCATTTTGTTCCCATTGATATCTGAAACACATCTCTCCATAGTTTTAACACCGTGCTCCCTCATTAATGTCTCTGAAGCAGACTCTCTGCAGCGCGAACCATTGGGCAGCTAAGCAGGGAATTGCATCGTCGCTGATTTCTACCAGGAGTGTGCCATCTCTCTCCAGCTGCTCGCCCTCCAAGTGGCTCACAGTGATGCCCAGGTGTTTCAGTCCGTCTGCAATCTCCAATGCTGATGGAAAGATTTTGTTTCCATCCATGCAACATTGCAGGATAAGATGTCAGAATCTTATGTTCTTTGCCCTAAGCTGCTTGTTAGTTTCTGCATACTCACATCTTTTCTGCTGCAGAGCCGGTGAGTAGTCCTTGTGTGATTCTTCTTCCTTTCCTTAGAGGTTTTTCTCACCCCAAGCCTTGGTGAGAATAGAGTGTTTTGTCCAAAAGCTAAGAAATTTCACCACAAATCATAGAATCCCTACAGTGCAGAAGGAGGCCATATGGCCCATTAAGCCTGCACCGACAACAATCCTACCTGGGCTCTATCTCCATAACCCTACATATTTATGCTGTTAGTCTCCCTGACACTAAGGGACAATTTAGCATGGCCAATCAACCTAACCTGCACATCTTTGGACTGTGGGAGGAAACCGGAGCACCCGGAGGAAATCCACACAAACACGGGGAGAACGTGAAAACTCCACACAGTCACCCAAGGTCGCAATTGAACCTCGGTCCTGTTGCTGTGAGGCAACAGTGTTAACCAATGTGCCACCGTCTCACCCAAAATGATCTCGGAGTACATTAGCATCCGATGGCTTTTGTTGCAGTGATCTGTGAGGCCATCTAGTTGTCGTGGAAAACCAACCGAGTGTTTATGTTGGTCTTAGAGAAAGCTTTAGTCCCACTCGATAAAGTCCCCGCATTCTCAGTTTTCTGCCATCCCATATATTTACGTTATTCTGTCTCCTGAAATTTTCACGGTCCTCTAACTGCCCGTCTTTCCGGAGTAATTAAGATGGTAGCCTGTTGATGCATATGTTGCTATCCTTAACCTTACTAATTCTGTTCTCAAACCGCTGACAGTTTGTTCCAGTTGCAATTGAATTATTCATTTTCCTAAGGACGTCATTAACTTCTTTTCTGAATTTTCTCAGTTCAATCAGGATAGGGCTCAGCTCAGACTTTTCCAGACCTGAATGTGGTGCTCGGGTGTCCCCAATGCTACCATAAGGAGAGGGGCTGCGACTTCTCACTTCTTTATTCTATCTTCCTGAAGCAGTTACAATTCATCCCTCTTCCATCTCATATTTTGGCTCATTCTCTGCCTATATCTATATTCGGTAAGTATTTTGGGTGATTTAATTAGTGGATGGAGGTGGACTGATGTTAGGGGTGAACAGATGAGTAACAGTCAGCAGGCAGCCATTAGGCTCTTTAGCTCCCTCTAGTCAACAGTGCCTGCTAATCCCCAACTCTAAGCCCTTTCATTTACCACAATGCTTCTGTAGCCATCAGTCTGGTTTAACCACTCCCTCACATCCACCTTCTACACCCTTGTTCCCAAAATTACCTTTACTCCCTTCCTGGTTGTTCGCCCTGCTTCTCAATTCCAAGGGGTGAAGACTTGGGTGTATCTGGTACACAAATGGTTTAGCCATCCATCGCCAGGTCTGATGGGACCACATCAAGCAGGGCCCTGCTTTCCTCTGTCAAAACTGCTCATTACTCCATGACCATCCTGAAGAGAAAAGATTACCCACACCTTCGCTTCCCCAAAACCAACTGTGTCCTTGTGGAACTTATGTTCCAGCTGTACAGAACTCTGTTTAGGCCCTATTTGGAGAACTGTGTTCTGTTCTGGGCACCACTCCTCAGGAAGGATACACTGACCTTGGAGAGAGTGCAGCATAGATTCAACAAAATATTTCTGGGGCTAAAAGGGTTAAATTATGAGGACAGGTTGTACAGACTGAGCTTGCATTCCCTTGAATGTAGAAAATTAAGGGGTGATTTACTTGGTGTTTAAGATGATTAAACAAGTTGATAGAGTAGTCAGAGAGAAACTATTCCTCTGTTGGGAGAGTCCAGAACAAGGGGACAGAGTATTAAAAGATTAGAGCTAGGTTGTTCAGGGATGATGTCAGCAAACACTTCTTCACAAACAGGGCATTGGAAATCTGGAACTCTCTCTCCACAAAAATCTGCCGAATCTGGGGGAGGTCAATTGAAAATTTGACTACTGCTCGGTTTATTGTTAGACAGGGGAATTGGGGGGTTACAGAGCTAATGCAGGTAGATGGAGTTAAGAGACAGATTGGCCATGATCTAACTGAATGGTGTCACAGGCTCAAGAGATGACTCCAATTCCGACATTCCTGCTGTTGAAATCCTCATCCATGCTGACTGTGAAGTCTGGAACATCCTTTCCTCAATGTGGATGTCTCAGTTTCTTGAGCATTGCTGACTGTGTGAGACTCAATCACAGGCCTCACTTGGCTTCCCTGCTGTGTGAATGCGACGATGATCCAACATGCCCCATAATTGTTCAAAGTCCTTATCACACACATCACATCTGAATGTTTTCTTCTTTTTCGTGTGACTCCTCCTGTGAATCGCCAGGCCTGATATCCGTGTAAAGTCCTTATGACATACCTCACACTTGTATGGCTTCTCCCCAGTGTGAAGACGTTGGTGTTCTTGGAGTCTCAATGGCCGGGAGAATGATTTCTTACACACTTTACACCTTAATTGGTTATCCTCAGTGTGAGTGCGATGGTGTTGACGGAGGGTCGATGAATGGGAGAATGATTTCTTACACACTTCACAGGAGAATGCTTTCTCCCCTGTATGAACGTGTCGGTGTTCCACGAGTGCTGATAAACGGGTGAAGGCTCGGTCACACAACTCACAACTGAAGGGATTCTCCCCTGTGTGAATGCTCTGATGTATCAGGAATTCTGTCGATGTTGGGAAAGCTTTATCACAAAACTCACACTTGAAGCGTTTCTCCCCTGTGTGGATTGTCTGATGGACCTGGAGGTTCGATAACTGTGTGAAAGATTTCTCACACACGTCACAGCGGAACGGCTTCTCCCCTGTGTGAATGCGTTTGTGTGTGTGCAGATGCGATGACCGCGAGAATGATTTGTTGCAAACCTCACACGAAAATGGTTTATCACCACTGTGAGTGCGTTGGTGGTTACGAAAGTGGGATGACCATGAGAATGATTTGTCACACAACTTACACTTTAACAGTTTTGCTTCCATGTGATAGTCCCTGTGGTTACAGCTGGTATACCTGATACTGTGGAGCCTTCCTCACACACCACACACTTGAACAGCCTCTCACCTGCAGGGATGAGTCAGTGGTCTATGAAGCTCGATGAATGATTGAAACTGTCACCACATTTTGAGTCCACTCACACTTCTTCCCAGCCTCAACATCATCCACAACTGAACTTCAGAAAGGTTGGTTCTGATGGAAGGTTCCACACCGCTGACCAGTTTCAGATCTGATGATACATCAAAGTCCCTGACTCGACCGATTTTCAGATGTCGGTGTCACTGCCCGTCTCTGTGTTGAGCAATGCTGTGAAGGGACTAGATGTCTTCCCACAGCTGTGCAGCTGTTGTTTGATTCGGTCAGGATCTATCTGCGGTGTCTATCCTCTATATTCTCTGGTGTAGTAAGGTGCAATCCTTCTGTAAAACAGGAAAAGGGAACATGATTTCCTCCAACTCCCTTTCCTCTTTTGCTGAGGGGCTGACTAGACTGTTCCACAGTGAGTACCAGTCTGCTATTTCCCTGTGTGGGGGATCAGACACAAGTCCTTTCTTTTTCCTCATTTGACTGTCACACACCCACTGTTTCCAGCACGGCCACTGGATCGTGACCAGAAGCAGACAATATGGCTACTTTCTTTCCGACACCCAGACCCCTATCTTCCCAGGCAACATGAGGGAAATGGAAAATACAGCCAAATGAAGAGTAAATTAATTAACTATAAATGCCTGGGATTTCTTTATATCTTTATAATATAAAAACACTGAGAGATGTTAATTCAATGGAAATGTAGTAGTGTCTCCCATTGTTTTCAAAAATTATTGAAGGAAAACACACTGGGCAGGAAGTGCTGGAAGATTTTTAAAAATTGCTTCAGTGTAGCTGATTGATGCGTTCTAGTCCATCCTGGGAAATTAAATACACCACAGTCACTCAGACTGCACATCCCAAATTTCGCTATTACACACAACACTGGGTAAAACTAGCAATTCGAAGCTTAAGTTTCTCGGAAAGGCCGAGGCCTTCAGGTAAAGTATTTAAAGACGTTCAAAGATTTTTCAATAAATGTGTTTCTGCCCCTCCCAGATAATTACACCTCACCTTCTCATATTCAGTAATGATCCGTCAACAAAACTCAGGCTGCAAATCAGAAGGTAAATACTTCCAGTAAACACACTCAATATCCAACACACAGCTCCAATCAAACAGCTCAGCACAAAGCACCGAGTAAACAGGTCTCTCAGCTGGATCTTCTCACACAGCATAAGGGACATTTCCACAACTGATTCCCCAGAGGATAGTCAGACTGCCTGAACATTAGTGTGGATATTATGCAATGTAATTATAAATTTTGCTCCTTCACAGTTTCAGTCCCGACAGGAAGTGAAGCAGCTGTGAAAGAGGAAGAGGAGAGAATGGGCAGAGTGGGTGGGCTCTCTGATTGAAGTCTCTCACAGCCAATCCTAATATTTCTGGAATAATATGAGTTTCCAGAAGCTTGGGAAACTGACCGGTGAAACGGAGGCGACTTTGAGCAGCAGATCAGGTGGGGATTTAAACTTGTCATTGTCCCAAGTTGGAGGAAATCATGTTTCCTTTTCCCGTTTTACAGAAGGATTGTACGTCCGACACCAGACAATACAGAGAGGATAGACACCACAGATAGATCCTGACCATCACCCAAGGCACAACTGCACAACTGTGGGAGACATCCAGTCCTTTCACATTATTTCTTGGGGAGGCACGGTGGCACAGTGGTTAGCACTGCTGCCTCACAGCGCCAGTGACCTGGGTTAAATCCCGCTTGGGCTACTGTCTGTGTGGAATTTGCACATTCTCCTTGTGTCTGCGTGGGTTTCCTCCGAGTGCTCTGGTTTCCTCCCACAGTAAGAAGTTTAACAACACCAGGTTAAAGTCCAACAGGTTTATTTGGTAGCAAAAGCCACACAAGCTTTCGAGGCTCTAAGCCCCTTCTTCAGGTGAGTGGGAATTCTGTTCACAAACAGAACTTATAAAGACACAGACTCAATTTACATGAATAATGGTTGGAATGCGAATACTTACAACTAATCCAGTCTTTAAGAAACAAAACAATGGGAGTGGAGAGAGCATCAAGACAGGCTAAAAAGATGTGTATTGTCTCACGGGCATTCGGCCTCTGATATTCGGGTAAGCGTTCTCCAAGGCGGCCTTCGCGTCACACGACAGCGCAGAGTCGCTGAGCAGAAACTGATAGCCAAGTTCCGCACACACAAGGACGGCCTCAACCGGGATATTGGGTTCATGTCACACTATTTGTAACTCCCACAGTTGCGTGGACCTGCAGAGTTTCACTGGCTGTCTTGTCTGGAGACAATACACATCTTTTTAGCCTGTCTTGATGCTCTCTCCACTCCCATTGTTTTGTTTCTTAAAGACTGGATTAGTTGTAAGTATTCGCATTCCAACCATTATTCATGTAAATTGAGTCTGTGTCTTTATAAGTTCTGTTTGTGAACAGAATTCCCACTCACCTGAAGAAGGGGCTTAGAGCCTCGAAAGCTTGTGTGGCTTTTGCTACCAAATAAACCTGTTGGACTTTAACCTGGTGTTGTTAAACTTCTTACTGTGTTTACCCCAGTCCAACGCCGGCATCTCCACATCATTCCTCCCACAGTCCAAAGATGTGCAAGTGAGGTGGATTGGTCATGCTAAATTGCCTCTTAGTGTACCTAAATGCGTGTAGTTTGGGGAATTTGGGTTACAGGGATAGGGCGGGGGTGAGCCTGGGTAAGATGCTCTGTCAGTGAGTCGGTACAGACTCGGTGGGTCAAATGGCCTCCTTCTGCACTGTAGGCATTCTATGATTCTTAAATAATTCTATAGAAACAGAAATTATATTAATAGTACAATATCATCACATGCTGTTTTATCAGTGTAGATTGATAGCTCAAATTAATTCACTTTTTTAAAGTTAACCCAGCCTACCTAATTTGTCAGCATGGTGTGTTCTATTTACTGAAACTCTCAGGAGTCTACATTGAGGATCCTGTACACAATGTATTGGTCAATGTCACTGTGGGCTGGAATACTTTCTCCATTAATGGTTTAGAATTTCCAGTTCACAGAAAGCAAAACATTTCCCTGACAAGAAAAGTAAGACTTGAATTTATATAAACTTTTACAAACCTGAGTTGGCTAAAAGAACTTGGACCGAAGTCGTCTGTTCCTATAGATAGATTTTTGACAAAGAAGGGGATTGTGGTTTGTGGGATAGACAAGAAACTAGAGCTGAGACCATAACCAGATCAGCCATGCTTTTATTGAATGGCAGAACAGGTTTGAAGGGCTGAATGGCTTTCTCCTGCTCCGAAGTCCTATGTTCCTAGAGAATGCTGGTGATAATCACAATGACATTATTAGTCCAATAATATTGGATGGTGTCTCTGCATTATTTTTCATTTATGATACGTTTAAAATGGTGAACGTTCTCTCAATCCCTCTCATATTTATAATGCTGGAGAGGGAGAGAGCCAGGAGAGGATAGAGGTACAGGAAAGAGGAAGAGAGATAAGAGGAGGGGGCACTAGATAATGAAAGTGGAAAGATAGAAAGAGGAATGGCAGGAGCAGATGCTAGGAGAGGAGTCATTGGAGTTTTATGGAATAGCTGCTTCCCCAAGGTGTTGGGAATGATTGATAACACTCACATGACATTGAAGGTCACCCGAAGACACTCACAGGGCACCCGGAACAGAAATTAATTCCTCTTGTTAACATAGTGTGTAATGACTGTGAGAATAGTCCATGTGAACATCATTCACACTGGATCATCCCACAATTCTTTCATTGTCAGGAACTCAGGCATCTCACCCATATTCAGGAAGGCGAGTGACCTGATGGTCAGCTGATTAGGGATAATTTTCATCCCTTCTGTGGCTGATGTCACCATTTCATGTACAACACACATTGCTTTTAGGTGGAATTCTGACTTAGAAGCGTTCAGTCATAATCCCACAGATGGTAGCTTCACACCATTGGCTCCTCTGCCAAGCACATACCGAATGAGATAAAGAATCTGGTGAACTGGTGTGATGACAATATTCTCTCCCTCAATGTCAACAAAACGAAGGAGATAGTCATTGACTTCAGGAAGCGTATTGGAGAACATGGCCCTGTCTACATCAATGGGGACAAAGTAGAAATAGTCGAGAGCTTCAGGTTTTTAGGTGTCCAGATCACCAACAACCTGTCCTGGTCCCCCCATGCCGACATTATAGTTAGGAAAGCCAACCAACGCCTCTACTTTCTCAGAAGACTAAGGAAATTTGGCATGTCTGCTACGACTCTCACCACTTTTACAGATGCACCATAGAAAGCATTATTTTTGGTTGTATCAAAGCTTGGTATGGCTCCTGCTCTGCCCAAGTCCACAGGAAACTACAAAGGGTCATGAATGATGCCCAGTCCATCACACAAACCAGCCTCCCATCCATTGACTTTGTCTACACTTCCCGTTGCCTCAGAAAAGCAGCCAGCATAAATAAGGACCCCACCCATGCCGGACATACTCTCTTCCATCTTCTTTTGTCGGGAAAAAGATACAAAAATCTGAGGTCACATACCAACCGACTCAAGAACAGCTTCTTCCCTGCTGCATCAGACTTTTGAATGGACCTACTTTGCACTAAGTTGATCTTTCTCTACACCCGAGCTATGACTGTAACACGACATTCTGCGCACTCTCCTTTCCTTCTCTATGAATGGCATGCTTTGTCTGTATAGCATGCAAGGAAAAAAATACTTTTCACTGTATACTAATACGTGTGACAATAATAAATCAAATCAACCACACTGAGGAGGAGGTATTCTTTATCAATACTCGTCTCTCTCTCTCAAGGAAACTCTCCAAATACTTCATGATTTCTCTCCCTTCCAGGCATCCTATCGCATGTACCCCTCTCTCCTTTCCCCCTCCCTGCAGCATCCCATCCTCCCATGTTCCTGTGTCTCGAGGGCTCCAGTCCCTGATGTCCACCTCTCTCATATCCCTCTCTCCTCTGTCATTCTCTGCTGTATATGTGCTGATCCACCAGCGTACATCATAACTGCCTTGGATGATATGATGTGGGTCTTCCTCTTCTGATCTGCTGTCAAACACATCCGAGGCGACACATCTCACACTGATGTTGTCAGTTTGAAAGCCTCCGAGGATGAAGAATGCTATTTCCACACTAGAAATCTCTGTCAAACATTGCCAGGGGAACTGAGACAGCAGCTGTAATAAGTGAGATTTAATTCAGATGGGACAATTGACAAGTTTAAATCCTACCTGATCTGCTGCTCAAAGTCTCCTCCGTTTCATCAGTCAGTTTCCCAAGTTTCAGGAAATTCCTGTTACTCCAGAAATATTAGGATTAGCTGTGAGAGACGTCAATCAGAGAGCCCACGCACTCTGCCCATTCCCTCCTCTTCCTCTTTCACAACTGCTTCACTTCCTGTAGGGATTGAAAACCAAGTGAGGAGATGGTGAGTGAAGGAGCAGAATTTATAATAATTACATTGCATAATATCCACACTAATGTTCAGGTAGTCTGACTATCCTGTGGGGAATCAGGTGTGGAAATGCCCCTTTATGCTGTGTGAGAAGATCCAGCTGAGAGACCTGTTTACTCGGTGCTTTGTGCTGAGCTGTTTGATTGGAGCTGTGTATTGGATATTAAGTGCGTTTATTGGAAGCATTTCCCTTCTGATTTACAGGCTGAGTTTTGTTGAGGGGTCATTACGAATATGAGAAGGTGAGGCGTAACTAACTGGGAGGGGCAGAGACACTTCTTCAAATGTATTTTAATGCCTTCTTTAAAGGTTTTACCTGAAGGCCTCGGTCTTTCCCAAAGCGTGGGCTTGGATTTGATATTTTTCCCCAGTGCTGTGTCTGATAGCTGAATTTGGTATGTGCAGTCTGTGAGTGCAGTGTATCAGAACCCTTTAATCATCTACACTGAAGCAATATTTTCCTTAGCTTCTCGCACTTCCTATCCAGTACATTCTTCAAATAATTTTTGAAAACAAAGGGAGAAATTTCAAAATATCAGTTGAATTAACATTTCTCCTGAGTTTTTTTAATTAATTGAACACATCCTTTAAGGGTAAAACCAGTCTCATTGTGAAGTGATAGCTGGTTTTCCAATATCAAGGCTCACCATGACTGCTTTTACAGCACCTTGCAAACTGGAAGCCTCTCCACATAGAAGGACAAGGCCAGCAGATACACGGGACTTACACCACCTGCAAGTTCTCCTTCAAGTCACACCATCTTGACTTGGAAATATAAAACTGTTCCTTTGTTGTGTGATGATTCTGTGCCTTTAAGAAATGTCTTTCTGAGTCATGTTCTTATGCAGGGTCTGTTGTAGCTGTTTTATGCACTCAGTCTACTGGCATCCTGTACTGTTGCTGCAACAGCATAATTGCTTCTAATGGCTCGAACTGATGCTGTTCTGTTTACCCCAGGAATTTTGCAGAGGAGGGCTTAATTGGGATGAATGGCAGGTATGGTCATGTGATTGAAAAGTTGGGCTTACACAGGATATTCAAGTTCAGATCTGCTTTTGGAATTGAGAGAGAGAGAGAGCAGTGTCTCTTTTTCCCCCTCTGAAGTTAGAGACTGGAATCTGCCAAGAGATAAGTCTTTTTTGGAGATTCTTCTCTGAGAGTGGATCTTTCTCTGAGAGTTGCTGCATTGGAAACTGCAGAGGGAGAGGTATCCTTTTGCTCTCTCTGGGGTCTGGAGACTGGGAGCTGCTGGATGCTGGGTTTGCTTCTGAGGTTTTGCTGTTCTGAGGATAAATCCATCTCTGAAGATTGCTGTCTCGATCTCTGTGCGGAATGTTGAGGAGCTGAGGGTCTAGCATCACGTGATATCTTTGGTTTCCATGTTAACTGGTTCTACAGAAGGGATTTATGTCTATGGGGTATTGCTTTAAACTGGAACAACGGAAGTAGCTAGCTGTTCAGGATCATGTCTAAATATTTTAATTGGTAAAAGTTAAGCTAATTATTTTTATTATATTCTAACAGTGTTCTTCAAGTTTGTTTTGATAAAAGCTTCCCAGTGGATCACTTGAATCATAACCTGGAGTGAAACACCTTATGCTCACCCTAATGCCAAAAATCAAATGCAAAACTTGTGGTCTTGGCTAACTGCATAATATACCCTCGAGTTTCCAGTCTGGGCCTTAACAATTGTCACTGGGTCGACATCCTGGAAGTCCCTTCCAAACAGTACTGTGGTTGAAGAAGGCAGTTCATCATAACTCTTAGGCAATTAGGAAAGGGCAATCAAAGCTGTCCTATCCAGTGAAGCCTACATCTGAGTCACCCTTCAGGAAGGGAGCAGGAGGTGCTGATGTTTCCTTTTCCTGTTTTACAGAAGGATTGCATCTTACTACGCCAGAGATTACAGAGAGGATAGACACCGCAGATAGATCTGACCATCACCCAGGAACAACTGCAAAACTGTAGGAAGACATTCAGTCCCTTCACAGTATTGCTCAATACAGAGAAGGTTGGGCAGTGAAACCATCATCTGGAAATCGGTCGGGTCAGGGGAGCTTTGACATATCATCAGATCTGAAACTGGTCAGTTGTGTGGAACTTTCCATCAGAACCAGCCTTTCCAAAGGTTCAGCTGTGGGTGATCAGTCAGGGTGAGGCTGGGAAGAAGTGTGAGTGGGCTCCAAGTGTGGTGTGCACTTCAATCATTCATCGAGCCTCATGAACTACTGATTCATTCTTGCAGGTGAAAGGCTGTTTAAGTGCAAGGAGGGAACCACAACCTGAAAAGATTTCCTAACAGACAACTGTGGTACCTCCTGTAACACGGGCAGTCACATGGAAGAGAAATTATTCAAGTGTGAGGTGTGTGAGAAATCTTTCTCAGTGTTAGGGAAGCTAAATAAACACCAATACACTCACATAGAGCAAAAACCATTCAAGTGTGAGGTGTGCGAGAAATCATTCTCACAGTCATCGCATCTCCTCCAGCATCAGAGAATTCACACAGGGGAGAAACCATTCACATGTGAGGTGTGTGACAAATCATTCTCGCAGTCATCAAATCTGCTGCAGCATCAGAGGATTCACACAGGGGAGAAACCATTCAGTTGTGAGGTGTGTGGCAAATCATTCTCAACATCAGGGACTCTCCATAAACACCAACGCACTCACAAAAGGCAGAAACCATTCATATGTGAGGTGTGTGACAAATCATTCTCATCATCATCATATCTCCGTTTACACCAGCACATTCACACAGGGGAGAAGCCATTCACTTGTGAGGTGTGTAAAACGTCTTTCATCCAGTCATCCCTTCTCCTGAGGCACCAGAGGATTCACACGGGGGAGAAACCATTTAAGTGTGAGATGTGTGACCAAGCATTCACACAGTCATCAAACCTCCGTGCACATCTACGCATTCACACTGGGGAGAAACCATTCAAGTGTGAGGTGTGCAACAAATCATTCTCACGCTCATCTCATCTCCGTGTACACCAACGCATCCACACTGGGGAGAAGCCATTCACTTGCAAAGCGTGCGACAAATCATTCTCACAGTCATCGACCCTGCACGAACACCAACGCCTTCACACTAGGGAGAAACCATTCACTTGCGAAGTGTGCAGCAAATCATTCTTACAGTCATCAACTCTTCATGAGCACTACCGTGTTCACACAGGGGAGAAACCATTCACGTGTGAAGTGTGTAATAAGGGCTTTGCACAAATATCAGGACTGTTAAATCACTGGCGTGTTCACACAGGGGAGAAGCCCTATATTCAAACATAAGGTGTGTGACGACTCAGCCTGACACAGTCAGCAACACACATGACATATCCTCACTGAGGAAAAGCTGTTGAAGTGTGAAACGTGTGACAAAACCTTCACAAAGTTGATATCCTTGAATAGAGAAAACATTCAATTGTGAGGTATGTGACCGAGCCTTCACACTGTCAGTGACACTCATGAAATAATGATCCATTCACAAGTGGGGAGAATCCATTCAAGTGTGAGGCGTGTAACACAGATTTTGCACAATCATCGTGTTTGACGATCAGCAGCATATTCACAATAGAAAGGAAATCTTCAGCTATGAGCTCTGTGTCAAATCCTTCACAAACTCATCAAACCTGGACCCTCAGAGGATTCAGACAGGGAGTGACTCTATGTCTTGAAATTTCTAAGCAAAATCCTCTTGAAGTCTTTGCACCTCTTGGAACTGGAGCAAACTCACACAGGAGGGAAAATCTTCGGGTGCAATGTTTGTGAGACAGTTTTCACCCATTCATCTTAATCTCCTGAAGCACCAGCAGATGCTCACTGGAGAGAGATCATTCAGGTGTGCGGTGTGTTACAAGGTTTTCACACAGTCAGTGTATCTCCTGATCCATCAACACACACACACAGGGGAGAAACCCTGTTGGTGTGAGTTCCTTGTGTCTTCATGGAGATATTTTAGTTAGCCTCAACATCTCTGATCCAGTCAGGAATCCCATTCTTCATCAGTGAATCCAGCTGGGAAGTCGGGAAGGGCAGCATGTGTCTCAACTGTGTCAATTTCCATTGTCTCACAACATTTACTGTGTTGCTGAAAAAGAGATTCTCTGTCTCTTGTATCTCATCAGGTCAATTCACAAGAATGCCAAATAATAAAGCAAACAACAATTTATACTACATAAGAGTGTGCTGATAGGATGGCAAGTGGACACTGATTGGTAGAAGCATTGCCATGGAGAATGCACCAGTAACTGACAACTGACATTGGTTTGCTTAAGTTCAAACCAAGGCACTGATTCTGGTCAAGGTGTTACCCTGAGGAATGAGCCACGGAATGGAACATAGAAACAGGGCATTCAGCTCATCAAGTCTGCTGCGCCGTTCAATAGAACCATGGCTACTCGGACACTTCAATGCCTTATGCCCACATGATCCCCCATAATCCTTTGCATTATTGTGAATCAGAAATCTATCGGTCTCTGCTTTAAACATACTCAATAACTCAGCTTCCTCAGCCCTCTGAGGTAGGCAATTCTAAAGATCTACAGCCATCTGTGTGGAGAAATTTGGCCTCATCTCAGTCATAATGACCTTCCTTTATTTTGAAATTGTGCTCCTGATTCTAGACTACCCAACCAAGGGAAACATCTTTCCTACATCCAGCCTGTCCATTCTTTTCAGTATTTTGTGGGTTTCAATGAAATCGGCTCTCATTCTTTGAAACCCTAGAGTTCCATTTTGCCTAATCTCTCTTCATAAGACAGTCCCGCCATCCCCAGAAGAATTCTAGTGAACCTTTGCACTCATCTGTGTCTTCATATCCTTTCTGATGTAAAGGACCAAAACTGCACACATTACTCCACGTGGGGTCTGACCAAGTTCCTATACAATTGAAACAAGATCTTACTATTTCTGACTCAAAAGTGCTTGCGTTAAATGCTAAAATTCCATTAGCCTCCCTAATAGCTTGCTGCACCTGCATGCTAGCCTTCAGGCAGCACGGTAGCACAGTGATTAGCACTGCAGCTTCACAGCTCCAGGGTCCCGGGTTCGATTCCCGGCTCGGGTCACTGTCTGTGTGGAGTTTGCACATTCTCCTCGTGTCTGCGTGGGTTTCCTCCGGGTGCTCCGGTTTCCTCCCACAGTCCAAAGATGTGCGGGTTAGGTTGATTGGCCAGGTTAAAAATTGCCCCTTAGAGTCCTGAGATGCGTAGGTTAGAGGGATTAGCGGGTGAAATATGTGGGGGTTAGGGCCTGGGTGGGATTGTGGTCGGTGCAGACTCGATGGGCCGAATGGCCTCCTTCTGCACTGTAGGGATTCTATGATTCAGTGACTTATGGACAAGGACGCCCAAGTCCCTCCAACGTACCTCGATGTAATAATGGTGTGTCCACCTTGCATTTTTCTAAGATTCATTTCATGTTGTGGGAAAAATCTTGAATCATTTTTAAATGCTTTGTTATTTTAGTTGATTCAAAGTTTGTTGTAAGCTGAATATTGTATTCCTTGCTGTTTCATCAATCTTCTGTATTGAACTCGCAATAAATTCATTTTTTAAGCTGAACCAAAACTACCTGATTAGTCAGCATGGTGTGTTCCTAATCACTGAAATATTCAGGAGCCTACGTAGGAGTCCTGTATACAATATATTGGTCAATGTCACTGTGGGCTGGTATATTTTCTCCATCAATAGGTTTATAATTTCCAATACAGAGGAAGCATAACATTTCCCTAAGAAAGAAAGATTTGCATTTATATGTCAACTTTCACAAACCCATGTTGTCTGAACTCCTAGGTTCCTATAAACATATTTTTGACGGACAAGGGAGTCAAGGGTTATGAGGGTCAATGTGAAAGTGGAGTTGGGGCCATAATCAAATAATTCATGATCTTATGAAATTGCAGAGGAGCTCGAAGGGCTGAATGGCCTTTTCCTGCTCCTACATCTAATGTTATTTGAATAATGAGGATAATCATAATGAAATTACCCCAGTAATATTGTACAAAGTTTCTGCTTTGTTTTAAAATTATATTGAAGGGACCAATAAAATGGTGAACTTTCTCTGTATTGCTTTATTGTGATGAATGAGGAGCGAGATGGAGGAGAGGATGGGGTAGGAGAAGCGGGATAGGAGAATGAAAGTGGAAAGATAGAAACAGGACAGGAGGAGGAAAGAGGAAAGATAAGGGAGATGATTGAAGGAGAATAAATTACTCCGCAGACATTACTCCAATCTCATAAAATTGAATACAACATTCAGAGAGCACCAGCAGACGTCACTGGAGTTTTATGGAATAGTTCCTTCCCAAGGTGTTGGAGGGATTGATAACACTCACACGGCATTGAAGGTCACCTGAGGTGACTCAGAGCTCCCTAAACAGAAAACAATTCCCCTCCTTCATGTGGTGTGTTATGACTGTCTGAGAATACTCCATGTGAACCTCACTCACACTGGATCATCCTACAAGACTTTAATTGTCACGAACTCGGACATCACATTCATATTGGGGGAAGAAGCTGTGACCTGATTGTCTCTAATCAGCTATGTTCATCCCTTCTGTGACTGATGTCACCATTTCTTGTACCGCACACTGAGGTGTTGCTGTTTACTGATGCCATTATCGCTCGGAAGACATTCTACAAACACGAGATTTTCTTTTTCTTCCTCCCAGGCGCCCCTTCTCTCCTTTACAACTCCTGTTTACGTCATCTCCTCGGCTTGTATTCCTCCCAGGACCCTGTCGCGGCTTTGTTCCTCTCCTGTGTCTGTCTCTCCTCTGCCTGTTCCGATTCCATCACTGCTCATCATCTCTGCTTTGGATGCTGTGCGTCTTCCTCTTCTGATCTGTTGCCAAACATATCCCAGGCTACACATCCCACACTGATGTTGTCAGTTTAAAAGCCTCCGAGGATGAAGAATGCTATTCCCACACTAGGAATCTCTGTCAAACATTTGCCAGGGGGAGCTGAGACAACAACTGCAATAAGTGAGGTTTTATTCAGATGGGACAATGACAAGTTTAAATCCCCACCTTATCTGCTGCTCAAAGTCGCCTCCGTTTCATCGGTCACTTTCCCAAGCTTCAGGAAACTCAGGTTACTCCAGAAATATTTGGATTGGCTGTGAGAGACGTCAATCAGAGAGCCCACCCACTCTGCCCATTCCCTCCTCTTCCTCTTTCACAGCTGCTTCACTTCCTGTAGGGACTGAAAACCAAGTGAGGAGATGGTGAGTGAAGGAGCAGAATTTATAATAATTATATTGCATAATATCCACACTAATGTTCAGGCGGTCTGATTATAGTGTGGGGAATCAGGTGTGGAAATGCCCTTTATTCTGTGTGAGAAGATCCAGCTGAGAGACCTGTTTACTCAGTGCTTTGTGCTGAGCTGATTGGAGCTGTGTGTTGGATATTGAGTGTTTATTGGAAGTATTTCCCTTCTGATTTACAGGCTGAGTTTTGTTGAGGGGTCATTACTGAATATGAGAAGGTGAGGTGTAATTATCTGGTTGGGACAGAGACACATTTACTGAAATGTCTTCATTAAAGATTTTACCTGAAGGCCTTGGCCTTTCCAAAAATCCTGGGCTTGAATTTGCAAGTTTTGCCCAGTGCTGTGTCTGATAGCTGAATTTGGGATGTGCAGTCTGAGTGAGTGCAGTATATCTAATTTCCCAGGATAAACCAGAACCCTTCAATCAGCTGCAGTGAAGCCATATTTTTGTTAGCAACTAGCACTTCTTGTCCAATGTGTTTTCGTCAAATAATTGGAGAAAACAAGAGGAAACATTCAAAAATTTCTAAAGAAAATGTTAATTTTAAAGAATTAACATTTCTCTTGTTTGCTTTTATATTAAACACATACTCAAAGGCTAAAATGGTCTTTGCCATCACAGCTCAACCTCAGTGAACTGATAGCCCATTTTACACTGCATCCAACTGTCTTTTTTCATTGCCCTCATGGTGCCTGGGAAAATGGGGGTTTGGGCAGAGGAAAGAAAGTAGCCATGTTGTCTGCTCCTGGTCACGATCCAGTGTCCCTTCTGGAAACAGAGGATGTGTGACAGTAAAGTGAGGAAAAGGGATCTGCAACTGATCCCCACACAGGGCAATAGCAAATTGGCACTCACAGTCTGTAACTGAGGTGTCAGCCTCTTCAACAAAGGAGGAAAGGGAGTTGGAGGAAATCATGTTTCCTTTTCCTGTTTTACAGAAGGATTGCACTGTACTACATCAGAGAATACAGAGAGGATAGACACCACAGATTGATCCTGACCATCACTCAAGAAACAACTGCACAACTGTGGGAAGACAAATAGACCCTTCGGAGAAGGTGAAACCATCAGCTGGAAATTGTTCGGCTCAGGTGGGCTTTGACTTATCATCAGATCTGAAACTGGTCAGTGGTGTGGAATCTTCCATCAGAACGAACCTTTCTGAAGGTTCAGCTGTGGCTGATTGGTCAGGGTGAGGCTGGGAAGAAGTGTGAGTGAGTTCCAATTGTGGGAGGGCTTCAATCATTAATTGAGTCTCATGAAGCATGGACTCGTCCTCGAGGTGAGATGCTGTTCAGCTGTGAGCTGTGTGGCAGGTGATCCACAGTTTCTTAAGATCATCTAAGTTGCATTTTTTACAACTACTGTTACCACACAGCGACATGGAAGAGAAACTATTCAGGTGTGATGTTTGTGATAAAGATTTTGTAAATTCTACAAAGCTCCTGAGACACCAGGTGATTCACACAGGCAAGAAACCATTCAGATGTGATATTTGTGTGAAGTCCTTCTCACAATCATCGACTCTCCTTCAACATCAGTACCTTCACACAGGGGAGAAACCCTTCATGTGCAAAATGTGTGACAAATCATTCCCATGGTCATCAGCTCTCCGCAAACACCAACGTGTTCACACAGGAGAAAAACCCTTCACATGTGAGGTATGTGACAAATCATTTACACAGTCATCTGGCCTCAGTGAACACAGACGTCTTCACACAGGGGAGAAACCCTTCAACTGTGATGTTTGTCAGATGACTTTCAGCCGAAAAGCCAGCCTTCTATCACACCAGAGGATTCACACAGGGGAGAAACCCTTCACTTGTGAGGTGTGTGACAAATCATTTTCAAAGTTATCAAACCTCCGACAGCATCGACGCATTCACACAGGGGAGAAACCCTTCAAATGTGATGTTTGTAAGAAAGCTTTCAGCCAATTTGCCCATCTTCTGTCACACCAGAGAATTCACACGGGGGAGAAACCCTTCACATGTGAGGTGTGTAACAAATCATTCTCGTTGTCATCGACCCTCCGCGAACACCAACGTGTTCACACAGGGGAAAAAGCATTCACGTGTGAGGTGTGTGATAAATCATTCTCAAAGTCATCGACCCTTCGTGTACACCAACGCATTCACACGGGGGAAAAGCCATTCACATGTGAAGTGTGTGACAAATCATACTCAGATTCGTCAACTCTCTGTAAACACCGACGCACTCATGCAGCTGAGAAACCTTTCAAATGTGACTTTTGTAAGAAAGCTTTCAACCAATTTGCCCATCTTCTATCACACCAGAAGATTCATAGAGGGGAGAAACTCTTCACATGTGAGGTTTGTGACAAATCATTCTCGGAATCATCGACCCTCCGCAAACACCAACGCACTCACACAGGGGAGAAACCCTTCCCATGCAAGGTATGTGACTAATTATTCTCAGACTTATTGGCTTTTTGTGTATACTGACATATTCACATGTATGTATGTGACAAATCATTCCCTCTTTTGTCATCTTCCCTCTGCACACAGCAACACATTCCCATTTATGGTATGTAACAAATCGTTCTCGGACTAATCAGTCCTCTGCACACTGGTGAGAAACTAGTCACATATGAGGTATGACAAATCATTCTCATGGTCATCAGACATCCACAGACACCAACACATTCATACTGCAGCTCACCTGCTTCCCTTACACTGAGAGTTGTTGTGTTGCTTACCCTCCAGTGCTCACAGGGGAGCTGTCCTTCCAAAGCACTGTCTGTCTCAGCAGTGTCTGTCTCCAACCTCTCCCACCATCAGTCCAATTGTTTCAAAAAGGTCCATTTAACCTTTGACCCGCTTGCCAAACATCTCCAAAAGAAGACATCTATATGTATAGAAATTGCTGCTTAAGCACAAGTTTCCCTACGATGGACAAGAGGGCAATAGCTGAATATTAATTACATAAATATATGATAATTTTTGAAACTTTGAATCATAGTTTTTGAGTTGAAATTACAGGTTGATCTGTAATCAGAAGTCCCCCTGGGTGCAGGCTGAAAGCTGTCTCCATCGCTCGGAAAATGTGTCACAAGACAGCACAGTGAAGTCTGGACCATGACTTTTTCATTTTCATTCCTTCCTTTAGGTAAAGCTGGCCCATAATATCCAGGAGCGCTCATTGACTGGAGGAGGAGTTCCGTACATCAAGGAGCTGACGGAACAGGAGGAGTTCACGAGGAAGCAGTTTGGCCTCTCCAACCCCACAATAACCAATGGCGGATCAGATATGGGGATGAGCGAAGGTGATGTCAGCAGCTGAGTGTTTAAACCATCAGGAGGAGAGTTAATTTATTTGATAAAAGATAATAATTGTGATTTTCTTCCTCTGACAGATACACAGGTGTCCATGGGCACATCAGATGGTGATGGAGGAGAGTTGGCAGCAGCGTCCGAGATTCCTGAAAGGATTGATGAGGAAGGGACGGAGGTGAATACATCACAGCAGTGTGACATAGCAACGGCAGTGGAGGAGGGAGAGGAGAGTCAGGAGGGTAAGATGTCTGATTTGGAGGATAATGTTGGTGAGTTAAAGTTAAATATTGTGGCTTATGTGAAGGAGGAGGCCTGTGATTCTCTGGCTGCTGTGGTGGAGGGAGGGCACTCAGAATCTTCTGGAGGTGAGGAACCCGCTGCTTTGGGAGCAGAAGCCTTGCCACCTCCAGGAGCATATGGACAACAACAGGCCCATATTGCTGGTGAAGAAAATAAAGATGATCTGAAACCTTTTGCACACTTACATCAAGAACATGTTCAAAGATTGGAGAGTTATCAGATCACTTCTAACTTGCTTCAGCAAACTTTGACTGAATTTAAGACAGATGTTAGTCTGAATCTGCAAAGAAACAATGAGATTCTTCAGCAGCATCTACAAAGAAACAATGAGATTCTTCAGCAGCAGAATGAGTTTCTTTGTCATCTTCTGCAAAGAAGCAATGAAACTTTGAATGAAATGAGGCAGATTCTGTCTCAGATTGTTGGGCCTGCACCTTCTGGCCAGCAGCAGCCCAGTGCATAGACATCTGTTGCTGGACATGCCTCTGCTACAGGCCACCTTACAGGAACTGGGGAGACACAGAAGGTATCAGGATCCTTTCCTCCAACACTGCCTTCTCAAACCCATAAACCCCCTCCTCAGCCCCATTATCTCTCCCTCCTGAGGGATATTTTTCTGTCTGAATTTTTGCCATGACAGAGCGCCTCTCCATCTTGAGGACAATGGCACAATATGCCTGAATCTCTGAATCCTGCTCCCCGATTACAGCAGCTCCCATTTTTGTTGGATCAGGAATGGGCTAGGTTGGGATTTGTTGGGTTCACGGAGTCAACAGTCCATAGAAATAAGCAGCTATATCCACTTGTGTAATTTTGGGTGAGAGGTGCCTTAAATCTGATGTGTGCAGACTAGACCAAGTAAGATCAGGTCTGAACTCCGTGGATTTGGTACTCTTTTGCAGAGGATATGGTCCCCAGGCATCTTTGTGGAAGTAAGCTGTCCTTTGAGTTTCCTGAAAGTAGAAACAAATATGAATTAAAAGTTCACAAACTCATTGGAACTGAGAGCACAAGGAACTGTTAAAAACAATTGTCAGAAGTGTCAAGGTGAATGGGCGGCACGGTGGCACAGTGTTTCGCACTGCAGCCTCACAGCACCAGGGATCCTGGTTCAATTCCTGGCTTGGGTCACTGTCTGTATGGAGTCTGTATGCTCTCCCCATGTCTGCATGGGTTTCCTCTGAATGCTCTGGTTTCATCCCACAGTCTGAAAGACATGCTGGTTAAGCACGTATTGGCCATGCTAAATTCTCCCGACTAGGGGACTTTCACAGAAACTTCATTGCAGTGTTAATGTAAGCCTTCTTGTGACACTAATTAATAAACTTTAAACAAATGGAGCTCTCAAACTCTCCAGACATTTAAATCTCCTGCCTTTGAAGAATGTGGAATGTTAAAAGTTATTACCTTTCACACTCTCTGATGTAAGCATCAGTGACTGACTGGATTGATATTGCATGACACATTTCACAATTATCCGTTATCACATTAGGATGCATTCCATCCCATATAATTTTGATTGACAGCTCCATGTCATTGCAGCACTTCAAGTGGGACTATGAATTTTTTTCAGACAGGATTATGCAATTGAATGATATGTTTGTTACAAGGAATATAAATGTACTAAAACAGAACTGCTGGAAAATCACAGCAGGTCTGACAGCATCTGTGGAGAGAGAATAGAGCCAATGTTTCGAGTCTGGATGACCCTTCATCAGAGCTAACGGCAAAGAAAATCAGAAAAGATTTATAGTTATAAGGGTGGTGGGGACCTGTAAGAAGACAAAGGGAATGTAAATGAGGATAAAGAAGGCTGAGAGAGGGGCTAAAAGTGTCCATTAAGAGATCAGAATGTGAATGGCAGAACAGAGATACAGATGGTTAAAGCAGTTGGCCTGAAGGGGGTGGGGGGTGGCAAGAAGAGCGGGAATGGAGAAGAGGAAAAATGGAAGAGAGAAAGAAGGATGATAAAAATGGATGAATGAGATGAAAAGGAGAAACAGAATGAAATAACACATGGAAATGGGGTGAAGTTGGAGGGAGAGTAACAACTTCTGAGCATGAACGCTCCCCTCCACCTTCACCCCATTTCCATTTATTTCATTCTGTTTCTTCTTTTCATCTCATTCAACAATTTTTATCGTCCTTCTTTCTCTCCTCCATTTTCATATCAGATTTAAGGCACTTCTCCATTCCAGCTCTCCTTCTTGCCCCCTTCCCCCGGCTTTCAGGCCAACTGCCTTCACCATCTGTACCTCTACCGTCTTCATTCTCAGCAAGTGAGCAGTCTGGTGCAGACAAATCGGCACTATGTAAACAGAGCTGAATCTTAAACATACCTCTCACAAGAAACATGATGTAAATGCATTTCTTAAAGGCATATTATCAACAGACCTGTCTGCACAGCACATGCGCACGAGTCTGTGATTACGCTGAAATCCAATGATGTCACTCCGTTGCGCCCAGTCTGCTGGTACCCTCTGCACATAGGTCAGTGATATCACCATGCACATGCACCACCTTCCTGATTCTGTGTTGTAAATACTCTGTTTACTTTATTACCTTTAGTTTCTGGCAGTGCTTTTCTGCTCATGTATAAAATCTTACATATTGATAAATATATTGATTTTACTTTGTAATGATTTGATGGTGTGATATTTATTGCTTTTAAAATGAGACGGGAAAGTGAAAGGCATCTCACGTACATGGTTTCTGAGGCATTGTAAATCCATTCATGATAGGTTCATCCTATGAAGCACTGATTGAGGTGACCTTGTGGTGCAGTGAGTAGCACCCCTGGTTCTGAGCCAGAAGCTCTGGGCTCGAGTCCCACCCCTGAATTTGATGGCCAAGGAAAGTGCATTTATAACGTGGCCGAACAAGTTGAGTATTAAACTGGAAAATTCTGCCAACTCACCAAATGGCTAGCGGTAAGAGCGGAAGAGACTCCTGGTCAGCCATGCTTCGTGTGGAGTGGCGCCCCTCAAGCTATAGGCCTCTGGTGATAGGATAGTGACCTATTCCAGGAAGAATCTTGTTTTGGGAACAGATGAAAGTCTGTCTTCAGCAGCACTAGGTGCGGGAAGAGAAGTAACTAAACACTGACAGAGGTGGCAAGTTCCATTTCATGGGAAGCATCCTCTGTTTCTACAAACTGACATTTTGCTGCTCGCAGTCAAAACAAAATGCCAAAAGAAAGTCTGAATTACAGCATCTGGGGTCGGTTTGATTGTAAACAATCTGAAGGATGAAAAAACTTTACAGGTCATTAATACTATTCTGAGTACTAGATGCTGGAGGTCGACAAGCTGAGTGGAATGAGAGCTGTTGTACAAATCAGACTGAAAGAAGCAGCAATGAAAGGCCAATATGTCAATGATTCTGCCGCAATTCTTGTCACATTGAAGTTGTAGTCAGGGCACAGGTTAGAAACTAAGGGTTTTAAGAGGCATTTTCACTGTTTGGAACATGAATCAATATAAATCTCTTGTGCTGAACAATTTCTGTCTCACATCCACAAATTCCCATCCCCGACAAACAAAAAGCTGACTCCCTCTCAGGCCAAATTCACTGCCCGAGGCCCAAGTCTGACTGTGGCCCCACTCGGAAAACTGACTCCCTCGCCATTGATGACAGACGCTTTGGACAACCTGCTTCAATTCGGAATTAAACAATGCTGCCTAAAACACAGCTGTGATTATTTGAGCAGCACCATCTTTGTTCCTGGTTGCTGCCTAATCCGTCAGTGGCAATATGGTAACGGAATAAAAGACGAAAACTGTTCTGGCAAAAATGCACCCAATCAGCACAGAGACAGGCCATTTGGCGCACCCACTTTCTACCGGTGTTTATGCTCCACATGAGCTTCTCCCTACCTATTATTTATTTACTAGTGTTACAAGTATCTACAGCAGGCCCATTGATAATCTCACAATGCTCCACTTCTCCAGCTTCCACCCTAAACATGTTAAAGAAGCCATCCCCTGCGGGCAAGCCCTCTGTATACACAGGATCTGCTCAGACAAGGAGGAACGCAACGCAACAGATATCTACAGGCGCTGAAAGATGCGGGATATGACACTTGACTCAAAGATAGATGCCAACCTCCTCAGAAGACAAACACGAGACATGACCGACAGAGTGCCCTTCGTCGTCCAGTACTTCCCTGGAGCAGAGAAACTACGACATCTTCGGAGCCTTCAACATGTCATCGATCAAGATGAACATCTCGCCAAGGCCATCCCCACATCCCCACTACTTGTCTTCAAACAACTGCACAACCTCAAACAGACCATTGTTCGCAGCAAACTACCCAGCCTTCAGGAGAACAGCAACCACGACACCACACAACTCTGCCACGGCAACCTCTGCAAGATGTGCCAGATCATCGACATGGCTACCACCATTACACGTGAGAACACCACCCACCAGGTACACAGTACATACTCATGCGACTCGGCCAACGTTGTCTACCTCATACGCTGCAGGAAAAAATGTCCCGAGGCGTGGTACGTCGCCGAGACCATGCAGACGCTACGACAACGAGGAACGGACACCGCAGGACAATCGCAAGGCAGGAGTGTTCCCTTCCAGTCGGGAAACACTTTAGCAGTCAAGGGTATTCAGCCTCTGATCTTCTGGTAAGCGTTCTCCAAGGCGGCCTTCAAGACACACAACGCAGAATTGCTGGGCAGAAACTGATAGCCAAGTTCTGCATGCATGAGGACGGCCTCAACCGGGATCTTGGGTTAATGTCACATTACATGTAACACCCACCATTTGGCCTGGGCTTGCAAAATCCTGCTAACTGTCCTGGCTTGAGACAATTCACACCTCTTTAACCTGTGATTATCCCCCTTTCCACTCGCATTGTCTGTACCTGACTTGATTATCTGAAAAGACTCACATTCCAACCATTATCTTGCTATTGTGTCTTTGTCTATATATGACGTGTTTGTGAAACCTACCTCTCCACTCACCTGATGAAGGAGCAGCGCTCCAAAAGCTTATGATTCCAAATAAACCTGTTGGACTTTAACCTGGTTGTGAGACTTCTTATTGTGCCCACTCAAGTCCAATGCCGGCATCTCCACATCAAGTATTTTATCGCAGCTGATCAGCAGATCTTTCTATTCCTTACTCTCCCATCAACTTGCCTGGCTTCCCATACATCAAAACTATTTGCCTCAACCATTCCCTGTGGGAGGAAGTTCTCTTGGGAAATAAGTTTCTTCTGAATTCCTCATTGGACTTATAATTGACCACTTATATTTCTGGAACCCTAGTCTTGGACTCCTCACGCAACTGGGAACATCTCTCCATTTACCCCAAATTCTTAATTTTAAGTATTTCTTATGATGTTCCTTCTCAACTATTTGTAGAGAAAGTGTGCTGGCCTGTTCAGCCTTTTCTGATAGTTACAGAGGTGACACAGTGGTGAGCAGTACTGCCTCACAACGTATGGGATCCAGGTTCAATTCTGGCCATGGGTGACTGTCACATTCTCCTGTGTCATTGTGTGTTTCCTCTGGGTGCTCTGGTTTCCCCCCCACACTCCAAAGATTGGGTGGTAGATTGGCCATGCTAGATTGTCCCTTACTGTCACAAGATGTGTCGGTTAGGGGAGGTAGCGGGGTAAATATGTGGAGCGATATAGGGTTGGCCGTGGATAGAATGCTCTGTCGGAGAGTCGGTGCAGACCTGAGGCCAAATGGCCTCCTTCTGCACTGTTCAGATTCTATGATTCACCTAGCAGTGACAAATAACAAGGAAAAAATCTCTCAATATCATCCTTATCAACGCTTTTTGCAACTCCTCCAGTCCCTTTCTGTTTTTTATTCAATATGTTGATCTGAATTGTGCACAGCTCTCCCAACTGTGGTCCAAACAAGGTTCGAGACAAGTTTAACATCACTTCTCTGCTTTTCAATTCTATTCCTCCAAAAATGGACCCCATTGTTATTATTGTTTGATTTTTTTTTCTGTGGAGAGATAAGCAACCTTTCTGCAGCCTTTGACATGACCGACCACACTATCCTTCTGCTGCAACTCTTCTATGTTCTCCAGTCAGTGGGACAGTTGTGACTTGTGTGACTTTTTCCTCTTCAGTTGTATACAGAGAATCTCCTGCAATGGTGAATCTTCCCACCGCTATCGCTCTGGTTCCTACCAAGGATCAATCTCTGCTTTTCAATTCGATTCAACCGCTCGGGCTCGCGCTTCCTCACATTCCAACTCCCGAACGCTCGGAGCCAACCGCAGCTGCGCGCGGCAGAACTACAACTCCCATCAGGCACCGCGGGCTGGCTCTCCCCCGATTCCATACTGCCGCTCCTCACTGCGCAGGCCCAGGGCTACATGCAGCCGACGAATGTAGTGCCGACTGGATGAAAGTCTACGTGGAAAAGCCGCTGGGCAGAACTGGGCGGAGCGCGGTGCCACTAATATCCTGCCCCCACAAAGTCAAAATCACACTGATTGACTTGCCTGTTTTGTTTTCTCTCTCGCTGACTGACTGTGACCAACGTCAATCAGAGCACTCAGCTTTTTGATTGAGCTGTATGTTGGATATGGAGAGTGTTTATTGGAAGCATTTACAGGCTGAGTTTTGGTGATAGGTCATCACTGAATCTGTTTAAAGTTTAAGTTTAAAGTTTATTTATTAGTGTCACAAGAAGGCTTACTAACATTCACACTGCAATGAAGTTACCGTGGAAATCCCTTCGTCGCCACACTCCGGCGCCTGTTTGGCGACACTAAGGGAGAATTTAGCATGGCCAATGCACCTCACCAGCACGTCTTTCAGACTATGAGAGGAAACTGGAGCACCTGGAGGAAACCCATGCAGATATGGGGAGAACGTGCAGACTCCGTACAGTGATCTTTAAAAATTTGATTTGATTTATTATTGTCACATATATTAACATACAGTGGAAAGTATTGTTTCTTGCGCATTATACAGCCAAAACACACCGTTCATAGAGAAGGAAACGAGAGAGTGCAGAATGTAGTGTTACAGTCATAGCTAGGGTGTAGAGAAAGATCAACTTAATGCAAGGTAAGTCCATTCAAAAGTCTGACAGCAGCAGGGAAGAAGCTGTTATTGAGTCGGTTGGTACGTGACCTCAGACTTTTGTATCTTTTTCCCGACGGAAGAAGGTGGAAGAATGTCCGGGGTGTGTGGGGTCCTTAATTATGCTGGTTGCTTTGCCGAGGCAGTGGGAAGTGTAGACAGAGTTAATGGATGGAAAGCTGGTTTGCGTGATGGATTGGGCTACATTCACGATCTTTTGTAGTTCCTTGTGGTCTTGGGCAGAGCAGGAGCCATACCAAGCTGTGATACAACCAGAACGAATGCTTTCTATGGTACATCTATAAAAGTTGGTGAGTCGTAGCTGACGTGCCAAATTTCCTTCGACTTCTGAGAAAGTAGAGGCATTGCTGGGCTTTTTTAACTATAATGTCGGCATGGGAGGACCAGGACAGATTGTTGGTGATCTGGACACCTAAAAACTTGAAGCTCTCGACCTTCTCTACTTCATCCCCATTGATGTAGACAGGGGCATGTTCTCTTTTACGTTTCCTGAAGTCGATGACAATCTCCCTCGTTTTGTTGACATTGAGGGAGAGATTATTGTTGCCGCACCAGTTAACCAGATTCTCTATCTCATTCCTGTACCCTGTCTCATCATTCTTTGAGATCCGACCCACTATGGTGGTGTCGTCAGCAAACTTGAAAATCGAATTGGAGTGGAATTTGGCTGCACAGTCATAGGTGTATAAGGAGTATAGTAGGGGACTGAGAACACAGCCTTGTGGGGCACCGGTGTTGAGGATTATTGTGGAGGTGTTGTTCTGTCTATTCTTACTGATTGTGGTCTGTGAGTTAGGAAGTTCAGGATCCAGTCGCAGAGAGAGATGCTGAGGCCCAGGCCAGGGAGTTTGGAGATGAGTTTCGTGGGAATAATAGTGTTGAAGGCTGAGCTGTAGTCAATAAATAAGAGTCTGACATAGGTCTCCTTGTCATCTAGGTGTTCCAGAGTTGAGTGCAGGACCTGGGAAATGCCATCTGCTGTGGACCTGTTGTGGCAAACTGTAGTGGATCCAGGTAGTCTGAGAGGCGAGAATTGATTTCATAGAAATCATAGAAACCCTACAGTACAGAAAGAGGCCATTCGGCCCATCGAGTCTGCACCGACCACAATCCCACCCAGGCCCTACCCCCATATTTGTGCAATGACTAATCTTTTGAAGCACTTAATAATGCAAGCCCAGTCAAGTTGTGGGGGTTACAGATAGTGTGACATACTCTCTCTCTCCACTCAGATTGTCTGTACCTTTAAGACTTGATTACCTGTAAAGACTCACATTCCAACCATTATTTTGTAAATTGAGTTTGTGTCTTTATATGCCCTGTTTGTGAACAGAACTCCCACTCACCTGATGAAGGGGCAGCGCTCCGAAAGCTAGTGGCTTGTGCTACCAAATAAACCTGTTGGACTTTAACCTGGTGTTGTGAGACTTCTTAATGGGTTTACCCCAGTCTAACACCGGCATCTCCACATCAACATTTATTGCCCATCCCTAGTTGCCCTTGTTCAGAGGGCAGTTGAGAGTCAACCACATTGCTGTGGCTCTGGAATTACATGATGTGGAGATCACAAACCCACTCAGTTCTGGAATTACATGATGTGGAGATCACAAACCCACTCAGGTCAACCTATAACACAGACTATGCTGAGAGACTTTGCCATCGTACCTTTCTCACCCTCCTCAACCACCTCATACACCAGCTCTACAGAAAACGCCGCAGCCTGGAAACCAAGATAGAATCCATATTCTCAACTTGCGCTCAGCACTCAGACTAGCTGCAAAAGTCTGCCAAGCAGATGAGACAAAGGAACTACACCACCCACATGCACACCAAGAACAGGAAACTTGAGAAACTCAGCATCACCACCAGCAGCAACCAAGCCTCCCCCGGTACCACAGTAGAAAACAGTACCACTGCAGGGAAGTCCATTGTCAACTTGTCAGACTACACACTTCAACCAGATGAAATCGAAGTTCTCAGCCGAAGGCTCAATTTTTGCACCACCACCAAAACCAGTCTCGCAGCAAACACAGAGGAATTCATCTGGAATTACATGCCGACCAGACCACATAAGGGCAGCAGATTTCCTTCCCTTAAGAATATTAGTGAACCAGATGGTTTTTTTCTGACAATTGATGATAGTTTCATGATCAGTAGATTCTTAATTCCAGGTATTTTTCACTGAATTCAAATTCCACCATCTGCCATGGCGGGATTCGAACCTAGGTCACCAGAACATTAATTGAGTTTCTGGATTAACAGTCTAGCGATAACAGCACTAGAGGCCATTACCGGGGGAACTGAGACAGCAGCTGCAATAAGTAAGGTTTTATTCAGATGGGACAATGACAAGTTTAAATCCCCACCTGATCTGCTGCTCAAAGTCGCCTCCGTTTCACCGGTCAGTTTCCCAAGCTTCAGGAAACTCATGTTACTCGAGAAATATTTGGATTGGCTGTGAGAGACGTCAATCAGAGAGCCCACCCACTCTGCCCATTCCCTCCTCTTCCTCTTTCACAGCTGCTTCACTTCCTGTAGGGACTGAAAACCAAATGAGATGGTGAGTGAAAAAGCAGAATTCATAATAATTACAGTGCATAATATCCACACTAATGTTCAGGCAGTCAGACAATTCTGTGGGGAATCAGGTGTGGAAATGGCCCTTATGCTGTGTGAGAAGATCCAGCTGAGAGACCTGTTTACTCGGTGCTTTGTGCTGAGCTGTTTGATTGGAGCTGTGTGTTGGATATTGAGTGTATTTATTGGAAGCATTTCCCTTCTGATTTGCAGGCTGAGTTTTGTTGATGTCTCATTACTGAATATGAGAACGTGAGATGTTATTATCTGAGAGAGGCAGAAACACATTTATTGAAATGTCTTTGAACGTCTTCTTTAAATACTTTACCTGAAGGCCTCAGCATTTCCGAGAAACCTCGGCTTCAATCTGATAGTTTTGCCCAGTGCTGTGTCTGATAGCTGAATTTGGGATGTGCAGTCTGAGTGAGTGCAGTGTATCTAATTTCCCAGGATAAACCAGAACCCTTCATTCAGCTGCACTGAAGTGTGATTTTCGTTAGCTTCAAGCATTTCCTGCCCAGTGTATTTTCTTCAAATAATTTTGGAAGACAAGGGGAGAAATTTAAAAATCTCCATTGAATTAACATTTCTTCTGAGTTTCTGTACATTAAAGAAATAGTCTAAGGATAAAACTGGCCTGTGTCAGCACAATTCAAGCTCATAGTGAATTAAAGCATGTTTTACGCTCCACCCGACTCTCTTTTCCATTGCACTCATGGTGCCTGGGAAGATGGGGGTCTGGGCAGAGGAAAGAAAGTAGCCATGTTGTCTGCTCCTGGTCACGATCCAGTGTCCCTACTGGAAACAGGGGGTGTGTGACAGTCAAGTAACAAAAAAGAAAATACTTGCATCTGATTCCCCCAGCAGGGTATTAGCAGACTGTCACTCACTGTGGAACAGTCTCTAACTGTGGAGTCAGCCCCTTCAGCAAAGGAGAAGAGGGAGTTGGAGGAAATCATGTTTCTTTTTCCTGTTTTACAGAAGGATGGTACCGTACTGCACAAGAGAATACAGAGAGGATAGTCACTGCAGATAGATCCTGACTAGCACCCAAGAAACAACTGCACAACTGTGGGAAGACATCCAGTCCCTTCACAGCACTGCTCAGCACAGAGAAAGTTGGACAGTGAAACCATCATCTGGAAATCGGTCAGGTCAGGAGAGCTTTGACATATCGTCAAATCTGAAACTGGTCAGTGGTGTGGCACCTTCCATCAGAACCAACCTTTCCGAAGGATCGGCTGTGGATGATCGGTGTGCGAGACTGGGAAGAAGTGTGAGTGGGCTCCAAGTGTGGTGAGAGTTTCACTCATTCCCCAAGCCTCATTAACCACTGACTTATTCCTGCAGGGGAGAGGCTGTTCAAGTTTGAGGTGGGCTCCACAGAATCCTACCTTCTCCAGACACTGCTAAGATCAGGACTGCGACATGGAAGGAAAAAGATTCAAGTGTGAGGTTTGCTGTAAAGTTTTTGTGACATCTTCAAGCCTCCTGATACACCAGAGGATTCACACTGGGGAGAAACCCTTCAGGTGTGATGTCTGTGAGGCAGCTTTCACTCAATCCTCCAATCTCCAAACGCATATGAGGATTCACTCAGGGGAGAAACCATTCAAGTGTGATGTGTGCAACAAATCATTCTTGCAGTCATCAGCCCTCCGCAGACACCAACGTATTCACACAGGGGAAAAACCATTCACGTGTGAGGTGTGTGACAAATCATTCTCTCGATCGTTGACTCTCCTCGACCACCAACGCATTCACACTGGGGAGAGACCTTTCACGTGTGAAGTGTGTAATAAATCATTCTCACGGCCATCAACCCTCCTCGAACACCAACACATTCACACAGGGGAAAAACCATTCAGATGTGAGGTGTGCGGTAAATCATTTACACGTTCATCAGATCTCCGTGTCCACCTGCGCATTCACACAGGGGAGAGACCATTCAAGTGTGAGGTGTGTAACAAATCGTTTTCAGACTCATCTGCCCTTCGGGAACACAGACGTATTCACACAGGGGAGAAACCATTCACGTGTGAGGTGTGTGACAAATCATTCACACAGTCATCAACTCTCCGTGCACACCAACGCATTCACACAGGGCAGAAACCGTTCACATGTAAGATTTGTGACAAATCATTCTCGCAGTCCCGAACCCTCCGTGTACACCAATGCATTCACACAGAAGTAACCCTTCTCATGTAAGAAGTGTGACAAAACCATCAGAGTTTCCAAGCTCCTGTCCCATCAGTTGCCCCACATGGGAGGGGGGGCAGGGAGAAACAATTCAATCATGAGACGTGTGACAAATCATTCATGCAATCATCTAAATTTCTGCTGCACCAGAGGATCCACACAGGATCCTGTCCAAGTGGTTTGTGATAAAACTTTTTTCATGTCTTCATCCTCCTGGGACAGGAGAGGACTCATGCAGGAGAGAAAGTCCTGAGGTGCGATGTTTGGGGCAAGGTTTTCACCCAGTACTCTGATCTCTGAATCTCCAGCAGGTCCACACCGGAGAGAAACTTTTCAGGTGTGAGGTTTGTGACAAGGTTTTCACACAGTCAATGTATTTCCTGGTCCATCAATGCACTCACACAGGAGGGGAAATCCTATCTGTGTGTGTTCTGTAATAAAATCTTCGCACAGTTGTTGGACCTCCTAGAACATATTTGTACCCAGACAGGAAATGAGTGTAAATATCTGCACAAGCTGACTGCAAAGGATGTTACCTCATTTGCAGAAATATCATCAAGTGAAGACCTGACAGATTATATGTGCAATGTGTGTGTCGGGACAAACAAAATTGGAACAGACTAAAAAGAACAAAGAATTATTCTGTGCAAGTGTGATAATTTTATTTATGGACTATTTATGTGACATGTAAACAAAAAGTGGGTATTTGGATAAATCCCTTTGTACGCTGTGGATTCCCAACTTGTTATTGTCCCATTTGAATAAAACCTCACTTATAGCAGCTGCTGTCTCGGTTCCACTGGTAAACTTCTGATGGAGATTTCTAGTGTGGGAATAGCATTCTTCATCCTTGGAGGCTTTCAAACTGATGACATCAGTGTGGGTTGTGTAGCCTGGGATGTGTTTGACAGCAGATCAGAAGAGGAAGACCCACAGCATCCAAGGTAGCGATGATGTGGAGTAGTGGGATCAGCACATGCGTAGAAGCGAGGAGTTCAGCAGAGATGGGTATTGCAGAACAGGCACAGGGGAGGTGTGTAGGAGAGAAGCATTCGGGAGTGAGGGCTGCAAGAGATGTGCATGGGAGGTACATTAAGGATAGCTGGAAAGGAGATAGAGCAAGTGCTTGGGGATTGACTCTGGGATTGACCCTGACTTGGGGAGTGACACGGGACGTGGGAAATGACACTCCCTCTTGAAGTGTAACATTGGGGTGCCTTTGAGTTTAAGGTTAAAGTTTATTTATTATTGTCACAAGTAGGCTTACATTAACACCGCAATGAAGTTACTGTGAAAAATCCCCTAGTTGCCACACGCCTTTTCAGGTACACTGAAGGAGATTTCTTTTAGCATAGCCAATGCACCTAACCAGCAAGTCTTTCAGACTGTGAGAGGAAACCGGAGCACCCGGAGGAACACACAGACATGGAGGGAACATGCAGACTCCGCATAGAGAGTGACCTCAAGCTGGGAATTGAACCTGGGTCCCTGGCGCTGAGACAGCAGTGCTAACCACTGTGCCACCATGACACCAATGAGATTTATAATTGACTGTGTTCAGAGAGTAACTTGGAGAGTGACTGCTGGTGTTATATCCCCATCTTGGGGAGAGACTCGGAGGTTGACCCAAGGCCGAACAACTCTGAGGAAATAGAATTAAGGACATTTTGACCATGGAACGGGTGCTGCTGAAAGCAAGGGCAGTGGGAGAGGGGGGCATGGGAATGACGTTGACCAGGAGGGGAGCAATCTCTGATAAAAGGTGAAGGTTTCAAGTTAAATCATGAATACTGTTTCTAGTTTTTAAAGTACAGAAAAATCATTCTGCTCATTTGCTTTCTACCGGTGCTTATGCTCCACATGAGCTTTTACCCTACCTATTTTATCTCACCCTATTAGCAGATCCTTCCTTCTTTTCTCCTCATCTACTCAACTGGCTTCCCTTTAAATTCATCAAAACTTCTTGTCTCAACCATTCCTTGTGGGAACAAGTTCCACATTCTAATCATTGTCTTGGGAAAGAAGTTTCTCCTGAATTACTCATTGGATTTATTATTGACCATCTTATATTTCTGGCCCTAGTTTTGAATTCCTCTAAAACAAGTGGAAATATCTGCTCTCCATTTAGCGACAAATTTGGGTAGTGAGGGAGGGGGTAACGAATGGGTTTGAACCGGCTTCAATCCTGGTTCCCACCACCTGGAGCTGGGACTTACAGGTGCACACCTCCAATTCCAGCCCCGCCCATGTGACAACCGCTCGGGCTCGCGCTTCCTCACATTCCAACTCCTGAACGCTGGGCGCCAACTGTCGCTGCGTGTGGCAGCACTACAACTCCCATCAGGCACCGCGGGCTGGCTCTCTCCCTGAATCCATACTGCCGCTCCTCACTGCGCAGGCCCAGGGCCATTTGCAGCATGGGCAATATAGTTCCCAGTGGGTTTGAGGCTGTCTCATCCGCACCTGCCCTGTGTGGGAGAGTGGGAAACCCCAGCAGCAGTCACTGCCTTTTCAGGGACGAAGTAGAAAGGGTCGAGAGCTTCATGGTTTTAGGTGTCCAGCTCACCAACAACCTGTCCTGGGCCCCCATGCTGGCATTATAGTTAAGAAAGCCCACTAACGCTTCTACTTTCTCAGAAGACTAAGGAAATTTGGCATGTCAGCTATGATTCTCACCAACTTTTATAGCTGCACCATAGAAAGCAGTCTTTCTGGTTGTATCACAGCTTGATATGCCTCCTGCTCTACCCAAGACCGCGAGGAACTACAGAGGGTCGTGAATGTGGCCCAACCCAACACGCAAACCAGCCTCCCATCCATTCACTCTGTCTACACTTCCCACTGCCTCGGCAAAGCAGCCAGCATAATTAAGGACCCCACTCACCCCGGACATTCTCTCTTCTACCTTCTTCCGTCGGGAAAGAGATACAAAAGTCTGAGGTCATGTACCAACCGAACCCTGCTGCTGTCAGACTTTTGAATGGACTTACCTTGCATTAAGTTGATCTTTCTCTACACCTGAGCTATGACTGTAACACTACATTCTGCACTCTCTCGTTTCCTTCTCTCTGAATGATATGCTTTGTATAGCACGCAAGAAACAATACTTTTCACTGTATACTAATACATGTGACAATAATAAATCAAATTAAATCCAAGAGGAGACTGGATTGTGGTGGAGAATCTGAACAAGTGGAAAAGGAAGGTCTGGAAAAGGCAGAACTGCCTGGATGATAAAACAGAAAATATAGGATGAAACAGAATGGCAGTTTAATAATTCAAATAATAATCAGGATGTAAAGAGAGAAGATGAGGAGCACTGGCAGCTAAATAATGGGAATGTTTGATAGACAAACAAATAGTTAAAATTAATAAGAATATGGGTAGGTGAATCAGGGACCAGAAAGGAGATGAAGACTCAGGGACAGTGAGTGAGGCCGAGATACGAAGAGAACCTGGTCCTTACCCAGAGAGAAGATGCTGCTGAAATCATATTGACAGAGGAGGTTAATTGAAACAGTGTGTGTTAAATATTGATGAAGAGGAGGTATTAGAAACACTGGCATACTTAAAGTTGCGAAATCACCGGGACCAAATTCGATCTACATCCTGGACACTGCGGGGAGTATGGAATGGAATGGAAATTTTGGAGGTACAATTTTCCTTTAGATATTGGGATGCCAGAGGAACAGAGAATTATTAAGATTACAGCCTTGTTGAAAAAAGGATAAGCATTATACACTAGTTAATGGGCATAAACTCTGGTGGGAATGGTTTTAGACCCAATATTCCTGCACAAAATTAATAATCACTTTGCCAACTATAGAAGCCAGCATTTAATTTTTAAACGCAAAATAAATCAAGCAACATTTCCCAAGTCTGGCATCAAGGGCTGGCATCCTTCTGTTAGCTTTTTGGCTAAGCAATCCTCCAACTTTTCTTCAATACCTCACAGTTGTGGACGCCCCACTCCCTGTACTGATTGCTGGTAGAAACCCACTGCCTTTGCACAGCTTCTGAGCTGACTCTGCTGCCTCCTTTCTGCCATAAGGCTCTGTGAGGACCACTGTAAATTTCTTCCACTGGATTCAAACTAGGGAAATCTTCCAGGTGTTTTTCTGTTTCAAAATTGCAACTGTGCAGGACCTCCACCAGCATCCGTTGTGGTGAAAAGTAAAATTAGTTTTTCCCTGATTCAATGCAGGCCTCATGAACAATAATTTCGTGATCTATCAATCCCATGAGATGCAGCCCACATGAAAACAAAACTGCAGCTGTCTTCTGTGAGCAAACACCCAGCTAAATTCAATAAAATAAACTTTTACCTGACCATTTGATGTAGGCCATATGAACGATTAACATTAGTACTCGATGTGATTGTCCTCTCTCCAGACTCCTTGGATCCATGAAGAAATCCTCATGATAACTTACTTTCAGCATCTTTTCATCTGGAAACTACAGATGTAATTTAAGTATTTTATTGAGGTAAGGCTTTTTTGGCTCCATTACAAACTTAAAGATCACCCTCTGTTGTTTATTGCTTTCACACCTCTACCCCGACCTTGTAAGATAACCACAAGTTAACTTTTACTGGAATAAATTCTAAGCTTGTTTGAATTGATTTACATTAAAGTTATTACCAGTTTCTGAAACATGGCCTCGTGGTATTATCGCTAGATCATTAATCCAGAAGTTCAGCTAATGTTCTGGGGACCCGGGCTCGAATCCCGCCATGGCAGCTGATGGAATTTGAATTCAATAAAAAATATCTGGAATTAAGAATCTATGATGACCATAAAACCATTGTCAATTGTTGGAAAAAACCCATTTGGTTCACTTATGTTCCTTTGGGGAAGGAAATCTGCCATCCTTAAATGGAGTACTGGCCTACATGTGACTCCAGAGCCACAGCAATGTGATTGACTCTCAACTGCCCTTTGAAATGGCCTAGGAGACAAAGTCGCAACAAAGAAATGATATTGGATCGACCACCTGGTATCGACCTAGGCACCGGAATAGACAACAGCAAAACAAAAAACCCTGTTGACCTTGCAAAGTCTCCTTCCTAATGTCTGGAGGCTAATGCCAAAATTGGGAGAGCTGCCTCATAGACTAGTCAAGCAACAGCCTGACATAGTCATTCTCGCGGAATCATACCTTACAGATAATGCCCCAAACACCACCATTACCATCCCTGGATATGTCCTGTCCCACTGGCAAGACAAACCCAGCAGAGGTGGCGGCGCAGTGGTATACAGATGGAGGGAGTTGCCTTGGGAGTCCTTAGCATCGATTCCAGATCCCATGAAGTCTCATGGCTTCAGGTTAAACATGGGCAAGGAAACCTCTTACTGGTTACCACGTACTATCCTCCTTCAACTGATGAATCAGTACTGCTCCATATTGAACACTTGGAGGAAGCAGTGAGCGTGGCAAAGGTGGGATTTCAATGTCCACCACCAAGAGTGGCGTGGCAGCAGCACTACTGATCAAGCTGGTTGTGTCCGAAAGGATATAACTGCTAGACTGAGTCTGCAACAAGTGGTGAAGGAACCAACAAGAGGACAGTATCAGTATCAGAACTTTACCACTGTAAAGTTCTCTGCCTTCACATTGAGAATAACCTCCATTGTGTTGTGTGGCACTATCGCACCATACTAAATGGGACAGGCTTTAAACAGATCGCGCAACTCAAGACTGGGCATCCATGAGGTGCTGTGGGCCATCAACAGCAGCAGAACTGTACTCCAGCACAATCTGCAACATTATGGCTCGGCATATCCCCCACTCAACCATTACCATCAAGCCAGGGGATCAACCGTGGTTCAATAGAGAGTGCAGGAGGACATGCCAGATGCAGCACCAGGCACACCTAAAAATGAGGTGTCAACCTGGTGAAGCTACCAAACAGGACTACATGCATGCCAAATGGCATAAACATCAAGTGATAGAGCTCAGTGTTGAAGGGAGATTTAAAGAATAGGTTTAGGGGGAACAATATCCTTGGTTTAGGTGTCTGTATAACAATTTATATTGAAAAGTACCTGTATAGCAATTTATATTAGTAGGAATAAATAGTATATAATAAATATGTATGAATTTACAATTATACGATCACAAAGGGCATGCATGAAAACTCCACCATGTTAACAGGAGCTCAGGATAGTAAAACGACACAAGATGGATGCTAGCTTTTAGCCACATTCGTGAACACCATGAGCTGGCTTGAGCATAAGCTTGTGTACAATAGACCACAGATATTGGTGACTGGTACCAGTCTATGATCTGAGGCCTCGGATGAAAACCAGACACGGAGGATTAGGGAGGACAGTCATGGGAGATGATAAGGAGGCCCACTGGACAAGTAATATTGTACACTCTCCAGGTGGGAGAAAGAAAGATAATATTGACTGAGGTACCATGAGTCGTGTCCATGAGACCACGAGTTGATCATGAACAAGCCACCTTACATAATGCCTTTTTCATTGGATATGTGACCACTGGATGTAATCTGTAATCAATATTATTGGACAAGGTCCAGCCGTGATGGGCTGTGTAGATGTTTGAAAAATGTATAAGAATGGATGTTTTTCCTTTGTTTGTCAGAGAGAGGCACTGCGTTTAACAGAAGCCATTTCCCTGCCGGAGAAAATAAACTGTTTGATGCGAGGACCAACCCTGAGCGTTGAGAGATTTCTTCGAGATTCTCTCCCGCTAACAGTTTGGTGCCATAACCCAGGTTCCTCAGTCGACCAATACCATCAGAGAACCGGGTGAATATATTTACTCATTATAAGTACAGACTTATCCCAGGACACGTGTGGTGTTCGGCGACTGACGAATTTCTGAACTTGTGAACAGGGTGTGGCCAGCAGACAAAGCGGCGATGGGTAGTTCTCTAAGAGACATAGACATTGTTGGATATTGTTTATTGTATTGGAATAAGTAACTGACTTGTGACAATTAGCCAAGAGACGTGTGCACTATAAGTAGCACGGACATAAGCGTGGACCTCTGAGAGTGGATTTCTAACGGTTCTAGTCCCACCCAATCATGACAAGTAACGAAAGTGAGCTCGAATGGCGGCCAGAAGGCTCCTTGACCCACGGAGAAAAATAAGTTATTGACAAAATGATCAAATCAGGTTGAAAGCCCCACGACCCTCCAGAACACCAGAGGGAGTGGTGGAAGGCAGAAAAGAAAGAAAAGGATGAAAAGGCGTTAATTTTAATACTCCGTGCCCATGTAATTCTGACAGAAAAAGTAAATGCATGTGTTCACAGTAGAAAGCAGCAGCTGTCAGTTATGACAGGACAGACAGTGTTGCCAGCACTCACGGAACAAATGCCGAGCTCCCCGTCCTATGAGGAGGTAGAGTGGACGACCAAGATGCTAGAGATGCTCAGTAAAGGTTTAGGGAGGGAGGGGGACGCCCTGCCACCTTATACCCCAGAGACTCAGATTACAGCAGCCCCTGTAAAGATTGAATACATCCCAGCGATTCCTGCTCAACAGGGAATACGGGGAATAGCCCCAGGGGCACCCGCACGACTACCACAGTTGCGGATGACATATGTCTCCCTATCCCCTAGGGAGACTATGGCATTTGTTGGATAGATTGTCTGTACTAAAGCCCGGCAGTGTTAACACAGTTTTCTGGCAGAAGCTTAAAGAAATGCAATTCTGCCATCACCTCCACAATCGGGATGTTGTGGGGCTAGTTAGAACAAAAATGCCTGAAAACTACTGGCTGCAATTGCAGGCTGCCCACAGGATGGAACTTGGTGTGCGAACCTGACCGCAAACGCCCAACAACAGGCTCAAGACTTCCTGGCTTTTAAGGCTGATGTAACTGATGTTGAAGTAGAAACTTTTCCTGCTTCTTGACTGTGAAAGATAGACTCTACAAAATTTGTTTTGTCAATATCACAAGCATTTATTTACGAATAACTGCATGCAGTACATGGCTGAAACTTGGGATCAGAGAGCAGTTGATACAACTGCTGATTCTTCCACAAGTCCACAATTACACAGAGAAACAGTTCAGTATTTGTACATAATCATTATCAGTTTTCGTGACCAGAGCATATTCAGGAATTCGATTAGTAATAGAATTGTGAGCAATATCATTAATCAGGTTTTAACTTGCTGACCTCCCAGAACTCGTCGTCCCATTATTCATACCCTTATCTTGTCCTTTGATGGAACAGAAGAAGGTCGGTGACTCCTTCCTCCCTGACCTTATCTTGTTTTATTTACTCATACAGCCTTATTAACTCTTACAAGGGTCTGGCATTTTGAAATAACTTTGGTCAGCCGTCCTTTATATTGTAACAAATAGTTGACCAATTTTCCCAGCATGCTACTGCTTAGTTCGTACAATTCCACATTCCCTCCTTTTGTCATATCATGACAACTAATTAAATAGGTATATCCATGACCCGATTAACGATGCATTTACACAAGCAACCAAGCAATCCTATCCCCAGTAGCAGTAGTAGTAGTAGCATGAAGGCCTTAAAGATCCAATCAAATAATCCGTGATCCAGCCATCCAAACCAACCGGGTGGGTTATAATCATGTAATTCACGGCCAATCTCTTGAATTTGATCAGCATGTCTCTTAATATGGTCGGCCAGGTTGGTGATATTTTCAGAGGCATCTGGGATATAAGTACAGCATTCCTGACCTACAATGGCGCACCTTCCTCCCTGCGAGGCTAACAGATAATCCAAAGCCAGTCGATTTTGTAATGTTGCATTTGAAGAATCGGATCGACATCATTCGGGGGGGTGTTTCTGAAGAGACTCCCAGGACGATAAGTCCGCAAAACTGAAGTACCCATTTGTATTTCATGACCTATGGGTTTAAAACAAAAGGAGCCTGCGTTAGAAACTGGTACGATTAATTTAACTCCTTCCATACGAGCTGACGTCCTAGGGATAAAAGGAGAGAATTCGATTTAGGTTAGGGAAGTCTTAACATTTCTGTCTCTTCAGGTGGATCCGGCAAGCGGTATCTTGGTCAAGCCCATGATATTGCCCATTTAAAAATAACATACACCCCATATAAAAGAAAACTAAATGTGAACGCCCAATTGCAATGTGTTGCAGAGCGCTAACCCATGTCTGGTAACGTTCAGCATACAGGCGGTTTCTCATATCGGGACCATGGTGGGTTCAGCCATTATCCTTTGGATTATAACTCTTCAGTTTTCATGTCAATACAAGCACAAGTGTCACTGGTCATGTCGTAGGGTCCGGTCCATTTGGGTGCAAACCTCACTTGTTCAGGGGCCATTCTCACTAATACTCTGTCCCGCTGCTGAGCAAGTACAGTTGCCGGCATTCCATCATTTTCCTCACAGAAAATGTGGAATGGTTTGGTAATGTCAGGCAATCCCAAAGCTGGTGCTGTCACAAAGCCTGCTTCAAATCTGAAAAAGCCTGTACTTCTGCATCTCCCCCCTCTATCTTCTCCTGACTAGCCCTTCCTCCCTTTATGAAATCCTGTAAGGGCTTTACGACTCGGGCAGAATCTTCCAAAAACTTCCGACAATAGCTAAAAAGTCTTCAATACTTGCTTTACCCCTTTTCTGGTGAAAAGCCTTTGTGCAATCTTTTTTTTTCCCAATTCTATAACCTAATAACATCTTTGAAACAGAAATCAAACTTTTCAATTTAATCCCAGGCCATAACTTGTTTTGATTGTTTGTTCTTGTCTTAAATCACATCATTTTATGACAGGATTATAAAGAACCGGAACTGGCCCCTATCCCACACCTCGCAGAAACTCTGAGAGAGCTAAGGTTTAAAGTCAGCCACTCAGTTAAGCTATACCACCAGCTACAAACAAAAATTCAGACTTTGGAAAAAGACACCGAAATAGTATTGCAGGAAGAAAGCTGGTGGCAGAGAGGATTGGGGACTGAATGTTAATATACACCCTTAGATTTGAATCATTTCACACACAATAGTAGGCCTACAACTACTACTCGCCCTTGCATGGGGCATTATCGCCTGCCGGTCCTGCAAGAAATACCGACAACACAAAAGGATGAGGGCCACTGCTAAAGCCTTAAGGGACATGACTCAACATGGCGGGCAGGGTAATTTGGACCAATCCAATTTGATATAACCGACCAATATTCCTGAAATCATGTGACTGCCGCACACTGAGGCAGGGAATACTGGGCGATACAGATTTTTAACATATTCTATACAACTTCGGTTTCGGGGGCTGGTGGGGTCAGCCTCTTACCGAAAGGGGGGATTGTTGACAGGAGATTTAAAGGATAGGTTTAGAGGGAACAATATCCTTGGTTTAGATGCCTGTATAACAATTTATATTCAAAGGTACCTGCATAGCAATTTATATTAGTAGGGATAAATAGTATATAATAAATATGTATGAATTTACAATTATACGATCACAAAGGGCATGCATGAAAACTCCACCATGTTAACAGGAGCTCAGGATAGTAAAACAACACAAGATGGATGCTAGCTTTTACACCATAAGCTGACTTGAGCATAAGCTTGTGTACAATAGACCACAGATACTGGTGACTGGAACCAGTCTATGATCTGAGGCCTCGGATGAAAACCAGACATGGAGGATTAGGGAGGACAGTCATGGGAGATGATAAGGAGGCCAACTGAACAAGTAATATTGTACACTCAAGAACTCCAGGTGGGAGAAAGAAAGATAATATTGACTGAGGTACCATGAGTCGTGTCCATGAGACCACGAGCTGATCATGCACAAGCCCACCTTACGTAATGCCTTTTTCATTGGATATGTGATTACTGGATGTAATCTGTAATCAATATTATTGGACAAGGTCCAGCCGTGATGGGCTGTGTAGATGTTTGAAAAATGTATAAGAATGGATGTTTTTCCTTTGTTCGTCGGAGAGAGGCTCTGAGTTTAACAGAAGCCATTTCCCTGCTGGTGAAAATAAGCCGTTTGATGCGAGGACCAACGTTGAGCATTGAGTGATTTCTTTGAGATTCTCTCCCGCTAACACTAAGCGATCCCACAATCAATGGATCAGATCTAAGCTTTGCAGTCCTTCCACATCCAGTCGTGAATGATGGTGGATGATTAAACATCTCACTGGAGGAGGAGGCTCCACAAATATCCCATCCTCAATGATGGAGGAGCCCAGCACATCAGTGCAAAAGATAAGGCTGAAGTATTTGCAGAGATCTTCAGCCAGAAGTGCCGAGTGGATGATCCATCTCGGCCTTCTCCAGTGGTCTCCACCATCTCAGATGCCAGTCTCCAGCCAATTGGATTCACACCACGGATTCAAGAAACAGTTAGAGGCACTGGATACTGCAAAAGCAATGGGCCCTGATAACATTCCGGCAATAGTACTGAAGACATGCACTCCAGAACTTTCCACTCCCTTAGCCAAGCTCTTCCAATACAGTTACAACACTGGCCTTGACCTGACAATGTGGAAAATTGCCCAGGTATGTCCTCTACACAAAAAGCTGGACAAATCCAACCCGGCCAATTACATCCCAATCAGTCTACTCTCTATCATCAATAAAGTGATGGAAGGGGTCATCAATTGTGTTCCAAGAAGCAGCACCTGCTCAGCAATAACTTGCTCAGTGACGCCCAGTTTGGCTTTTGCCAGGGCCACTCAGCTCCTGACCTCATTCCAGCCTTGGTTCAAACATGGACAAAAGAGCTGAATTCCAGAGGTGAGGTGAGAGTGACAGCCCTTAACATCAAAGCTGCATTTGAACGAGTGTGGCATCAAGGAGCCCGAGCAAAACAAGAATCAATGGGATTCTGGGGGCAAACTCCTCGCTGGTTGGAGTCATAGCTGGTATATAGGAAGATGGTTGTGGTTATGGAGGGTCAGTCATCTGAGGTCCAGGACATCTCTGCAGGAGTCCCTTAGGGTAGTGTCCTCGGCCCAACCATCTTCAGCTGCTTCATCAATGACCTTCCCTCCAACATAAGGTCAGAAATGGTGATGTTCGCCGATGATTGCACAATGTTCAGCACCATTCACAACTCCTCAGATACTGAAGTAGTCCATGTTCAAATGCAACAAGATCTGGACAATATCCAGACTTGGGCTGACAAGTAACATTTGCACCAGACAAATGGCAGGCAATGAACATCACCAATAAGAGACACTCTATCCACGGCCCCTTGAGTGGTGTTATCATCACTGAATCCCCCCGCTGTCAACATTCTTGGAGTTACCATTGACCAGAAACTCAACTGGCCTCGCTACATAAACAAGTGCAGGTCAGAGGTTCGGAATACTGTGCTGAGTAACTCACCTCCTGTCTCCCCAAAGCCTATGCACAATCTACAAATCAGGTATGATGGAATACTCCCCACTTGCCTGAATGAGTGCAGCTCCAACAACACTCAAGAAGCTTGACACCATCCAGGACAAAGAAGCCTACTTGATTCACACCACACCTACAAACATTCACTCCCTCAACCACCAATGCTCAGCAGCAGCAGTGTGTACTATCTAAAAGATGCAGTGCAGCAATTCACCAAAGATTCTTGACAGCACCTTTGAAACTCGCTACACTTCCATCTAGAAAGACAAGGGCAGCAGATATATGGGAACACCACCACCTGCAATTTCTCCTCCAAGCCACTCACCGTCCTGACTTGGAAATATATCACCGTCCCTTCATAGTCGCTGGGTCAAAATCCTGGAATTCCCTCCCTAACGGCATTGTGGGTCAACCCACAGCGCATGGACTGCAAAGGTTCAAGAAAGCAGCTCACCACCACCTTCTCAAGGGCAACCAGGGATGGGCAATAAATGTTGGCCAGCCAGCGACGCCCATGTCCCATGAATGAATTAAGAAAAGCTCCCATTTATTTACAGATTCAACTTTAATTCCTGAAACTCAAATGTATATTCCAGATTATGTGAATTATGGATTACATTGTTGCAACAGCAGCAAAATCCCACAGACAGCACTGTGATCATAACTGAATAATCTGTTTTTCTGATTTGATTGCAAATTGACCAGGACATCAGTGTAGCGTCATGGAATCTTTTACATTCACCAGAGAGGGCAGACAGGGCCTTGCTTTAACGCATCTGAAAGATGGAACCTCTGGCAGTGCAGCACTCCCTCAGTACTGCACTAGAGTGTCAGCCGCGTTGCTCCATCTCCCTCTCCTTCATTCTCATCTCTCCTGTTCATTATTGTGTGCTCCCCTTATTTGTCCCGGTTGCAAGAGCATTATAAACAGGAGCAATGGTTTACCATATGGCATGTTGAACCTGCTCCACCATTTAACAAAATCATGGCTGATCTTGGGCTTCAGCTCTTGCCCACGCCGCTTATCCCTTGTTGGAGAAATTCAGAGCAGCTTAGAGAAATTTCAAATCATCATGGATTTAAGATACTGAAGAAGGGAAAGGGTTAATGTTTTTTGTACTCAATGTATTTTGTACCTAAAGGGTTAATGTATTTTGTACCTAAAATGTTGAACTTTGTACTTAGAATGTATCACAAGCATAACCCTTCATTGTGGCTAATCTCCTCAGGTTTACACTGCTTTCCCTTAGGTTTATACTGTTTTTGACACGAATAAAGTTATTCTTGTTTGTACTGCTTCTGACATTAATACCAGTTAACTTTTATTCTTATAACAATAAATAGTCAAATGTAAATGTGAATGTGTTTGCAGACATGGAAGTCTTACCTTTTCTACAGGCTTGCGTGGTAAATGTAAACAGAAGAGAGCATTACAAGGTGTGAAGTGCGATACCGCCGTTTGAAGAGGAACTCCCGCTGAGGCAGCTGGAAGAGCGTCGGAACTTCAAAGGGGAACCGCGGGAAGAACAGGAAACAGAAGACCTGTGCTTCGTGTGCTGAAGATGCCAGATACACTGGTTTATGGTCAAGAAGCTATCAATGTATTTTTTGTGGTTGGTCTGGAAGCTTGCTTTGTGACCAGCAGTTGTAAATTGTATTTCTGAGTCGTGACTGGTCTGGGGTTTGATTCATGACCAGACCAGTGTTTGTGTCGTGACTGGTGCTGGGAGCCATAATGTATATATATCCCCACTTTTCTGTGTTCAGGGAGAACTTTGGCTTCCGCTTTCAGGGGGTCAGGTTCTCCCATGAGAATAAAGCCTCACTGTATTTTGACTCAGACTAGCCTCAGAGGTATTTTTACCAACTTCAAAACTAATAGAACTACTAGCACTAAGTGAAATGACCTCAGATCAGACTACAGACTAACAGGGAACTGTCTGCATGAAGACAGTATGCACACAGTAAGTGATATAAATAAGCATGAGATTTGAACAAGTATTTCTGATTTAAACATATATTTTGGATTTTAAAATGTATTTTAGCTGTATTTTTAAACTAATTGTACTCTTTAGCCAAAGGCAGGTTACTGCACAGCATCTAGATGAAGACTTCAAAGTTTTAAAGTTTATTTATTAGTCACAAGTAAGGCTTACATTAACACTGCAATTAAGTTACTGTGAAATTGCCCTAGTTGCCACACTCCAGCACCTGTTTGGGTCAATGCACCTAACCAGCTCGTCTCTCAGACTGTGGGAGGAAACTGGAGCAAACCCACGCCGACATGGGAAGAATGTGCAAACTCCACACAGACAGTGACCCAAGCCGGGAATCAAACCCGGGTCCCTGGCGCTGTGAAGCAGCAGTGCTAACCACTGATCCACCATGTCACCCTTGGAGAGATGAACCATCATTCCTTGGAACAATGAAACCACAGAATGTGTGTAGTTCTTTCAGCAAAAGTTACGAAAGTTATGGTTCCCAAAGCCACATTATGAATAGGACTGTTCAAGTTGTCCTGATAAGATGGTGCTTCTCAGACGGTCTGGTTCAGCCATTGACGTAAATGAGAGTTGGTGGGATCAGTAACTTTGACCTTTGTAGCTAAGCATCTGGGGTTGCTAAGCGACAGGGGGAAGAAGCATTTGGATTCTACGGACCAATGAAATCCCATGATGCCAGAGCGTAGAATGTAATTGGCTCAGGTATATGACAACTGTTAACAGTGATTCATTTGTACGAATGAAGACTGGCTCAAAACTACCAGAAAGGCAGGAAAAGTAAAACTTGAGAAATGTACCTTTAATCTGACTAATGCACTGTAACTTCAGAGTGGTATTGGAATGCTCAGGGCCTTCTTTTTAGAGAGGTGTTGGACTGCCCAATGCTATTCTCTCCCATCGATCATTGATCAAATAAGATACGTCTTTAACCAGGATACTGACTTCTCAACTCTTTGTATTAGCTGAAGTTTTAGAATTTCTTCGTCTCCGAAAAATCCCCGTAACATCCCTCAATTCCCTGTCTCCATCCAGCTTCTTGTCATCACACTTTTCCTTCTTCTCATTGCCTCTCTTCTCCTCCTTATCATTATCTCCCACCCCCTGCTTCTCACTGAATCGTAACAGCACAGGAGGTTATTCTGCCTGTTGTTGTATCTGTGCTGGCCCTCTGAAGGAATAATTCAGCCAGTGTAACTCTCCTACCTTTTCCCCATAGACCCTCACATTTTTCTGTTTCAGACAACGATCCAATTTTCTTTTGAATGTCTTGATTGAACCTGCCTCCAGCACACTCGCAGACAGTGCATTCCAGATCATAACCATTTATTTTTTGAATTTGCTTCTTCCACGCTCTGAGTACTCCAGATCCTAACCACTCGTGTGAATCTGCCTCCACCACACTCTCAGACAGTGCATTCCAGATTGTTTTCCCTCATATCTCCGTTGCTTCTTTTTCCAATTATCCTAAATATGTTCTTCTGGTTCTCAATCCTTCCACCAATGGGAAGAGTTTCTCCCTGTCTAGATCCCTCATGATTTTGAAAACCTCTATCAAAATGGTAGCACAGTGGTTAGCACTGCTGCTTCACAGCTCCAGGGACCTGGGTTCGATTCCCGGCTTGGGTCACTGTCTGTGTGGAGTTTGCACATTCTCCTCGTGTCTGCGTGGGTTTCCTCCGGGTGCTCCGGTTTCCTCCCACAGTCCAAAGATGTGCGGGTCAGGTTGATTGGCTATGCTAAAATTGCCCTTAGTGTCCTGAGATGTGTAGGTTAGAGGGATTAGTGGGTAAATATGTAGGGATATGGGCGTAGGGCCTGGGTGGCGTCGGTGCAAACTCGATGGGCCGAATGGCCTCTTTCTGTACTGTAGGGTTTCTATGATCCTATGAAAATCTTCTCTAAACCTTATCTTTCTGCACTCCCTCTAATGCCTTCACTAAATTCTTAAAGTGTGATGCCCAGAATTGGTCACAATAGTCCAATTGAGTCTGAACCAGTGTTTTTTTACAGGTTTAACAAAGCTTCCTTTTTTTTGTACTCAATGCCCCTATTGATAAAACCGAGGATGCCATATACTTTATTAAGCGCACTCTCAACCTGTCCTGCCACCTTCAGTGCTTTATGTACATATGCGCCCAGGTCCCACTGCCCCTCAGAATTGTCCCTTTATTTTATATTGTCTCTCTGCGTCCTTCCTCCCAAAATAAATCACTTTGTCGTTCACTGCATTTAAATACAGCAGCCAATTCTCTGCCCATTCCACCATCCTGTCTATATCCTCTTGAAGTTCTTCACTCTCCTCCTCGCAGTTCACATTGCTTTCAAGTTTCGTATTGTCTGCAAATTTTGAAGTTATGCCCTGCAGACCAACACCTATGTCATTAACATAAATCAAGAAGAACAGGGGTCCTAACACCAACACCTGGGAACTTTCTGAAATGGGGGCATTTGGGCTCTTTCTCGGGTTACAATTCCATGGAGACTGATTCCAGTTAATAGCTGAAAGGATGACAGATCAAAATGTCATGTTTTCAAAGTTTTTACTGTGTCAAATGACCAGACGGTAATTAAATCCCCTACATCAGTGAATCAGTGAACCCACATGGGAATTGCCTCACTAAGCTCTTGCCAATATGTCATCAGAGTGTGAATCTCTACACAAAGGATGTTCACTGCAAAGGATGTTCAGTGGTATTGGGACACAGAACAAGAAGCAACTTTCACTCACATCAAACAACTCGTGATGACAACACAAGTATTGAGGTACTATGATGTCAATGATGAGGTCAACCTGCAGTGAGATGCCAGTGAAACAGGACTTGGAGCAACCCTCATGCAGCCAGGACAACCAGTTCTGTTTGTATCAAGATCATTAACACAAACTGAATAATGCTATGCACAGATTGAGAAAGAGTTTCTGGATATTGTCTTTGCTTGTGAGCATTTCAACCAGTACCTGTTTGGGAGAGAGAAAGTGATGGCAGATAGAGTCTGACCACAAGTCACTTCAAAGTATCTTTCTCAATCCGCTTCCATCTGCTCCAAAGTTTTTACAAAGGAAGTTATTTCATTTGCAGAGATAGCACTTGGAAGTGAAGGCCTGAATATCTTAAAGATTATGGGTGTGATTTTCACTTCCTGCATCGTAGTGGATGGCATGGGAAAATTTTGAGAGCGACCACAAGTCAACTTTTGGCTGCTTTCCAGACTTTCCCATCCCAACCATGATTATGTCCCCTGCTGCCAGGACTGGAAAATCCCACCCCTGATGTGTGTAATGACTCTGTTAGATTAGAAAGAACAAACTTTTTTAATCCATCTGTGATCACTTTCTTTATGGACAATGTATTGTGTTAAGTGGTTTGATTGATCTGTGTTTGATTGTTTTAGTCGGTCTCTGATCTATGACTATGTTCAATTACTTAAGCATGTGATTGGAGTTGAAGAATTAATTAGGCATTGAAGCTTCCAGAGAGAAGACCTGGGCTCAGGCAGAAACCACCACATGGAATCCTGTAATTGATGAGATACTTTAAAATAATTTAAATTACTTAATTAACCAGGGGCACAGGGTCTGGGTAAGATACTCTGCCAAAGAGTTGGTGCAGACCCGATGGACCAAATAGTCCCTTCTATTAAATAACAGATTCTATTAAATAAACCCGTTCAGAATTTGAATGTGTGTCATCTCTCCATTGTTTTGAGAGAAAGCAGATTTCTAAGATATAAAACAAACTGGTGAATATATAACACCATGCCTGTGGCACAACTTGCAAATTATAGTGCATGCATTTTTAATGTAAAGGGGATAGTTGGATAAATTGTACACTGTGGATCATATATTAATCTAACTTAATGTTATCATATGTAAATAAAGGTTTGAGGCAGTAACCATTTTACACATCACATGAAACATTTTTTATAATTCAAAGTGTAGCAAATATTTCCGGGAAACATTAGTTTCCTGAATCTTGGAAAACTGACCGGGAAAGCAGAGGTGACTTTGAGCAGCTGATCAGGTGAGGATTTAAACTTGTCATTGTCCCATCTGAATAAAACCTTTTATTGCAGCTGCTGTCTCAGTTTCTCCTGGTAAACATTTGACAGATTTCTAGTGTGGGAACAGGATTTTTCATCCTCGGAGACTTTCAAACTGACAACTGGTACAAAAACTGGTATCAGTGTGAGATGTGTAGCCTTGGATGTGTTTGACAATAGATCGGAAGAGGAGGACCTACAGCATTGATGTGCAGTAGTGGGATCAGCACATTTATAGGAGAGAGGGACAGAGCAGAGAGAGAGAGAGAGAGTAACTTTTTCCTAGCTCTCCTCCTTTGTCTCTTTAGATAGTTTTGAGGTGATTAGAATTAGATTTTATCAAAAGGAGTCAGATTTATTGAAATAAGTCAATGGAAGCCAACAGCCTTAATTAAGTTAATAACACAAGGTCAAGTTACCCATTTTTGATAATGGCTTCTTTGGCCATGTTGTATCTTCATTACTGTCTCACTGTATTGAGATTAATTCAAAGCCTTGAATAAACCTTGATTGAATTGTGTAATCAATAAATTACCGGGAAATAGGAGTAATGAGTAAGCCATTTGATTTTTTGCACCTGGTCTGTGTTTTAATAAGATCGTGGCTTTCCTGTCTGCATCCCATTCCGTTCTTTATCAAAAATCTATCTAATGAGCCTTAAATAGAATAAGTGACCCAGCCAGTGCTTTCAGGTTGAGATTTCCAGTCCAATGACCCCCTAAGAGAAAAAAAATCTCATCTCTGCCTTAAAGGGAGCCTCTCATTCTGAACCTGTGTCTCCTCGTTCTCGACTCTCCCACAAAAGGAAACATCATCACACTATCCACCCTGTCAAGTCCCCTCAGGATCTTGGATGTTTCAATAAGATCACCTCTCATCTTCTAAATTCCAATGGTTCCAACGTGTTCAACCTTTCTTCAAAAATAAACCCTTTATCCCAAGAGTCAATCCAGTGAACCTTCCCTGAAATGCTTCTAACACAATTATAACCTCTTTTAAATAAGGAGACTATATACTACTTCAGATGGAGTTTAACCCTGATAAGTGCGAGGTGATTCATTTTGGTAGGACAAATTTGAATGCGGATTACAGGGTCAACGGCAGGGTGCTGAGGAATGTGGAGGAACAGAGAGATTTTGGCAGCATCTCTGAAGGTTGCCACTCAAGTGGATAGAGCCGTGAAGAAGGCCTATAGTGTGTTAGTGTTTATTAACAGGGGGTTTGAGTTTAAGAGCCATGGGGTTATGCTGCAATTGTACAGGACCTTTGTGAGACCACATCTGGAATATTGTGTGCAGTTCTGGTCACCTCACTATAAGAAGGATGTGGAAGCATTGGAGAGAGTGCAGAGGAGATTTACCAGGATTCTGCCTGGTTTGGAGGGTAGGTCTTATGAGGAAAGGTTGAGGGATCTAAGGCTTTTCTCTTTAGAGCGGAGGAGGATGAGAGGCAACTTAATACAGGTTTATAAGATGATAAGGGGGATAGATAGAGTGGACGTTCAGAGACTATTTCCTCGGGTGAATGTAGCTGTTACTAGGGGGCATAACTATAAGCTTCATGGTGGGAGATATAGGAGGGATGTACGAGGTAGATTCTTTACTCAGAGAGTGGTTGGGGTGTGGAATAGACTGCCTGCTGTGATAGTGGAGTCAGACACTTTAGGAAATTTCAAGCGATTATTGGATAGGCACATGGAGAACACCAGAAAGATAGGGAGTGGGATAGCTTGATCTTGGTTTTGGACAAAGCTCGGCACAACATCAAGGGCCGAAGGACCTGTACTGTGCTGTACTGTTCTATGAGACAGGATTTGGAAGCTGTTGTATGGGAGAGGCTGTTTGAGGGTAAATCCACATCTAGCATGTGGGAGTCTTTTAAGGAGCAGTTGATCGGAATGCAGTACAGGCATGAGCCTGTGAAAAGGAAGGACAGGAAAGGCAGGATTCGGGAAACGTGGATGACCTGGGAAATTGCGAGTCTAATCAAAAAGAAAAAGGATGCATACATAAGGTCCAGGCAACTAAAAACAGATGAAGCACTTGAAGTATACAGGGAAAGTAGAAAAGAACTCAAACAGGGAGTTAGGAAGGCAAAAAGGTGTCACAAAATGTTCTTGGCAGACAGGATTAAGGAGAATCCTAAGGCAATTTATACATATATTAAGAACAAGAGGGTAGCTAGAGAAAGAGTTGGTCCATTCAATGACAAAAGAGGGAAATTATGCGTACAACCAAAGGAAGGGAGTGAGATCCTTAATGAGTACTTTGCATCGGTATTCTCAAAGGAGAGGGATACGTTGATTGGTGGTGTCTCAGAAGGATATGTAAAGCCTTTAGAACTAGTCATCATTATGAGGAAGTGTTAAGTGTATGAAAAAACATTAAGGTAGACAAATCCCCAGAGCCAAATTGCTGGGCCTCTCACAGAAATCTTTGTTTCCTCGTTGGCCACAGGTGAGGTCCCAGAGAACTGAAGGCTAGCCAATGTTGTCCCGTTATGTAATAAGGGTAGCAAGGATAACCCAGGTAATTATAAGCCAGTAAACTTGACATCAGTGATAGTGAAATTATTGGAGAGTTCTTAGAGATAGGATCTATACACATTTGGAACTGAATGATCTTATCAGTGACAGATGGCATGGTTTTGTACGAGGGAGGTCATATCTCACTAATTTACTTGAGTTTTTTGAGAGGTGACAAAATTGATTGACAAGAGAAGGGCCATGGATGTTGTCTACATGGATTTACTAAAGCATTTGACAAGGTCCCTCATGCCAGTCTGGTGCAAAAGGTTAAATCACATGGGATCAGAGGTGAACTAGCTTGATGGATTCAGAACTGGCTTGGCCATAGAAGTGGAGATGCCGGCGTTGGACTGGGGTGAACACAGTAAGAGTTTTAACAACACTAGGTTAAAGTCCAACAGGTTTATTTGGTAGCAAATCGGAACACTGCTCCTTCGTCAGATGGAGTGGAAATGTGCACATTTCCACTCCATCTGACGAAGGAGCAGTGCTCTGGGCATGCAGGCCCACAGATCCTTAAAAGTGGCAGCACAGGTGGAAAAGATGGTGAAGAAAGCATATGGCATGCTTGTCTTCATTGGATGCGTATCGAGTATAAAAGTTGGCACATTATGTTAGTTACATAAAACGTTGGTTAGGCCATATTTGGAATACTGTGTCCAATTCTGGTCACACTACCAGAAAGACGTAGAGGCTTTGGAGAGAGTACAGAAAAGATTTACCAGGTTTGCCTGGTATGGAGGAGAGGTTGAATAAACTGGAATTGTTCTCCTTGGAAAGATAGAGGCTGAGGGGCGACCTGATAGAAGTTTACAAAATTATGAGGGGCATAGATAGGGTGAACAGTTGGAAGCTTTTTCCCAGGGCAGAAATGACAATTACTACTGAGACAGACAGTGCTTTAGCAGGAGAACTCCCCGGTGTGAGCACTGGAGGATAAACAATACCAACATCTCTCAGTGTAAGGGAAGCAGGTGAGCTGGCTCCAAGTCCATGTGAAGATGTTGGTGTTTGGTGAGAGAGGGGGAGTAGGTGAAACAATCTGGCACATGTCAAACTGGAAGGGTTTGCCTCCCATGTGAGTTCACTGATGTTCCAGGAGTCCAACAACTGTGTGAAGGTTTTTATTACAGAACTCGCACCAACATGGTTTTGCCTCTGTGCGAGTGCATTGATGGACCAGGATTGACTGCGAGTGTATTGATGGACTCACAAAATCATGAGGATTGCAAGGCAATAGCCAGAGACTGAAGAAGGCATATTGAGTGATGGACTGGGCTTCATTCATGATCCTTTGTAGTTTCTTGCGGTCTTGGACAGAGCAGGAGCCATACCAAGCTGTGACACAACCAGAAAGAATGCTTTCTATGGTACATCTGTAGAAGTTGGTGAGAGTTGTAGCGGACATGCCAAATTTCCTTTGTCTTCTGAGAAAGCAGAGGTGTGGTGGGCTTTCTTAACTATAGCATTCACATGGAGGGACCAGGACAGGTTGTTGATGATCTGAACACCTCAAAACCTGAAGCTCTTGACCATTTCTACTTCGTCCCCATTGATGGAGACAGGGCTAGACTGGGCAGTTTCACATTTTCCCACATTATACTCTATCCACTGTTAAGCACCAGATCAGAAACTCCAAGGTATATTATGAGGTTAGCCTAGACCTTAACTTTTACATTTGATTTTGGCATTAGGGTGAGAATAAGGTGTTTCACTCCAGATATGATTCCAGTGACCCACTAGGAAACTTTTATCAAAACAAACTTTATTTAAGAACACAGAATATAACCAAAGAATTAGCATAACTTTTACCAATTAAAATACTTAAACATGACAAAGTATAATTCTTAACATTTGCTATCTCTATTGCTCTAATTTAGCAGTATCCCCACATAGACATAAATCCCTTCTTTGCAAACAGTTCGCACGGTAAACTAATATGCTTATGTGGCTACTCAATTTCTGGCATTTTAACACTCTGGAGAGTGATCCAGAGAAATACTTGTCTTCTAATTCTCATGCAACAACTTTCAGAGAAAGCTCCACCCCCAGACAGTAGAATCCCAGAGAAAGAGGCCTACATCTTGGCATATTTCAGTCTCCACTTCAGACAGAGCAAGAGATCCAAAGAAAATGACGTCTCTCTAAATATCCCGAAAAGCAGACTGCCTTGAGCTCTCTGTGAAAGCTTAGCCCCATCCGGTCATCTGATTTTACCTGTCAATCAAACTAATCAAGCTGGCTCTGCAATACCCCAGGGAAAAACACAAAATAACCCTGCAGTAGCTCAGATTAAAATAAACAGCAATTAAGATTAATTATACTGCTGCAGTGAATAGAGGATTCCGGTTATACAGACAGAATGACTCTGAATGCATAGAACAGATCCTACACAAGAAACATGACTGAAATACATTTTTTAAAGGCACAGTATTATTACACCATTTACTTAACCAATCTATATCAGTTTGCAGACTCTCTAACTCTTCTTTCGAACTTACTTTCTGACCTATCTTGGTGTCATCAACAAAATAAGCTGCCATACACTTAGCCCCTTCACCCAAGTCATTGCTATAGATTGTGAACAGTTGAGACCCCAGCACTGATCCCTGTGACATTCCACTAGTTCCAGCTTACCAGTCCAAATGACCCATTTATCCCTGCTCTCTGCTTCCTGTTACCAACAACTTACATAATCAATGATTTGTGATTGATGTCATTTTGATTTCTCCATATAATAATCAAATAACGGATGATTCATTGGTTTTGAAGAATGTATGTTTTAAACTCTCAATTTTGCAAATGTGAGTAGTTTTCAGTTGAAGTATGAGGACATTGCAAGAAAACTCCATGAGACAGGAACAGCAAGACACAAGGACATCTAGTCCTGAAGAAAAGGCTTTTGTTCAAAATCAGATTAAACCTGGTGGAATAAAGAAACCATTGTTATTTCAGGGAGATACATTGCTGATCTTTTGAACTGGCTCTCATCAACTGGAAGATGTTATTAAAAACCAATTAACTCAGCTTGGTGACAGTCAGGACCCATGGCCTGGCCAGTCATAAATCAGAAAAGAACAGAACATGAAATCTCACAAAATTGTGAGGATTGCAAGGCAATAGCCAGAGGCTGAAGGAGGCATTAAAAGACATTTCTCAAAACAGATTGATAGGTTTATTGTTAGGCACTGAGATTCAGAGCTAAGACAGGAAGATAGAGTTGAGATACAGATCAGCCATGTTCTAACTGAAAATGGTGTCACTGGCTCAAAGAATGACTCCAGTTTCTCCATTCCATAATTTCATAGAATCCCTACAGTGAAGGAGGGGGCAATTTAGCCCATCAAGCCTGCATCAACTCTCCAGCAGAGTATCCCACCCAGGCCCCATTCCCGTAACCCCAGTTTTGCTGCCAATCCCACTAACCTACACATTTTGGGACACTAAGGAGCAATTTAGCATGGCCAATTCACATGACCAGCATACCTTTGGACTGTTGATGGAAACTGGAGCAGCTGGAGGAAACCCATATAGACACTGGGAGAATGTACAAACTCCACACAGTCACCCAAGGCTGGAATTGAACCCAAGTCCCTGGCACTATGAAGCAGCAGAGCCTCTCAATTGCCCTCTCATCTCAGCAACAAAGGGCTCATCCTGACTCAAAACGTTGGCTCTATTCTCTCTCGCCACAGATGCTGTCAGACCTGCAGATATTTTCCAGCATTTTCTCTTTTTGTTTCAGATTCCAGTGTCCACAGTATTTTGCCTTTATCTGAGAGAATGGGCAGAGTGGGTGGGCTCTCTGATTGACGTCTCTCACAGCTAATCCAAATATTTCTGGAGTAGAGTTTCCTGAAGCTTGGGAAACTGACCGGTGAAACTTAAGCAACTTTGAGCAACAGATCAGGTGGAGATTTAAACTTGTCATTGTCCCATCTGAATAAAACCTCATTTATTGCTGTCTCAGTTTCCCCGGTAAATGTTTGACAGAGATTTCTAGTGTGGGAATAGCATTCTTCATCCTCGGAGGCTTTCAAACTGACAATATCCGTGTGGGATGTGTAGCCTCAGATGTGTTTGACAACAGATCTGAAGAGGAAGTCCCATAGTATCCAAGGCAGTGATGATGTGCAATGATGGGTCAACACATGCACAGAAGAGAGGGGCACAGCAGGGAGGGACTATGATTCAGAGATTGACTCAGTTACTAAGTTTGTGGCTTCATCCCTCACTGCTTGCCAGACCTCACTGCTCACCTCTCATCCCTCGCCTGATATCACAGCCCATGCCTACCCCAAACTTCTTCCCTCGCCCCATATCCCTTTCCAGGATTTGGAAGGTGACAACATATTTAAGGACTTTGGAGAGGGAAGGGAAATTGGAGGTGGGATGGTAGTTCGTAAAGACAGAGGGGTCAAATGTTTTTTTTTGGAGTGGGGTGATAACAACAGATTTAAATGGGAAAGGGAAACATCTGAAGAGAGAGAACCGTGAACAATATTGGCAAACATGGGGATCAGGAGGGGAAGTTGGGTGATCAGCGGTTTAGTAAGAATAGCGTCGAGGGAACAGGAGGTGGGTCTCATGGACAAGATGAGCTCAAAAAGGGCATGAGGGGAGATAGGAGAGAAACTAGAGAAAGGTGTTAGTTCAGGGCTCAGGCAGGGAGGAGCACTAATGGAAGAGACAGCTGATGGGATCATTTCAACCTTAAAGTCAATTACTAGGGGGCACAGGTTCAAGGTGCGAGGGGCAAGATGTAAAGGAGATGTATGAGGCAGATTTTTTACAGAGAGGATGATGGGTGCCTGGAACTCGTTGCCAGGGGAGGTAGTGGAAGCGGATACGCTAGTGACTTTTAAGGGCTGTCTTGACAAATACATGAATAGGATGGCAATAGAGGGACATGGTCCCCGGAAGGGTAGGGTGTTCTAGTTAAGTCGGCAGCATGGTCGTTGCAGGCTTGGATGGCCGAATGTTCTGTTCCTGTGTGTAATTTTCTTTGTTCTTATTTCCCTGAGCAGAGAGCTCACTAACCAGGGAGAAGAGATTTAAAGTCATTGATGGAAGGATTAGATAGGAGTATTTCTTTCACCTCAAGGGTGGTGAGGGTCTGGAACTCACTGTCTAAAAGGGTGATAGAGTCAGAAACCCTCATCACATTTAAAAAACACTGGGATATGAACTTGAAGGAATAGCTTCTCCAAATTTAAAATGGGGATGGAATAACTTATTCATGTTGACAGTGTCCCATCAAACACTGATGTGGAGATGCCGGCGTTCGACTGGGGTAAACACAGTAAGAAGTCTCACAACACCAGGTTAAAGTCCAACAGGTTTATTTGGTAGCACAAGCCACAAGCCTTCAGAGCATTGCTCCTTCATCAGGTGAGTGGGAGTCGTGTTCACAAACAGAGCATATAAAGACACAATCTCAATTTACAAGATAATGGTTGGAATGCTCTCTGCTCAGGGAAATAAGAACAAAGAAAATTACACACAGGAACAGGCCCTTCGGCCATCCAAGCCTGCACCAACCACGCATTCCAACCATTATCTTGTAAATTGAGTTTGTGTCTTTATATGCCCTGTTTGTGAACACGACTCCCACTCACTTGATGAAGGAGCAGCTCTGAAAGCTTGTGGCGTGTGCTACCAAATAAACCTGTTGGACTTTAACCTGGCATTGTGAGACTTCTTACCATCACTCACAGAGAAGGTACAACACAGATTAGATAGAGTCAGGCTCCATCTAAACTGTTCCTGGAGTGTGGAATTAACCAGGGTCACTCACACACCCGGATCAGGATCAAGATTCATCTGTCTCAGTCACTCAGGCACTCCTGCATTACTGACCTTAATGTTATTGGATGTAGTGTTTGGGAATAGGACCCAGATAAATAAGGAGAGAGTCCTCCAGACACAGTGCATCGAGTGGTGTGAGGATGCACTGCAGACCAGCTTCACTGAGATTTTCAGACAGTCAGTTGTTTTGGAGTGTGGTTCTATTTGAGTCGGTGGGATTTCGGATGTTTGGTGTTTTTGCTCGATGTGGGGATCCTCTATCAGTACCGTGTCTGTAGATTGTTCCTCACTCCTGGAGTCTACCCACGTTAGCAGATAGCACACAGTTACACTTCTAAAACCAGGGACTTCACCAGTTTTCACAGCTTCAGGACCAACACATTGCCATTTATGGAAGCTTTCTCTGTGCAGTCTTGTTTCCGACATTATCACAGTGATAACACTTCAAATAGCTCTTCATTGGCGTGTTGTGGGACAAATGCCATTGGGGATCTGGAGTTGGTCAGAGAAAAGTATTCTTTATTACAAACTCAGAGGGGAATTATTCAGAGCTGCAGAATCTCTCAGAATGAAAGCTTCAGTTAGCCCCATGCCCGAGTGTCTTTTGTCTCCTCACAGCCTAATGTGTCCCTGATAAACAGTAATCTCGCAGAGAAGCAGACTTACGGCAAAGTACAAACACAGCTCAGGCTTGTCAGCTGCAGTAACTTAATCTCCATACACATGTAAAAAAATAGCAGGATGTGTAGACTAAGACTTGTGGTGGAAGAAAATACAGTGAGAGAGGCAGCTATCATGAGTATTACTTTCTAACTCATATTAATCATATTAACCCTTTGTTTCCCATATCAGAATGTGAAGTATTTTCAGACATCTTGTGTTTGTGAAAATTGATATAAAAATACAAGCCACTCTTAGGGAAACGTTATGCTTCCTGTGAACTGGAAATTATGAACCCATTGTTGGAGAAAGTGTACCAACTCACAGTGACATTGACCAATATGTTGTGTACAGGACACTTACTGTGGGCTCCTGAGTGTTTCGGTGAATAGGAACAAACCATCCTGACAAATCAGAAAGTGAAAAAAGTAGATTTATTAGGAATTGCATTTAAATTTATTTGGAATTACAGTTGGGAGCAAGGTTCAGTCAAAAATTCAGTCAAGGAAAACTAGGTCTGTCCTGCAGGCAGAGAAGACATGGGCATGATAAGACACATGGGAGGACTGCAAAGCTAAACTGAATCTTTTTTAATTCAAGGAGCCTGTCTAGAAAAGCAAATGAACTTAAGAGCATTGATCAGCACGTGAAAATATGATATTGTTGTCGTCACTGAGACATAGTTGAAAGTAGGGCAGGACTGGCATCTGAACCTTCCAGAGTACAAAAGATTTAGGCATGATATGGGGGAGGGGGGGGGGGGGGGATATAAGAGAGGAGAGCATTATTGATAAAAGAAACTATCATTGCAGTGATGAGGGAGGACGTCTTAGAAGGCTCTTCAAATGAGGCCATATGGGTGAAGTTTAGGAATAAAAAAATGGTGATCACTTTGCTGGGATTATACTACAGGACTGCCAACAGTCAGAAGAAGATAGAGGACCAGATATGTAGGCAAGTCACTGAGAGGAGTGAGAGGAACAGGGTTATAATAGTAGGGGATTTCAACTGTCATAATTAGTGTGAAAGGATTAGATGTGGTGGAATTTTTAAAAGTGCATCCAAGAGAGCTTTTTGTGCCAGTACATAGATAGTCCTACTCGGGATGGGGCAGTGCTAGACCTAATCCAAGGGATTGAAGCCAGGAAAGTGTTCGAAGTGTCAGTGGGAGCTTTTTGGAGTTAGTGGCCATAACTTTGAAAGTTTCAAAGTCATATTGGAAAGGGATAAGGATCGTCCAAAATTCAAGTGTCTGAATTGAATAAGGCTGATTTCAATATCATTAGACTGGATCTGGCAAATGTAGACTGGGTGCAGCTACCTGCAGGTAAATCTACATTTGGAAAGTGGGAATCTTTTAAAAGTGAAATTGTGAGAGTTCAGGACCAACATGTTCCTCTCAGAGTGAAGGGCAGAGGCAGCAAGTCCAGGGGACCCTGGATGTCAAGGGATATCAAAGGTTTGATAAAGAAAAAAAAGAAAGCATATGGTAGCTATAAAGCAATAAAAAAGGGGAGGCCTTTCAGGAGAATAGAGATTGTTGGGGGTGCTTAAAAAATAAATTAGGAGGGCAAACAAGGGCCATGAAATATGATTGATAAATATGGCACTAAAGATTTAAGGAAAACTCCAAGGCATTTTATAAGTATATTAAGAGCAAGAGGAAGACCAGGGAATGAGTGGAGCCCATAAGAGACCGTAGGGGTAATCTGTGCATGGAGCCAGAGGACGTGGGCGAGGTATTTAATGAACATTTTTCATCTGTATTCACTCAGGAGAAATACATTTTGTAGTTGGAGATTTTAGTTGGGACTAGAGCATTTTAAGATTAATAAGGAGGAGGAATTTGATTTTTTAGCAGGCACAAAGGTGCATAAATACTCAGGGCCTGATGAGATGTATCCCAGACTAATATAGGAAGCAAGGTAGGAGATTGCAGGGACCCTGACGGAGATACTTAAATCTCTACTGGCCACAGGTAAAGTACCAGATGACTGGAAGATAGCTAATGTGGTACCTTTAATCAAGAAGGGCAGCAGGGATAAGCCAGGTAATTACAGGTCAGTCAATCTAATGTCAGTCGTAGTAAAATTATTGGAAAAAATTGTGAGGGATAAGATTATTCAACAGTTGGAAAATAGGAATTGATCAAGGATAGTTAGCATAGATTTGTTGGTGGGAGATCCTGTCTATTTGGGTTTTTAAAAAGATTACAAAATATCTTGATGAGAGTGGTGTAGTTGATGTGGTTAATATGGATTTCAGTAAGGCCTTTGACAAGGTCCCACATGGAAGATTGGCCCATGGAAACCAAGGCAAGTTGGCAAATTGGATCCAAAATTGGCTTATTAATGGGAGACACAAAATGATGGTGGAGGGCTGCTTTTGTGATTTGAAGCCTGTGACTAGCAGCCTACCACAGAAATCAGTGCTGGGACTCTTGCTGTTTGTTTTATACATTAACGACTTGGATGTGAATGTAGAAGGTATAATTAGTAAATTTGCAGATTACATGAAAATTGGTGATGTTGTTGATAACAAGGAGGATTGACATTGATCAGCTAATAAGTTGGCCACAGCAATGGCAGATAGAACTTAATCCTGATAAGTGTGAGGTGATGCATTTCGGGAGGTCTAACAAGAGTAGGATATACACAATGAACGGTCGGTCCCTCGGAGTATTGAGGAGCAAAGGGACCTTGGTGTACAAGCCCATAGATTCCTGAAGGTAGCAGCATAGTGGATGGGGGGTTAAGACATACAAAATGCTTGCCTTCATAGGATCAGGGAGGTTTTGGTATAACTTTATAAAATATTGGTTAGGCCACAGATGGACTATTCTATGCAGTTCTGGTCACCCCACTATCGGAAGGACATGATTGCATTGGAGAGGGGGCAGAGGAGATTCACCAGGATGTTGTCTGGGATAGAAAGTTTCAGCTCTGAGAAGAGACTGAGTCAGCTGTGTTTGTTTTCCCTCGAGTGGAGGAGGCTGAGGGTTGGGGAGGAGTGTCTAATAGAGATATAGAAAATTATGAGAGGCATAGCTAGGGTAGGTCGTAAAAAACTTTTCCCCACGGAAGAGTTGTCTAAAGCCAAAGGGCATCGGTTTAAGGTGAGTAAGTGGTTTAGAGGCTTAAATCGCCAAGGCATAGTCAGCTATGGACCAAGCGGTGCTATATGGGATGAGTATAGATTGGTATTTGATGGTCAGCATAGACATGATGGGCCGAAGGCCCTGTTTCAGTGCTGACTGTATGACTATGAAATCTACTCAGAAGATTGATAAAATAGCAGAACAATATTCAGCTTATACCAAACTTCGAATGAATTAAAATAACAAAATATTGGAAAATATCCGGATCTTACCCAGAACATGAAATGACTCATTTCCAACCCTTTGACCCTCTCTTCACCAAAATGCTCCTGTAGCCATCAATCTAGTTAAATCACTCTTTCATAACCACCTTCTACACCCTTGATCCCAAAATCATATTTATTTTCTTCCTTCCTGTTCAAAGCAACCATTTGGTGTTTGTAGTAATTCAGCCAAATGCCAGATTCCCGTTGTTGTGCACCAAAGGAAAGGGCAGTTTAGTCAGGTAGTCTCTGCCTCATGACCTACAACTATGGTCGACTAGAGTAACAGGGTTAAAAGCCCCCGCTGACTATTTCCTACTTGACAAGCCTTCGCTTGCTCAATAAGGCAGTTGATACTCTACGAAGCCCATGGGGAGATCTATTGATAACTATTGATACCTGGCCATCATAACAGGACTGATCATTAAATTCCTCTGAGAGGTTGGTGGTGAGAAACCTTCTTGAACCTCTGCAGTCCAAACTGCTGCAGTCAAACACTCTCTGCTATAGTTTCTCAATGGATGGACTGACAGTTCATCTGGTGTTGGATCTCCTTGTCAATGGAGACCTTTTGGGAGAGGTGGCTGCTCAACACATTCCAGTCTCTACTTCAATATATATAGGAGGGGGACTATTTGACTGACCAGAGATGGGTTGACCGATGCACTTTGTTTTGGCCACATTCAAGGACAGGCCAAGTTTTTTTTACATACAGAACTGAAGAGATTGAGGATGGTTTACAAATATGGTGCAAAGTGGACAACAATAATGCAGTTGTCTACAAACTAAAGATCATATATATCTGCAGTGGTTAGTTTATGGCATTCAGCACCAAGACATCACAAGACCCAAATGTCCAAGAGGAAGAAGGTCAATGTCTCAGCCTTAAAACAGTCCAAAGTAAGAGAGGAATTCCAAAAGCACTTGAACATCTTCACCCAGTGTGACTGAGTCAGCATTGCACAGGTGTCACTTAAAGTACGAAGGCTCATTCATACACCTCAAAACTCATTGTTTTCTCCCCTGCATGAATCATCTGGTGCATCAGGAAGGAGGACTTTGACCTTATGAAGAGTTTGACACATCTCACGTTGAAATATCTTTTCCCCAACGTGGATGCATCTGTGTTTTATGAGTGTTGTAGAATATATGAGACTCAGTCACACACCTCACGTCTCAGTGGCTGCTCCACTGTGTGAATATGCCGATGATTTAACAGGCCTGATAATTGTGCAAAGTCCTTATCACACACTTCACATGTGAAAGGTTTCTCCCCTGTGTGAAGGCGTTGGTGTTCATGGAGAGTTGATGACCGTGAGAATGATTTGTCACACACTTCGCATGTGAATGTTTTCTCCCCTGTGTGAGTGCGTTGGTGTACACGAAAGTGAGATGAGCGCGAGAACGATTTCTCACACACCTCACACTTGAAAGGCTTCTCTCCAGTGTGAATACGTCGGTGCTGTATGAGTGTTGATGACTGTGTGAAGGCTCTGTTGCACACATCACATTTGAAGGGTTTCTCCCCTGTGTGAATCCTCTGGTGTGTCAGGAGATCGGAGGATTGGATAAAAGACATTTCACAAAATTCACACCTGAAGGTTTTCTCCCCAGTGTGAATCCTTCGGTGTGTCAGGAGCCTTGTTGATGTTGCAAAAGCTTTCTTGCAAACCTCACACTTGAAGGGTTTCTTCCCTGTGTGGATTGTCTGATGGACCAAGAGGTTCGATGACTGTGTGAAGGCTTTTCCACACACATTACAAGTATAAAGATTCTCCCTTGTATGAATGCGTTGGTGTGAACGAAGGATTGATGACTGCGAGAACGATTTGTCACACACCTCACATGTGAATGGTTTCTCTCCGGTGTGAATACGTTGGTGTGAGCGGAGGTTTGATAAATGTGAGAATGATTTGTCGCACACCTCACAAATAAATGGTTTCTCACCTGTGTGACTGCGTTCATGGAGGCGAAAGTATGATAAGCGTGAGAATGACTTGTTGCATAGTTCACACTTGAAAGCTTTCTCTGCCATGTAGCTGTCCTCCTGTTAACAGTTGTACAACAGATTAACCTTCTGCTCAAGAGATTTTAAGAGGGTGTGTAGCCCTCCTCAAATACCTCACACATGTACAGTCTCTCACCTGTAGGAATGAGTCAGTGGTTTACAAAACTCGGTGAATGATTGAAGCTCTGAGTCCACTCACACTTCTACCCAGCACCAGGCTGACCGATAGCCTACAGCCAAACCTTCGGAAACGTTCCACACCATTGACCTGTTTCAGATCCGATGCTATGTCAAAGCTCCCCTTATCCGACCAACATCCAGATGATGGTTTCACTGCCCAACCTTCTCGGTGTTGAGCAATGCTGTGAAGGGACTGGATATCTCCCCAAGGTTGTGCAATTAGTTGTTCCTTGGGTGATGGTCAGTATCTATCTGCAGTGTCTATTCACTCTGTATTCTCTGGTGCAATCCTTCTGTAAAACAGGAAAAGGAAACATGATTTCATCCAATTCCCTCCCACTTTTCTTTTGAAAGGACTAACTCCTCAGTTAGAGACTGTTCCACAGTGAGTGCCAGTCTGCTATTCCCCTGTGTGGGTCAGAAACAAGTCTTTAATTTTTTCTTTGCCTGAATGTCACACACCCCCTGTTTTCAGCAGGGTTACTGGATAGTGACCAGGAGCAGATAACGTGGCTACTTTTTTTCCTCTGCACATACGTCCGTCTGCCCAGCTACCATGAGAGCAATGGAAAAGACAGGCGGAGCATAAAACGGGCTATCAATTCACCATGAGTTTGTATTGTGCTGGTGAAGACCAGTTTTATCCTTAGAGTGTATGTTTCAATATATAAAAAAATCACCCAGGAGAAACGTTAATTCGGTGGAAATTTCTCCCCTCGTTTCCCAATTAGAAAAAAAACAGTGGACAGGAAATGTTAGAAGCTAAGGAAAATATTGCTTCAGTGTAGTTGATTGAAGGGTTCTGGTATCCTGGGAAATTAGACACACTGCACTCACTCAGACTGCACATCCCAAATTCAGCTATCAGACACAGCACTGGGCAAAACAATCAAATCCAAACCCAGGCTTTTGGGAAAGGCCGAGGCCTTCAGGTAAAATCTTTAAAGAAGACATTTCAATCAGTGTCTCTGTCCCTCCCAGATAATTACACCTCACCTTCTCATATTCAGCAATGACCCATCAACAAAACTCAGCCTGTAAATCAGAAAGGAAATGCTTCCAATAAACACACTCAATATCCAACACACAGCTCCAATCAAACAGCTCAGCGCTCTGATTGACGGATCTCACAGCCAACCAGAGAGAAAGCGAATAAGTGTCCCATACACATCAATCACTCTGTTCATCCATTGATATACGAGGGGACGGGATTTCACTGACTCCGTTCTTCGCCCAGTTCTGCGCAGCCGCTTTCGAGACAGACTCTCACCCGGTCGGAACTACATTACCCGTGCTACATGCGGCTCCGGGGCCCGCGCAGTGAGGTGCAGCAGTATGGAATCAGGGGAGAGCCAGCCCGCGGTGCCTGATGGGAGTTGTAGTTCTGCCGCGCGCAGCGGCGGTTGTCTCCCAGCGTTCGGGAGTTGGAACATGAGGAAGCGCGAGCCCGAGCGGCTGAATCGAATTGAAAAGCAGAGATTGACCCTTGGTAGGAACCAGAGCGATGGCGGTGGGAAAATTCACCATTGCAGGAGATTCTCTGTATACAACTGAAGAGGAAAAAGTCGCAAAGGTCACAGCTTTTCCACTGACTGGACAACAGAGAAGAGTTGCAGGAGGAGAATAGTGTGGTTGGGTATATCATCGGCCATAGAGAAGTTGCTTCTTTCTCCGCAGATGTTTCCTGACCTGAGGATTTCCAGCATTTTCTGAATTTCTATCAGATTTCCAGCATTCACAGGATTTTGTCCCATTGGATTCCCAGAGGGAAGTGTAGACCATGGGCTGATTTAAAGGAGCTTTGAAACAACAGTATGTCTTCATGTGGATAAATTATTTCAATTTGAGAGGTTAGGGAGGACCAAAGGACATATTTACAAGTTGTGCAAGGGCAGAACTACAAGTTCAGCAATCATTAGAAATAAAAAGGCAGCTCAATAAGGAAAGTTTATAAAAATCAAACAACACTGGGGTCCATTTTAGAGGAATAGGATTAAAATGTAGATCAGTGATGTTGAACTTGTCAAGAACCTTGTTTAGACCATACTTGGAGAGCTGTGCGCTGTTCAGATCAACATATTGAAAACGAACAGAAGGGAACTGGAGAAGGTGCAAAAAACATTGATAAGGTTGATATTGAAAATGGAGAGATTGCAACGATCAGGAAAGACTGAACATGGTAGCACCAAAATACTAGATTGTCAATAATAAATCCAATGAGGAATGCAGGAGAAATTTATTTCCCAAGAGAATGATTAGAATGTGGAACTTTCTTCCTTCCACACGGAATAGCTGAGGCAAATAGTTTTGATAGGAATCCAAGTAAGTAGATGAAGGAGAATGGAATAGAAGGATCTGCTGATAGGCTGCGATAAAATAGGCAGGGAGAAAGCTCCTGTGGAGCATATACACTGATAGAAAGCAGATGGGCCGAATAGTCTGTCTATGTGTTGACGGGGTGAGATAAAAGCCAATACAGTTTGTGTTTTATTCCATTACCACATTGCCACTGATGGATTAGGCAGCAACCAGGAACAAAGATGGTGCAGTTCAAATAATCACAGCTGTGTTTTAAGTGACATTGTTTAATTCTGAATTAAAGCAGGTTGTCCAGAGCGTCTGTTATTGTGGAGAAGAAGTTGGTTTTTTGCTTTGGGGTTACAATCAGACTTGGGCCTTGGGCAGAGAGTTTTTGATATGATTTATTATTGTCACATGTATTGGCATACAGTGAAAAGTATTGTTTCTTTTGCGCTACGGAGATAAAGCATGCCATACATAGAGAAGGAAAGGAGCGGTTTGCAAAATGTAGTGTTACATTCATAGTAAGGGTCTTGAGAAAGATCAACTTAATACGAGGTAGTCCATCTGATGGCAGCAGGGAAGAATGTATTCTTGATTGGTATGTGACCTCAGACTGTTGTATCTTTTTCATGATGGAAGAAGGTGGAAGAAAGAATGTCCATGATGCAAGGGATCCTTGATTATGCTGGCTTCTTTTCCAAGGCAGTGTGGGCAGAGTCAATGGATGGGAGGCTGGTTTGTGTAATGGACTCGGTTTCATTCACAACCTTTGTAGTTTCTTTTGATTTGAGACAAAACATATCGTTCATAGAGAAGGAAACAAGAGTGTGCAGAATGTAGTGTTACAGTCATTGCTAGGGTGTAGAGAAAGATCAACTTAATGCAAGGTAAGTCCATTCAAAAGTCTGACAGCAGCAGGGAAGAAGCTGTTCTTGAGTTGGTTGGTGACCTCAGACTTTTGTGTCTTTTTCCCGAAGGAAGAAGGTGGAAGACAGAATGTGCATGGGGTCCTTAATTATGCTGGCTGCTTTGCCGAGGCAGCGGGAAGTGTAGACAGAATCAATGGATGGGAGGAAGGTTTGTGTGGTGGATTGGGCTACATTCATAACCTTTTGTAGTTCCTTGCGGTCTTGGGCAGAGCAGGAGCCATGCCAAAGCTGTGATACAACCAGAAAGAATGCTTTCTATGGTGCATCTGTAAAAGTTGGCGAGAGTCGTAGTTGACATGCCAAATTTCCTTCGTCTTCTGAGAAAGTAGAGGCATTGGTGGGCTTTCTTAACTATAGTGTTGGCATGGGGGGAACCAGGACAGGTTGTTGGTGATCTGGACACCTAAAAACTTGAAGCTCTCGACCATTTCTATTTCATCCCCATTGATGTAGACAGGGGCATGTTCTCCTTTACGCTTCCTGAAGTTGATGACAACTTGCTACCTCTAAATGCTCAGTTTTTTCTGTTCCCGCACCTAGTGCTGTCAATGGCAGACTTTCATCTGTTCCTAAAGCAAGGTTTTTCCTGGAAAAGAAAAACCCTGTCACACTAAGCATGGCTGACCAGGAATCTCTCACTCTTACCGCCACCATTGGTGTGTTGGCAGAATTTTCTAAGTCGATACTCAACCTGTTTGGCTGCATTATGAATGCACTTTCCTTGGCCATCGAGCCCTGGGGTGGGACTCAAACCCAGTGCTTCTGGCTCAGAGGTAGGGAAACTACCCACTGGAACACAAGACCACCTCAATCGGTGCTTCGTAAGATGGACTCCTGTCTCATTTTAAAAGCAGTACATGTCACACTGTCAAACCATTACAAACAAACTAAAATGAATCCATTTCTTAAAATGTAACCATTTAGACGAAGCAGAAGAACACTGCCAGAAAATAATGGTATGAAATAAACATTGCAGAGTATTTAAACACAGAATCAGGAAGGTGGTGTATGTGCACGGTGATATAATTGATACGTGTAGAGGGTACCGACAGGTCGGTCGCAGTGGGGTGACAACATTGGATTTCAGTGCAATTGCAGCCCATGTGTATGTGCAGATGGGTATCAGTGACCATCTTGGATTGGCAAGAGATACAATGAGAGAGAAAATAGGTAGGGAGAAAGCTCATGTGGAGCTTAAACAAAGTAGAAAGCAGATGGGCTGAATGGTCTGTTTCTATCCTTTACAAACTAGAATCAAAACACAGAATGCTGGAAATATTCAGCACTTCAGGTAATAGCCTGTCTCCTCCCTCACAAGTTGATGGCCCCTGCTGCTATCCAACCCCCCTGCCACACGCAACACACTGTCCCTGCTGAGATCCCATGATCAAAGATCTCTTATATTTTTTCCCTAATGACATTGTGGGTCAACCTGCAGCACATGGACTGCACTGTTTCAAGAAGGAAGCTCACCACCACCTTCTCAAGGACAACTAGGGACGGGCAATGAATGCTGGCCAGCCAATGATGCCCAGGTCCCACGATTGAATAAAAAAATGACTTGGCCACTCAGTCAATCTCTGAATCACCATCACTTGCCAAGCAAGAGGAACTCTCCAAGCACAGTTTCTGTCCTGAGCACAGAATCATTCCCGAGTCATGATGTTGCTCCCTGAGTCAGTGTTGCCCCCTGAGTTACAATGTCACTCCTTGAATCACAGTGTCACCCGAGTCACGGTGTTGCTCCCTGAGTCATGGAGGTTTGATGACTGCCAGTACGATTTGTCACACACCTCGCATATGAAGGGTTTTTCCCTGTGTGAGTACGTCAGTGTGAGGGTGTGATGACCACGAGAATGATTTGGCGCACACCCCGCACGTGAAGGGTTTCGCCTCGTGTGAGCATGACAGTGTTTTTGGAGGTTTGATGACTGCAAGACTGATTTGCCACACACCTCTCATGTGAATGGTTTCTCTCTTGTGTGAACACATTGGTGTTTACGGATAGTCAATGACTCCGAGAATGATTTGTTACACATCTTGCACATGAATGATTTCTTCCCTGTGTGAATAACATTGTACCTCAGGAACATCGTAGAATTCACAAAACTTTTAGCACAAAAATCACACCTGAATTATTTCCCTTCCATGTGGCTTACCTTGTGGTAACAGTAGTTGTAACAAATGCATCTTAGAAGATCTTATGGTCCTATGGAGTCCCCGACACACACCTCACACTTGAACAGTCTGCCACCTGTAGGAATGACTCAGTTCATGAAGTGCGATGAATGATTGAAGCTGTCCCCATTCTTGGCGCCCACTCACTTCCCAGCCTCATCCTGATCGATCACCCACAGCCGAACCTTCAGAAAGGTTGGTTCTGATGAAAGGTTCCACACCATTGACCAGTTTCGGATCTGATGATATGTCAGAGGATCGCCTGACTCGACAATTTCCAGATGATAGTTTTACTGCTCAACCTTCTCTGTACTGAGCAATGCTGTGAAAGGACTGGATGTCTTCCCACAAATGTGCAATTGACCTTTGGGTGATGGTAAGCATCTATCCTACTCAGCTTAACCTCTCTGTACTTTCTGGTGTAGTACGGTGCAATCTTTCTGTAAAACAGGAAGAGGAAGCATGATTCCCTCCAACACCCACTCCTCCTTTGATGAAGAGGCTGACTCCTCAGTTAGAAACTTCCACAGTGAATGCCAGGGTATCAGATACAAGTCCTTTCTTTTTCCTCACTTGACTGTCACACACCCTCTCTTTCCAGCAGAGACACTGGATAGTAACCAGGAGCAGAGAACATGGCTACTTTCTTTCCTCAACCCAGACCCCCATCTTCCCAGGCATCATGAGGGCAATGGAAAAGACAGTCTGGCCGAGTGTTAAACGGACTATCAATTCAATACAAGCTCGATAAAAGAAAATTACTGGGATGCTGGAATCTGAAACCAAAAGAGAAAATGCTGGAAAATCTCAGTAAGTCTGGCTGCATCTGCAAGGAGAGAAAAGAGCTGACGTTTTGAGTCCAGGTGCCCCTTTGTCAAAGGGTCATCTGGACTCGAAACATAAAAATTATTGCATTCGCCGCTCCCAATATGTTCTCTATATTGCAGAATCCAAACATAGACTGGGTGATCACTTTGCTGAACACCTTCGGTCTGTGCGCAATAAGGAACCTGACCTTCCCGTTGCTTGCCATTTTAACACACAATTCTGCTCCCATGCCCACATATCTGTCTTTGGCCTGCCGCAATGTTCCAGTGAAGCTCAATGCAAACTGGAGGAACAGCATCTTATCTTCCGGCTCGGCACGTTACAGCCTTCCGGTCTCAACATCAAATTCAACAACTTCAGATGATTGGCTCTACCCCTCCTCAACCCCTTTGTTTTCATTTTAATTAATTTTTAACTTCTCTCCCTTTTTTATTGTCTTTCCTTATTTTTCCTCTCCGCCCACTCTTTTCCCCCCTTTTCACAGTGGTTAGCACTGCTGCTTCATAGTGCCAGGGACCTGGGTTCGATTCCTGGCTTGGGCCACTGTCTATGTGGAGTTTGCACATTCTCCTCATGTCTGCATGGGTTTCCTCCGGGTGCTCCGGTTTCCTCCCATTTCTGAAAGACGTGTTGGTAAGGTGCATTGACCTGAACAGGCACCACACTGTGGCGACTAGGGGGAATTTCATCGTAACTTCTTTGCAGTGTTAATGTAAGCCTTATTTGTGACTAATAAATAAACTTTAAGTTTAAAACTTTTTTCTTACCTTTTCTCCCCCTTTGCTTCAATTCCCCCTTTTTTCTCAATTTTACGTCTCTCCCACCCCCCATCTTCATCTGTCACAGCTTACACTGATTTCAGCTACTCTGCGGTTTAGCCATTCACACCTTCTATTCTATTTCTATGGACAGCATAAGCAGCCTTTCCCCTTGTTTTTGTGCCTATGACTCATCTTTCATTCCCTCACCCAACAGTATAAATATCTCCCACTTTCTATGCCTTATAGCTTTGACAAAGGGTCATTTGGAGTCAAAATGTCAGCTCTTTTCTCTCCTTACAGATGCTGCCAGACGTGCTGAGAATTTCCAGCATTTTCTCTTTTGGGCAGTATGAACTCGAGTTGCATTGTCAAAGACCAGTTAAACCCTTCGAGTACATGTTTAATATAAAAACACAGTAAGAAGTCTCACAACACCAGGTTAAAGTCCAACAGGTTTATTTGGTAGCATGAGCTTTCAGAGCATTGCTCCTTCATCAGGTGGGTGCAGGATTTGTTTCACAAACAGGGCATGTATAGACACAGACTCAATTCCAAGATAATGGTTGGAAACAGTTTTTAAATATAATTTTACCCCTTTCCAATAAAGTATAACTATTTACAATACATGTTCATGTTTAGTTACCATCACATAAGTGTATAGAACTGATGACCCTATGAGTCTCTAAAGCATTTAAGTGATCTCCTGTAACCTTCAATGGTAACCTCGTCTGGAGGCATTTTAAATTGCTCACAGTGATCTGTGGGATTGTCATTCTTGGATGTTGTTCCTGGTGGCATTAGGGATCTTGTCCTCAATGCAATGGAACTGTATAGTGGTTGGGGAACTGAAATGGACCTGCTTTGTCCTCAGTTTTAGCTCTCTCGCATCTTTATTTTTAATGACTTCATAGGACGATTGTTCTGAACAAATCCTTGACACCTCAACAGGTTCCAATGTACCTTCTGTGGGACAGTGGATGTAACCTTATTGTTCCAACTGTAAACTTGGCAATTTTGCAGCTTATTCTTCACATTGGTCATCATTTGTACTTTTGAAAACTGTTCTCTGGTTTTTGAGAAAGTAAAACAGGTAAGAGTAGGTAAATAAGTTTCCACTGCTTGCCAAATATGAGCTCTGCTGGTGATGGAATAGTTGGATTTATAAGTGTCTTTCTCAGATATAGCATTGAAATGCATAGATCTTGCTTGCTCTGTCTACATTTGAGAATTAGTGATTTCACCATACGTATCCTTCATTTAGCTAGGCCATTAGATCCAGTGTAATAGGGAGAACAAGGAGTGTGGTGAACATTCCTCTTCTCACTCTTTTTCTGAAATGATAAACCAATAAATTGCGGACCATTTGTCTCGGTGTATAATAATAAACTGAAAATAGCATTGAGAGTGTGTGCAACAGTTGTGCTTTACATATTGTGCAATTGTTGAATAAGACCATAGCCAGAAGACCATAAGGCGTAGGGGCAGAAGTAGGCCATTCAACCCATCCAGTCTGCTCCACCATTCAATGAGATTATGACTGATCTGATATGATAATCCTCAACTCCACTTTCCATCTTTATCTCCAAGACCCTTGATTCCCTTATCGAATAAAAATCTGTCTATCTCAATCTTAAATGTACTCAGCAACCCAGCCTTTATAGCCCTCCGTGGAAAAGATTTCCACCGATTTTATGCTAAAGTTAAAATACTTAACCTGCCTCCCCGCCGATTTCTGGCGCGGAGCAGATGCCGCTGGATATCTGGCGCTGGGAGACGCTATTGTGGCAGGAATGCATGCGTGAATCCTGCGCATTGCTCACTGCAGGATTCTCCCGCTCCGCTGTGCTAAAAATTTAGCGCAGCAATATGAGCGAATCGCTCCCGTTGAATTAAATGAGGCCATCTTCCTTCAATGATGATTTTCCAGTTTCTGTAATGTGAAATCTTTCACTATTTTCTCTTGTAACTGTTGGCAATTGCATTGTGCAAAATATACTAGAGAAATGGATGAACTTACATTACGCTTCTATAAGTGTAATGTTGCAGCTTCCTTGAAGCTGCCGATTTTGTCAGAACATTCTGAATATGAGATGTTACTCCATGAACTGAAATGAAAGAAATAGTTTCTAATGTTGATCTGCCATATGACGTCCCATTAATTCCATGTACTGTCACTAATGTGACGTCACGGCATGTCAGTACACCTGCGATCATTGGGCCTTTAGTCTCCACCATGTAGAACAGTTGTAATTGAACGATTGATTATACTTATACTCTCGGCCTATGGCTCCTGCCCATGGAATAAGTGAACCTTTCTATGCTGAAAATTGCACAGTAATAGGTTTTGCCATGGTCTTCCATGTTTGTGGATACATTGTTTTTCGAATCCACAGAAGTAATATATTAGCACTTGCCCCTGTGTCAACCTTGGCCAATAATGAATAGTTAACTACTTGCTTGGGCAGTGTGATGACACCTACTGTTCCATGAAATTGATGCTGTGTTATACGTGTCCACTCCTCTTCGGCTCAGACTATACACAAAAGGTACTTGCACGCAATAAGAATCAATATCTGGTCTGTCAGAAACCCATACCCGAGTTGACTGACAAACCAGAACATTACAATAATGTGCACAATGAGCCAAAGAGGAGTGAACACGAACAAGCAACAATTTCATGGAAACATGAAGACCATGACAAAGCCTACTGCTGTGCAACTTTCAGCATAGAAAGGTTCACTTATTCCATGGGCAGGATCTATAGGCCTAGAGTATAAGTATAATCAATTACAACTGTTCTACATGGTGGAGACTAAAGGCCCAATGATCGCAGGTGTACTGACGTGCCATGACTTCACATTAGTGACAGTCCATGGAATTAGTCGGACAACAGTTACAAGAGAAAATAGTGAAAGATTTCACATTACAGAAACTGTGGAAAATCATAATTGAAGGAAGATGGCCACATTTAATTCAACGGGAGCGATTCGCTCATCTTGCTGCGCTAAATTTTTAGCACAGCAGACCAGGAGAATCCTGCAGTGGGCAATGTGCAGGATTCACGCATGCATTCCTGCCACAATAGCGTCTCCCAGCACCAGATTTCCAGCGGCATCTGCTCCGTGCCAGAAATCGGCGGGGAGGCAGGTTAGGTATTTTAACTCTAGCATAAAATCTGTGGAAATCTTTTCCACGGGGGGCTATAAAGGCTGGGTTGCTGAGTACATTTAAGATTGAGATAGACAGATTTTTATTCGATAAGGGAATCAAGGGTCTTGGAGATAAAGATGGAAAATGGAGTTGAGGATTATCATATCAGATAAGTCATAATCTCATTGAATGGTGGAGCAGACTGGATGGGTTGAATGGCCTACTTCTGCCCCTACGCCTTATGGTCTTCTGGCTATGGTCTTATTCAACAATTGGACAATATGTAAAGCACAACTGTTGCACACACTCTCAGTGCTATTTTCAGTTTATTATTATACACCTAGACAGATCAATATGGCAAATGGTCCGCAATGTATTGGTTTATCATTTCAGAAAAAGAGTGAGAAGAGGAATGTTGACCACACTCCTTGTTCTCCCTATTACACTGGATCTAGTGGCCTAGCTAAATGACGGGTACGTATGGTGAAATCACTAATTCTCAAATGTAGACAGAGCAAGCAAGATCGATGCATTTCAATGCCATATCTGAAAAAGACACTTATAAATCCAACTATTCCATCACCAGCAGAGCTCATGTTTGGCAAGCAGTGGAAACCTATTTACCTACTCTTACCTGTTTTACTTTCTCAAAAACTAGAGAACAGTTTCAAAAGTACAAAAGATGACCAATGTGAAGAATAAGCTACATAATTGCCAAGTTTACAGTTGGAACAATAAGGTTACATCCACTGTCCCACAGAAGGTACATTGGAACCTGTTGAGGTGTCAAGGATTTGTTCAGAACAACCATCCTATGAAGTCATTAAAAATAAAGGTTCAATAGAGAGGTAAAACTGAGGACAAAGCAGATCCATTTCAGTCCCCCAACCACTATACAGTTCCATTGCATTGAGGACATGATCCCAAATGCCACCAGGAACAACATCCACAGATCACTGTGAGCAATTTAAAATGCCTCCAGACGAGGTTACCATTAAAGATTACAGGAGATTACTTGAATGCTTTAGAGACTCACAGGGTCAACAGTTCTTTACACTTGCACATGTACTGTAAATAGTTATACTTTTTTGGAAGGGGGTAAAAGTATATTTAAAAACTGTCTCGACTCGCATTCCAACCATTATCTTGTAATTGAGTTTGTGTTTATATATGCCCTGTTTGTGAAACAAACCTGCACTTACCTGATGGAGGAGCAACGCTACCAAATAAACCTGTTAGACTTTAACCTGGTGGTGGGAGACTTCTTACTATGCTTGCCCCCGTCCAACGCCAGCATCTCCACATCATAATATAAAAACACCCAGGAGAAATATTAATTGGAGGTTTTTAAATTTCAAAATTATCTGAACAAAACACACTGGGCAGGAAGTGTTGGACGCTCTGATTGACAGCGATAAAGTGAGTCAGGGAGACCAATTCCCGAACGCTGGACACCAGCTGCTGCTACACGCGGCACAACTACAACTCCCATCAGGCACATACTCTCTCTCTTTCTCTCTCTGTCCTCCCCCCCCAAATTGTTATTGCCACTCCTCGTGGCGCAGGCCCGCGGACACATGCAGCATGGGAAATGTAGTTCCGAACGGGTGAGAGTTTGTGGAAAGCGGCTGCGCAGAACTGGGCGGAGCACGGAGTCAGAGATGAACGGCTTGCTCTTATACGATTGGCTGCGCACAATAGTGACGCCTGGCAAGAGGCTGGGCAAGCCTTACCTCTCTCACTGATTGGCTGCGGGAGCCGTCAATCAGAGCGCTGAGCTGTTTGATTGGAGCTGTGTGTTGGATATTGAGTGTGTTTATTGGAAGCATTTCCCTTCTGATTTACAGGCTGAGTTTTGTTGATGGGTCATTGCTGAATATGAGAAGGTGAGGTGTAATTATCTGGGAGGGACAGATACACATTTATTGAAATGTCTTTTAATGCCTTCTAAAATTACCTGAAGGCCCCGGCCTTTCCCAAAAGCCTGGGCTTGGATTTGATAGTTTTGCCCCGTGCTGTGTCTGATAGCTGAATTTGGAATGTGCAGTCTGAGTGAGTGCAGTGCATCTAATTTCCCAGGATAAACCAGAACCCTTCAATTAGCTACACTGAAGCAATGTTTTCCTTAGCTTCCCGCACTTGCAGCCCAGTTTGTTTCCTTCAAATAATTTTAGAAAACAAGGTGGGAAATTTCAAAATCTCCTTTGAATTCATATTTCTCTTCAGTTTTTTTTTACATTAAACACATTCTGAAGGTAAAACTGGTCTTCACGAGCATAACATGAACCCCTCGTTCCTACATGGAAACAATGTTTTCCTTAGCTTCACACTGCCCCAGTGTGTTTTCTTCAAATAAATCTGGAAAACAAGTGGAGAAATTTCAAAATCTCAATTGAATTCACATTTCTCCTGTTTTTTTGTTAATCACATACCAATGGAGACTGGTAGAACGGGTTTCCACCAGTACAACTCGAGTTCGTAGTGAATTGATAGCCCGTTTATACTCCGCTGAACTGTCTTTTCCATTGTTCTCATTGGTGCCTGGGAAGATGGGGGTCTGGGTGGAAGATAGACAGTCGCCATGTTGTCTGTTCCTGGTCACTATCCAGTGACCCTGCTGGAAATAGAGAGTGTACGACAGTCAAGTGTGGAAAAATAAAGGACTTGTATCTGATCCCCACACAGGAGTATAGCAAACTGGCACTCACTATGGAATTATCTGTTAGGAGTCAGCCCTCTAGGAAAGGAGGAGAGGGAGTTGGAGGAATTTATGTTTTCTTTTCCTGTTTTACAGAAGGATTTCACCGTATTACACCTGAGAATGCAATGAGGATAGACACAGCAGATAGATCCTGACCATCATCCAAGGAACAACTGCACAACTGTGGGAAGACATCCAATCCCTTTACTACATTGCTCAACACAGAGAAGGTTGGGCAGCGAAACCGTCATCTGGAAATTGGTCAGGCAGGAGAGCTTTGAAATATCATCAGATTGAAACTGGGCAGTGGTGTGGAACCTTCCATCAGAACCACCTTTCCAAAGGTTTGGCTGTGACGTATTAGTCAGGGTGAGGCTGGGAAGAAGTGTGAATGGGCTCCCAAGTCTGGTGAGAGCTTCAATTATTGACAGCCTCATGAACCACTGACTCAGCATACGGTGAGACGCTGTTCAAGTGTGAGCTATGTGAAAAGGACTCCAGAACCTTGTACGATTCCCCTAACACTGAAGGTATATCTATTACCAACACTGTTAATGCAAATGCAACTACATGGGTGAGAACCCATTTCGTTGTGAAGTGTGTGATAAATTATTCTCATGTTCATCTCAGTTTCATGTGCACCAATGCATTCGCACATGGGAGAAACCATTCAAGTGCGACATTTGTGAAAAAGCTTACTTGTCATCTTCGAGCCTCCTTAGACACCAGAAGAATCACAAAGGGGAGAATTTGGTCAAGTGTAAGGTGTGTGATAAAACCTTCACACGAATTTCGAACCTCCTGGCCCATCAGACAATCCACACAGGGCAGAAACCTTTCAAATGCGAGGTTTGTGATAAAGCTTTTGTAACATCTTCGAGTCTCCTTAGACACCAGAGGAATCACAGGGGGAAAAAACCTTTCAGGTGTGAGGTTTGTGACATGGCCTTCACCCAATCCTCTGATCTCCTGACACACCAGAGAATTCACACAGGGGAGAAACCCTTCAAGTGTGATGTGTGCAACCAAGCCTTCACATGGTCATCAACACTCGTGCAACACCAACGTATTCACACGGGAGAGAAGCCGTACAAGTGTGAGGTGTGTGACAAATCATTCTCGCACTCATCGAACCTGCGCAGTCACCAACGTATTCACACTGGTGAGAAACCATTCACATGTGAGGTGTGTGACAAATCATTCTCGGAGTCATCAAATCTCCGTGCACACCAACGCATTCATACAGGAGAGAAACCATTCAGGTGTGAGGTTTGTTGCAAGGCTTTTATCCACTCCTCTGATCTCCTGAAGCACCAACGTATCCACACAGGTGAGAAACCATTCAAGTGCGAGGTGTGTGACAGATCATTCTCTGAGTCTTCAAACCTTCGTGCACATCAGTGCCTTCACACAGGAGAGAAGCCGTTCAGTTGCAATGTTTGTGACAAGGATTTCATCCACTCCTCTGATCTACTGAAGCACCAGCAGAGACACACTGATGAGGAACCTGTCCAGTGTGAGAAGTGCAACCAAACATCACAACAGTCATCAATGCTTGTGTAACAGTAACACAGTCACACTGGAGAAAACCTATTAAAGTGTGAGGTGTGTAATGAGGGCTACGTGTGATTATTATATCTGGTGAAACCATCATATTCACACAAATGGGAAACCAGTCCAGTGTATGATGTGAGACCAAACAGGTGATCTTGAATGCTCCTGAGATACTGAAGCATTCATACAGGGGAGAAGACATTCACATATGATCCGTGTGGCAACATGTTCTTGTTGACAGCAAATACTCCATGGAGAACAGCAAGTGACACAAAGGAGGAACCCTTCAAGTGTGAGGCGTGTGACAAAGCCATTCAAGATAGTCATACGACTGGCTGATCTATTGGAGAATCCGCACAGGAGAGGAACACTTCAAATGTGAGATTTATGATATCTTTCTGAAGTGATCAAAACCCTCCTGGGATACGAGTGAATCCACACTAGTGAGAAACAATTCAGGTGTGAGGTGTGTGATGAGGCTTTCACATAGAACGGCGCGGTAGCACAGTAGTTAGCACTGCTGCTTCACAGCTCCAGGGACCTAGGTTCGATTCCCGGCTTGGGTCACTGTCTGTGTGGAGTTTGCACATTCTCCTCGTGTTTGCGTGGGTTTCCTCCGGGTGCTCCGGTTTCCTTCCACAGTCCAAAGATGTGCGGGTTAGGTCGATTGGCCAAGCTAAAAATTGCCCCAATTGTCCTGAGATTCGTAGGTCAGAGGGATTAGTGGGTAAATGTGCAGGGATATGGGGGTAGGGCCTGGGTGGGATTGTGGTCGGTGCAGACTCGATGAGCCAGATGGCCTCTTTCTGCACTGTAGGGTTTCTATGATTCTATGAACATTTCCTGGTCCATCAACACACTCACACAGGGGAGAAATTCTATCGTTGTGAGTTCTGTATTGAACCTCCTGGATTATCAGTCAGTTTCCTCGGGGAGGCAGTGATAGAAACGTAGAAAATAGAAGCAGAAGTCGGCCATTCGGCCCTTCGAGTCTGCTCCACCATTCACTTTGATCATGGCTGATCATCAAAATCAATATCCTGATCCCACCTCCCACTCAAATCCCTTCAGCTCCAAGAGCTATATTTAATTTCTTCTTGAAATCGCATGGTGTTTTGGCCTCAACTACATTCTGTGGTGGTGAATTCCACACATTCACCACCCACTGGGTGAAGAAATTTCTCCTCACCTCAGTTCTAAAAGATTTACCCCTTATCCTCAAACTCTGACCCCTAGTTCTGGACTCCCCCACCATGGGGAACATTCTCTCTGCATCTATCCTGTTAGAATTTTATAAGTTTCTATGAAATCCCCTCTCACTCTTCTAAACTCCAATAAATACAATCCTAACTGACATAGTCTCTCCTCATATGACAGACCTGCCATCCCAGGAATCAGCCTGGTAAACCTTCTCTATACTCCCTCTATAGCAAGGACATCGTTCCTCAGATAAGGACACCAAACTGCACACGATACTCCAGGTGTGACCTCACCAAACCCTGTACAATTGCAGTAAAGTATACCTATTCCGATACTCAAATCCTCTTGCTGTGAAGGCCAACATACCATTTGCCTTCTTTACTGCCTGCTGTATCTGCGCACTTTCAGCGACTGATGCATGAGGACACCAAGGTCTCACTGAGTATCCACCTCTTTCAATTTACACCCATTCAAATAATAATCTGCCTACCTACCTATTTTTGCTACCAAAGTGGATAACCTCACATTTTTCCACATTATACTGCATCTTCCATGCATAAGCCCACTCACTCAGCCTGTCCAAATCGTGCTGAAACAACTCTGCATTCTCCTCACAGCTCACCCTCCCACCCAACTTTGTACCATCTGCACGTTTGGAGGTTCCCTCTTCCAAATCATTAACATATAATGTGAACAGTTGGGGTCCAAGCAGAGACGGACCCCACTAGTCACTGGCTGCCAATCGGAAGAAGACCCATTTATGCCAACTTTTAGCTTCCTATCTGCTAACCAGCTTTCTATCCATCTCAAGACACTACCCACAACCACATATGCTTTAACTTTACATAGTAATCTGCTGTGTGAGACTTTGTCAAAAGCCTTCTGAAAGTCTAAATAAACCACATCCACTGGTTCTCCTCGGTCAACTCTAATAGTTACATCCTCAAAGAATTCCAATAGATTCACCAAGCGTGATTTCTCCTTTGTACCTCCAAGTTGACATTGTCTGATTATACCACTGCTTTCCAAGTGAAATCCTTGATAATAGACTCTATCAAGTCCCCAGTACTGATGTTAGGCTCACGGATCTATAGTTCCCTGTTTTCTCTCTACCTCCAATTTTGAATAGCGGGCTTTAATTAGCCACCCTCCAATTTATAGGAACCAGTTCAGAGTCCAAAGAATTTTAGAAAATGACCGCCAATGGATCTATTATTTCCAGGCCCTGGTAATTTATCCACCTTCAATCCCCTGGTGTAGTGGTATTGGACTCATAATTTAGAGACCCAGGATAATACTCTGGGGACCGGGGTTCTCAACCCACCATGGCAGATGGTGAAATCTGAATTCAATTAAAAAAAATCAGGAATTAAGAGTCTGATGATGACTATGAAATCATTGTCGATTTTGTAAAAGCCCATCTGGTTCACTAATATATTTTAGAGAAGAAAACCTCCACTCTTAACTGGTGTGGCCTACACACATCTCAATGTGGTTGACTGGTAAATGCCCCCTTGAGCAGTTAGGCATGGACAATAAATGCTGGCCCAGCCAGCGATGCCCACATCCCATGAGCGAATAAATAAAATAAATCATGGGAGACAAACCCTTCCAGTCTGACGTGTGCCAGGATTGTTTCGCCTACTCCTCCTCTCTCGCCAGACACCAACATCTCCATACGGATTTGGAGCCGGCTCACCTGCTTCCTTTGAACCGGGAGTTTCTGTGTTGTTTACTCTTCAGTGTTCACACAGCGGAGCTGTCCTTCCAAAGCACCGTCTGTCTCAGCAATGTCTGTCTCCAACCTCTCCCACCATCAGTCCAATCGTTCCAAGAAGGTCAATTTAATATTTGACCAGTTCACCAAACATCACCAAAAGAAGAAATCAATATGGACAGAAGCTGCTGCTTATTCACAAATGTCACTGTGTCTCTGGGAGGGTTTCCTCAGCCACAGGAAGTAGGTGATTCAGGAGAATGTGTGGCCTCCTTCTACACTATAGGGATTCTATAATTCTAAGTGTTTCAGGAATTTCTGTGCTCTGGACAAGCAGGAAATACCTCATAGTTTCCACAGCATGATTTAACTCCCTTCTTGAAGATAGTTACAATTGTCACATTCCTGAAGTCGGGGGCGAGCTGGGTTCTTTTTCCTCCCAAATCCATAGGAGGAGTTAATGGAGTCTTGATCTCAGCAGAAGTCCACCAGCTTTGAAGCCCTCAGCTGGAATACCATCGGGGCCACAGGCTTTGTTGTTTTTCATCTATTTGATTGTTTGTTGCAGCTCTCCCATCAATGGTGACTCACCCATGGATTCTACCACAGACACTGGGGATAGACTGGAAAGTATCAGCTGTCACTATGGATTCATGGTTGAGGATTTGTTCAAAATGTTCTTTCCCCAGCATTAACAGGTGGCATTGTCATCCTTAAGAAGAGAAATATCATCCTGTGAACAAAGGAGATTGAGTCCATTTGACCTCAGTCTATGGTGATTTCATGTCATGTTGATCCGAATATTGTTGGATTTCTCTGGACTTCTTTTCCCAGCACATGTCCTTTATCTTCCGGATTTGTCTTTGGGTGTCAGTCTTGAGCTGTTGAAATTCTGCCTTCTTGAGTTGTGTGTGACCTTAGTTCTGCCGGGCAATGAAGGCTGATCATTTTAAAAATTATTTTAAACTATTTCTGTTATTTGACACAATTGAAATAAAATGTTATCAGTGGGTCTGTAGTTTACTGAAATCATTGCTGGCCACAGCATGTAGATGGGAGTCTTGATTATGACTCCGAGATGGAATGGTTCCTACAGATTGGAAGGTAGTAAATGTAACCCAAGTATTTAAGAAAGGAGTGAGAGAGAAAACTGATATTTCCAGACTTGTTAACCTCAGATAATTAGGAGGGAAAATGGTAGAATCTGTTATAAAACATGATAAATGGACACTTAGAAATTAATGGTAGGCTTGGGCAGAGTCAACATGGATTTATAAAAGGGAAATCATGTTTGGATTTGAGACCAGGACGAGATCAGCCATGATCTGATTGAATGGTGGAGCAGGCTCAAAGGGCTGAATTGCCTACTTCTGCTCCCAGATCCCATGTTTGGCAAACTGATTACAGTTTTTGAGGATGTAACTAGCAGAATAAATAAGGAGGGACCAGTGGAATTGATGCCCTTGGATTTTCAGAAGGCTTTTGATAAGGTCCCATCTATGAGGTGGGACCTTATAGAACAAAATGGGTGAGCTATTCACAATCTATATCAATGATTTGGATGTGGGTACCAAATGGCATACTTCCAAGTTTACTGATGATACAAAAATAGGTGGGAATGTGAGTTGTGAGAAGGCTGCAAATAGGCTTCAAGGGGATTTAAAGAGACTGAGTGGGTAAGAACGTGGCAAATGGAATGTCATATAGAAAAATGTGAAATTATCCACTTCGATAGAAAAAACAAGTGCAGATTAAATGATGAGAGGCTGGGAAATATTGACGTCTGAAGGAACCTGGTCCTTATTGATGAGTCATTGAAAGTTACCATGCTGGTGCTGCAAGCCATGGGGAACGCAAATGGTCTGTTGACCTTTACTGATTTGAGTACAGGAAGGAGTAAAGATGTATTTCTGCAATTGCATAGAGTTTTGGTGAGACTGCACCTGGAGTATTAGTAAAACAGTTTTGGTCTCCTTACCAAAGGATGGATTAACTTGCAATTTAGTGAGTGCAATGAAGATTCACCAGACTGTTGCCTGGGTTGGTGGGACTGTCCTTTGAAGAGAGATTGGGCCTGTCTTCTCTAGACTTCAGAAGAAGGAGCGGTGGTCCCATTCAAACATACAAAATTCTTACAGGGCTAACAAGGTAGAAGCAAGAGGATCTTTTCCCTGGCTGGGGTGGGGTGGGGATCTAGAACAGGAGAAACAGTGTCACAATAAGGGATAGACCACTGAGGGGTGAGAGGGTGAGGAATTTCTTCACGGAGCATGGTGAATCTTTGGAATCCTCAGAGCTGTGGGGCTCAGTCATTGAGTATGTTCAAGAAAGAGCTCAATAGATTTCTAGGTATTAAAAATATCACAGGATACGGTGATAGTGCAAGAAAATGGTGCAAAGAAAATGGTGCAGAGACTTGATCTGGTTGAATAGTGAAGCAGGCTTATGGGGTCAAATGGCCTCCTGCTCGTATTTCCTTTCTTGCTATGTTCTTGTGGTCCTTTCTGACTGACTGTTGGTGCCTGAGACATCAGAGGGACGTTTTTTACACAGAGGGTGGTGGGGGCCTGGAATGCGCTGCCAAGTAGGGTGGTGGAGGCAGGCACGCTGACATCGTTTAAGACTTACCTGGATAGTCACATGAGCAGCCTGGGAATGGAGGGATACAAACGATTGGTCTAGTTGGACCAAGGAGCGGCACAGGCTTGGAGGGCCGAAGGGCCTGTTTCCTGTGCTGTACTGTTCTTTGTTCTTTGTTCTTTGAGTGCCCAAACAACCTGAGTGTAACTTGAAGAGCTGGCTCAAACAGGTGCAATCGGCAGAAACTCACCACTCTCAGTACTCCCATCTGGGGCTGTGGTCATTTCTGTGGTTGGTACCAACTTCCTGGGTGATGTTTAATAAACAATGTTAAAGATCGCAAAATTTCAATATACAATTTATATCTAAAGTACATTAAAATTACTATCAATTTCAGCCATGTTAAGCTTATAAAACCAATATAAACTAACATGAAATCTCTTGAGGTTGTTGTGCATTTGCCAAGGAGTTTATTAAAGCACAGGTTTATTTTTAATTGTATGTGATCAATTGAAGCAGTTTTATTTAAGGATGGGACATTGTGAATTGATTGGCTTCATGATCAATGCAGTGTGTTAACATCTGCAGGATAATTTCTTCACTTACTTTGCAACATGTTTGTGTTTCAATGAATGGTGGGTGAGGCTGTACAGGGAGACAACACAAAGGAATGTACACCTTTCACACATGATGTGTGTGACATATCCTCTTACGCAGCTCACTTTCACCTACAGAAGAGTATTCATGATGGGGAGAGAGCATTCAGTTGTGACATGTGTGATAAAGCCTTCACAAACACTATTCAAAAAGGGAGGTAGAGAAAAAACAGGGAACTATAGACCAGTGAGCCTAACGTTGGTACTGGGGAAGTTGCTAGAGTCCATTATCAAGGATTTCATAACTCAGCATTTGGAAGGCAGTGGTATAATCAGACAAAGTCAGCATGGATTTATAAAAGGGAAATCATACTTGACGAATCTATTGAAATTCTTTGAGGATGTAACTAGTAGAGTTGACCAAGGAGAACCAGTAGATTTGGTTTATTTAGACTTTCTGAAGGCCTTCAACAAGGTTTCACATAACAGACTACTATGTAAAGTTAAAACAGGTAATGTCTTGAGATGGATAGAAAGCTGGTTAGCAGATAGGGAGCAAAGAGTTGGCATAAATGGGTCTTTTTCTGATTGGCAGTCAGTGATTAGTGGGGTACTGCAGGGATCTGTGCTAAGACCCCAACTGATCACATTATTTATTAATGATTTGGAAGAGTGAACTAAATGTATTATCTCCAAATTTGCAGATTATATAATGTTGTTTGGGAGGGTGAGTTGTGGGGAGGATGCAGAGGTGCTTCAGCATGATTTGAACAGGCTGAGTGTGTGGGCATATGTATGGTAGATACAGTATAACGTGGATAAATGTGAGGTTATTCACTTTGGTAGCCATAATAAGAAGACAGATTATCACTTGAATGGGTGTAAATTTGGGAAGGTGGATACTCAGCGAGACCTTGGTGTCCTTGTGCATCAGTCGCTGAAAGTAAGTGCACAGGTACAGCAGGCAGTAAAGAAGGCAAATGGTATGTTGGCCTTCATAGTGATAGAATTTGAGTATCGGGATAGGGATGTTTTGCTGCAATTGTATAGGGCATTGGTGAGGCCACACCTGGAGTATTGTGTGCAATTTTGGTATTCGTATCTGAGGAAGGATGTCCTTGCTATAGAGGGAGTACAGCAAAGGTTTACCAGGCTGATTCCTCAGTTGGCAGGTCTGTCATAAAAGGAGAGACTAAGTTGGTTATATTCACTGGAGTTCAGAAGAGTGAGAGAGGATCTCACAGAAACTTATAAAATTCTAACAGGGTTTGACAGGGTAGATTCAGAAAGAATTCCCAATTGTGGGGGAGTCCAGAACTAGGGTTATAGTTTGAGGATAAGGGGTAAACCTTGTAGAACTGAGGTGAGGAGAAATTTGTTCACCCAGCAGGTGGTGAGTATCTGGAATTCACTACCACAGAATGTAATTGAACCCAAAATGTTGTGTGATTTCAAGAAGAAATTAGATATAGCTCTTGGGACTAAAGGGATATGGAGGGATGGAAAGATCAGGATATTGATTTTGATGGTCAGCCATGATCAAAATGAATCACAGAGCAGGCTCGAAGGGATGAATGGCCTACTCCTGCTTCTAGTTTCTATGTTTTGTTGATGCTCCTGATGCAACAATGCATTCACACGGGAGAAATCCTTCGGGTGTGAGATTTGTAGGAAGGTTTTCAGACACCTCTCTGACCTCCTGAGCTATCAGAGGATCCATACATGGGAGAAACATTTTCAAGTGTGAGGTGTGTGACCGAGCCTTAACAAATTCATCGACACTCGTGAATCACTGACACATCCACATTGGAGAGAAACCGTTCTGATGTGAGGTGTATAATGAAGGCTTTGCACAATCATTGGTCCTGGTGACTTAACAGCGTATTCACATAGGGGAGAAGCCATATATGTGTGACGTGCAACAAATAATTCTCACACTCATCTCACTTTCATATACACCAATGCATTCATGCAGGAGTGAAACCATATCTGTGTGACAAATCATTCTCGCGCGCATTGTCCCTCCACATGCACCAACACAGCCACACAGGGAAGAAGCCATTCAAATTTAAGGTGTGTGACAAAGGCTGCACAAAATCATCAAAACTCCTGCTTCATCAGAGGATTCACACAGTGGAGTATTCCTTTAAATGTGAGATTAACATAACGTTTTATTGAACACTTTGAAACTTTGACCCAGGTTCAATTCACGCCTTGGGTGACTGTGTGGAGTTTGCACTTTCTCCCCGTGTCTGTGTGGGTTTCCTCTGGGTGTTCCAATTTCCTCTCAAGGTCCAAAGATGTGCAGGTTAGGTTGGTTGGCCTTGCCAAATTGCCCTTTCGTGTCCCAGGATGTGTAGGTTCGGGAATTTAGCGGGTTAAATATGTGGGATTACGAGGATAGGGTAGGGGGGGTGTGCCTGGGTAAGATGCTTTGTCGGAGGTTAAGTGCAGATTTGATGGGCTGAATGGCTTCCTTCTGCATTGTAGAGAATCTACGTTTCTGACTACTCTCATCAAAGCTCAACTTCCCTCTGGTGTCGGTATTATATACCCCATCTTGATGGGAAACTCAGTCACCTCCATGCCAAAACTAAAGTGACCACCACGGATACACATGATCTACAGTTTGCAAATTATTGCAGTGTTATTGCCAACTGTGCAACAGATTTGCAAACCTCTCTTGACCTCTTCAGTTCTGCATGTTTGTACAATGGAAACAAGGTCTATCCTGTGTTACTAATGTTCAGTGTCATTTCTGACCATCAGAATTGGGAGTCAGACTTAGTGAAGCAGTTGGTGCTGATTTCAGCATTTGATCTTCATTAGTCTCCATGCCTGTAGTTTTCTCATCTTTAAACTCTACAAAGAATGTCTGAGTTAAATCCAGAGTTAAATTGTCTCCTTCTTCCGGAGCTATCGATACAGCCTCATTTCTAAGTTCGTTTTCCAGACTCAAAGGCTGGAATTTTACCATCCCCCCACCTGCCATGGGAATTGGAGCGGGCGAGAGGCGGACCATGGAAAGGTCTGTTGACCTCAGACAGGATGTTACGGTTTTGGGATGACTGAGGTCGTAAAATCCTGCCCAATCACTTTAAATTCCCTTTTTGAGATAATTTCAAAATGGCTTCTTTTTCTGCCAACAACTCATTCCTTCTCTGATCAAGGCACGATGGCATAGTGGTTAGCACTGCTGCCTCATTGCACCAGGGATCCAGGTTCAATTTTGGCCTCAGGTGACTGTGTGGAGTTTGCACATTCTCCCTATGTCTGTGTGGGTTTCCTCCAGGTGCTCCGGTTTCCTCCCACAGTCCAAATATGTGCAGGGTTAGGTTGATTTGCCATGCTTAATTGACTCAGTGTCAAGGGGATTGGAAGGCTAAATACATGAGGTTATGGGGATAGGGCCTGGTTGGGATTGTTGTCGGTGCATGCTCGATGGGCTAAATGGCCTCTTTCTGCACTGTAGAGATTCTCTGATTCTAAAATCCTTTTTGGCTGTTCCAAGAATGTCATTTACAATTTCTTCTTTGATCTGATGAAGTATGTGTGTGCAAAGTGATTCAGTTTCTTGTAGTTAGAGCACTGTTTTCTCCACTCTAAGCTCACAATTGAAGACGCATTCCCCAGTGTGGATCCTCTGATGGAACAGGATGTTTGAGAACCTCAAGAAGGATTTGTCTCACAACTCACCTGGGAAAGGATTCTCCCCTGTATGAATGTATTGGTGTGCACAGTGGTGATGAATATGAGAATGATTTACCACAAACATTGCACATAAATGGTTTCTCCCCAGTGTGAATGTGTTGGTGTGTGGAAATATGTTGATTCTGAGAATGATTTGTCACACACATTACACTTGTGTGGCTTCACCCGGGTGTGACTGCCTTGATGCTTTCTAGTGTCAATGACTGTGAGAACATTTGATTGCAAACCTTTGGCTTGAAGGGTTTCTCCCCTGTGTGAACCCTTTGGTGCCTCAGGAGATGATAGTTTTGGGAGAAAGATATTTTACAAAATTGGCACTTGAAGGGTTTCTTCCCCATGTGAATCAGCTGTATTAGGAGGGTTGATGTAAGAGGGAGTTTAGAATAACTTGGGACTAAAAGACTAACAGATCAGAGTGAATAGAGTACAGAAAAGTCACAGAGTGCCTGGAATATAGTTTACAAAGGTGCTGTTTGCATAGAGACACATAAAACCATTGTTAGAGAATTTAGACAATTTTTTTGAATATTCTGTATTAAAAGCATATACCTTTGTCAATAGCACAATGCTCTGAGGCATTACGAGATGTAGTCAAGTAAAAAGAACGACATTCCTCGGAACAATGCAGCTACTGAGTGAAGGGAAAAGCAATTCTTAACAGTGTCTCTAGATGATCCTAATGAATGTCCAAAGATGTGTAAGTTAGGAGGATTGGTGGGGTAAATGCTTGGGGTTGGGGAATAGGGTGGAGCATAGGCCTGGGCACAATGCTCTGTTGGAGAGTTGGTGCAGACCCGATGGGCCGAATGGCCTTCTTCTTAACTGTAGGGATTCTATGAGATACAGATTGGCCATCATGGAATTAAAGTGGCTGCAGGATGAATGAACTGAATGACCTCCACCTGCTGTAAATGTTTATGACAACATTGGATCATTGTTCGGAAACAAACAATCTCATGCTTATCCATGCCCCATGCTCCCTGTTCTCTGTGTTGTAACTGAGTCGAAACCTATTATTGGATTCCAGCACAATAAGACATTGGGCCTGATTTTATCATTTTGATTCCAAGTGCTGAATCTGAGAGTGATCCAGATCACTTGTAAATCTGTTCTCAGGCGCCCCCATATGCTGTCTACCTGGAAAAAAAGCGATTCTGAATTGCATTGCAGAAGCCTGTGGGTGGGGCTTATTACACCTGAAACCCTGCTGCTCCGCTTGGAGCCTTCAACTGCGCAGGTGCAGTAAAAATTTTTTCAGAAAAACGCTCCCCTGCCACATTGCTCCCGGTTCAGATAATGCCTGCCCCCGGCCCCCACAGACATTGCCCCACCCCCCCCCCTTATCCACCCACCCCCCCCACTACCCAGACCGTTCGCGACCCCCTGTCCCCCTTTTTCCCCCAATAATCGCCCGCGGAGTGACAGCGGACCCCTCTGCTCCCCCACCAGTGAACAATCTGACCCGCCTCCCTTCTCCTTCCCCCCCCGCCACCAGAGAATGATCTGGCCCTCCTCCTCCCCCCCCACCCCCGCCAGAGATCCATCTGGCCCATATCCCTCCTCCTACCCCCCACCAGAGATCCATCTGGCCCAGGTCCCTCCTCCTACCCCCCCACCAGAGATCCACCTGGCCAGCCTCCCTCCCCCGCCCCCCCCCCCCCCCCCCGCCACCTGGAGAACGATCTGACCCACCTCCCTCCTCCCCACCCACCAGAGAACGATCTGACCCATCTCCCTCCCCCCCCACCACCGATTTGAGTTGGAGAGCCGCTGGAGCTCTGAACTTACCTCCTCAGAAACTGGACCGCCCGAAACAGACCTTTGCAGACCATGTCTGTTTTGTGCCGAATGTGGACGGGCGAATACGGTGGTAAAGGGGGAAATGCAGGCAAGTTTGGGCGTCCAGCCTATTAAGTCAATTTAAATGCATGCAAATGCATTTAAATTCTTGTCGCGCCTGTTTCGGGTGCGGTTCCGATCGTGGCCATTTTAGCTGCTTGCTCAAGGGGGAGCGAGCACGGAGGCAGTCGCAGATCGCACTACTTGCCTCACACCCGACTTTACCAAGTTTTCGCGCCTGAAAACGGGCGCAACATGTTGGTAAAATCGGGCCCATTGTCAACAAAATGAAGTCCAAGGGTTTGACAAGCTCTGTTAAATCAAAGTGAAGGCTCTTTAACTGGACTGGGTCAAGCTGTGTGATCAGAGGACAAGCCTCCACCTCACGCTGCACATCCCAGTCAGATCAGATATCACAATAGTTTCTAAAGGGGCTCAGTTTGAGGCAGGAGACGGCACAACCAGGCTGAGTGAAGGAAAGGGAACTGCACTGACTGTAACAATGGAAATATCATTCGCTCGCTGACACTTGGAAGTTTGTTACTGCAGAAGGTTTGTTTCGAGCTGTCATTCGAGCTTCAGAATTGGAGGTCAGTCGATGAGGACGGAAATGGGAAATGTCTTCATCGAAAGCGTTGTGAATCTTTAGAATTTCCTCCCCCAGGGAGCTGTGGATGTTCAGTCACTGAGTATATTCAAGACGGAGACTTTTGGATGCTGAGGGAATAAGGAGATGGGGATCTTGTAGGAAGGTCAGATTGAGGTAAAAGCTTAGTCCTGATTATGTTGAATGGGCGAGCAGGCAGCAGGGACCCAATGTTCTTCTGTTCATCGTGTTCTCTGGGTGGTTACACACCTGTTATTACATTCTGGTGCAGCAAATCATTGTAACCAACATGATCAATTCAATAAAACAATTTGTGGAAATCATTAACATGCTGGACAGGGTCTATGGAGGTTTGTCTACATGGACTTCCAAAAGTATATAATAACGTTCTGCTAGATTATTCACCAAGATAAATGTCCTTGGAATTGAAGGGAGCCATGTGACATGGTTTGATAATTCGTTTGGGAGATCAGAGACAAGAGAATTGGAATAAAGGGATTGTTCTCTGTTTCTCAGGATGTGCCCAGCAGTGTTTCCTTGGGATGTGTACTGGAGACTCAGCTTTTCATTATGTTGAACAATGACTTTGATGGAGGAATAGGCTGGGAAAGTCTACTGATGACACTAAGTGAGGTGACACAGTCAGTAATGTGGATGGGAGTGGAAGTTTACAAAGGGACATTGATAGATTAAGTGAGGGGACCAAATTGCAGCAGCTGACTTCAATGTGGGGAAATGGGAGATCATTTATATTGAAACTCAAAGATAAAGCTGGACATTTTCCAAATGGTAAGGATTTGGGAACTGTTTCAAGTCAAATCTGGTCCATAGAAGAGTCACATGGACTCAGAAGGTTAACTTTGATTCTCTCTTCACAGAGGCTGCCAGAGTTGCAGTTTTTCCAGCACTTTTTTCAGATCTTCAGCATCTGCAGTATTTTGCTTTGTTTTACTAAAGCAAACATTTTAAAAAATGCGTAAGACCAATTGAAGTCGTTCATTTAAGGGTGGTACATTGTGATCTGATTGACTTTATGATCAATGCAGTGCATAAACATCGACAGAATAATTTCTTCACTCATTTTACAACGTTTGTATTTCAATAAATGGCGAGTGGGGCTTGTACAGGGAGCCCAGAGTCTGAGGAATTATTTGTGTCACTCTGACAATCAGTTTAAACCCCGATCTCTTGGTCAAAAAGGATCCTACAAGTGGTCTGTGTTAAGATAAAAAGGAATTCATTGAGTTATAAATCTATACAGAAGATTGATAAAATAGTAGATAAACAACATTACAATGCTCAGCTTACACCAGACTTTGAATCAACCAAAATAACAAAACATTTGAAAATGATTCAAGATGCTTCACAGAACATGAAATGAATTTTGGAAGCAGGTAAGGTGAGCATATCACACCGTTATTACATTGAGGTCTGATGCGCTGAGGGAACTGTGGCTGAATGGTCTGCAGAGTTTTAACTTTTAATATGCTGAAAGATCTTCGATCAAGCAAACCTGGTTTTTGATTAAAGTTGTTTTTTCATTTTGCTGGGATTTCTTGTGGCCAGTGGCTTGGAACTTGGTCAGAGGACAGAAGGTGTCAGATTTAAGTTTGTCCTTGGCAGGGAGGAATTCTTTACTGATGTTTGGAGCCAGTGTTCCTTATCTGGGTGTTGGAATTCAAACAATATGCACTTAAAGACTTAATATGATGGGGTTTGGAGTGACCAATACCACTACTCTGGCTCTATTTGATTGGCCTAATCGAACAATGCAACTGAGGTTTCTCATCAATTCATCGGCTGGTTACCAAAGAACTTTTGGAGTTTTAACTCTGCTAACAGAAATAGTTTGTTCAGAAAGGCAGTGTGAAGAACCCGGGAACCAAGCTCACAAGGAGAGACAACATCTGGAAGTACAGAACAAAGGACTGATTTCATGTGGCAACAAAATCCTGCCAGGTTTTAATTGGAAGTGGAAATCAACCCTAAGGTAAGTAAAGTAACAGATAGTGAGTATTTGGCTTATGTATTGCAAATATTTACTGTTGTTTAAGTCGCTATAGAATAAAGGAAATTGTGTTTAAATATTTAAAGTCGACTTTGTGTCTTTATTCGCTCCAGAGACTAAAAAACACAGGTTTGTACAACAGGACTCAGGGTTGTTGAGACTCACCCCCAGTCCCTCACCAAACTCAGGATAGTAGTCGTCCCAGACAGGAAAATACAAACGTTACCCATTACCTGAGGAGGATCTGTCTATAATTCACATCACCAGCTAAATCAGGGTCTGATTCCACCTCATGCCCACTCCTGAGAACTGGCTCACTTTACGAACATACACACTCTCACATCAACACTTAGTCACTCACTCTCTCAAAATACTACAGTTAGAAGTTTATTTAAAATTCCTGTTCTTTAGTCTGGCACCCTTTTCCAATTGTCAGAAAGGATACAACTCTAGTGGCATAAGATGGAATTTGTTTCTATCATACAAATTCATACAGAGCTGAAGAGATTGAGAGAGGTTTCAAATCTGTTGCAGAGTGGACAACGGCACTGCTGTCATCTGCAAACTATAGATCATGTGCATCTATGGTGGTCAGTTTAGTTTTGGTATGGAGGTGGCCGAGGTAAATGAGTTTTCTATTAAGATGGTATTTAATACTGACACCAGATGGCAGTGAATAGTCACTGTCAGGTAGATTGTAAATAGAATGAGGGTGATCTCACAGCCTTGCTTGACACCAGTCTGGATTTTGAAGGTTTCTGTTTCAGACCTCCCACTCAAGACAGTTACAGTCATATCATCATGAAGCAATTGCAGGAGCACAATCCACAGAGCCTCGCGCTTTACTGAGTCAAATGCTTTGGTCACATCGATGAATGTAATGAAGGGTTCCTGGTGTTGTTCTCGACATTTTTCTTGAATTTATCTGCAAACAAAGACCATGTTGGAGGTTCCTCTGGAAGGTCGAAAGCCAATTCAAAGTACTATGTGATGTTTGTATCACTCGATCCATGTGAGGGACTGATGTCTGCTGGACAGATCATCGACTTGTTCAATCAGTGATGAACATCCACCCAGCACTAGCTCTCCCATCGATGTCACCATCGATGGGAGAGCTGCAACAAACAATCAAAACAACAAAGCCTGCGGCCCCGACGGTATTCCAACTAAGGGCTTCAAAGCTGGTGGACTTCTGCTCACATCAAGACTCATCTTCTGGATTTGGGAGGAAAAGGAACTCCTCCCTGACTTCAGGAATGTGACAATTCTAACTATCTTCAAGAAGGAAGATAAATCATCCTGTGGAAATCATTGAGGTATTTCTTGTCCAGAGCAGGGAAAATCCTGACACACATTCTCCTGAATCACCTACTTCCTGTGGCTGAGGAAATCCTCCCAGAGACACAGTGACATTTGTGAATAAGCTGCAGCTTCTGTACATATTGATGTCTTCTTTTGGTGATGTTTGGTGATCTGGTCAAAGGTTAAATTGACCTCCTTGAAATGACTGGACTGATGGTGGGAGAGGCTGGAGGCAGACAGTGCTTTGGAAGGACAGCTCCCCTGTGTGAGCTGGAGGGTAAACAATACAGACAACTCTCAGAGTGAGGGAAGCAGGTGAGCCGACTCCACGTCTGTGTGGAGATGTTGGTGTTTGGCGAGAAGGTGAAATAATCCTGGCTATTTGTCTCCCATATGTGTTCGCTGATATGCCAGGTGGTCCAACAACTGTGTAAAGGTTTTATTATTGCTCTCAAATCAGGTTTCTCCCCTATGTGAGTGTGTGCAGGGCCAGGAGATCTGCTGCCTGTGAGAAAGCTTGTCATAGACCTCACACCTGAATAGCTTCCTTCACATCAGCTTTATTGCAAATCTCACACTTGACGGGTTACCCTGGTGTGTTGTTATTCTAATTGAGTAGGAAGTACATTCACTCAAAGAACGATATGTTGCCCACCTCACACTTGTAGTTTCTCTCTTATGAATATGTTGGTGCCTCTGGAGAATTGATGAACAAAAAAATGATTGGTAGCACACCTCTTACACAAATGGCTTCTCTCCGGTTTGAATGTATTGGTGAACCTGAGGAGTCGCTGATTCCATGAACAATTTATCACACATCTTGCACCTGAATAGTTTCTCCTGTGTGGATTGTCTCATGAACTAGGAGCTTTGAAGACTTTGTGAAGACTTTGTCACACACCATGCACTGGAATGGTTTCTCACTTGTGTGAATGCGACGGTGTTGCACAAGATTCGACGACTGTGAAGCATTTTTTGCACACCTCACATGCAAATTGTTTCTCCCCTGTGTGAATGCGTTGGTGTTGCATAAGCACTGATGACCGTGTGAAGGATTGGTCACACACCTCACATCTGAAGGGTTTCTCCCCTGTGTGAATCCTCTGGTGTGTCAGGAGATCAGAAGATTGGGTGAAAGCCATCTCACCAAATTTACAGATGAAGGTTTTTTTCCTGGTGTGATTTCTATGGTGTCTGAGCAGACTCGATGATACTGTGAAAGCTTTATCACAAACCTCGCACTTGAAGGGTTTCTCCCCTCTGTGATTCCGTTGGTGCCTCAGGAGGCTCCAAGAAACCGTGAAAGTTTTAGCACAAAGCTCACACTTGAAGGGTTTCTTCCCTGTGTGAATTCTCTGGTGCATAAGGAGGCTTGAAGATGTCACAAAACTGTTATCGCAAACCTCACACTGAAAAGGTTTCTCTCCTGTGTGAACCACCTGATGGCGCTGGAGATTCCTTAACTATGTGAAGGATTTGTCACACAATTCACACTTGATCACTTACTTCCTCGACTGTGTGAATGCTTTGGTGTGCTCGGAGATTCACTGTCCATGAGAATGATTTCTCACACACCTTACACGTGAATAGTTTTTCCCCAGTGTGAATGCGTTGGTGTGCATGGAGGTTTGTTAGCTGGGAGAATAATTTGTCACACATTTTGCAGTTGAATGGTTTCTCCCCGGTATGAATGCGTCGGTGCTTCCGCAGAGTTGTTGAAAGCGAGAATGATTTGTCACACATATCACACGTGAATGGTTTCTCTCCAGTGTGAGTGTGTTGGTGTCTGCTGAGGTGTGAGGAATCCAAAAATGATTTGTTGCATTCCTTGCATGTGACTGTTTTCTCGCTCGTGTGAATGCGTTTCTGTTTGCAGAGAATCGATGAGTCCGAGAAGGATTTGTTCCACACCTCACATTTGAATGGTTTCTCCTCTTTGTGAAGGTGTTGGTGAATGCGGAGGTTCCACGACTTTGAGAATGATTTGTCGCATACCTTGCAAGTGAAAAGCTTTTGATTTGCTTGAATGCTTTGGTCATTTGAAAGCACCGACAACTGTGTGCAGGTTTGCCCCTGCACTTCACTCTTGAATGGTCTCGCATCCATGAAACTCTGCAGTTAGGCATCAGATGATGGTCAGGATCTATATGCAGTGTCTATCCTCTCTGTATTCTCTGGTGTAGTACAATGCAATCGTTCTGTAAAACAGGAAAAGCAAACATGATTTTCTCCACCTCCCTCTACTCCATTGCTGAAGGGGCTGACTCCTCAGTCAGAGACTGTCCCACAGTGAGTGCCAGTCTGCCATTCCCCTGTGTGAGGGATCAGATGCAAGTTCTTTATCCTCACTTGAGCAGGGACACTGGTTAGTGACCAGGGGTAGACAATGTGTCTACTTTCTTTCCTCTGCCCAAACCCCCATCTTCCCAGGCACCATGAGGGCAATGGAAAAGACAGCAGAATGTAAAACAGGTTATCAATTCGCTATGAGCTCGAGTCGTGTTAGCAAAGATGAGAGTATGTTTCATATATTAAAAAAATACTCAAGAGAAATGTTAATTCACTGGAGATTTTGAAATTTCTCCATTTCTTTCGAAAATTATTTGAAGAGAACACACTGGGCAAGAAGTGCTAGAAGCGAAGGAAAATATTGCTTCAGTGTAGCTGATTGAAGGGTTCTGGTTTATCTTGGGAAATTAGATACACTGCACTCACTCAGACTGCGTATCCCAAATTCAGCTATCAGACACAGCATTCGGCGGCACGGTAGCACAGTGGTTAGCACTGCTGCTTCACAGCTCCAGGAACCTGGGTTCGATTCCCGGCTTGGGTCACTGTCTGTGTGGAGTTTGCACATTCTCCTCGTGTCTGCGTGGGTTTCCTCCGGGTGCTCCGGTTTCCTCCTACAGTCCAAAGATGTGCGGGTTAGGTTGATTGGCCATGCTAAAAAATTGCCCTTAGTGTCCTGGGATGCATAGGTTAGAGGGATTAGTGGATAAAGATATAGGGATATAGGGGTAGGGCCTGGGTGGGATTGTGGTCGGTGCAGACTCGATGGGCCGAATGGCCTCTTTCTGTGCTGGAGGGTTTCTAAGTTCATTGGGCAAAAGTATCAAATCCAAGCCCAGGCTTTTCAGAAAGACCGAGGCCTTCAGGTAAAATCTAAAGATATTAAAAGACATTTCAATAAATGTGTCAGTGCCCCTCCCAGATAATTACACCTCACCTTCTCATATTCATCAACAAAACTCAGCCTGTAAATCAGAAGGGAAATGCTTCCAATAAACACACTCAATATCCAACACACAGCTCCAATCAAACAGCTCAGCCCTCTGATTGACGGATCTGACAGCCAGTCAGAGAGAGCGTGAGACAGAAAGGAGTAGCCCCGCCCACCGACCACATGTTAATCGTTGTATGCAGCCAAGCCCATGGGAGGGGGCGGGGCTTCACCGACACCATGCTCCGCCTCGTTCTGCGCAGCCGCTTTCGAGAGACTCTCACCCGGTGGGAACTACATTACCCATGCTGCATGTGGTCCGAGCCTGCGCAGTGAGGAGAGGCAGTGTGGATGGGGAGGGCCAGCCTGCGGTGCCTGCTGGGCGTTGTAGTTCTGCCGCGCGCAGCGGCGGTTGGCTCCCAGCGTTCGGGAGTTGGAATGTGAGGAAGCGCGAGCCCGAGCGGTTGAATCGAATTGAAAAGCAGAGATTGACCCTTGGTAGGAACCAGAGCGATGGCGGTGGGAAGATTCACCATTGCAGGAGATTCTCTGTATACAACTGAGGAGGAAAAAGTCACACAAGTCACAGCATTCCCCCTGACTGATTTGATTTATTATTATCACATGTATTAGTATACAGTGAAAAGTATTGTTTGTTGTGCTATACAGATAAAGCATAACGTTCAGAGAGAAGGAAAGGAGGGTGCAAAATGTAGTGTTACAGTCATAACTCGAGAAAAATCAACTTAATATAGGTACATTCAAAAGTTCTTGAGTCCATTGCTAAATGACCTTAGACTTTTGTGTCTTTTTCTCCACGGAAGGAGGTGGAAGAGAGAATGTCCGGGGTGCATGGGTCCATGAATGTGCTGGCTGCTTTTTGGAGGCAGCAGGAAGTGTGAACAGTGCCAATGGTTGGGAGGCTGGACAACAGAGAAAGGTTGCAGCAGGAAGAGAGGGTGATCAGCCATGTCAAAGGTTGCAGAGAGGTTACTTCTCCCCAGATGCTTCCTGACCTGAGGATTTACAGAATTTTCTGAATCTCTGTGAGATTTCCAGCATTCATATGATTTTGCCCCTTTGGGTTCCAAGAGCTGGATGTGTACATGTTAGGGAAGTAGGAGGCATACATAAATTTCAGGAAATCGAAAATGGATAAGGCTCTTGAGGAATACAAAGGTAACAGGGAAAAGCTTAAACAGGGACGTAGGAGTGCTAAAAGGGGCCATAAAATGTCCTTGGCAGGCAGGACTTAAGAGAATTCCAAGGCTTTTATGCATATATAAGGAGGAAGAGGGTAGGTAGCGAAGGAAGGGTGGGTCCACTCAAGGACAGTGATGAGAATTTGTGTGTGGAGCCAGATGAGGCTGTGAGGTCCTTAACAAGTACTTTGCATCAGTAAGGAGAAGGATGTGATTGATGGTGAGTGCAGAAAGGAGGATGTTGACATTCTAGGACATGATGAGATAAAAAGGGAGGATATATTGGAGGTTTTGAAAAACATTAAGGTGAACAAGTCCCCAGGGCCAGATAGGGCCTATCCCAGAATACTGAGAGATTCAAGGGAAGAAATTGCCATGGCCTTTGTATCTCTTTAGTCACGGGTGAGGTACCAGATGATTGGAGAGTAGCTAACGTTGTTTCTGTTCAAGAAGGGCAGAAGAGACAATCTGGGAAATTACAGGCCTGTGAAAATTACATCAGTGGTGGGGAAATTATTGGAGAAGATTCTTAGGAACAGGATGTACTCACATCTAGAAGGGCTTATTAGCGATAGGCAGCATGGTTTTCTGAAAGAGAGGTCATGTCTCACAAACTTGATTGAGTTCTTTGAGGAAGTGACAAAAAAAATTGACCAGGGCAGGGCAGTGGATGTTGCATAAATGGACTTTAGTGAAGCCTTCAATAAGGTTCCTTGTGGCAGGCTGATAGAGAAGGTGGTCATATGGGATCTGAGGTGAGCTCGTAAGATGGATACAAAACTGGCTTGGGTGTAGAATGATGTGGAGATGCTGGCGTTGGACTGGGGTAAACACAGTAAGAAGTCTCACAACACCAGGTTAAAGTCCGACAGGTTTATTTGGTAACACAAGCCACTAGCTTTCGGAGCGCTGCTCCTTCATCAGGTAAGTGGAAGTTCTGTTCACAAACAGGGCATATAAAGACACAAACTCAATTTACAAAATAATGGTTGGAATGAGAGTCTTCACAGGTAATCAAGTCTTAAAGTTACAGACAATGTGAGTGGAGAGAGGGTTAAGCACAGGTTAAAGAGATGTGTATTGTCTCCAGCCAGGACAGTTAGTGAGATTTTGCAAGCCCAGGCAAGTCGTGGGGGTTACAGATAGTGTGACATGAACCCAAGATCTCGGTTGAGGCCGCCCTCATGTGTGTGGAACTTGGCTATCAGTCTCTGCTCAGCGACTCTGCGTTGTCGTGTGTTGTGAAGGCTGCCTTGGAGAACGCTTACCCGAAGATCAGAGGCCGAATGCCCGTGACCTCTGAAGTGTTCCCCATCAGGAAGAGAACACTCTTGCCTAGTGATCGTTGAGCGGTGTTCATTCATCCGTTGTCGTAGCGTCTACATGATCTCCCCAATGTAGCATGCCTCGGGACATCCTTTCCTGCAGCGTATCAGGTAGACAACGTTGGCCAAGTTGCAAATGTATGTACCGTGTACCCGGTGGATGGTATTCGCACGTGAGATGATGGCATCTGTGTCGATGATCCGGCACGTCTTGCAGAGGTTGCTGTGGCAGGGTTGTGTGGTGTCGTGGTCACTGTTCTCCTGAAGGCTGCGTAGTTTGCTGCGGACAATGGTCTGTTTGAGGTGGTGCGGTTGTTTGAAGGCAAGAAATGGGGGTGTGGTGATGGTCTTGGCGAGATGTTCATCTTCATCAATGACATGTTGAAGGCTCCAGAGAAGATGTTGTAACTTCTCCGCTCTGGGGAAGTACTGGACGACGAAGGGAACTCTGTACGAAGGGAGCAAATATCCTGGCTGGGAGTTTTGCTAGAGTGTTTCGGCAGGATTTAAACTAGTGTGGCAGGGGGGTGGGGAACAAAACAGTAGGTCAGTAAATACTGAGGCTGGGGTTGAGCTGGGGGCCAGGGCAAGGCGAGCTAAGAAGAGGAGCACTCTGGAGGAAGATGACCTGAGTGGGCCTGGAGGTCTGGAGTGCATCTGCTTCAATGCGAGGAGTGTAACGGGTAAAACAGACGAACTTAGGGCCTGAATGCTTATGCGGAATTTGGATGTGGTTGCGGTGACGGAAACTTGGTTAAAAGGACAGGACTGGCAGCTGAATATTCCGGGGTATAAGTGTTTTAGGCGAGACAGAGGAGGGGCTAAAAAAGGTGGGGGAGTAGCGATATTAGTTAAGGAGCATATTACCGCGGTGCAGAGGGTAGACAACTTAGAGGGGTCTTGTACTGAGTCGCTGTGGGTGGAACTCAGAAACAGGAAGGGTGCAGTCACTATGCTGGGGGTGTACTACAGACCACCCAACAGCCCACGGGAAGTGGAGGAAAGGATATGTCAGGAGATTCTGGATAGGTGCAGAAAAAATAGGGTTGTTGTAGTGGGGGACTTTAATTTCCCTGGCACAGACTGGAAAGTGCTTAGAGCTGGGGGTCCGGACGGGGAGGAATTTGTAAAATGCGTACTGGAAGGTTCTTTGGAACAGTATGTAGATAGCCCGACAAGAGAGGGGGCTATACTGGACCTAGCTCTGGGAAATGAGCCCGGTCAGGTCGTCAAAGTTTCGGTAGGGGAACATGTGGCAAATAGTGACCACAACTCTGTTAACTTTAGGATAGTAATGGACAAGGATGAGTGCTGTCCTACGGGCAGGGTGCTAAATTGGGGGGAAGGCTGACTATAGCCGGATTAGGCAGGAATTGGTGGATGTTGATTGGGAGAGGATGTTCAAGGGTAAGTCCGCGTCTGGAATGTGGGAGTCATTTAAGGAACTATTGATAAGGCTGCAGGATAGGCATGTGCCTGTAAAAAGGAAAGATAGGAAAGGTAGGATTCGAGAGCCGTGGATAACCAGGGAAATTGAGGATCTGATTAAAATGAAAAGGGAGGCGTACGTTAAGTCCAGGCAACTGAAAACAGATGGAGCTCTGGAGGAATACAGAGAGAGGAGGAAAGAACTCAAACGGGGAGTTAGAAGGGCAAAAAGAGGTCACGAGATGTTCTTGGCAGGCAGGATTAAGGAGAATCCTAAGGCATTCTATTCATACGTTAGGAACAAAAGAGTTGTCAGGGAGAAAATCGGACCTCTCAGGGACAAAGGAGGGGAATTATGCTTAGAACCCAAGGGAATAGGGGAGATCCTAAATGAATACTTTGCATCGGTATTCACGAAGGAGAGGGGCGTGTTAACCGGGAGTGTCTCGGAGGGAGGTGTTGACCCGTTAGAGAAAATCTCCATTACAAGAGAGGAAGTGTTAGGTTTTTTAGGGAACATTAAAACTGACAAAGCCCCAGGGCCTGATGGCATCTATCCTCGACTGCTCAGGGAGACGAGAGATGTAATTGCTGGGCCTCTGACGGAAATCTTTGTCGCTTCTTTGGACACGGGTGAGGTCCCTGAGGATTGGAGGATAGCGAATGTGGTCCCGTTGTTTAAGAAGGGTAGCAGGGATAACCCAGGAAATTATAGGCTGGTGAGCTTGACGTCCATGGTAGGGAAGTTGTTGGAGAGGATTCTTCGAGACAGGATGTATGTGCATTTAGAACGGAACAATCTCATTAGTGACAGACAGCATGGTTTTGTAAGAGGGAGGTCATGCCTTACAAATTTGGTGGAGTTTTTTGAGGAGGTGACAAAAACGGTTGATGAAGGAAGGGCCGTGGATGTCGTCTATATGGATTTCAGTAAGGCATTTGACAAAGTCCCACATGGCAGGTTAGTTAAGAAGGTTAAGGCTCATGGGATACAAGGAGAAGTGGCTAGATGGGTGGAGAACTGGCTTGGCATAGGCGACAGAGGGTAGTGGTCGAAGGGTCTTTTTCCGGCTGAACAGTGGTGTTCCGCAGGGCTCTGTACTGGGGCCTCTGCTATTTGTGATATATATAAATGATTTGGAAGAAGGTGTAACTGGTGTAATCAGCAAGTTTGCGGATGACACGAAGATGGCTGGACTTGCGGATAGCGAAGAGCATTGTCGGGCAATACAGCAGGATATAGATAGGCTGGAAAATTGGGCGGAGAGGTGGCAGATGGAGTTTAATCCGGATAAATGCGAAGTGATGCATTTTGGAAGAAATAATGTAGGGAGGAGTTATACAATAAATGGCAGAGTCATCAGGAGTATAGAAACACAGAGGGACCTAGGTGTGCAAGTCCACAAATCCTTGAAGGTGGCAACACAGGTGGAGAAGGTGGTGAAGAAGGCATATGGTATGCTTGCCTTTATAGGACGGGGTATAGAGTATAAAAGCTGGAGTCTGATGATGCAGCTGTATAGAACGCTAGTTAGGCCACATTTGGAGTACTGCGTCCGGGTCTGGTCTCCGCACTACCAGAAGGACGTGGAGGCGTTAGAGAGAGTGCAGAGAAGGTTTACCAGGATGTTGCCTGGTATGGAGGGTCTTAGCTATGAGAAGAGATTGGGTAAACTGGGGTTGTTCTCCCTGGAAAGACGGAGAATGAGGGGAGATCTAATAGAGGTGTACAAGATTATACTGTGTGCAGTATTGGTCCCCTTATATGAGGAAGGATATATTGGCATTGGAGGGAGTGCAGAGAAGGTTCACCAGGTTGATACCGGAGATGAGGGGTTTGGATTATGAGGAGAGGCTGAGGAGATTGGGTTTGTACTCGTTGGAGTTTAGAAGGATGAGGGGGGATCTTATGGAGACTTATAAGATAATGCGGGGGCTGGATAGGGTGGAGGCGGAGAGATTCTTTCCACTTAGTAAGGAAGTTAAAACTAGAGGACACAGCCTCAAAATAAAGGGGGGTCGGTTTAAGACAGAGTTGAGGAGGAACTTCTTCTCCCAGAGGGTGGTGAATCTCTGGAATTCTCTGCCCACTGAGGTGGTGGAGGCTACCTCGCTGAATATGTTTAAAGCGCGGATGGATGGATTCCTGATCGGTAAGGGAATTAAGGGTTATGGGGATCAGGCGGGTAAGTGGTACTGATCCACGTCAGATCAGCCATGATCTTATTGAATGGCGGGGCAGGCTCGAGGGGCTAGATGGCCTACTCCTGCTCCTATTTCTTATGTTCTTATGTAAGTGGATAGATAGGGTGAACAGTGGGAAGCTTTTTCCCAGGTCGGAGGTGACGATCACGAGGGGTCACGGGCTCAAGGTGAGAGGGGCGAAGTATAACTCAGATATCAGAGGGATGTTTTTTACACAGAGGGTGGTGGGGGCCTGGAATGCGCTGCCAAGTAGGGTGGTGGAGGCAGGCATGCTGACATTGTTTAAGACTTACCTGGATAGTCACATGAGCAGCCTGGGAATGGAGGGATACAAACGATTGGTCTAGTTGGACCAAGGAGCGGCACAGGCTTGGAGGGCCGAAGGGCCTGTTTCCTGTGCTGTACTGTTCTTTGTTCTGTCCACCGTGTCCCGTGTTTGTCTTCTGAGGAGGTCGGTGCGGTTTTTCGCTGTGGTGCGTCAGAACTGTCGATCGATGAGTTGAGTGCCTTATCCTGTTCTTATGAGGGCATCTGTGGTTAGGGCAGCATGGTAGCACAGTGGTTAGGGGCAGCACGGTAGCACAGTGGTTAGGGGTGGCATGGTAGCACAGTGATTAGCATTGTTGCTTCACACTCCAGGGACCTGGGTTCGATTCCCGGCTTGGGTCACTGTCTGTGTGGAGTTTGCACATTCAGCTCGTGTCTGCGTGGGTTTCCTCCAGGTGCTCCAGTTTCCTTCCACAGTCCAAAGATGTGCCGGTTAGGTTAATTGGCCATGCTAAAATTGCCCCTTCATGTCCTGAGATGCGTAGGTTAGAGGGATTAGCGGGTAAATAGGGATATGGGGGTAGGGTCTGGGTGGGATTGTGGTCAGTGCAGATTCGATGGGCCGGACGACCTCTTTCTGCACTGTAGGGTTTCTATGATCTTTCAGCGTCTGAAGGCGTCTGTTGTGATCCTCCTCATCTGAGCAGGTCCTGTGTATATGGAGGGCTTGCCCATAGGGGATGGCTTCTTTAACATGTTTACGGTGGAAGCTGGATAAGTGGAGCATTGTGAGGTTATCTGTGGGCTTGCGGTAGAGTGAAGTGCTGAGGTGACTGTCCTTGATGGAGATGCGTGTGTCTAAGAATGCAACAGATTCCGGAGCGTAGTCCATGGTGAGTCTGATGGTGGGATGGAACTTGTTGATGTCATTATATAGTTGTTTCAGTGATTGTTCACCATGAGTCCAAAGGAAGAAAATGTCATCGATGTATCTAGTATATAGCACGGTTGAAGGTCCTGTGCAGTGAAGAGGTCTTGTTCGAACCTGTACATGAAGATGTTGGTATATTGAGGTGCGAATTTGGTCCCCATGGCTGTTCCGTGTGTCTGGATGAAGAACTGGTTGCTGAAGGTGAAGACATTGTGGTCTAGGATGAAGCGGATGAGTTGTAAAATTGCATCTGGAGATTGGCAATTGTCGGCGTTGAGTACTGAGGCAGTTGTAGCAATGCCATCGTCGTGGGGGATGTTGGTGCAGAGTGCCGAGACATCCATTGTGACGAAGAGTGCTCCTGGTTCAACTGCTCCATGTGTGCTGAGTACTCAACAGTCTAATCAAGACCTCTGATCCGGACCTTCAGAGCACCCTCCGTGCTCTCATCCCACGTACCCCCCGCGTTGGAGATCTCTACTGCCTCCCGAAGATACACAAGGCAAACACACCCGGCCGTCCCATCGTATCGGGCAATGGGACCCTGTGCTAGAACCTCTCCGGCTACGTCGAGGGCATCCTGAAACCCATTGTACAAAGAACCCCCAGCTTTTGTCGCGACACTACGGACTTCCTACAGAAACTCAGCACACATGGAGCAGTTGAACCAGGAGCATTCCTCGTCACAATGGATGTCTCAGCACTCTACACCAGCATCCCCCATGACGATGGCATTGCTGCAACTGCCTCAGTATTCAATGCTGACAACTGCCAATCACCAGATGCAATTTTACAACTCATCCGCTTCATCCTGGACCATAATGTTTTCACCTTCAACAACGAGGTCTTCATCCAGACACACAGAATAGCCATGGGGACCAAATTCGCACCTCAATATGCCAACATCTCCATTCACAGGTTCGAACAAGACCTCTTCACCGCACAGGGCCTTCAACCGATGCTATACACTAGATACATTGATGACATTTTCTTCCTTTGGACTCACGGTGAACAACTATATGATGACATCAACAAGTTACATCCCACCATCAGACTGACCATGGACCACTTTCCGGAATCGGTTGCATTCTTGGACACACCCATCTCCATCAAGGACAGTCACCTCAGCACTTCACTGTACCGCAAGCCCACGGATAACCTCACAATGCTTCACTTCTCCAGTTTCCACCCTAAACACGTTAAAGAAGCCATCCCCTATGGACAAGTCCTCTGTATACACAGGACCTGCTCAGATGAGGAGGATCACAACAGAACCTCCAGATGCTGAAAGATGCCCTCATAAGAACAGGAAATGACGCTCGACTCATTGATCGATAGTTCCGATGCGCCACAGCGAAAAACCGCACGACCTCCTCAGAAGACAAACACGGGACACGGCGGACAGAGTACCCTTCGTCGCCCAGTACTTCCCCGGAGCGGAGAAGCTACAACATCTTCTCTGGAGCCTTCAACATGTCATCGATGAAGACGAACATCTCGCCAAGGCCATCCCCACACCCCCACTTCTTGCCTTCAAACAACCGCACCACCTCAAACAGACCATTGTCCGCAGCAAACTACCCAGCCTTCAGGAGAACAGTGACCATGACACCACACAACCCTGCCACAGCGATCTCTGCAAGACATGCCGGATCATCGACACAGATGCCATCATCTCACGTGAGAACACCATCCACCATGTACACGGTACATACACTTGCAACTCGGCCAACTTTGTCTACCTGATATGCTGCAGGAAAGGATGTCCCGAGGCATGGTACATTGGGGAGACCATGCAGACGCTATGACAACGGATGAATGAACACCGCTCGGCAATCGCCAGGCAAGACTGTTCTCTTCCTGATGGGGAACACTTCAGCAGTCACGGGTATTCGGCCTCTGATCTTCGGAGCGTTCTCCAAGGCGGCCTTCACAATACATGGCAACGCAGAGTCGCTGAGCAGAGACTGATAGCCAAGTTCTGCACACATGAGGACGGCCTCAACCGGGATCTTGGGTTCATATCACACTATCTGTAACCCCCACGACTTGCCTGGACTTGCAAAATCTCACTAACTGTCCTGGCTGGAGACAATACACATCTCTTTAACCTGTGCTTAACCCTCTCTCCACTCACATTGTCTGTACCTTTAAGACTTGATTACCTGTGAAGACTCTCATTCCAACCATTATTTTGTAAATTGAGTTTGTGTCTTTATATGCCCTGTTTGTGAACAGAACTCCCATTTACCTGATGAAGGAGCAGCGCTCCGAAAGCTAGTGGCTTGTGCTAGTGGGTTCTGGTCCAATTCCAGAGATTTGAGAACTGACGCTGACACTGCAGTGCACTGTCAGAGGTACCATCTTTCAGATGACTTAAACCAAGGCCCCATCTGCCTTCTCGGGTGAATGTAAAAGTTCTCAGGACACTACATTGTTTAAGAGAATGAAGTTATTGCTGATGTCCTGGCCAATATGGATTCCGAAGTCAATGTCGCAAAAACAGTTTATCTGGTCATTAGCGCAGTGCTATGTGGGAGCTTGCTGTGCCATAATTGACTGCCTTGTTTCCCAAATTACCACAGTAACTGCACTTTAAAAAGTATTTTATTGGCTTCAAAGTGCCTCCAGACACTGAGTTTGTGAAGGTTGAAATATAAATGCAAGCCTTTCTTTCTGAGGGAAGAATTATGCTTCCTGTGAACTGGAAATTCTAAACCCATTGATGGAGAAAGTATACCAGCTCACAGTGACATTGACCAATATTTTGGTTGAGATTCTCCAGCCTCCCAGCCGCATGTTTCCCACCAGCGGGAACTGGCACGTTGTTTGCTAGTGGCGGCATTCTCTGGTCCCGGAGAATCCCGCCGGCGTGAATGGCTGGAGAATTCCGGCCATAGTGTACAGAACTCTTACTGTAGGCTCCTGAGTGTTGCTGTGAATAGGAACCATGACAAATCGGGTAGTTTGGCTTAAGATTAAAGGTTAATTTATTGTGAGTGATAAATGTGTACAGAAGATTGATAAAACAGCAGACAAAGAGCAACACAATATTCAGCTTACACCAAACTCTGAATAAACCAAAATAACAAATGATTCAAGATCTTTCCCAGAACATGAAATAAATCTTGGAAGAGTGTAAGGTGAACATATCACGTCATTATTACATCGAGGTATGATGGGCGGAAGGAACCTAGATCTGTAGAGACTCAACTCCACCCCCTTACCATACTCATTTCAGTGATCCTCCCAGACAGGAGAGTACAAACATTACCCACGGTGTGAGTCAAACATCCGTCACCTGAAGAGGATCTGTCTATAATTCACATCACCAACCAAAGCAAGGTCTGATTATACCTCATTGTAATGTCCTATGTTAGGAGTTGTGGGAATTCTGTTTAACAGAAAGAAAAAGACTTGGTTTGCACATTTAGATCCAAACTAACACACAACAGGTTTTATTGATGAGCATTTCTCTGCTGTGCTTTCGAATACAAATCTGAAAGTAAAACAGCAGCCTGAGCACACACCCTTATGGCATCACCATCAAATTATGTGATCAGTTCTTACGGTAACCTTGGAGCTCTTTTTAAATGTATAACACCATACCCAAAAGTTTTTTTTAAAGTTTATTTATTAATGTCAAAAGTAGGCTTACATTAACATGGCAATGAAGTTACTGTAAAAATCCCCTCGTTGCCACACTCCGGCGTCTGTTTGGGTACACTGAGGGTGGCCAATGCACCTAACCAGCACATCTTTTGGACTGTGGGAGGAAACTGGAGCACCCAGAGGAAATCCATGCAGACTCAGGGAGAATGTGCAGACTCCACACAGACAGTGATCCAAACCGGGAATCAAACCCAGAACCACTGTGCCACCGTGCTACCCTGAGCTAGCTCACTTTACAAACACACATAAACTTATTCTAAGCTCCCTGAACTCTTCATTCACCACAATGCTTCTGGAGTCATCAATCTTGTTTTATCACTCCCTCATATCCACCTTCTGGGCGTTTGTCCCAAAATTGCCTTTACTCCTTTCCTGATTGATCACTCTGTTCTGAAGTCCAAAGGGGTGATGATTTGAGCATGTCTGGTCACAACTAATTTAGCCATCCATTGTCAGATCAGGTAAAGCTCTTCACTCTTAAGGCACAACCCTTTCTGAAATGATTGTGGGAACAGAAGGTCATGTGACAAGTAACCATGTTGAAATCTCTTTCATACAGCGACTAAGCTCAGAAGCAATAGTGGTCTGGAAATACTGCCAATGAAGCACTAAAGTCTCTCAAATTAAAGCCCTCCCTGTCCAGACTAAGAATCTAGCACAGAGATAGTGAGTTTCTATCAAAGGGAATTTAAGGGAAATTCCTTGATTTCTGGAAAAGTGGTGGCCAGTATATAACTCTAAACCATGAACTTTCCTTTTATATTTCATTATTTACTTTCTAATTTGGCTAAAAACATATACCTCCCAGAATAACTTTCAAACTCTCCATCCTTTAGGGAGTCTGTGTGCACATGGGTCCCAAAAGTTTCAGAAGCCTGGGTTTACTGTTTTCAAAAATTACTATCTTTACCAGGGTGGATTTTAACTTAATAAATATTAATCCCTTCGTTTTCAAGAACAAGGTTTTAACAAAGGCATTGAGAAAATTCCTTAATTGTCCTCAATTCACAAAGAGTCTGACCTGGAGAGGTAAATTAGGGGAGTCAGTGTTGACCCCTCCTCATCTGGTCATCATGGGTTCAATAATTGTGTGAAGGCTTTATTATGGAACTCACACTGATCGGGTGCATTGATGTGTACACTGACTGTGTGACAGCCTCATCACACACCTCACACCTGAATGGTTTCTCACCATTGTGCATCCTCTGGTTCTTTAGGGGATCAGAGTGAGTGAAATCTTAGAGTCACAAATATCGAACCTGAAGAGTTTCTCCACAATGTGAATCCTCTGGTGTCCCATGAGTGTAAAATACATCACAAAAGCTTCATCATGAGCATCACACTTTAAGAGTTTTTCTAACTGATAGTTGAGAAGGCTCCTTAAGTCTGTGAAAGCTTTATTTTACATCTCATACCTAATCAATTCCTCCCTTTGTGAATGTGTTGATGTGCCCAGAGATTCAGTAAGTGTGAGAATGATCTGACAAACACCAGATGATTTCTCTCCTGTGTGAATGTGTTGGTGTATCAAGAGATTGGAGGAGCAGATAAATGTTTTCTCAATAACCTAACACCCAACTGGTTTGTCACCTATGTGAATGCGTTTGTGAGCACGGAGATTAGAAGAATTTGAGAAGGATTTGTCGCACACTTCACAGGTGAATGGCTTCTCCCCTGTGTGAATGCGTCGGTGTACGCGGAGGTGAGCAGAATACGAGAAGGATTTATCACACACTTCACATGTGAATGGTTTCTCCCCTGTGTGAATGCGTTGGTGTGCGCGGAGGTTAGAAGAATTCGAGAAGGATTTATTGCACACGTTGCACGTAAATGGCTTCTCTCCTGTGTGACTGCGTCGGTGTACACGGAGAGTCGATGGATCCGAGAATGCTTTGTTGCACACTTCACAGGTGTATGGTTTCTCCCCGGTGTGAATGTATTGGTGTACTAAGAGAGTCGTTGGCTGCGAAAATGATTTGTTGCACAACCCGCATGTGAATGGTTTCTCCCCTGTGTGAGTGCGTTGGTGGTCGAGGAGGGTTGATGACCTTGGGAATGATTTGCCACATACCTCGCATGTGAATGGCTTCTCCCCTCTGTGAATGCGTTGGTGTGTGCGGAGGTGACAAGAATTTGAGAAGGATTTGTTGCAGGCTTCACATGTGAATGGCTTCTCCCCTGTGTGACTGCGTTGATGTGTACGGAGGTTCGGTAACTGTGAGAATGATTTGTCACACATCTCGCATTTAAATGGTTTCTCACCTGTGTGAAAGCGTTGATGTAAACGGAGGTTCCATGCTTTTGGAAATGATTTATCACACACTTCGCATCTGAATGGTTTCTCCCCTGTATGAGTGCGTTGGTGCTTGTGGAGGTTCCAAGCTTTCGAGAATGATTTGTCACACACCTCACATGAAAAAGGTTTCTCCCCTGTGTGCGTGCGTTGATGGTCAAGAAGTGTCGAGGACTGAGAGAATGATTTGCTGCAGACCTCGCAACTGAATGGCTTCTCCCCACTGTGAATGCGTTGGTGATTCACAAGCACTGATTTCTGTGTGAAAACACGATCACACAGCTCACACTTGAATGGTTTCTCTGCCATGGGGTTGTCCTTGCCTTACGGGTGATACAACAGATGCACCTTGTATATTAGAAGATCCAATGAGTCTGTGGAGCCCTCTGCACACACCTCAGAGTTCCCCTATAGTTAGTAATTCATAAATTTCAATAAATGATTGCAGCTCTCACCACACTTGGAACCCACTCACACTTTTTCCGAGCCTCCCAGAGCTGAACCCCTTTGGAGGGGTTGGTTCTGATGGAAGGTTCCACACCACTGACAAGTTTCAGATCTGATGATATATAAAAGATACCCTGACCCGACTGATTTCCAGATATGGTTTCACTTTCCACACTTCTTTGTGTTGAGCAATGCTGTGAAGGGACTGGATGTCTTGCCACAGTTGTGCAGTTGTTCCTTGGGTGATGTTCAGGATCTATCTGCAGTGTCGATCCTCTCTGCATTCTCTGGTGTAGTACAGTGCAAACATTCTGTAAAATAGGAAAAAGAAACATGATACCCTCCAACATCCACTATTCCTTTGGTGAATGGGCTGACTCAGTTACAGACAGGTCTACAGTGAATGCCAGTCTACCATTCCCCTGTGTGGGGGTTAAATGCAAGTCCTTTCTTTTTCCTCCCTCAACTATCACACATCGTCTGTTTCCAAAAGGGATACTGGACAGTGACCAGGAGCACATAGCGCGTCGACTTTCTTTCCTCCCTAAGTAGCCCATTTTCTCAAACGCTGTGAGGGCAGTGATAGACTTGCAAACATAAAATGGGCGAGCAATTCAACATGAGATCGAGTCATGATACCAAAGACCAGTTTTACACTTAGAGAATGTGTTTCATATATTAAACACTCAGGGGAAATGTAAATTCAATGGAGATATTGAAATTCTTCCATTCTTCTTAGTATATGTGAGAATAATAAATCAAACATCGCACTGGGCAGGAAGTGCAAGAAGCTAAGGAAAATATTGTAGCTGATTGAAGGGTTCTGGTTTATCCTGGGAAATTAGATACACTGCACTCACTCAGGCTGCACATCCAAAATTCAGCTATCAGACACCACCGGGCAAAACTATCAAATCCAAGCCCAGGCTTTTGGACAAGGCCAAGGCCTTCAAGTAAAATCGTTTAAAGAAGGTATTAAAAGACATTTCAATAAATGTGTCTCTGCCCCTCCCAGATGATTGGACCTCACCTTCCCATATTCAATAATGGTCCATCAACAAAACTCAGCCTGTAAATCGGAAGGGAAATGCTTCCAATAAACACACACAATACCCAACACACAGCTCCAATCAAACAGCTCAGCGCTCTGATTGACGGTTCTCACAGCCACTTAAGGAGAGAATGCAATGGTATCCCGCCCACGATTCACATGTCAATCAGTCTACCCAGTCAGTCACAGCGGAAGGGGGCGGGGTTACACTGTCTCCGTGCTCCGCCCAGTTCTGCGCAGTCCCTTTCGAGAGACTCTCACCGGGTGGGAGCTACATCACTCAAGCTGCAGGTGGTACCAGGCCTGCGCAGTGAGGAGCGGCAGTGTGGAATGGGGGAGAGCCAACCCGCGGTGCCTGATGGGAGTTTTAGTTCTATCGCGCGCAGCGGCGGTTGGTTCCCAGCGTTCGGGAGTTGGAATGTGAGGAAGCGCGAGCCCCGAGCGGCTGAATCGAATTGAAAAGCAGAGATTGACCCTTGGTAGGAACCAGAGCGATGGCGGTGGGAAGATTCACCATTGCAGGAGATTCTCTGTGTACAACTGAAGGGGAAAAACTCACACAAGTCACAGTATTCTCCTCTAACTGATGTGGTTTGATCTATTATTTGATTTGATTTATTACTATCATGTATAAAAGTATTGTTTCATGCGCTACACAGACAAAGCAAACCGTTCATAGAGAAGGAAAGGAGAGGGTGCAGAATGTAGCTTTACAGTCATAGCTATGCAGAGAAAGATCACTTAAAATCATAAGATCAACTTAATACCATTCAAAAGTCTGATAGCAGCAGGGAAGAAGCTGTTCTTGAATCAATTGGTACATGACCTCAGATTTTTGTATCGTTTTCCCCATGGAAAAAGGTGGAAGAGAGAATGTCCAGGGTGCGTGGGGTCCTTAATTATGCTGGCTGCTTTGCCAAGGCAGCGGGAAGTGTGGACAGAGTCAATAGAAGGGAGGCTGGACAACAGAGAAGAGTTGCAGGAGGAGGAGAGTGTGATTGGCCATGTCAAAGGTTGCAGAAAGGTTACTTCTCCCCACAGATCTTTCCTGACCTGAGGATTTCTAGCATTTTCTGAATCTCTATCAGACCCTTATCAGGATGGCACGGTAGCACAGTGGTGAGCACTGCTGCTTCACAGTACCAGGGATCCGGGTTCGATTCCCGGCTTGGGTCATTGTCTGTGTGGAGCCTGCACGTTCTCCCCATGTCTGTGTAGGTTTCTTCCGGGTGCTCTGGTTTCCTCCCACATTCTGAAAAATGTGCTGGTTAGGTGCATTGACTTGAACTGTGGACTGTGGCGACTAGGGGAATTTCACAGTAACTTCATTGCAATGTTAATGTAAGCCTTACTTGTGACTAATAAATAAACTTTACTCTTTACTTTACTTTAGATTTCCAGCATTCACAGGATTTTGCCCCATTGGATTCCAAGAGCTGGCTGTATGCACTTTAGGGAAGTGTGGACTGTGGGCTGATTTGATGAAGCTTTGAAAATAACAACAGTTTGTCTTCATGACTTCATGTGGACAAATTATTGGACAAATTATTTGAATAGGAGAGGTTAGAGAGGACCAAAGGTCATATTTACAACTTGTGCAAGGGCAGAACTACAGGTTCAAGAATCATTAAAAGTTACAAGGCAGCTCAACATGCATATTTTATTTAAAAAACCAACAATAACACGGGTCCAATTTTGGAGGAAATGAATTGAAAAGCAGAGAAGTGATGTTGAGCTTGTCTAAAACCTTGTTTAGACCACACTTGGAGAGCTGTGCACGGTTCAGATCAACATGTTGAAAAAGGGCAGAAAGGAACTGGAGAAGGTGTGAAATACATTGATAAGGATGATATTGTGAATGGAGAAATTGTAACTATCAGGAAAGACTGAACTGGCCAGCACTTCTTTCCCTGGGAAAGAGAAGGTTTATAGAAATTATAGAAATCTTTAAGATGATGAATTATAAAATGAATATTCTTGAGGTATGATGATACTGGGCCTTTAAGAAATGTACTTGTGTCATGTTTTTTGTGAAAGCTATGTTTAAAATTCCGTATGCAATGCAGCCCACATGCTGAGAATGCAGAAGCATAATTCATTCTAGTTATCAGGGTGTTTGGTTTAATCTGAGCGAATGCAGTTTTGTTTCTTTTTTTTGGGTTACCTCCTGAGGTTTCAGAGTAGGGTTTCATAAGATTGATTGACAAGAGGAAGTCATGTGAATGGGCAGAGCTAAGTTTACAGAGATAAGTAGGCAGTTTATGCTTGAACTGCAAGGAGTCGGAGCTGTTTTCTCTCTGGGACCTGCTGGAAAATAGGTATCTCTCTCCAGAGGTGTCCTCACAGTAATACCAAAATCAAAACTAGTTGGGTTTTAGTCTAACTTCATAATATACCTTGGAGTTTCTGATCTGGTTAAGTGGAAAGATGTTCCCACTTGTGTAGAGTTCAAAATTTGAGAAACTTCTTTCTCGAGAGTGATTAGAATGTGCAATTTGCTTCCAACAGGGAATGGTTGAAGCAAATAATTTTCATGTATTTGATCGGAAGCCAGGTGAATAGCTGAGGGAGAAAGGAATAGAAGGATCTACTGATAGGGTGAGATAAAATAGGTAGGGAGAAAGCTCATGTGCAGCATAAACACAGGTAGAAGCAGATGGTCTCAGTGATCTGTCTCTGTGCCGATGGGTTGAGATAAAAGGTTGCATTTGTTATCAACACAGTTTTAAGTGTTTTATTCTGTCACCATGTTGCCGCTGATGGATTAGGCAGCAGCCTGGACCAAAGATGGTGCTGCTCAAATAATCACAGCTGTGTTTTAGACAACATTGTTTCATTCCTAATTGAAGCAGCGAGTGTCTGTCACTGATGGAGAGGGAGGCATAGTCAGACTCGGACCTCGGGCAGTGAGTTTGGTCTGAGTGTCTGGTGTCAGGTATTTGAAACTGCTGATTCATCAATCATTAAAAGTAACAAGGCAGCTCAACATAGTTCAGATGAACATTACCGAAGGTAAATTACTTGCCCAAAAACAGAAAATGCAGGAATATCTCAGCAGGTCTGACAGCATCTGTGGAGAGAGAATATGGCCAACGTTTTGAGTCTGGATGATCCTTCCAGACTTGAAATGTTGGCTCTATTCTCTCTCTCGACAGATACTATCAGACCTGCTGAGATTTTCAGCATGTTTTGGTTTTGTTTTGATTTTAGCATCCGCAGTATTTTGCTTTTAAATTACTTATTCCTTCCATTACCCTCTCTCTGTGTTTCCCCCTCTCCTGCGCATGTGCTGATACCACCACTACATATCATCGCTGCCGAGGATGCTGCGGATCTTCCTCACCTGCTGTCAAACACATCCGAGGCTATACATCCCACACTGATGTCAGTTTGAAAGCCTCCGAGAACGAAGAATGCCATTTCCACATTAGAAATCTCTGTCAAACTTACCAGGGCAACTGAGACAGCAACTGCAATAAATGAGATTTTATTCAGATGGGACAATGACAAGTTTAAGTCTCCACCTGATCTGCTGCTAAAAGTCGCCTCCGTTTCACCGGTCAGTTTCCCAAGCTTCAGGAAGCTCCTGTTACTCCAGAAATACTTGGATTGGCTGTGAGAGACGTCAATCAGAGAGCCCACCCACTCTGCCCATTCCCTCCTCTTCCTCTTTCACAGCTGCTTCACTTCCTGTCGGGACTGAAAACCAAGTGAGGAGATGGTGAGTGAAGGAACGGAATTTATAATAATTACACTGCATAATATCCACACTAATGTTCAGGCAGTCTGACTATCCTGTGGGGAATCAGTTGTGGAAATGCCCCTTATGCTGTGTGAGAAGATCCAGCTGAGAGACCTGTTTACTCGGTGCTTTGTGCTGAGCTGTTTGATTGGAGCTGTGTGTTGGGTATTGAGTGTGTTTATTGGAAGCATTTCCCTTCTGATTTACAGGCTGAGCGATGTTGATGGGTCATTGCTGAATATGAGAAGGTGAAGTGTAATTATCTGGGAAGGACGACGACATATTTATTGAAATGTCTTTTAACACCTTCCTTAAATATTTTACTTGAAGGGCTCTGTCATTTCCAAAAGCCTGGGTTTGCCTTGCTGTGCCTGAGATGTGGAGTCTGAGTGAGTGCAGTGTATCTCATTTCATAGGATAAACCAGAACCCTTCAATCAGTAGTGAATGTAGCCCAATCCATCGCGCAAACCAGCTTCCCATCCATTGACTTTGTCTACGCTTCCCACTGCCTTGGCAAAGCAGCCAACATAATTAAGGACCCCAACCACCCTGGACATTCTCTCTTCCACCTTCTTCTGTCAGGAAAAAGATACAAAAGTCTGAGGTCACGTACTAATCGACTCAAAAACAGCTTGTTCCCTGCTGTCATCAGACTTTTGAATGGACCTACCTTGCATTAAGTTGATCTTTCTCTCCACCCTAGCTATAACTGTAACACTAATTCTGCACTTTCTCGTTTCCTTCTCTATGAACGGTATACTTTGTCTGTATAGTGCGTAAGAAACAATACTTTTCACCGTAAGCTAATACAAAGAACAAAGAACAATACAGCACAGGAACAGGCCCTTCAGCCCTCCAAGCCCGTGCCACTCCCTGGGGTCCAAACTAGACCATTCTTTTGTATCCCTCGAGTCTCACTCCGTTCATGTGGCTATCTAGATAAGTCTTAAACGTTCCCAGTGTGTCCGCCTCCACCACCTTGCCCGGCAGCGCATTCCAGGCCCCCACCACCCTCTGTGTAAAATACGTCCTTCTGATATCTGTGTTAAACCCCCCCCCCTCACCTTGAACCTATGACCCCTCGTGAACGTCACCACCGACCTGGGAAAAAGCTTCCCACTGTTCACCCTATCTATGCCTTTCATAATTTTATACATCTCTATTAGGTCACCCCTCATCCTCCGTCTTTCCAGTGAGAACAACCCCAGTTTACCCAATCTCTCCTCATAACTAAGCCCTTCCATACCAGGCAACATCCTGGTAAACCTCCTCTGCACTCTCTCTAAAGCCTCCACGTCCTTCTGGGTAGTGTGGCGACCAGAACTGGGCGCAGTATTCCAAATGCGGCCGAACCAACGTTCCATATAACTGCAACATCAGACCCCAACTTTTATACTCTATGCCCCGTCCTATAAAGGCAAGCATGCCATATGCTTTATTCACTACCTTCTCCACCTGTGCCGTCACCTTCAAGGATCTGTGGACTTGCACACCCAGGTCCCTCTGCGTATCTACACCCTTTATGGTTCTGCCATTTATCGTATAGCTCCCCCCTACGTTAGTTCTACCAAAATGCATCACTTCGCATTTCTCTGGATTGAACTTCATCTGCCATTTCTTTGCCCAAATTTCCAGCCTATCTATATCCTTCTGTAGCCTCTGACAATGTTCCTCACTATCTGCAAGTCCAGCCATTTTTGTGTCGTCCACAAACTTACTGATCACCTCAGTTACACCTTCTTCCAGATCGTTTATATAAATCACAAACAGCAGAGGTCCCAATACAGAGCCCTGCGGAACACCACTAGTCACAGGCATCCAGCCGGAAAAAGACCCTTCCACTACCACCCTCTGTCTTCTGTGACCAAACCAGTTCTCCAACCATCTAGCCACCTCCCCCTTTATCCCATGAGATCCAACCTTTTGCACCAACCTACCATGAGGGACTTTGTCAAACGCTTTACTAAAGTCCATATAGACGACATCCACGGCCCTTCCCTCGTCAACCATTCTAGTCACTTCTTCAAAAAACTCCACCAGGTTAGTGAGGCATGACCTCCCTCTCACAAAACCATGCTGACTATCGTTAATGAGTTTATTCCTTTCTAAATGCGCATACATCCTATCTCTAAGAATCCTCTCCAACAACTTCCCTACCACAGACGTCAAGCTCACCGGCCTATAATTTCCCGGGTTATCCTTCCTACCTTCTTAAATAACGGGACCACATTAGCTATCCTCCAATCCTCTGGGACCTCACCTGTGTCCAGTGATGAGACAAAGATTTGCGTCAGAGGCCCAGCGATTTCATCTCTCGTCTCCCTGAGCAGCCTTGGATAGATTCCATCAGGCCCTGGGGATTTGTCAGTCTTTATATTCCCTAAAAAACCTAACACTTCCTACATGTGATAATAATAAATCAAATCTAATCAAAAAGCTACACTGAAGCAATATTTTCCTTTGCTTCCAGTATTTCCTGCCCAGTGTGTTTTCTTCAAATGATTGGTGAAAACAAGGGGAGAAATTCCAAAATCTCCATTGAATTAACATTTCTCCAGGGTGTTTTTGTATTAAAGACACACTCTAAGAGTAAAACTGGTCTTCATCAGCACAACGTGAGTTCATTGTGAATTGATAGCCTGTTTTACACTCTGCCAGACTGTTTTTCCATTGCCCTCATGGTGCCTGGGAAGATAGGGCCTGGGTGGAGGAAAGAAAGTAGCCATGTTGTCTGCTCCTAATCGTGATCCAGTGTTCCTATTGGAAACAGAGGGTGTGTGACAGTCAAGTGAGGAGATAGAAAAGAATTGCATTTGATTCCCCAATGAATAGACCTACCTCACATTAAGTTGATCCTTCTCTACACCCGAGCTATGACTGTAACACTACATTCTACACTCTCCTTTCCTTCCCTATGTATGGTATGCTTTGTCCGTATAGGGTGCAAGAAACAATACTTTTCACTGTATACCAATGCATGTAACAATAATAAATCAAATCAAACACGGGAATAGCAGACTGGCACTCACTGTGGAACAGTCTCTTAACCGAGAAGTCAATTACTTCAACAAAGGAGGAGAGGGAGTTGGATGAAATCATGTTTCATTTTTCTATTTTGCAGAAGGATCGCGCCGTACTACACCAGAGAATAACAGAGAAGATAGATACTGCAGCTGGATCCTAACTATAACCAAGTAACAACTGCACAACTGTGGGAAGTTATCCAGTCCCTTCACAGCACTGCTCAACACATCGAATTATGCAGTGCAGAAGAGGCCCTTTGGCCCATCGAATCTGCACTGACGTATTAGGAACTCCCACCTAATCCCAACACAGAAGGTTGGACAGTGAAACCATCATCTGGAAATCAGTCAGGTCAGGGGAGCTTTGACATATCATCAGATCTGAAACTGATCAATGATGTGGAACCTTTCATCAGAACCAACCTTTCTGAATATTTGGCTGTAGCTGATCAGTCAGGGTGAGGCTGGGAAGAAGTGTGAGTAGCTCCAAGTGTGGTGAGACCGTCAATCATTCATCGAGCCTCACTGACTCATTCCTACAGGTGAGAGGCTGTTCCAGTGTGAAGTGCTTGTGGCGGGCTCCACTAGCTCATAGGACACACAACGTGCATCATCACGCAAGGACAGATAGATGGATGAGAAACTATTCAAGTGTGCAGTCCGTGACACAGTTGTTAATTTATCAACGCTCAAAAATCACCACGTGGACATAGGAGAGAAGCCGTTCAGGTGTGATGTGTGTGACAAATGTTTCTCACGGTCAGGTAACCTCCGTGATCACCAACGCATCCACACAGGGGAGAAACCATTCATTTGCAATGAGTGCCACAAATCATTCTCACGGTCATCGTATCTCCTTTCACACCAGCGCATTCACACAGGGGAGAAACCATACATGTGTAAGGTGTGTGATAAATCATTTTCACAGCTCTCGTACCTCCTTGGCCACCAACGCATTCACACTGGGGAGAAACCATTCATCTGCAATGTGTGTGACAAATCATTCTCACGGTCATCAGTCCTCTGCATACACCAACGCATTCACACAGGCGAGAAACCATTAAAATGTGAGATTTGTGACAAGGCCTTTGCACACTTATCAACATTCGTGAATCACCAACGCATCCACACAGGGGAGAAACCGTTCACATGTGATATATGTGACCTATCATTCTCACGGCTATCGCACCTCCGCGTGCATCAACGCAGTCACACAGGGAAGAAACCATTCACATGTGAGATGTGTGACAAATCTTTCTCACAGGTAACAAAGCTCCGCATGCACCAACGCATTCATACAGGGGAGAAACCATTCACATGTGAGGTGTGCGACAAATCATTCCCACAGTTACCAAGCCTCCGCATTCATCAGACAATCCACACAGGGGAGAAACCATTTAAGTGTGAGGTTTGCGATAAAGCTTTTGCAATTTCTACGAGGCTCCTAAAACACCAGATGATTCACATGGAAGAAACCATTCAGGTGTGAGGTGTGTGACCAAGCCTTCACACACTGATAGCTGGTGAATGACTGACATATTCACAAGGCGGTGGGGGCGGGGGAGGACACACACATAGGGATTCATGCGCGAGGCGTTTGACAAATCATTCTCAAAGTGACCGTCCCTCCATGCCCACCAATGCATTCACACTGGCTAGATTCTGATCAAGCCTGAGTTGTGTGCTATTGGTTTTGTGATGTCTTCGACCCTCCTAATGAAGCAGACAATTCACTAGTGGGAGAAGCACTTCAGGAGTGAGTTTGTGAGATGGTTTTCCATCCCTCCAGCTTCCTATTTCACAGGTGAATGCTCACAGGGAAGGAACCATTCACATGTGAAATGCACAGTAAATTATTCTCACAGATTTAACCTCCTCGTCAATCGAAGAATCCATATGGGGGAAGAACCATTCAGGAGTGAGATATGTGACAAGGCTTTCAGACAGTCAGTGTATCTCCTGGTCCATCAACACATTCACAAAGAGAGAAACCCTAACAGTGAATTCTATAATAAAGCCTTCACACAGTTGTCGGACTCCTGGAGCATCAGTGAATCCACACAGGGGACAAACTCCTCCAGTGTGACATGTCAGGATTGTTTCACCTACTCTCTCATCAACATCTCCATGTGGACTTGGAGCCGGCTCACCTACTTCGCTTACGCTGAGAGTTGTCTGTGTTCATAGAATCATAGAATCCCTATGGTGTAGTAGGAGGCCATTCGGCCCATCGTGTCTGCAACGACCACAATCCCACCCAAGCCCCATTCCCGTAACCCCACAGATTTATCCTATTAATCCCCCCCAACACTAGGATCAATTTAGCATGGCCAACATAAACCGCAATCTTTGGACTGTGGGAGGAAAGCGGAGGTGCTATTTACCCTCCAGCGCTCACACAGGGGAACTGTCCTTTCAGTGCACTATCTTTCTCGGCAGTGTCTGTCTCTAACCCCTGCCACCATCAGTCCAATCGTTTCAAAAAGGCCAAATTAATCTTTGTCCACTTTTTTATACTGTGTTGCTGTAGAGTTGTAAAACTTCATTAAAGGCATTTTTAAAAATGAAACTAAAACTGTAGTTCCTTTAATACACAACTACTGAAATATAAATTAAGACAAAATTTAAAGCTGGAGGTGATGTCCAACACATCAATGCAAAGATAAATGACATATTTCCTGACACAATATTAATTCTATTCTGGGAATGATCTTGAGTCATTTTCAACTTTTGTTATATTTGTTGACTCACTCTGAGCTGAATATTTTCTGTCTGTTGTTCTATCAATTTTCTGTATAAATTTGTAACTCAGAATAAATTCACTTTTTAACTTATCCCAAACCACATGTTTTGTCAGCATGGTGTATTCCTATTCACTGAAACACGCAGGAGCCTAAAATAAGAGTCCTGTACACAACATATTGGTCAATGTCACTGTGGGCTGGTGTACTTTCTCCTTTAAAATTTCCAAATCACAGGAAGCTTTCCCCAAGAAAAAAGCTTGTATTTTATATTAACTTTCGTGAATTCAGGACTTCCAAAAGCACATTGAAGCCAAGGAATTGTGGTTTTGAAGTGCAGTCACTGTTGTAATGTAGGAAACATGGCAGTCACTTTCTGCACAGCAAACTCATAAATAGTGATAATGACCAGCTAAACTGTTTTTGTAAGGTTGATTGTGGGATCCACGTTGACCAGGACATCAGGGATAACTCCCCTGCCTTTCTCAAACATAGTGTCATGTGATCTTTTGCATTCACCTGAGAGGCCAGATGGGGTCTTGGTTTAACTCACCTGAAAGCTGGTACCTCTGACAGTGCAGCACTCCCTCAGTACTGCACTGGAGTGTCAGTCTCTGTGTTCAAGTCTCTGTATTCAAGTTTCTGGAGTGAGCCTTGAAACGACAATCTTCTGACTCAGATGAGAGTGCTAACTAACGGCTGACAATAATGCATAATATTTCATTGAATCCCTACAGTACAAAAGGAGGTCATTCAATCCAATCGAGTCTGAATTGACCACAATCCCACCCAGGCCTAATTCCAATAACCCCACACATTTCAGTTTCTAAGGGGTTAAGACCCAAGGCTGTGTACAGAATGTTTTTCCTCAAAACTGAAAGCCTGAAAGTTTGATTTGATATAAAGTGGTAATTAGTTGGAGCTGCAAGTGTCAGTGTTGTCTTTGTGTTTGGTTCCTGAAACTGTGAAAGGTGGTAAAGTCCCTGGTGTCAGCTGGAATGGGCATCTTAAGGGATTGTCTTCAATCAGTACTGCTGATTAACCATTCTGCTTTCATTCACTCATGAAAATTCTGTTGTTTAGACACTTCTAGCAGTCTGTCAGGAATAAAACTCAAGGAAGAGACCTGTTTACTCGGTGCTTTGTGCTGAGCTGTTTGATTGGAGCTGTGTGTTGGATATTGAGTGTGTTTACTGGAAGCATTTCCCTTCTGATTTACAGGCTGAGTTTTGTTGATGGGTCATTGCTGAATATGAGAAGGTGAGGTGTAATTATCTGGGAGGGGCAGAGACACAATTATTGAAACGGTTTTTAATGTCTTCCTTAAATATTTTATCTGAAGGCCTCGGCCTTTCCCAGAAGCCTGGGCTTGGATTTAATAGTTTTACCCAGTGCTGTGTCTGACAGCTGAATTTGAGATGTGTAGTCTGAGTGAGTACAATATTTATAATTTCCCAGGCTAAAGCAGAACCCTTCAATCAGCTATACTGAGGCAATATTTTCCTTAGCTTCCAGCACTTCCTGCCCAGTGTGCTTTCGTCAAATAATTGGTGAAAACAAGGGGAGAAATTTCAAAATCTCCATTGAATTAACATTTCTCCTGAGTGTTTTTATATTAAAGATAGACCCTAAGGCACTAATTTTACCGGCAAGACTGCCCGAGGCTCTTAAGATCACGTCCGAGGCCATTGTTCTACGAGCTTTGCCTGCCCAGGTTTTGGGGAGGCCTTGCCAGTAATATCAGGGCCAAAGAGTAAACTGGTCTTCAGCACAACAGAGTTCATTGTGAATTGATAGCCCGTTTTACACTCTGCCAGACTGTTTTTCCATTGCCCTCATGGTGCCTGGGAAGATAGGGCCTGAGTGGAGGAAAGAAAGTAGCCATATTGTCTGCTCCTGATCACTATCCAATGTCCCTGTTGGAAACAGGGGATGTGTGACATTCAAGTGAGGAAATAGAAAGGACTTCTATCTGATCTCCACACAAGGGACTGGCATCCGCTGTGGAACAGTCTCTAACTGAGGAGTCAGCCCCTTCAGCAAAGGAGGAGAGGGAATTGGATGAATTCATGTTCCCTTTTCCTGTTTTACAGAAGGATCGCACCATACTACACCAGAGAATTCAGAGAGGATAGACACCTCAAATGGATCCTGACCATCACCCAAGGAACAACTGCATAACTGTGGGAACACATCCAGTCCCTTCACTGTATTGCTCAACACAGAGAAGGTTGGGCAGTGAAACCATCATCTGGAAATCGGGTCAGAGGAGTTTTGATATCATCAGATCTGAAACTGGTTAGTGGAGTGGAAGTGCTGTCATTTTTCTGACCCTTATGAATAACTGACTGATTCCTACAGGTGAGAGGTTGTTCAGTTCTGTGAGGACCACTCTTCAACCTCGTGAGATCTCCTGATATGCAAAGTGCCTTTGTTGTACAGCTGTTTACACAAGGACAACCACTTTGGAAGGGAAATGATTGAATTGTGGGCATTGTAATAAAAGTTTTGTGACATTTATGAGGCTGCTGATACAGCAGAGGATTCGCACAGGGGAAATCCCCTTCATGTTTGTGAGAAGACTTTCATCCAATCCTTCCATCTTCTATCACAGAAGTCGAATCACAGAGGAGAAACCATTCAGGTGTGTGGTGTGTGACAAACCATACTCATTCTCGTCAGCTCTCCTTCTGCACCCACACATTCACAGCAGGGAGAACCCATTCACATGCAAGGTGTGTAACAAATCATTTTTGGATTCATTGCAGCTCCAAGGACACCAGCACACGCAAATCATTCATATGCAATGTGTGAGATGAATCATTCTCAACGTCACCAAGTCTCCTGTTCCATCAGAGGAGTCACAGTGAAGTAAGCATTCAGACCTGATGTTTGTGATGAAGTTTTTGCAACATATTTGATTTTCCTGTGACATCAGAGCAATGAACACTGGAGAAGATCTTAAGATATGATGTTTGTGACAAGCCTTTTACTCACACTTCAACTCTTCTGAAACACCAATGGATTCTCACAGGAGACAAACCATTCAGGTGTGAGGTGTGTGATGAGGCTTTCACACAGTCAGTGTATTTCTTGGTCTATCAACGCACACACACAGGGGAGAAACCCTGTGAATTCTGTAATAAAGCCTTCACACAGTTGTTGGACCTCCTGGAACATCAGTGAACCCATATGGGAACCACTTCGTCAAATTCTTGCCCAGTTTGTCATCAAAGTGTGAATCTCTACACAAGTCCACTGCAAAGGACATTCAGTGGTATTGGGGCACAGAACAAGAAGCAGCTTTCAGTCACATCAAACAACTAGTGACGACAACGTCAGTGCTGAAATACAATGATGTCAATGATGAAGTCACCTTGCAGTGAGATGCCAGTGAAACAGGACTTGGAGCAATCCTCATGCAGCCAAAACAACCAGTTGTGTTTGTATCTAGAGCATTAACACAAACTGAACGATGCTATGCACAGATTGAGAAAGAGTGCCCAGATATTGACTTTGCTTATGAGCATTTCAACTAGTACCTGTTTGGGAGAAAGAAAGTGATGGTAGAGTCTGACCACAAGTCACTCCAAAGCATCTTTCTCAAACGACTTTTATCTGTTCCAAAGTGTTTTCATAGGATGTTACTTTGCAGGGATATCACATGAAAGTGAAGTACGAGCAAGGGAAGCAGATGTACATTACTGACACACCGTCGAGAGCTGCATTCTCTTGGAGGAAGTGATGATGCTGGTACAGAGTGTGAAATCTTTCAGATTTAACAAGAAGTAACAGCACAACATTCTCTGAAATAATCAACCCAGTAGAGGCATTGAATCTGACAAACAAGTGTCTTGTTCAGATCAAGCAAACCACACAATGAGACACAACTTCTCAATATTACAGGAAGTTGTGATGAAAGGATGGCCTCAAACCATTAAGGACAGACCTGTTGCTGTATTGGGCAGACAGAGATGGATTGCCCAAGGCAAAAAGACCAAGGTCATCATCCTTAAAGAGATGAGAAAAAAGGTACTGAAGCACATCCACACAAACCATCAAGGAATCAAGTCTAGTCTGAGGAAGGAAAGAGAAGTGCTTTACTGGTCAAAAATGAACAATGAGATTAAGGACCACATCAGCCAGTACAATGCTTGTAAAGAACATTGAGCTAAGCAAGCTAAAGAGCTGCTCATGACATTCCAGACAGTCCATGCATGTATCTTGGAGTAGACCTCTTCACTCTCACTGGAATTGATTATCTCATCACAGTTGAAGGCTATTCAGACTACCAAGAGTTAGACCAGCTGATGTCAACAACTGCCAGTGAGATTGCAGAATGCCTGAATTCACATTTCAGTCATCATGGCATTCCTCACATTGTGATGAGTGACAATAGCCTTCAATTCATGAATGAAGAATTCAGACATTTGATTAATGTTTGGGAAATTCGGTATGATGCATCATCCCCACACTATAGCCAGTCAAATGGAAAGGCTAAGGCAGCAGTGAAAATTGTCAAATGGATCATCCAAAAATTGACTAAATCTAGCACAGTAGTGTACAAGATAATGTTACAGTGGAGAAACACACCTACTGAAGACAAGGAAAGTTGTCCAGTCTAGTGACTAATCTCATGCTGCACCCAGACTATTCTTCCAACAACTAAAAAAAACTGCTGAGACTTGATGTAGTAACAGGAGTGAGTGACAAGATTAAAGTGAAATGACAGAAAGATAAATTCCACTTTAATAAACTGCCAATTTGTTGCCAGAGTTGGAGAGCTGGTCAGAGTGAAAACATTGAATGCACTCAATAATAGTCAGCTCACATGAATAACCAGATCTATCGCTACAACCGCAGACATCTATGCACAACTGGAGCAGCTGCTCCTTCACAGCAGACAACTGATGAGGCAGGAGAGAGCAACACAAGAGACGGTGACAGGGGTAGAAGCTCAGGGGGGAGTTATTTACTCAACTCGACTTTCCCCCAGCTTCTATCTCTCATTCCTCTCCTCCCTACCATCCTTCTCTTTCATCTTCATCTTCTTTCCTACTTCTGCAATCTCCTCATTCCTGTCTCTTCCCCAAGCCCTTTATTTTCCTTCTCGTCTGCTGTCCTATTTCTTTCATCTACCTTATCTCTTTGCCTCTTCCTTTCTGCTACCTCTCTTTCTCCTCCTTAGTTCCTTTCCTCTTGCCCCTCTTCCATCTATCTCTATTCATCTCTCTCTCTCTCTCTTTCTCACCCCCAGCATTATAAAGATGAGAGGGATAGAAAGTTAACCATTTTATACTCTACCATTAAAGATAAAAAGCAGAAACTCCATACAATATAATTCAAGTAATAATGTAACTGTGACTATATTTAACTATTTCTCCTGTTTCTGTGCTACAGCTGAAAAAAACTATTATCTGTGTAGTTTGCTGAAATAATTACTGGCCTCAGCATGTAGACCGGAGTCATGAATATAACTGACTGTTGGTGCCTGAACGCCCAAAAACCCTGAGTGTAATTTGAAGAGCCATCTCAAACAGGCAAAATTGGCAGAAACTCACCACCCACATTATTCCCACCTGGGGCCGTGGTCATTTCTGTAGTTGGTACCAGCTTCCAGGGTGATGTTTCTTAAACCAGTGTTAAAGATTGCAAATATTCAGTTCACGTTTGACATAATTTACATTTAAAATTCATGTTACAGTCAAATTCAGCCAGATTACACTGATTAAAGCAACAAGAAATTTTACTGAAGAATTTTTTTTTTAAAGTTGTGACGAATTGGAACATTTTTATGTCAGGATTGTGATCTGATTGGTTTCATGCTATGTGTGAACATGGAGAATTTCTGCATTCATTTCCAATATTCAAAATGCTTCAATAAGCGGTGAAGGTGGGAATGGGTGTGAGTTTTGTACAGGAAGCCCAGAACCTCCAGAATTCTTAGTGTGGCCTTGACAACAACTTTAACCCATGTTCCTGGAATAACCCACCTGGAGTTGGACATTAAAGGTTCCAGGACACTACGTTGGAGAAGAAGTTTTTTCCAATGTCCTGGTCACTATGGATCCCATAATCAATATCGCAACAACAGATTATTCAGTCACTGTCACATTTGTGAGATCTTGCTATTCTTCCAAAAATCTAGTTAATAATTCATATCTTTTAGAAAATAACTTTATTTTAGGGATTAAAATTGTAACTATATAAATGGGAGTGTGTCTTTGAGAAACTGGTAATGATTCTGATGTAAATACAATTAAAACAAGCTTGGAGATTATTTCAGTAGAAAACTAACCTATGTTTTAGGGTGAAGGGTAGAGGTATGAAAGTAATAAATAGTAGGTCACCTTGAACTTTGTAATGGAGCCAAAAGTTCAACACTTCATTAAGCTATGTCTGTAGTTTCTGGATGAATAAAGAGACATAGTATTAAATGAGAGCTAGGCTGTTCAGGGGTGATGTCAGCAAACACTTACTCACAAAAAGGGGACTGGAAATCTGGAACTCTCTCCCCACAAAAATCTGTCAAGTCTGGGTGTCAATTGAAAACTTGAAAACGGAGGTTGATAGGTTTATTGTTAGACAAGGGGATTAAGGATTACAGAGCCAAGGCAGGCAGAGAGAGTTTAAAAACGGATCAACCATGATCTAATTGAATGGTACTACAAACTCAAGGGATGACTCCAGTTTCTACATTCCTTTAATTCCTCTCGACTGCCCTCTCCACTTTCATCTCCAACAATAGGTCAGTGTCATCCCTTCACCCTCCAGCTAAGCTTCCGACCCCATACCCTCTCCATCACAAAAATCACCTACTTCCCCCTCTGTAATCTCACCAATTTCCAACACCCCTACCCACCTCTGCATTAGTCCATCTGCTGTTGAAATCCTCATCCATGCTGACTGTGTCAGACACCTCACACTGAAACATCCTCTGTGTGATTCTGCCAGTGATTTACGGGTGTTTCTGACTGTATTGGATTCCCCATTGTGTCAATGCGATGGTGATCCAACATCTGGCTTAGTGGTATAGTTTACCGAACTGGTAATCCAGAAACCTAGGGCAATGCTCTGGGGTTCCAGGCTCAAATCCCACCATGGTAGGTGGTGAATCGTCCTGTGGCAGGCATGGGTGATCTGAAAACAAATCATGCCCCATAATTGTCCAAACCTCACACTTGGATGTTTTCTTCTTCCGTGTAAATGTGCCGATGACTCACTAGGCCTAGCAATTGTGCAAAGCCCTTATTACACACATCACATTTGAACAACTTCTGTCCAGTGCTAAGACTTGGTGTTGCGCTAGTGCTGATGAGTGTGTTAAGGGATTCTCCCATGTGTGAACGCCTGAATGTTATAAATACATGCTAACTATATATTTTATACAGATAGACCCGAGACACATGCTACTCAGAATTTAAGCAAGAAATGGAATGAGATATTGGCCAAAGGCTCGCTGAAGGAGGTGATGTTGAGCTGTGCAGAGCTCAAGGGGGAGATATTGATTTTTCACTAGGTCCTAGTTTGCATCACAGACCCCCACCAAAATCCTGAGTGTATTCGCAGAGAGATTCCATGATTGCACCATAAGACTCAAGGGAAGGTGTATCTTTATTCTGCCAACAGTATACTTTACATTCAAGTAACATTATTGTTAAATCAGATGCTGTTTGCAAACAAATACTTAAATTGATTTGAGGAAGAAGCTCAAAGTTTGGACACAATTGACAATAATTTTAAATCCTGAGAGTTACTGCGCTGAGGAAAGAACATTTTAATTAGCAGAGTTTAAAATGTAATTGTACAGCTGTGAAAGGGGCACTCTAGTTTGTCCCCAGAATATCAAGATAAACCTGAAATCTTGAAGAAGTTTGGCAGAAATCCAAATCGAACCTACCTAAACATTTCACAGAATCCTGACAGTGTCGAAGGCCATTCGGCCCTTTCAGTCTGTACAGACAACAATCCCACCCAGGCCCTATACCCATAACCCCACATATTTAACCTGCTAACCCCTCTAAATTACACATCAAGGGGCAATTTAACATGGCCAATCCACCTAACCTGCACATGTTTGGACTGTGAGAGGAAACCCGAGCACCTGGAGGAAACCCACGCACAGGGAGAATGTCAGTTAGCCAAGGCTGGAATCAAACCCAGGTCCCTTCAGCTGTGACGCAACAGTGCTAACCACTGTGCCACCCCACTTCATAGTAAAGAATAACTGCTAAAATTCAAATTATAAACACATTATGCTGACTGTTTCTTTCAAATTTTCTTAAACACTTGAAAATTGTTTTAAAGGAGGAAAGGATATACAAATGGGGAGGAGAAAGCTACATCTTGTAAAGTCCTAACAGTGTTAGGCTTTGTGGGTTTTAAACAAAAAGAAAAAAATGTGATTTGCACATGTAGATTCAAACTAACAACAGATTTATTGAAGGAGCTGTTGCCTGTAAAGAGGACAAATTGAACCTAAAAGCAGGAGCCTCTTAAATGCCCCAACGACATGACCAACAAATCATGTGACCCTGTTCTCAAAACAATCATGCAGCTACATAAATGTATAACACATCTCCTCTCCCATGCAAATAATCAGTAAGGTTAATCCCTTGTGTGCTGATAGCTGCTTGTTATTTTTAAATTCACCACAGAACTTGTGTACTGTCAAATGTACATTGGGCAATATTAGGATTTAAATGTATAAATTTACGGATATGATTGGACACATTAGCCCATTACGCTCCTGGCCAGAGCCACATTGAATTGTTTTATTTTAAACAGGTGCTGATGGTACCCACCTCTGTATGAATTTGCCAAATTCAGGAACTTACCTCCAGACAGCAAACTTGGACTCAAAGACTTTCCTCTCAAGAGACTCGGCTTGAGCCAGTATTTTGTAGGTTCCAATGAGATCATCTTTCATTCAGACCATTTTGTGACCATTTGTTATCTCCCAAAAAAAAGGGTTAAATTGTCCCATCCAGCCCGCCATGGAAATCGTAGCAGGTGGACCATACAAAGGTCCGTTGACCTTGGATGGGAATTTCCGGCCTTGTGCTGAGCGCAGCCAGAAAATCCTGCCCTCAGTGTTTGAATATGGGAAATATAAAGTCACCTCGAAACTGATTTCAAACACTTCCATCTTGGATTTAAAAACACCAGGTCTGGGCAGAACTGTTTCTGAAATTGATAAAATAATTGACGTGTGTTGTTATTTCAAGCACACAATGGAAAATGTACCTGACATTTAAAGGGCTTAACAAATCTTATGTTTCATAAATAGCTGATGGAAAAACAATTCAGCCAGTTTCTCAGTATCAAAAAAAAATTAAAGTTTGTTTTTGGAAGAAATAAATGGAACACCAACAAAAGTTGTCAGCCTAACAACATGGAATCATTTACAATTTAACAATAAAAGTCCCACACAATTTAGCAGGTTCCTTGGGAGAAAATATTTTATTGGACTGGAAAGTTGTTTCGGAGCTCATGAACGAGACAAGATGGTAACTAACTCACCTTGAGTGTAGGTCAATGGAAATCTCAATGTGGCACTGATGTACGTTCTCGTGAAAGTATAGATGAGACAAATAAGGTGATACCTTACTCTTCGAGATATTTGTGTCTTTGCCTGTGAACTTTTTAAGAGAATGAATTTGATAGTCTGACTGCCACTGGACTGTACAAGGAAGAGATAAGCAAAGTTCCTGAGACAGAGATCTTTTAAGTAGATTACCTGGAAGTCAGGAAGAATTACTGAATGATCCAATTAATAATCTTAAAAAAGCAGCTCAAAGATATTCTCCGGGAATGGAACATTCACTCAGCTACAGGAAGATTGGGTAATGACAATTCTTTTGAAGGATATAGTGAGCGAATAAGAGAATCAGGTAAAAATAACAATTGAAACAATCAGGGAGGAACATAAATGGCTCAAAATGATGTGGGGGTTTCACCTTTGGGTCCTGGTTGATGGAATAAATCTGAACCAATATGAGAAAGATGCATGAAGTGAAGTCCCCTCACAGATCACGAACGATCATTTAACTTCCTTATCAAAGCGTTTTGGGGAGATGCCATGAACACAGCAATCTGGGGTTAACATTTGTAACATAGTATGTACTTGAATGTATCTGCAACATGTATAATATGTAAGTAAAAATAGTCCTTTTCCTTTTTTATTTCTATATTTTTTGTTTTCTCTTTAACCAAGTTATCTTTCATTTTATTTACTAATAACTGTTTAATAGCTGCCTAATAAAGATCAAAAGTTTCATACATTGCTTTTTATTGAGTCACACAATCCTGTTTATCCAAAGTACGGCTCCGAAGCCAAGTAAGACTTTGTAAGGGACTCTCAAACTCTTACAGACACCTCACGCATGAATGGTTTCTCACTATTCAGTGTGGATCAGTTGGTGTTTCAGGAGATCGATGGAGTGGGTGAAAGCTTTGTCACAAGCATGACACCTGCAGAGTTTCTCCCCTGTGTGAAATGGCTGGAGTCCCAGGATTGAGGAAAGCTTCGTCACAAACCTCACACTTGAATGGTTACTTCCCTGTGTGGATTCTCTGATGGAGCAGGAGGTTTGATGATCGTGAGAATGATTTGTTACACAGCTCACATGTGAAAGGTTTCTCCCCCGTGTGAATACGTTGGTGTGCGCGGAGATTCGATAACCGCGAGAATGATTTGTCGCACACCTCACACCTGAAGGGTTTCTCCCCTGTGTGAATACGCTGGTGTCTCAGCAGCCTTGTAGATATTGTAAAAGTTTTGTCACAAACTTCACACTTGAAAGGTTTCTCCCCTGTGTGGATCCCCTGATGGGCCAGGAGACCTGATGATCGTGTGAAAGCTTTATCGCAGACTTCACATTTGAATGGTTTTTCCCCTGTGTGCACACGTTGGTGTAAGCGGAAGTACGATAAACGTGAGAATGATTTATTACACACCTGACAGGTGAATGGTTTCTCCCCGGTGTGAACACGTTTGTGTGCACGGAGGCCTGATGACTGTGAAAATGATTTGTTGCACACCTCACACGTGAATGGTTTTTCCCCTGTGTGAATGGGTTGGTGTTCAAGGAGACTCCATGACAGCGAAAATGATTTATTGCACACCTCACATTTAAAAGGTTTCTCGCCCGTGTGAATACGTTCATGTGTGCGGAGATGAGATGACTGTGAGAATGACTTCTCACACTGCTCACAGGAGAATGGTTTCTCACCTGTGTGAACGTGTTGGTGTGCGTGGAGGTGTGATAATTGTGAGAACGATTTGTAGCACACCTGACAGCTGAATGGTTTCTCCCCAGTGTGAACACGTTGGTGAATCAGCAGGGTCGATGACTGTGCAAAGTTTTTGTCACACACTTCACATTCAAATGGTTTCTCTTCCATGTGGCTTTTCAACAGATGTATATTGTGTGTCAGGATATTTTATGATCAGGTGGAGTCCTCCTCACAAAACTCACACTTGATGAGCTTGTCACCTGTATGACTGAATCAGTGGTTCATAAAGCTCAATAACTTATTGAAGCTCTTACCACATTTGGAGCCCACTCACACTTCTTCCCAACCTCACCCTGAATGGTAGCTCACAACCAAACCTTCAGAAATGGAAGGCACCACACCACTGACCAGTTTCAGATCTGATATGTCAAAGCTCCCCTGACCCGACTGATATCCGGATAATTTCACTGCCCAACCTTCTCTGTGTTGAGCAATGCCATGAAAGGACTGGATGTCTTCCCACAGTTATGCAGTTGTTCCTTGGGTGACGGTCAGTGTCTATCTATGGTGTCTATCCTCTCTGCAATCTCTGGTGCAGTACGGTGCAATCCTTCTGTAAAATAGGAAAAGGAAACATGATTTCCTCCAACTCCCTCTCCTCCTTTGTTGAAGAGGTTGACTCCTCAGTTAGCAACTGTTTCACAGTGAGTGTCAGTCTGATATTTCTCTGTGTGGAGATCAGAGGCAAATCCTTTTTCTTTCCTCAGTAGATTGTCACACCCCCTCTGTTAACAGCAGAGACACTGGATAGTGACCGGAAGCAGACAATATGGCTACTTTCTTTCTTACACCCAGACCCTCATCTTCTCAGATACAGTGAGGGCAATAGAAAAGTTGGGTGGAGTATAAAATGGGCTATCAATTCACTATGAGCTCATGTCATGCTGGTGACAATCAGCTTTATCCTTAGCATGTGTTTAATACAAAGAACATTCAGGAGAAATAATAATTAAAGGAGATTTGAAATTTCTCCCCTTGCTTTCCACATTTGAGGAAAACACATTGGGCAGGAAGTACCAGACGTTAAGGAAAATATTGCTTCAATGTACCTGATTGAAGGGTACTGGTTTATCCTGGGAAATTAGATACACTGCACTCACTCAAACGACATATCCTAAATTCAGTTATCAGACACAGCACTGGGCAAAACTATCAAAGCCAAGCCCAGGCTTTTGGGGAAAGCCAAAGTCTTCAGCTAAAATCTTTAAAGAAAGCATTAAAAGGCATTTCAATATATGCGTCTCTGCCCCTCCCAAATAATTACACCTCACCTTCTCATATTCAGCAATGACCCATCAACAAAACCTGTAAATCAGAAGGGAAATGCTTCCAATAAACACATTCATCCAACACACAGCTCCAATCAAACAGCTCAGCACAAAGCACCGAGTAAACAGGTCTCTCAGCTGGATCTTCTCACACAGCATAAGGGGCATTTCCACACCTGATTCCCCACAGGATAGTCAGACTGCCTGAACATTAGTGTGGATATTATGCAATGTAATTATCATAAATTCTGTTCCTTCACTCACCATCTCCTCACTTGGTTTTCAGTCCCTACAGGAAGTGAAGCAGCTGTGAAAGAGGAAGAGGAGAGAATGGGCAGAGTGGGTGGGCTCTCTGATTGATGTCTCTCACAGCCAATCCAAATATCTCTGGAGTAACATGAGTTTCTGGAGGCTTGGGAAACGGACCGGTGAAACGGAGGCGACTTTGAGCAACAGATCAGGTGGGGATTTATACTTGTCATTGTCCCATCTGAATAAAACCTCACTTATTGCAGCTGAGGTTTGCAGAGAAGGTGCACTGGAGTGAGAGAGAAAGGGGGCACCAGAGCGAGAGGAAGGGGCACTGGAGAGAAAGAGGGTACAGAGACAGAGCACGAGGGCACCAGAGAGGGAGGGAGAGGGGACAGAAAACTGCCAACCTTGTCTGGTTTGGCCTATGTGACTCAAGACCCACAGCAATGTGGCTGACTCTTTAATGCCCTGAGAAATGGCCCAGCCAGCCACTTAGTTGTATAAAAACTTTTAGAAAGTCTCCAAAAAGGAATGAAACCACACAGACCACCCAGCATCAACCTAGGCACTGGAAACTACAAGGCACATCCAGCCTTGTTGACCCTGGGGACTTGTGCCAAAATTAGGAGAGCTGTCCCATGGATTAGTCAAACAGTCTGACATAGTCACACTCACTGATCATAGAATTCCTGCAGTGCAGGAGGCTATTCGGCCCATTAAGCCGACACCAACATTAATCCCACCCAAGCTCTATCCCTTAACCCCAAATCCCCCTGACACTAAGGGGCAATTTTGCATTGCTAATCAACCTAACCTGCACATCTTTTGACTGTGGGGTGTAACCAGAGCAGCCGGAGAAAACCCACACAGACACAGCGAGAACGTGCAAACTCTACACATTCAGTGATCCAAGCCTGGAATTGAACCCAGGTCCCCGGCGCTGTGAGGCAGCCGCCCTAGCAATCGCCATTCTGGGATTGTCCTGTCCCACAGGAAGGACTGACCCACCAGAGGTGGCAACAAAGTAGTATACTGTCAGGAGACAGTTACCTTGGGAATCCTGAACATCAACTTTGGACCCCACAAAGTCCCATGGAATCAAGTTAAACATACTTGAACACTCCTCAGCTTATGTTCCATATTAAACACCAATTTGAAGAATGTACCTTGGGTGGGGAATTCATTGTCCATCACCAAGAGTGGCTCGATAGTACCACCACAAACTGGGCTGGATTCTAAAGCTCATAGCTGATAGACAGGGGCAGATGGTGAGGAAACCAACAAGAGAGAAAAACCTACTTTACATCATCTTCATCAACCTCAGATGCTATGGGCCCTGATGTTATAGCATAATACTGAAGACTTGTGCTGCATATTAAGACCCAGGCCAGAAACCCCCAAGGTGTTTTATGAAGTTAGCCTAGATCCTAGGTTTTATATTTCATTTTGGCATGGGTGAGCATAAGGTGTTCCACTCCAGGTATGATTCAAGTGATCCACTAGGAAATTTTTATCAAACAAAGTTTATTTAAGAACACAGTTAGAATATATCAAAAAGAATTCGCATAACTTTTACCAATTACAAGAATTAAACATAACACATTATAACTCCTAATAGCTAGCTATCTCTGTTGTTCCATGTTAAACACCTCACGTAGATAAAGTTTTGAACAGTAAAGGAATTAAGGGTTATGGTGAGCGGGCGGGTAAGTGGAGCTGAGTCCACAAGAAGATCAGCCATGATCTTATTGAATGGCAGAGCAGGCTCAAGGAGCCAGATGGCCTACTCCTGCTCCTAGTTCTTATGTTCTTATTATCACAATCCCCAGAAATCTCCTCTGATGGTGATGCAAACACCTCACTAGCTCTACATTAGATGCATTGGCCATACTAAATTCTCCCTCAGTGTACCCGAACAGGTGCGGAGTGTGGCGACTAGGGGATTTTCACAGTAACTTCATTTCAGTGTTAATGTAAGCCTATTTGTGACACTAATAAATAACCTACCAACTTTGTTTGAATCAACAATACCCACATGGTCTGAGGCCATTTCATTTATTTAGCTATTTTCTCAAATGAAAAAGGCTTCTACATCCTTCTCATCAAACCTTGGCAATGCTTTGACATATTTAAACAGATCCCCACCAGACCTTTGACTACAATGCTTTCGTTCTTTCTTACTGTCCTCATCACTACTTCCAGATTGTACTTTTCCCTGTACCTTCACCCTTTTAAGTTGACATTCATTTTTCACTGCCAGCTCCTGAAGCTCAAATTCTCTTTCTTTTTCCCCTTGTTCTGCCAAGGCTTTTCTTATTTTTCCTTCTGCTTTTAATCAGAATTCAGGCTCTTTCACTTCCTTTTCATGGTCAAGCTGTTTTAATTCTTTTGCTCTTTCTTCTGCTGCAATCACCCTTTCTCTTGCTTTTGCTACTCTCTCTCTTTGTTTTGCTTCTAAACTGTTTTATTTATAATTGAATTGTAGCCATTTCCAATGATGCTGACTGTGGTTCTGGCAAATTTAGATGCTGGGTTATTGCTGCAATTATCTCCGCCTTCTTCGTGTCTTTGAGTCCAACTGTCTTTGAGTCCAATAATCCCAAACAAAACAAGGAATATTGATTTTAATTTGGCAAAGAGTCCCCAGTTGTTAAGACCCAGGCCAGAAACTCCCAAGTTATTTTATAAAGTTAGCCTACATCCTAAATTTTACATTTAATTTTGGCATGGATAAGCATAAAGTGTTTTGCCACAGGTATGATTAAAGTGACCCACTTAGGAAACTTTCATCAAATAAAGTTTATTTAAGGATATAGTTAAAATATAACAAAAAGAGTTAGCATAACATTTACCAATTACAAGAATTAAACACCGTATAGTACTCCCAATAGCTCGCTATCTCTGTTGTTCCAAGTTAAACACCATCCCACACAAATATCCATTCTTCAGACTTGGCACAGAAACAAGTATGCTCAAGTGATGCTGGATTTGCAGCTTTTTTACACCTGCTGTAATTGGTCCTTTGAATGTTGGATTAAATCTCTGAAGCTTCCCAGTCCTGGAACTTTCAGCAAGTCTCTGGAGCGAAAGAGAGAGAGGCCAGCTTCTAGCAGCAACTGAACCAAAACTAAAACTCCAACTCTAGAGAGAGAAAAAACCTACTGTTGCCTCTCTCCACTTCAAGCTACTACTGAAAAGCAAAACAAAAAGCTGGACTTTTCTGTGAATCAGAGCTGTCCCTAGCCACATGACATGAACTGTCAATCAATCTCAACCACCCTGCTCTCCTTTCCACATTTCCGTCCTTGGCCTTTTGAAATGGTCAAGTTAAGCCCAACAAAATGGTCAAGTGAAGCCCAACAAAAACCGATTCAGCAGTCTTCCGGACTGAACACTGAGTTGAACAACTTTAGAGCATGATTTCTCCCCTCCATCTTCACCCCATTTTCCATTTATTGTATTTCAGTTCTTCTTTTCATCTTATTCATCCAGTTTTATTGCTTCATATTCTTATCATTTTTCCACTTCTGAAATCTCACTCTCCATTTTGTCTTCCGAACACCCCCTTCCCCCAGGGCCAACAGCCACATTCCTCAGGTTGACCTCTGACAATCTGTACCTTTGTTCTGCTGCTCACACATTCCGATCTCTTAATGGATGCTATTAGCACCATTCTCAGTCTTAATCATCACCACTTACATTCCTTTGTCCAATTACAGCCCCCCCAACCCACCCTCATACTATAAATCTTGTCCTCTTTTTGTCTTTAGCTCTGATGAAAAATCATCTAGACTCGAAACATTGGCTCTATTGTCTCTCCACAGATGCTGTCAGATCTGCTGAGTTTTTTCAGCATTTTTTATTTTTGTTTCAATCAACCTCCACTCAGCAATCCCAAAAGGACCATTAAAACCCCAGAACACTGCATTAGTCCACATTAAAATTAACATATCAATTATACTGACTCAGCATCAATAAAGAACACATCACAGAAAACATGGTGCCAACAAAATCCTGCAGAGAAATATGATTAAAATAGATTTAAAGGTACAGTACCGTCACATCCAGAACGTGCCATGCCCTTAGCCAAGCTGCTCCAGTACAGACTGACAGCTACCTGGCAATGTGGAACACTGTTCTGGTATGTTCTGCCTACAAAATGCAGGACAAATCCAACCCAGCCAATTAACGCCTCATAGTCTACCCTCAATTTCTATCACTGGTTGATGATAGTCATCAACAATGCTAGAAAGTGGCACTTACTCAGCAATAACTCTCTCACTGACACTCAGTTTAGGTTCTGTCAGCAGCACTCAGCTCCTGACCTCATTACAACCTTGGTTCAAATAACAGTTGAACTCAGAAGGTGTTGTGGGGTAAATCAAGATGACCAGTACTGTCTTAACTTTAGACAATACAAAAGATACAGTCCAAAGATGTGCGGGTTAGGTTGATTGGCTATGCTAAAATTGCCCTTAGTGTCCTGGGATGCGTAGGTTAGAGGGATTAATGGGTAAATATGTAGGGATATGGGGATAGGGCCTGGCTGGGATTGTGGTTGGTGCAGACTCGATGGGCCAAATGGCCTCTCTCTGTGCTGTAGGGTTTCTAAGAAAACTCAGAAGGCAGATATCTGTAGAAAGATGTAACATTTATTTAAAGAAAATAAGTAGCTGCAAGGAGATCACCAAAAGTGTTAAATAGCTCTGAAATACAACAGAACCTCTCCAATGAATCTGACATACATAATCAAAAACAGATTAATTATAGTTTTTCTTATCAATCATGACTGCCTTACATTAGCTTAAAATCAATTACATTTAGGATACACACATCAATAATAATCCCTGACTTGCACCTCAGCTAATTGCATTTTACCATCCAGCATAATGATATCTTATTCGTCCATTAAATCCAGACGCTAACTCCATCTTGGCTAAAGTCACTTCCTGTTGCCTTGTTACCTTAGATGCTCACTACAGGGGTCAAAGTGGATGTTCCCACCGGATCATTGCCAAACTGGATGGACACGTGATCCCGTGTACAGGCATGTTTCCATCCTAAGTCTAGACAATGAATACACATATTCACAAATGTTGCAATATGTGTTCTCACATAAGAAACTTTCTGATATGACTTTTGCTAACTACAAGGTTCCCAGGCCTTTGGTTCTGAACTATTCGCCTTTACCATCATACTTTGTGGTAAGCTGCTTTTGGCTGAAGTGAACAATGATTCATATATACTTAAATTACATTTAAATTTCAGCATACATCTTTTAAAATCATAATTACTTGTTTAATTCTTTTACTGCATTTACATATGTGTAAACAATTCTCTCGTTAGCTAATTAACTTGTTTCAAGGATCATTTAACTCTTAATTGGTAGTCCTGTCAGTGCCTTAATATATTCTGTCTAAAAATTTTATTAACTGGTTAGAAATCTCCCACTTCAGAAGGTGAGGTGAGAGTGACTGCCCTTGACATCAAGGCAGCATTTGACTGAGTGAGGTATCAAGAAACCCTAGCAAAACTAGAGTTAATGGCAATCAGTGGGAAAATCCTCCACGAGTTGGAGGCATAACTGGCACAAAGGAAGATGTTTATGGCTCAATCATCTCAGTTCCAGTACACCATTGCAGGAGTTCCTCAGGGTAGTGTCCGAGGCAAACCCTCTTCAGATGCTTCATCAATGACCTTCCTCTCATCATAAGGTCAGAAATGGGGTCGTTTGCTGATGACTGCACAATGTTCAGCACCATTTGAAACTCCTCAGATATTAAAGCAATCCGTGCCCATGTGCAGCAAGACCTGGACAAAATTCTGGTTTGGTCTGTTAAGTGTCAAGTTGCATTTGCACCATACAAATGCTCATCTAGAAGAGAGAATTTAACCATTTTCCCTTCATATTCAATGGCATTACCATAGTTGATTCCTCCAGTATCAACATCCTGGGTTTTATCATTGCCTAGGCATATAAATACTGTGGTTACAAGAGATGGGTCAGAGGCAATGAATTCTGGGACAAGTAACTAACTTCCTGACTCTCCAAAGCTCGTACACCATCTACAAGGCACAAATCAGGAGTGTGATGGAATATTCTCCACAAACCAAGATGAGCACAGCTCCAACAGCACTCAAGAAACTCGACACCATCCAAGAGAAATCAGTCCTCTTGACAGGAACTCCATCCATCACTTTGAAATTCACTCCTTCCATGACTGAAGCACATCTATAAGATACACTGAAGGAACTCACCACGGCTCCTTTGACAGAAGCTTCCAAACCCAGGACCTCTGCCCATGGACAGACAATGGCAACAGACACATGGGACCACCACCTCCAAGTCTTTCACCATTTTGACTCTGAAATATGTTGCCGTTCTTTCACTGTCACTGCATCAAAATCTTGGAATTCTCTCCCTTACAGCAATGTGGATGTTTCTACACCAGACTCTGTAGCTATGCCCTTATACAACTTGTAAATATGCAGTGGTTCATAAAGACAAATCACCACCACCTTCTCAAGGGCAGTTAGGGAGATGCAATAAATGTTGGCCTAGCCAGCGATGGCCACATCCTGTGAAAAGATAAATTAGGACAAAAAGTAATTGTGATTTTCTTCCAATGACAGATACACAGGTGGCCACGGGCACATCCACTGGCGATGAAGATTTGGGAATTGTGGAGTGACTCAGTGCTCGGGGAGGAAACTGCACTTGGAAACTTCCTCTTGCTTGGGGAGTGACTGTGATTTAGAGATCGACTCCAGGGTAACCAACTCTGAGGAAATAAAATATAAGGAGAAGCTGCTCCCGAGGAAGTGGCAGTCAGTGTCTGATCTGTTGAGTATTTCCAGCATTTTGTTCCCTTTTGATTCTAGTTTTTAAAGCACAGAGACAGACTATTCGGCCCATTTGCTTTCTACCAGTGCTTATGTCCCACATGAGCTTTCTCCCTATCTATTTTATCTCACTCTATCAGCAGATCCTTCTATTCCTTTCTCCTTCATCTATTTACCTGGTCTCCCATCAAACACATCAAAATTACTTGCCTCAACAATTCCCTGTGGGAGCAAGTTCCATTTTCTAATCTTTCTCTTGGGAAATAAGTTTCTCCTGAATTCCTCATTGTACTTATTTCTGACCATCTTATATTTCTATATCCTAGTTTTGGACTCCCCACATAAGTGGGAACATCTCTCTATTCTCAAATTTGTAATTTAATAATTCATCCTTTGAAGATTTCTATTATGATTTTCCTCCCCTCAGCCTTTTCTTTTCTAGGGGAGAGTGCTAGTCTTTCCTGACAGTTACAATCTCTCAATTTTTTTTGCACCTTCTCAGTTCCTTTCTGTTTTTCTTTCAATACATTGGTCTGAACTGTACATAGCTCTCCACGCGTGGTCTAAACAAGGTTCCAGACAAGTTCAAGATCACTTCTCTGCTTTTCAATTCTATTCTTCTAAAAATGGACCCAGTGTTATTGTTTGTTTTTAATAAAATGTTTTTGTTGAGCGGCCTTGTTTCTTTTAATGATTGATGACTCTGTAGCTATGCCCTTATACAACTTGTAAATATGTTTTTGTCCTCTCCCTACCCTCTCAATTTGTCCACATGAAGTCATGAAGACAAACTGTTGTTATTTTCAAAGCTTTAGTCTGTAGTCTAGACTTCCCTTAAGTGCACACAACCAGCTCTTCGAATCCAAGAGTTTGGAATTGGGGTGGCATGGTAGCACAGTGGTTAACACTGCTGCCTTAACGCCAGGAACCCAGATTCGATTCCCAGGTTGGGTCACTGTCTGTGCGGAGTTTGCACATTCTCCCTATGTCTGCGTGGATTTACTCTGGGTGCTCCGGTTTCCTCCCCCAAGTCTGAAAGATGCGTTGGTCATTCTAAATTCTCCCTCAGTGTAGCCGAACAGGTGCTGGAGTGTGGCGATTTGGGGATTTTCACAGTAACTTCATTTCAGTGTTAATGTAAGCCTACTTGTGACAATAAATAAACAGTGGGACAAAATTCTGTGAATGCTGGAAATCTGATAGAGATTCAGAAAATGCTGGAAATCCTCAGATCAGGAAACATCTGTGGAGAGAGAAGCAACCTTTAACATGATGTGGAGATGCCGGCGTTGAACTGGGGTAAACACAGTAAGAAGTCTCACAACACCAGGTTAAAGTCCAACAGGTCTATTTGGTAGCACAAAGCCCTTACATTATTTTGTAAATTGAGTTTGTGTCTTTATATGCCCTGTTTGTGAACAAAAGTCCCACTCACCTGGTGAAGGGGCAGCGCTCCGAAAGCTAGTGGCTTGTGCTACCAAATAAACCTGTTGGCCTTTAACATGGCCAACCACACTATCCTCCTCCTGCAATTCTTCTCTGTTGTCCAGTCGGTGGGACAGTGTCTTTTTCCTCTTCATTTGTATACAATCTCCTACAATGGTGAATCTTCCCACCGCCATCGCTCTGGTTCCTACCATGGGTCAATCTCTGCTTTTCAATTCGATTCAGCCGCTCGGGCTCGCGCTTCCTCACATTCCAACTCCCGAACGATGGGCACCAACCGCCGCTGCGCGCGACAGAACTACAACTCCCATCAGGCACCGCGGCCTGACTCTCCCCCTGAGTCTGTACTGCGCGGGCCCGGGACAGCATGGGTAATGTAGTTCCCAGCATGTCAGACTCCGTCCAGTGGCTGCGCAGAATCGGGCGGTGCGCCGAGTCGGTGTTTACCCACCCTCCGAAATAACTGCGCAAGCGTGATTGACATTTCGATTGGAGGCGGGGATACTATTCACTCTTTGTCTGATTGGCTGTGAGAGCCGTCAATCAGAGCGCTGAGCTGTTTGATTGGAGCTGTGTGTTGGATATTGAGTGTGTTTATTGGAAGCATTTTCCTTCTGATTTACAGGATGAGTTTTGTTAATGGGTCATTGCTGAATATGAACATTGAACATAGAACATTACAGTGCAGTACAAGCCCTTCGGCCCTCGATGTTGCGCCGACCTGTGAAACCAATCTAAAGCCCATCTAACCTACACTATTCTAATATCATCCATATGTTTATCCAATGACCATTTAAATGCCCTTAATGTTGGCGAGTCCACTACTGTTGCAGGCAGGGCATTCCACGCCCTTACTACTCTCTGAGTAAAGAACCTACCTCTGACATCTGTCCTCTATCTATCACCCCTCAATTTAAAGCTATGTCCCCTCGTGGTAGCCATCACCATCCGAGGAAAAAGGCTCTCACTGTCCACCCGATCTAATCCTCTGATCATCTTGTATGCCTCTATTAAGTCACCTCTTATGAGAAGGTGAGGTGTAATTATCTGGGAGGGACAGAGACATTTATTGAAATGTCTTTTAATGCCTTCTTTAAATATTTATTTATAGGTCTCGGCTTTCCTGAAAGCCTGGGCTTGGTTTGAAATGAAAGATTTATGAAGGGGAAATCATGTTTGACAAATCTGCTGGAATTGAAGATGTCATGAGTAGAATTGACAAGCAGCAGCCAGTCGATGTGGTATATTTGATAAGGTCCCCCATGGTCCGCTTATGATGAAAGTGAGGTGTGGGATAGAGGGAAAGTTGGCCGATTGGATAGGTAACTGGCTATCTGATCGAAGACAGAGGGTGGTGGTGGATGGAAAATTTTCAGATTGGAGGCAGGTTGCTAGCGGAGTGCCACAGGGATCAGTGCTTGGTCCTCTGCTCTTTGTGATTTTTATTAATGACTTAGAGGAGGGGGCTGAAGGGTGGATCAGTAAATTTGCTGATGACACCAAGATTGGTGGAGTAGTGGATGAGGTGGAGGGCTGTTGTAGGCTGCAAAGAGACATAGATAGGATGCAAAGCTGGGCTGAAAAATGGCAAATAGAGTTTAACCCTGATAAATGTGAGGTGATTCATTTTGGTAGGGCTAATTTAAATGTGGATTCCAGGGTCAAAGATAGGGTTCTGAAGACTGTGGAGGAACAGAGGGATCTTGGGGTCCATATCCACAGATCTCTAAAGGTTGCCACTCAAGTGGATAGAGCTGTGAAGAAGGCCTATAGTGTGTTAGCTTTTATTAACAGGGGGTTGGAGTTTAAGAGCCATGGGGTTATGCTGCAACTGTACAGGACCTTGGTGAGACCACATTTGGAATATTGTGTGCAGTTCTGGTCACCTCACTATAAGAAGGATGTGGATGCGCTGGAAAGAGTGCAGAGGAGATTTACCAGGATGCTGCCTGGTTTGGAGGGTAGGTCTTATGAGGAAAGGTTGAGGGAGCTAGGGCTGTTCTCTCTGGAGCGGAGGAGGCTGAGGGGAGACTTAATAGAGGTTTATAAAATGATGAAGGGGATAGATAGAGTGAACGTTCAAAGACTATTTCCTCGGGTGGATGGAGCTATTACAAGGGGGCATAACTATAGAGTTCGTGGTGGGAGATATAGGTAGGATATCAGAGGTAGGTTCTTTACGCAGAGAGTGGTTGGGGTGTGGAATGGACTGCCTGCAGTGACAGTGGAGTCAGACACTTTAGGAACATTTAAGCGGTTATTGGATAGGTACATGGAGCACACCAGGATGATAGGGAGTGGGATAGCTTGATCTTGGTTTCAGATAAAGCTCGGCACAACGTCGTGGGCCGAAGGGCCTGTTCTGTGCTGTACTGTTCTATATTTGGACTTTCAAAAAGCGTTTGACAAAGTCCCGCATAAGAAATTATCATGCAAGATTAAAGTGCATGGGATTGGGGGAAGTGCATTGAGATGGATAGAAAACTCGTTGGCAGAGAGGAAACAAAGAGTAGGAATTAATGGCCTAGTGGTATTATTGCTCAACTATTAATCCAGAAACGCAGTTAATGTTCTGGGGACCTGGGTTCGAATTCCGCCACGGTAGTTGGTGGGATTTGAATTCAATAAAAAATATTTGAAATTCAGAGTCTATTGATGACCATGAAACCATTGTTGATTGTCGGAAAAACCCATCTGGTTCACGAATGTCCTTTAGGGAAGGAAATCTGCCGTCCTTACCTGGTTTGGCCTACATGTGACTCCAGAGCCACAGCAATGTGGTTGACTCTCAACTGCCCTCCGAAATAGTCTCGCAAGCCAGTCAGTTGTATCAATCGCTACAAAGTCTCAACAAAGAAATTAAACCGGATGGACCACCTGGCATCAATGTAGGTACGAGAAAAGACAATGGCAAAACAAACAGCCCTGTCGACCCAGCAAAGTCCTCCTTATTAACATCTGGAGGCTAGTGTCAAAATGGGGAGAGCTGTCTCACAGACTAGTCAAGCAACATCCTGAAATAATCATTCTCACGGAATCATACCTCACAGATAACACTCCAGACATCACCATTACCATCCCTGGACATGTCCTGTCCCACCAGCAGGACAGGCCCAGCAGAGGTGGCGGTACAGTGGTATACAGTCGGAGGAAGTTGCCCTCGGAGTCCTTAACATCAACTCCATTAATGTTAAGGACTTTAACATGAAGTCTCATGGCTTCAGGTTAAACATAGGCAAGGAAACACCTTACTGGTTACCATGTACCATCCTCCTTCAGCTGATGAATCAGTACTCCTCCACGTTGAACAACAATTGGAGGAAGCACTGGGGGTGGCAAGGGTGCAAAATGTACTTGGGGTGGGGGATTTCAATGTCCACCACCAAAAGTGGCTCGGCAGCAGCATTACTGATCAAGCTGGTCAGGTCCTAAAGGATATAACTGCCAGACTGGGTCTGCAGCAGATGGTGAAGGAACCAACAAGAGGAAAAAACATACTTCACCTCATCTGTACCAATCTGCCCGCTGCAGACACATCTGTCCATGACAGTGTCGGTAAGAATGACCACCGCACAGTCCTTGTGGAGCTGAAGTCCCGCCTTCACATTGAGAATAGCCTCCATCGTGTTGTGTGGCACTATCACAGTGCTAAATGGGACTGACTTCGAACCGATCTAGCAACTTCCAAGACTGGGCATCCATGAGGCTCTGTGGGCCATCAACAACAGCGGAACTGTACTCCGGCACAATTTTCAACCTCATGGCCTAACATGTCCCCCATTACCATCAAGCCAGGAGATCAACCCTGGTTCAATGAGAGTACAGGAGGGCAGGCAAGGAGCAGCACCAGGAATATCTAAAAATGAGGTGTCAACCTGGTGAAGCTACCAAACAGGACTACTTGATGCCAAACGGCAAAAACAGCAAGTGATAGACAGAACTAAGCGATCCCACAACCAATGGATCAGATCTAAGCTCTGCAGTCCTTCCGCATCCAGTCGTGAATAATGGTGGACAATTAAACAACTCACTGGAGGAGGAGGCACCACAAATATCCCCAACCTCAGTGATGGAGAAGCCCAGCACATCAGTGCAAAAGATAAGGCTGAAGTATTTGCAGAAATCTTCAGCCAGAAGTGCTGGGTGGATGATCCATCTCAGCCTTCTCCAGTGGTCCCCAGAATCTCAGATGCCAGTCTCCACACAATTCGATTCACACTATGTGATATCAAGAAACGGTTGGAGGCACTGGAAACTCCAAAAACAATGGGCCCTGATAACATTCCAGCAATAGTATGGAAGACTTGTGTTCTAGAACTTGCCTCTCCCCTAGCTGAGCTCTTCCAGTACAGTTATAACACTGGCATTTACTCAACAATGTGGAAAATTGCCCAGGTATGTCCTGTACACAAAATGCAGGACAAATCCAACCCAGCCAATTACCGCCCAATTAGTCGACTCTCAATCATTAGCAAAGTAATGGAAGGGGTCATCGACAGTGCTATCGAGCAGCACCTGCTCAGCAATAACCTGCTCAGTGATGCCCAGTTTGGGTTTGGCCAGGGTCACTCAGCCACTGACATCATTCCAGCCTTGGTTCAAACATGGATAAAAGAGCTGAATTCCAGAGGTGAGGTGAGAGTAACAGCCCTTGACATCAAAGGCGCATTCGAGCAAGAGTGGCATCAAGGAACCCCAGCAAAACTGGAATCAACGGGTATCCGGGGGCAAACACTCTGCTGGTTGGAGTCATATCTGGTTGATAGGAAGATGGTTGTGCTTGTGGAGGGTCAGTCATCTCAGCTCCAGGACATCTCTACAGGAGTCCCTTCGGGTAGTGTCCTAGGCCCAACAATCTTCAGCTGCTTCATCCATGATCTTCCCTCCGTCACAAGATCAGAAGTGGGGATGTTCACCGATGATTGCACAATGTTCAGCACCATTCACAACTCCTCAGATACTGAAGCAGTCCATGTTCAAATGCAACAAGATCTGGACAATATCCAGGCTTGCGCTGACAAGTGGCAAGTAACAGTCACACCACACAAATGCCAGGTAATGACCATCAGCCACGACCAGTTACAGTAAGAGGGGTCCGAAAAGTTTTAGGACTATTCAATTACAGTAGGAGATTTATCCCTGACTTTGCAAGAATCGCGGAGCCAATTCAGAGACTAGTGAAGGGAGGAAAGCCAGCCTTGGAAAGTATAGAGTGGAGACAAGAGCAAGAGACAGCATATGCAGAGTTGAAAGCTAGGTTAATTTCAGCCCCAGGGCTGGGACTGCCAGATGGAAGCAAGAAGTTCCACATCTTCTGTGACAACCAGGACGGCTTCTATTCTGCCGTAGTGGCACAGACTCATGGAGATAGAAAGAGACCCGTAGGGTATTATTCAACGGCTGAGGGACCAGTAGTCACCGGGATGCCCAGGTGCATAGCCGCCCTAGATTGTGCAGCATGGGCTGTGAGGATAAGTGAGCCCATTGTCATGACAGGAGATATTGTGCTACACACAAAACATACATTGGTAGAGATGCTAAACACGGGCAAACTCAAAACAGTCTCAAATATAAGGAGGGCAAGGTGGGAGGCCACACTCCTACCACCTAACAAGTCAGTCACCATCATTAGGGACACGGGAGAAAATCCCGCGGAAGGGATTTTAGATACTGGGGAAGCGCACAGCTGTGGAGAAATTGACAAAGATGACAAGGAAGGAAAGATTAGAGATGAACCCCTTCCAACAGCAGATAAGACCTTCTATGTGGATGGGTCCCGCAAATATGTATCAGGATCACCAAGGACAGGGTGGGCAGTAGTAGACCAGAACCTGGAAACCCTAGAATCAGGAAGGATCGACGGGGGTCAGTCCGCTCAGGTAGCAGAATTAGTTGCCCTCGCCCAAGCCTTAAGATTAGCAGCAGGGAAAACAGTCAATGTGTATACAGACAGCCAATATGCGTTTGGTGTGATCCATGATTACATGCCCGCATGGGGGAGAAGGGGGTTCATTACTACAGGAGGTACCCCCATTAAACACCAACAGCAGATAAGGGCGCTGCTAGCAGCTAGTGAACAGCCTACAGAGGCCGCAGTAATGAAAATAAAAGCCCACCAGCGGGAACCCGGAAGGGACACCCCGGGGTGGATTCATTTCAAAGGGAATCAAGCCGCAGACACAGCGGCACAGCAAGCACTAGAAAACAGCGACATTAAAAGCCTGCCCCTTGCAGCGATAGTGGTAGAACCGGAAGAAATTGACATACAGAAATTACATGGGGACATTACACAGCAAGAACGAGATAGATGGGAGGAGCTGGGCGCAGTTAAAGGGACTGACGGGGTGTGGAGAAAAGATAACCGGGTATTGGCGCCAGGATGTATCCAGAACACATTACTGGAACTACACCACGGGCTTCCCCATACAGGCAGGGATGCAATGATACAGAGCCTGGGGAGAGAATGGTGGTGGAAAGGATTGGGACGAGATGTGGCCACATACTGCCGCAGATGCACTATATGTGCACAGCACAACCCCGGGAAGCCCATAAAGGTAAAGATGGGACACCAACCCAGACCGAAGGGACCCTGGGAACAGATACAAATGGACTTCATAGGACCATTGCCTCCCTCTCACGGGAAAACATACTGCCTGGTAATAGTAGATCAATTCACCAGGTGGGTAGAAGCATTCCCCACAACCAATTGTACAGCCCTAATGGTAGCCAGGATATTGGCAGCAGAAGTCATTCCCCGATGGGGGATGCCAATTCAAGTTGATTCGGTCCAGGGAACACATTTCACAGGAAAGGTTATGAAAAACATTTGCCAACTATTAGGAATAAAACAGAAATTTCACATCCCCTATCACCCACAAAGTTCCGGGATGGTGGAGAGGATGAATCGGACTCTAAAAATAACCATGGCAAAAGCAATGCAATCCTCAGGTAAAAATTGGACAGAAGTCCTACCTGCAGTTCTGATGAGGCTTAGGGCGACCACAAATCGAACTACCGGCTTGACTCCATACGAGCTGATGACCGGGCGAGCAATGCACTTACCCGAAAACATTATTACAGGCTGGACAGATGTGGGTCCGATAAAGGATAAGATCCGTCAATACATCCGAGACCTTAGCACCCAATTGAAGGGGATGCGCCGGTCTGTAATTTTTAATGAGGCACAGGTCGATACAGAGGAGGACTCAGAAATATTACCAGAGGTCCCAAAGGCCAGGAGCAGGGTATTAACAAAAGTGCCTCCTGCAAAACCAGGATTTGCCCCAAGATGGCACGGACCTTACGAGGTCATTATTAGTGGAGATACCTGTGCCTGTATAGATATAAGGGGACAGGGGGTCTGGAAACACTGGACCCAATTAAAGCTGTATGAAGACAAATGAACTAAAGAATACCGTTTTCGTTCATTCAAATTCCACAGGAACCAGGACCAGATCTACTATCAAGACGTCGGAACAAACTACTTTTAATTTGATTGCCTGTTTATTTCCTGTATATACTATAACTGTAAAAATACTGTTGAGAAAAAAACGATATGGGAACAGGGACATATTTGATAATAACCATGACCATTGTAAATACGCTCCAACACATGGGGGTTAGGGGAGCAGAACCCCCAATCATGGAAGGAAACCTATTCCTGAAAACACACATCCAGATCTATGGGAATAGGACCGCTTGTTACCCTTCAGCGCGATCAGTAAACTCCCTATTCATCGCAACACCAGGGTGGCTCCCACAAGAGTTATTCACTATTGACACATCGGGGGCACCCTGCAAGGAACATATTGGGTACTTTAAACAAGGGATACAAGGAAGGTGTGTAGAGCTCACTGAGCCGGGAATTCTAAGGGGGATGGGAACTACCCACAATGTTTTAAGGGAGAGGGATGGGGGTGCGTGCATGCCTTTGTCCCTAAAAATGATTCGTGCGCTGAGGCACATTGTGCTCTCCAGGAGTGCCGGGTCCGGGAAGGACACTTCACTTGTGACTGCAAGCAACAAAAATGCATTGCAGTCACCGCGGGTAGGCAGCTTATGTGTGGCAAGTGCAACGGCACCCACGTAAGCTCAGCCTCGGGGACATACCCATTTGATTCTCACCAAGGGGTACAATCAAGTGGACAGACCCGGGGGAGGGAAGGTTCCACAAGATGGGACCATGTGGTCAAACGACCCCGGGGTAATGCATGTTATCGGGTTAAAGAAGGTTACGTGTTTTTATTCAAAAATGTATACATGACGGCCACAGACAGGCCTCCAAGGTTCTTTTCCGTAGGGACAATCAGACCTCTCATGGTTCCGTGCCCAAGCGAGGGACATGTCCAGAAACGCACAGTGACCAGGGCGATCAGCGCAGAATTCTGCGCCGACTGGCAGGCCCCTGTCACATTAGGGTCTTCCCTGGGGTATGGATTTCTGGGGACACTATCCCTTGGAGGCGCCGCAGGGGTGATCAGCGCCAGTAATAGGAATTTCTTCATATGTGGACTGACCATTTTAGGAAACAACACCCTACAAGCACTGGGTGCAATTGACCAAGAACTCGCAGAACTCAGACTATACACACAGCAAACGAGATATGCAGTAGACTACCAGCTAGCCAGACAAGGAGGGGTATGCACCATTATCAAAGGAAAATGCATCACATATGTACACGACGAGACACTAAACATAACAGCAGCCATGTCCGGGATACAAAAGCAATTGGATAGCTTTAAACAGGGATTAACAGGGACTGATGGGTGGTTAGGGTGGCTGTTTAACACAGTTTGGGGAGCATACATTATGAAGGGATTAATCTTAGTAGTAGCCATCCTGTTCACACTCTGCCTGGGCCTAACCTGTATTAAAGTGATATGTGCAAATATTACATCAAGAATGCTACCCACTGCCAGTATCCAGATGCAAGAATTTAACCACGCCACAGAGGAAGAGGAACAACGGCAAGGACGACATCTGTACAAGTCACTGTACCTCTGAAGATCGTCCATGGGGGGTCAGCCATGAATGGGACCCCCTGGACGAGAGGAGGGACTGAAGTAGGCAATTTTCCAAAAGCCATATTGGCACCATTCATAACGTGCCTACAATGCAGAGGGGAACACCCGGATGGATATTCGTTCAAACCCCCTCTGCACAGCTGAGAGACCTTTAAATTTCAAAGCCAACGAAAGATCCTTATTCTGCCCAGCAACAGCGCGAAGCTGCATTTTAAACCGGCCTTTGGCCAAGGAAGATCGGGATATCTGCGAGTCAAGACCGAGAGTGGGCTATATGGCATAACCAGACTATCAATAAAATATTACAAGAATAAAATGGCCAAGGCAGGCAAAGAAACTTAACAAACTAGGGTAAAAGGAATAAAAGATTAGATTAAATCTCCCTACACACAGCAGGACAAAATGACATTAACACCTAATCTCGCAAGCAGGGAACACAGACACAAAACAATGAGGTCAATTCGGATAAGGGGACACATAGAGGGGATAATGGGAAACACATTAAAACACCGGGGCAAGAACAGGTAGTCCCATTAACACAAACACACACCATACAAATGCAAATTGACAAGCCTCCCAGAGAACTTCCTGACCAGACAGACCACTTTATACATATTGTAAAAATGCATAATCAAATGTTCCCGCTCGAATTTGGATCCCTATAAAGATCCAGAGCTGATGTGAAAGGATTGAGATCAACGTGGCCAAGCCACTGTTTCGGAGCTGGTTACGCTGTTCTCCCTGGGTTCCCAGTAATTGTACAATAAAGAAAAACACTTTGAACGTTGCCTTGCGACTCGACTTCTTTGAATGCACTGGTACAAGGGATTTTTCCCTACAACACTATCTACAAGGTGCACTGCAGCAATTCACCAAAGATCCTTAGACAGCACCTTCCAAACCCACAACCACTTGCATCTAGAAGGACAAGGGCAGCAGATATATGAGAACACAACAACCTGCAAGTTCCCCTCCAAGCCACTCACCGTCCTGACTTGGAAATATCTCACCATCCCTTCGCAGTCGCTGGGTCAAAATCTGGAATTCCCTCCCTAATGGCATTGTGAGTCAACCAACAGCATGTGGACTGCAGCGATTCAAGAAGGCAGCTCACCACCACCTTCTTAAGGGAAACTTGGATGGGCAATAAATGCTGGCCAGCCAGCGATGCCCATGTTCCACGAATGAATATAAAAAAAGTGCAAGGTGTGTGACAAATCATTCTCTGATTCATCGAGACTCCTGATCCATCAGAGGATTCACACAAGTGAGAGACCATTCATATGCGAGGTGTGTGACAAATCATTCTTGGTGTCACCGAGCCGCCATAGACACCAATGCATAGACACTGGGGAGTAATTGTTCACGTGAAGTGTGTAACAACTCATGGACCCTCCTGTTTCATCAGAGGATTTACACTCAATTTCAAGATTTGCAATTAAACAGCAATGAAGCTGTGAAAGGTGGTCAAGTTCTTGGTGTCAGGAGAAGTGAAACTGATGGAGAAAAATGGGTAGACTCCAGGACTGAGGAACAACCTACAGACTCAGTACTGATAGAGGATTCCCACATTCAGCAAAAAACCCAAACATCCTAAATCCCTTTGACTCAAATAAAGCTCCAAGTGCAAAAGATAAGGCAGAACAACCACTGACTGTCTGAAAATTCCTCGTTTTCCTCAGTGATACTGCAGTGTGCCCTCCTATCACTAGATGCACTGTCTGGAGAACTCTCTCCCTATTCTCTTGGCTCCTGCTCCCAAACACAGCATCCATCACATTAAGGTCAGTAATGAGTGTTTGAGTGACTCAGGCATGTGAGTCTTGATCCTGCTCCAGGTGTGTGACTGACCCGGGTTAATCCCACACTCCACGGGCAGTTTAGGCAGAACTTGACTCTGTATCTAACCCGTGCTGTAGCTTCTCTGTGAGTGTTTGATGAGACAGGGTCAATGTGGAGAAGTTACTCCATCCCCATTGTAAATGTGGAGAAGTTATTCCTTCAAGTTCATATCCAGTGTTTTTTTAAATGTGATGAGGCTTTCTGCCTCTATCACACTTTCAGACAGTGCGTTCCAGACCCTCACCGTCCTCTGGGTTATAAAAATTAATTCTCAACTCCCCTCTAATCCTTCCATCAATGATTTTAAATCTCTGCTCCCTGGTTATTGACCTTTCTGCTCAGGGAAATAAGATTGAAACAATCCCATCAGCTGTCTCTGCCACTTCGCTCCCTTCCATTGGCCTGCCTGGACAAACTACTGCTCCTCCCTGCATCAGCGCTGAACTCATCTTTCTCTAGTTTCTCTCCTCTCTCCCCTCATGCCCTCGCAGAGCTCATCTTGTCCACAAGACCCACTTCCTGTTCCCGCAACCCTATTCTCATTGAACTGTTGATCACCCAACTTTCCCTCCTGCTCCCCATGTTCGCCGATATTGTTCATGGTTCTCTCTGCTCAGATGTTGTCCCTCTCGATTAAATCTGCTCTTATCATGCCTCTCCTCAATAAAAAAAACCTTGACCCCCCCCCTCCCCCCCCCCCCCCTGTCCTTGCAAACTAATGTCCCTGCAAACTAACGTCCCATCTTCAACCCCCCTTTCCTTGCCAAAATTCTTGTACGTGTTGTCACCTCTCAAATCCTGGAAAGGGACATGGGATCAGGCGAGAGGTGAAGAATGGAGACAGAGTGAGGGTGAGAGACAGAGTGATATTATGACATTAGGTAAAAGGCAAGAGGTCAGTAAAGAGGAGGGTCAAATCAAAGTCACTCCGCAGTCAGAGTCAATCTTCGAATCAGGGTCACTCTCCTAATTACGCACTGAGTCACTACCTGAGCCCTCTCTGCCATGTCCCTCACGCCTGTGTCAACTCTCTCCTGTGCATGTGCTGATCCCACCATTGCAGTTCATCACTGCCTTGGACTCTGTGAGGCTGGGAAGAAGTGAGTGGGCTCCAAGTCCGATGGGAGCTTCAATCATTCATTGAGCCTCATGAACCACTGAATCATTCCTACAGGTGAGAGGTTGTACTTCCGTGTACACCAAAGCATTCACGTGGGCAGAAACTATTCATGTGCGAGATGTGTGACAATTCATTTGTGCAGTCATCATACCTTCGCAGGCACCAACGCATTCACACCGGGGAGAAGCCATTCAAAGGTGAGGTGTGTAACAAGGCCTTTGCAGAATTCTCTGGTCTGCATTCACACAGGTGAAAAACCATTCACTTGTGAGGTGTGTGACAAATCATTCTCAGTGTCATCAAACCGCCACACACAGCAACGCACTCACACGGGGAGAAGCCATTCCACTGTGAGGTGTGTAACGGAGGCTTTTCAGAATTATCGAGCCTTGTGAATCACCGGCGTATTCACACGAGGGAGAAACCATTCATATGTGAGGTGTGTGAGAAATCATTCTCAACATTAACGAACCGTCTTGCACATCAACGAATTCACACAGGGCAGAAACCATTCAAATGGAAGATTTGCGATAAAGCTTTTGTAAAGTCTTTGAGCCCCCAGCTACACTAGAGGACTCTCAGTGGAGAGACCCTTCAACTGTGAGGTGTGTGAAAAAGCTTTTCCTGCTCCTTTGATCTCCTGATGCACCAAATGATTCACACAGATGAGAAACCTTCAAAGTGTGAGGTCTGTGACCAAACCTTCTTGAAGTCAGGGAACCTGTGTTCAACAACACGTGCACACGGAGAAACTGTACAAGCGCGATGTGTCACAGGGGATTTGCACGATCAACAGCTCTGGTCGATCACTCTCATACTCACACTGGTGAGAAACAATTGATCTGTGAGGTGAGCAACCGAACATTCGCAAGGTCATCGATCCTCCATGCACACCAACGCATTCACATAGGGGAGAAACCATTCAGATGTGATGTTTGTGACAAGGCTTTCACCCACTCTTCCGATCTTCCAGAACACCAGCGGATCCAAATTAGAGAGAAACCATTCAGGTGTGAGATGTGTGATAAATCATTCACTCACTCAGTGACCCTCTACTCACATCAATGCACTCACATGGGAGAATCGTTGTTCATGTCAGAGGAGTGCTACAAATCCTTCTTGAGATCATTGAACCTCCAGCTGCACAAGAGAATCCACTTGGGATTTCTCTCTTCAAATGTAAGGTTTACGATAAAACTTTTGTGACATCTTTGCTCCTGGGACATCAGGGCATTCACATAGGTGGAGAAACTCTTCAGCTGTGATGTTTGTAACAAGGCTTTCACCCATTTCTCTGATCTCCAAGGACATCACACTGGATCCACACTGTGTGAAACAATTCAGTTGTGTGGTCTGAGACAAGTTTTTCACACAGTGTATCATCTAGTCCATCAATGCACTCCCATAGTGGAGAAACCCTATCAGTGTGAGCTCATAATAAAGCCTTCACACAGTTTTTGAACCACCTGGAACATCAGTGAACACACAGGGCAGGAGATAAATCCTGTGTAAAATGTCAGGATTGTTTCACCGATTCCTCTCACCAAACACTGACATCTCCACACAGTCTTGGAGACAGCTCGCCTGCTTCCATTACACTGAGAGTTGTCTGTGTTGTTTACCATTCAGCGCCCACACAGGGGAGCTGTCCTTCCAAAGTACTGTCTGTCTCAGCAGTGTCTGTCTTCAACCTCTCCCACCATCAGCCCAATCATTTCAAGGAGGTCAATTTAAGACCAGATCTCAAACGTCACCAAAAGAAGACATCAATATGTATAGAGGCTCCTGCATAAACTCAGCACCCTTTTAGTGCAGCGTCAGGTACAAGTCACTCACTGACTCTTATTCTGATCAAGTAGGCAATCAGATACTCAGTGGTTAGAAAGGTTTCAGCTTCTGATCGATCAGCACACGCATCCGGAGGAGAAGCCATTCCTGAGGTAGTAATGGAGCTAATTCAATTAGCCTCAGCATCTCTGGAGGGGGAGAATCACAGTAAGAAGTTTAACAACACCAGGTTAAAGTCCAACAGGTTTATTTGGTAGCAAAAGCCACACAAGCTTTCGAGGCTCTAAGCCCCTTCTTCAGGTGAGTGGGAATTCTGTTCACAAACAGAACTTATAAAGACACAGACTCAATTTACATGAATAATGGTTGGAATGCGAATACTTACAACTAATCCAGTCTTTAAGAAACAAAACAATGGGAGTGGAGAGAGCATCAAGACAGGCTAAAAAGATGTGTATTGTCTCCAGACAAGACAGCCAGTGAAACTCTGCAGGTCCACGCAACTGTGGGAGTTACAAATAGTGTGACATAAACCCAATATCCCGGTTGAGGCCGTCCTTGTGTGTGCGGAACTTGGCTATCAGTTTCTGCTCAGCGACTCTGCGCTGTCGTGTGTCGCGAAGGCCGCCTTGGAGAACGCTTACCCGAATATCAGAGGCCGAATGCCCGTGACCGCTGAAGTGCTCCCCAACAGGAAGAGAACAGTCTTGCCTGGTGATTGTCGAGCAGTGTTCATTCATCCGTTGTCGTTGTAAAGAATCAGCCAGGAATCCCATTCCTCATCAGTGAGCCCAGCTGGGAAGTCAGGGGAGGGCAGGATGTGTCTCGGCTGTGACAGTCTCCATTGTCTCACAACATTCACTGTCTGGGTCTACACATGCTGAATGGCCACTCGAACAGAGCACTGGAGGTCAATCAACGCCCATATCTGTACTCCAGGTCGTGAGGATTGGAGGGATTGTGAAAGGACTTGTATTTGTACCATTTTTATATCAACTCGCACAAACACAAGGCGTCAGAAAGCATTTTACAGGAGACTTTTGAAGTGCAATCAGTGTTGTAATGTGCGACTTGAACCGATAGCATTCTGACTCAGAGATGAGAGTAGTAACTAACAACACCAGGTTAAAGTCCAACAGGTTTATTTGGTAGCAAAAGCCACAAACCTTCGGAGCCTTAAGCCCCTTCTTCAGGTGAATGGGCTTAAGGCTCCGAAAGCTTGTGGATTTTGCTACCAAATAAACCTGTTGGACTTTAACCTGTTGTTGTTAAACTTCTTACTGTGTTTACCCCAGTCCAACGCCGGCATCTCCACATCAGTAGTAACTAAGCCATGGCTGACAATAACGTATAATATTTCTGTTGTATTAGATTCAGTGTCTAAGAGGTTAAATCCCAACGCTGTGTACAGAATGCTTTTCTTCCTGTAAATTGGCAGCCTGGAAGTTTAATTCGATTTGAAGTGGTAACTAGTTAGAGCTGCAGGTATCAGTGTTGTATTTGTGTATGGGTTGCTGTTGTTTCATTTTGTGAATGCAAATTCCTGAAGCTAAATGATACACACTGAAGAGGAGGTATTGTTTATTGATGCCCGGTCTTTCCGAGGTTGCTCACACAGCGCGCGAGTGGGAGGATGAAGAACTGTTTCAGGTACTGGTTACACCTCGGGATGGATCACACAGTATTCCCCAGAAAGAGAGAGAGAGAGAATGGTCACAATCATCCTAATATACCACATGCTGAACAATATCACTCTTAAGGAAGGTTTAGATTGGAACAGCCTAGCAAATGGACCTGGATGTCTCAGGAGAGGGAATGGGTGAGGTAAATGCTTAGCCTCTTCCAATGGAGCTGAGGGGAGCTGAACTTCCACAAAGTGTAATCCTTGGATAGGGCAGGGCTGCCAGATATCAACACCTGGGGCATCTACTCGCACAATGGGCCCAAGCTCACTAAAAGTCACGGCCCAAGAACTGGATCCTTGTCCAACTCTCTCTCCTCTCCCTCTCTCCTGTACACGTACTGATCTCACCACTGCACATGATCACTTCCTTGGATACTGTGGGTCTCCCTCTTCTGATCTGCTGTCAAACACATCCCAGGCTACACATCCCACACTGATCTTGTCAGTTTGAAGGTCTCCGAGGATGAAGAGTGCGATTCCCACACTAGAAATCTCTGTCAAATGTTTACCAGGGAAGGAGCAGTTTTTTTTTAAAGAGGTGGCATCCCATATATCCACACTCGTTCAGGAATGAATATTCAGGGAGAGATGGATGAAGATTTCTATGAATGGCATTGCATAATATCCACACTAATGTTCAGGCAGTCTGACTATCCTGTGGGGAATCAGGTGTGGAAATGCCCCTTATGCTGTGTGAGAAGATCCAGCTGAGAGACCTGTTTACTCGGTGTTGTGTGTTGAACTGATTGACTGAAGCAAACCCAACCAGGAAGAAGTTGGGATATTTGTTCCAGGATGGTGTAGTATCCTGGGGGAAAGACTGGGTGACCCTGGAATGTGTGAGGAGGATGCTGGGTGAGGGGGCGGGCTGTGTGGAAGGCCTGCCTCGGAGAACCGGCACTGTATTAAAGTTTAAAACCCCTCACACATTCCCCACATCCCACCATGTCAAACAATGCCCTCTTCCTCTTCCCCCCATGGCCCCTATATTCTCCACGTCATATTCTTCCCTCCACTTATGGCCCCTCATACTTTCCATGCTAAGTTATGCATCCACTCACACCCATGACTTGTGCCAACCTCTGACCCCCAAACAATCCACATACCCCTTTCTAGCTTTTATGCAACTTAGTGTCAACTCAAACAACTTCATGCCCACCACCCATTGCCCAACACCACCCATACCAACCCACCTAGTATCCACAATTAGGCCTCATGCTGAGCCTAAATAAAATTAAGTTCCAAGTGCCTTTGCACTCTGTTTTAAAACAACATTCATTCATAAACAATTACTATATTTAAATTCTTTCAGTTACATTATCCCTTCGAACGACAAACATTTCATTCAATTGCAGCATCCCATAAAAACAAGCAATGAAATTCATAGTCTCAATTCAAAGTGTCTATAACCATTTCTTAAAATTCATTCATGGGATGTGGTTGTCACTGGCTGGGCTAGCATTTATTGCCCATCTCTAATTGCACTTGAGGAGGCAGTTAAGAGTCAACCACATTGCTGTGAATCTGCAGTCACATGTAGGCCAGACCAGGTGAGGATAGCAGATTTCCTTCCCTAAAGGACATGAGTGAACCAGATGGGTTTTTCCGATAATCGACAATGGTTTCATGGTCATCAATTCAAACTCGGGTCCCCAAAGCATTACACTGGGTCTCTTGATTACTAGTCTAGTAACAATACCACTATGGCTGTCAATCTAATTGTGAAATAGCAGGCACCCTACTGTGACAATAATGATTGTGAAATCTGTCATGTACCTTAATCCAGTCAATCCGAGGCTTGTGTCAACAGGCAGAATAAAAGGCAATAATTTTTAACATTCCAGCCAGTTTATTTCAAAGAGTTAAATACAGGAGTTTTAAATGCCTATTTAACTTGACAGCTCCCCTTGACAGTTATTATTGACATTTTTGACAATTGGTTTTGACAATTTCCACGGAGCTCTCCGTTCCAATGGGTTTATGCATTACTCATATTCATGCGTAGATTTTAAAATATCTCAAACAATATCTTAGTTTTTCCCAAAGGCAGTTTACCTCGCCAAAGATGTCTGGCGACCACATTCAAAGGGGTACCTCCTCTCTCAGATTTCCTCTTCCTCTTGGGTTTCAGACATCTCTCACCTCAAAAGCACACACGTGAAGGCAGTTGCTGATTGCTAGGCACAGGTACCTTTCAAAATGTGCAAACTGTGACCTGACCCATTCCCAGCTCAAGGAAAATGGGAGGTGCTGTGATCGGGAGTAATGACTTCTGGATTCCACCCTCTTCTGCTATTGTCCTCAAGATAAAAATCCAGATCGAAAAGAGAGAAAAATATCACTCATGAGAAAACAGAGGGATGGAAAATGAGCTTGAGGGGGCAGTGTTAGAGAGAGGGATCCTAATTCCTTCTGTATCTCCCCCGTTCCTGTGGCGTAACCTCTCTTGTGTCAGAGGCATGTCCAGCAGTAGATGTCTCTGCACTGGGCTGCTGCTGGCCAGAAGGTGCAGGCGCTACAATCTGACACAGAATCTGCCTCATTTCATTCAAAGTTTCATTGCTTCGTTGCAGAAACTGACAAAGAACCTCATTCTGCTGCTGAAGAATCTCATTGTTTCTGTGCAGCTGTTGGTTTTGAATCTCACTCTGCTGTCTCAGAACCTCATTCTGCTGTTGAAGAATTTCATTGTTTCTTTGTAGATGATGCTGAAGAACCTCACTGTTTCTTTGTAGACACTGGTTTCGAATCTCATTCTGCTGTCTCAGAACCTCATTCTGCTGCTGAAGAATTTCATTATTTCTTTGCAGATTCTGGCTAACATCCGTCTTAAATTCAGTCAAAGTTTGCTGAAGCAAGTTAGAAGTGGCCTGATAACTCTCTGTACTTTGAACCTGTTCCTGATGTAAGTGTGCAAAAGGTTTCAGATCATCTTCATTTTCTTCACAAGCAGCATAGGCCTGATGCTGTCCGTGTGCTCGTGGAGACGACAGAGCTTCTTCTCCCAAAGCTGCAGATTCCTCACCTCCAGAAAGTTCTGAGCACAATCCCTTCACCACAGCAGCCAGAGCATCACAAGGCTCCTCCTTCACACAAGCCACAATATTTAACTTTAACTCACCAACACTATCCTCCAAATTAGACATCTTACCCTCCTGACACTCCTCTCCCTTCTCCACTGCAGCTGCCATGCCACACTGCTGTGAGGTATCCACCTCAGTCCCTTCCTCATCAGCCCTTTCAGGAATCTCAGACGCTGCTGCCAACTCTCCTCCATCACCATCTGATATGTCCATGGACAGCTGTGTATCTGTCAGAGGAAGAAAATCACAATTACGTCTTTTGTCACGTAAATTAACTCTCCTCCTGATGGTTTAAACATTCAGCTGCTGACATCACCTTCACTCATCCCCATATCTGATCCACCATTGGTTATTGTGGGGTTGGAGAGGCCAAACAGCTTCCTCGTGAACTCCTCCTGTTCCGTCAGCTCCTTGATGTACGGAACCTGCCCTCCAGTCAACGAGCGCTCCTCTGTGTTATGGGCCAGCTTTACCTAAAGGAAGAAATGAAAATGAAAAATAAATCATGGCTCAGACTTTGCTGTGCTGCCTTGTGACACATTTTCCGAGTGATGGAGACAGCTTTCAGCCTGCACCCAGAGGGACTTCTGATTAGAGATCAATCTTAGGACAAAGTCAGAGCCATCTCCAAGACAATTGCATTTTACAACACCTCATAAAATTAGTAAAACAAATCTTGTGATCTTTCTGTATTTTCAGCTCAAAAAGTAGTATTTATAGTTTCAAAAATTAACATACATTTATATTTAACATTTAGATATTGCCTCTTGTCCATCGTAGGGAAACCTGTGCATAAGCAGCAGCTTCTATATATATTGATGTTTGCTTTTGGTGATATTTGGTGATCTGGTCAAACATTACATTAACCTTTTTGAAGTGATCGGACTGATGGTGGGAGAGGTTGGAGACAGACACTGCTGAGGCAGACAGTGTTTTGGAAAGACAGCTCCTCTGTGTGAGCACTGGAGGGTAAACCAACACCGACAACGCTCAGTGTAAGGGAAGCAGGTGAGCCACAGTGTGAATGTGTTGGTGTCTGTGGAGGTCTGATGACCGTGAGAATGATTTGTCGCACATCTCGCATATGAATGGTTTCTCACCGGTGTGTGCAGAGGGTTGATTAATCCGAGAATGATTTGTCACATACATATGAATAGTTTATCTCCTGTGTGAATGTGTTGCTATGGGCAGAGGGAAGGTGACTCAGGCGATGATTTGTCACATGGCATACATGTCAATGTGTCAGTGTACACAAGAAGCCAATGAGTCGAATAATAATTTTTCACATACCTTGCACAGGAATGGTTTCTCTCCTGTGTGAACACGTTGGTGTCTGTGGAGGTTCGATGACCGTGAGAATGATTTATCACACACCTCACACCTGTAGGGTTTCTCCCCTGTGTGAATGCGTTGGTGTGCACGGAGGATTGATGACTTTGAGAATGATTTGTCACATATTTTGCACGTGAAGGGTTTCTCCCCTGTGTGAAAATGTTTGTGTTCACTGAGGCCTGATGACCGTGTGAATGATTTGTCACACAATTCACACTTGAAGGGTTTTTCTCCTGTGTGAATGTGTTGGTGTACTTGGAGGCTTGATGACCGTGTGAATGATTTGTCACACATTGTGCACCTGAAGAGTTTCTCCCCCGTGTGACGTTCCTGGTGTTTACGGAAGTTCGATGACTTTGAGAATGATTTGTCACACATTTTGCACGTGAAGGGTTTCTCCCCTGTGTGAAGACGTTTGTGTTCACTCAGTGTTGATGAGCGTGTGAATGATTTGTCACACAACTCACACGTGAAGGGTTTCTCTCCTGTGTGAATGCGTTGGTGTGTTAGGAGGATTGATGACTTTGAGAATGATTTGTCACATATTTTGCATCTGAAGGGTTTTTCCCCTGTGTGAATGCGGTGGTGTTGACGGAGGGTCGATGACACAGAGAATGATTTGTTACACACGTCGCACGTGAAGGGTTTCTCCCCTGTGTGAATCATCTGATGCCTGAGGAGTGTCGTAGAGGTCACAAAACTTTCATCATAAGTGTCACAGCTGAATTGCTTCCCTTCCATGTGGCTGACCTTGTGATGACTGTAGTTGTAACAAATGGTCCTTAGAAGATCTTATGAACCTGTGGAGTCCCCGACACATACCATACATTTGAACAGCCTTCCATCCATAGGAATGAGACCATCTAGGAATGAGTCAGTGGTTCATGAGGCTTGAAGAATGATTGAAGCTTTCACCACACTTGGAGTCCACTTCGTCCCAGCCTCACCCTGATTGAAGCTGAACCTTCAGAAAGGTTGGTTTTTATGAAAGGTTCCACACCACTGACCAATTTCAGATCTGATGATATGTCAAAGCTCCCCTGACCCTACCGATTTCCAGATAATGGTTTCACTGCCCAACCTTCTCTGTGTTGAGCAATGCTCTGAAGGGACTGGATGTCTTCCCACAGTTGTGCAGTTGTTCCTTGGGTGATGGTCAGGATCTATCTGTGGTGTCTATCCTCACTGTATTCTCTGGTGTAGTACGGTGCAATCATTCTGTAAAACAGGAAAAGGAAACATGATTTCCTCCAACTCCCTCCCGTCCTTTGCTGAAGGGGCTGACTCCTCAGTTAGAGACTGTTCCACAGCTAGTGCCAGTCTGCTATTCCCCAGTGTGGGGGATCAGATACAAGTCTTTACTTTTTCCAGCACGGACACTGGATAGTGACCAGGAGCAGACAATGTGGCCACTGTCTATTCCCCATCCAGATGCCATCTCCCCAGGCACCATGAGGGCAATGGAAAAGACAGTTGGGCCAAGTGTCACTATGAGCTCGAGTTGTGCTGGTGAAGGCCAGTTTTACCCTTAGAGTATATGTTTAATACAAAAATATTCAGGAGAAATATTAAATCAATGGAGATTTTGAAATTTCTCCCCTCGTTTTCATGAGTTATTTGAAGAAAGCACACTGGGTAAGAAGTGCTAGAAGCTAAGGAAAATACTTCTTTCGTGTAGCTGATCGATGGGTTCTGGTTTATTCTGGGAAATTAGATACACTGCACTCACTCAGGCTGCACATCCCAAATTCAGCTATCAGACACAGCACTGGGTAAAACTGTCAAATCCAAGCCCAGGCTTTTGGGAAAGGCCTCGGCCTTCAGGGAAAATATTTAAAGAAGATATTAAAAGACATTTCAATAAATGTGTCTCTGCCCCTCCCAGATAATTATACCTCACCTTCTCATATTCAGTAATGACCCAGCAACAAAACTCAGCCTGTAAATCAGAAGGGAAATGCTTCCAATAAACACACTCAATATCCAACACACAGCTCCAATCAAACAGCTCAGCCCAAAGCACCGAGTGAACAGGTCTCTCCGCTGGATCTTCTCACACAGCATAAGGGGCATTCCCACACCTGATTCCCCACAGGATAGTCAGACTGCCTGAACATTAGTGTGGATATTATGCAATGTAATTATTATAAATTCTGCTCCTTCACTCACCATCTCCTCACTTGGTTTTCAGTCCCTACAGGAAGTGAAGCAGCTGTGAAAGAGGAAGAGGAGAGAATGGGCAGAGTGGGTGGGCTCTCTGATTGACGTCTCTCACAGCCAATCCTAATATTTCTGGAGTAACAGGAGTTTCTTGAAGCTTGGGAAACTGACCGGTGAAACGGAGGCGACTTTGAGCAGCAGATCAGGTGGGAATTTAAACTTGTCATTGTCCCATCTGAATAGAACCTCATTTATTGCAGCTGCTGTCTCAGTTCCCCTGGTAAATGTGTGACAGAGATTTCTCGTGTGGGAATAACATGCTTCATCCTGGGAGGCTTTCAAACTGACAACATCAGTGCGGGATGTGTTGATGTCCTGGTCCATTTTCGTCTCCCGGGATATCAGCCCCAGGCAGTTGTTGCCTGAACATCCAAAAACTCAGTGCAATTTGAAGAGCCACCTCAAACAGGTACTATCGGGCGGCACTGTCCACAGTGGTTAGCACTGCTGCCTCACAGCGCCAGGGACCCGGGTTCAATTCTAGCCTTGGGTCACTGTCTGTGTGGAGTTTGTACATTCTCCCTGTGTCTGTGTGGGTTTCCTCCGGGTGCTCCAGTTTCCTCCCACAGTCCAAGGATGTGCCAGTTAGGTTGGTTGGCCATGATTAATTAACCCTAGTTTTCGGGAGATTAGCAGGGTAAATATGAGGGGTTGCGAATAGGGCCTGGGTGGGATTGTGATCGGTGCAGACTCGATGGGCCAAATGGCCTCCTTCTGCACTGTCGGGATTCCCTGATTTTATAACTCACCACTCTCATTCCCATCTGGGCCGTGGTCATTTCTGTGGTTGGTACTAGCTTCTTCGGTGATGTTTCTTAAAGATCACAAAAGTTCAATTTACAGTTAATTTCAAACTTACAATTTAAATTCTTGACACAGTCAATTTTAGTTGGATTATGCAGACAGAAGTGACACAATCTTCTGTGAACCCTCAATCACAAGGGCATTTGTGGTTGTTGCATATTTGTCAAGGGGTTCCACTGAGGCAAACTTTTTTAAAATTGTGTATCATCAACTGAAGCAGTTTTATTTAAGGATGGTACATTGTGATCTGATTGACTTCATGATGAATGCAGTGTGCAAACATCTACAGGATAATTTCTTCATTCATTTTACAACATGTTTGTGTTTCAATAAATGGTGAGTGGGGTTTGTACAGGGAGGCCAGAGTCTGAGGAATTATTTGTGTGACCCTGACAACAACTTTAATCCATGTTCATGGAATAATCCATCTGCAGCTGGACTTGAGTCCACAACCTTGTTCTCTGAGTCAGATGGCTGTGGGTTCAAGTCCCATTCCAGGGCTTGAGCACAAAAAATCCTGGCTGACACTCCAATGCAGTACCGAGGAGTGGAAGAGATTACAGAGATAAGGACGGGAGAGGCCATGGAGGGATTTGAAAACAAGCTCAAAACCTCACTAAAACTAACACTGAGTTTTCCTGGGAAGAGTGGGTTATTCCTCGAGCCTTATTCCTGACAGACTGTTAAAACTCTTGGGGAGAAAGATGGTATAGTGGTTAGCACTGATGTGTCACAGCACTCGGGACCCGGGTTCAATTCCAGACTCGATACTGTCTGTATAGAGTTTGCTCATTTTCCCGTGTCTGCGTAGGTTTCCTCTGGTTTCCACCCACAGTCCAAAGATATGCAGGTTAGGTTGACTAGCTGTGGTAAATTGACCCTTAGTGTCCCAAGATGTGTGGGTTAGGGGGATTCGTGGGGTAAATATGTGGGGTTATGGGGATAGGGACTCTCTGTCAGAGAGTCAGTGCAGACATCTGCACTGTCGAGATTCTATGAAACTGTGCCTCAACAGTAAAACCTTCATGAGTGAATGAAGGCAGAATGGTTAATCAGTAGTTCTCGTTGAAGATAATTCATTAAGATGTCCATTCCAGCTGACACTAGGGACTTTACCACTTTTCACAGCTTCAGGAACCCACACACGAGTTATTGTCAGCCATGGCTTAGTTAGCAACTTTGTTTCTGAGCCAGGAGCTGTGGGTTCAAGTCTCACTCCAGAGCCTTGAGCACTGAGGTTGTAACTCCAGTGCAGTACTGTCAGAGGCACCACCTTTCAGATTAGTTAAACCAAGACCCTGTCTGTCCTCACGGGTGAATGTATGGTGGCACAGTGGCACAGTGGTTAGTACTGCTGCCTCACAGTGCCAGGGACCCAGGTTCAATTCCCGGCTTGGATCACTGTCTGGAGTTTGCACATTCTCCCTGTGTCTGTGTGGGATTCCTCCGGGTGCTCTGGTTTCCTCCCACACTCCAAAAGACGTACTGGTTAGGTGTATTGGCCATGCTAAATTCTCCCTTAATGTACCCAAACAGGTGCTGGAATATGGTGACTCGGGGATTTCCACAGTAACTTCATTGCAGTGTTAACGTAAGCCTACTTGTGACAATAATAAATAAACTTAAAAGAAAGATCGCATGATACTACGTTGCAAAACAGCAGGGGCGTTATTGCTGATGTCAGTGTGGATTCCGCAATCAACATCACAAAAACAGATTATCTGGTCATTTTCACATTGCTTTTTGTGGCAGCTTGCTGTGCACAAATTGATTGTCATAGTTCCTACATTACAACAGTGACTACACTTGAAAAACACAGCATTGGCTATGAAGTGTGATCAGATGCCCTGTGTTTGTGAAAGTGAGGGAAACATTCTGCTTCCTGTGAACTGGAAATTATTAACCTATTGATGGAGAAAGTATACCAGCTCATAGTGACATTGACCAATATACTCTAAACAGGACTCTTACTGTAGACTCCTGAGTGCTTCAGTGAATAGGAACACACCATGCTAATAAATCAGGTAGCTTGAGTCAATTAAAAACATGAAATTATTGTGAGTTATAAATCTATACAGAATACTGATAAAACAACAGACAACAGCACAATGTTCAAAATACACCAAACTTTGAACCAACCACACGAAAACATTTTAAAATGATTCAAGATCTTTCCGAACAGGTGCCAGAGTGTGGCGACCAGGAGATTTTCATCGTAACTTCATTGCAGTGTTAATGTAAGCCTACTTGTGACTGATAAATAAATAAAACAAACTTCTGCTGACATCAGAACTGATCTTATGGATTTGGGAGGAAAAAGAACTCCCCCAACTTCAGGAATGTGACAGTTGTAACTACCTTTAGGAAGGGAGATAAATCATGCTGTTGAAGCTATTGAGGTATTTCTCTCTTGTCCAGAGCACGGAAATTCCTGGCACACATTCTCCTGAATCAGCTACTTCCTGTGGCTGAAGAAATCCTCCCAGAGACACAGTGGCATCTGTAAATAAGCAGCAGCTTCTGTACATATTGATGTCTTCTTTTGGTGATGTTTGTCGATCTGGTCAAAGATTAAATTAACCTTCTTGAAACAATTAGACTGATGGTGGGAGAGGTTGGAGAAACACTGCTGAGACAGAAAGTGCTTTGGAAAGGCAGCTCCCCTGTGTGAGCACTGGAGGGTAAACAACACAGACAACTCTCAGAGTAACAGAAGCAGGTGAGCCGCGGTTTGAAAGCGCTGGTGTCTGTGGAGGTCTGATGACCACGAGAATGATTTGTCACACACCTCACATATGCTTCTTCACTCCAACAAAGGTGATGAAAGGGCTGACGCTGGTGTTTTCATTTCTGGTTCTGATTCGACTGCAGCAAGGCCAGATATTGTTGAAAGATGTAAATTTCTGTAAATTCCCCCAATAACAGCTAAGCCAGTTCCACAGGTAATTCCCCTGATGGTTCAGTCACAATCTGAGTGGGTCGATGGGATGGTGGGTGTTGGGATTTGATCCAAACAGACCCACAATGAAAACGTAATTTACTGGGGGGGCTTCAGTTATTAGATCTCAGCCGGAGCATTGATTAAGATGGGAGACACTGTAAATGGCCCCAGTATCCAGAGGGTAATACCTAGTATTACAGAGGGGGAGTTCACAGTTGCTGCTCCTGAGCACTGCTATCTTCTGAAGAGTGAGAGAATGTGGACTGTGTTAGGAAAGGATCAGATGCCCCTTCAGTCCCTTGCCCCACCCACCCCCCACACTCACTGTCTAGTCTCCCAGGTGCAGAATGGGGAATTGGGAGCGATACTGGAGGTGTCTGTGGAAACCAATTGTAAATTGAGTTTATGACTTAATGTGCCCTGTTTGTGAACTGAAATCCCACTCACCTGATGAAGGAGCAGCGTTCCGAAAACTAGTGGCTTGTGCGACCAAATAAACCTGTTGGACTTTAATCTGATGTTGTGAGACTTCTTACGGTGTCTGTGGAACCAGTCCACAGACAGGACTTAACTTTTTATTACATGAAGGGAAGGAAATGAGAGCAAAATGGTTTCAAAGAGGTTTATTAAAATGGATTAACACTGCAGCTTTCATAGACATGGGCACATGAGAAGATGTGACAAAGGGTGAAATTATTCATTGTCGGTAACGAAGTCAGGCTCTGACTCAATTGGGAGTTGAGTAAACAAGTTTTGGGTTGATGTCCCACTCTAGTACATTCTGCCCAGCACTGTGGGAGTGCTGCACTGTTGTGGGTTGATGTGCCATTCCAGTACATATAGCCCAGCACGGCGGGCATGCTGCACTTTTGGGGGTTGATGTCCCACTCCTGAACCTACCATTCAGCATTGCAGGAGGGCTGCACTGAGGGGGGTATCATGTTTTGGGTGAAACATTAAACAGAGACCCTGTTGGCCTGTTCCAGGGACAGGAAATATTTGTTATATTATGTGAAGAGCTGCCCTGGACCAACGTCACTGTCTCCACCAACAGGGAGCACGTGCATTGGGTGTGGCCGCAGCCTCATCCAGTGTCTCCACCAGCATGACCAAAAACTCTCTCCATCTGTCAAATCTCATTGGCTGTTTGTGAGAGTTTTCTGTGAGCTAATTGGCAGCAGTGTTACCTATAAAAATCTGCAAGTCCTTCAGAAACTGTCTCCATCTGTGAAAATATTCAAATCCTTCAAGTGATGGGAAAGGTTCTAGATAAATATCATTTTTCTTTCTCTCTGTCTCTGGTCTCAAGTTGCTTACCAGCACTTAATGGGATCATCTCTGTTTCTAGATGAGATTCTGTGAGCAAATCCTGTCAAAAATACAAAACCAAGAGACTGGGGATGATGGAAACCTGAAGTAAAAAGAAGAAATACTGGAATATTCAGCAGGTCAGGCAACATCTGTGGAGAGTGAGAAATAAAGTGAACATTGTAGGTGGCTGACCTTCCCTCAGTCTGTAATAAAACACTTATTGACAGGCAGTGACCAATGGCGGCCGCGGATCCCACAACCCCACAGTGCGGCATGATGGCACAGTGGTTACCACTGCTGCCTCACAATGCCAGGGACCCGGGTTCGATTCCTAGCTTGGGTCACTGTCTGTGCGGCATGTTCTCTCCTTGTCTGTGTGGGTTTCCTCTGGATGCTCTGGTTTTGTTGTGCCTGCCGCACAGTCTGTTTTAACCTTACGATGGACAAAGAACTGCAAGTAGACATCTTGTTAGGACAACCAATATTTATTTTGAACACACAATCAATAATCACCCACCCAACCAACAATAAGTTATCTTACAGAAATACTAAAGTTCAAGTCCAATACAAGATCTTGACTTAACTTTGCGTGACTGGCAAGTACCCAAGCAGACATTGGCCTTTATCTGTGCGCTGGTCTCGGTCATCCTCTGCGTAGTCTGGTCCTTTGGTCTGGTCTGGCACTCTGGCTCTGGTCTTCCTTCCTTCTCGGGTGTGGTGGCTCTCCTCGTGCTGGTCATCGCTGGCGATGGTCACCGTTGTTGTAGCTCGTTCGTGGGGTCAGAAAGAGAGAGAGATTCTTGGTTGTGCAGCACCCTTTATACCCCGTTGGGTTTCATGCCCCTTTTGGCCATTGCCAATCAATCGATCACCCTGATCGATAAAGTCCAATCGGGTGCTGCCACACCAATCTCTGGGTGTGTCCTCAACGGCTATGTCTGTAGGTGCTGGAGGCACGTAGAATACACACCTCCCTTCCAAATATGGGGTTACGGCGCCCCTATGTCTGGTAAAACAACCCAGTTGTCCTGGAGATGACCCATATCCTATGTATTCAATCGTCTGGGTTGCAGCCTGTTTATCTTTGTCTTTAGGTGGCAGCCTGTCATTTTAGTTCTTGCCCAATTGTCCCAGGGTGCTTTACAAATCGTCATTTTAGATGGCCCGTTTGGCCCAGTCCCCCCTTTGATCCTGAATGCGAAGCATGATGGATCACAAACTCAGGACCAGTATCTGTCAGGAATTCCCCAGTCACTCAACAGTCAAGCAAAGCCCAGGTATTGGCATGCACAGTAATAATACATCCCTACAACATACTGACATTCCAGAAGCTACGGACAACAACACTCTACAAATACAAACAACCACATATTCTAAACACCATTGTTACAATAAGCTAATTACCCACAAATACAGACAATCAAATATTCTAAACACCATTATTACAATAAGCTAATTATAAACCAACATTCAAACAAACATTACAATAAAGTATTCGCAGATCTGAGGCACATTTTGGTAGTAGGATTTCCAACGGCTCATCACAAATCGCAAAATGGCAGGCTTCCTGTAAACATTGCTCTACTGAATTAGAGGGGACCATGGTTCAAGGGCGGACCCTATGTCCTGCCTCCAGGTGATCCTCTTTTTCCATCGGCTGAATTGGACTGTGAGGGTGATTAGGTATACCAGGGTGAACAAAATCAGTAATACCGCCAAGTGTGACATTATGCGAAAAAATGGATGGATTTGGATGTTTGAGCCCCAGTTCCAAAGGTCATCCCACCAAGAGGTGACCTTCATTTCTTTAATTCTCCTTTTCACCTCTTGCGTCTGCTGGATTACTCTGGTGAAGGTTCTGTGGGTTGTAGCCAATTTTACCCGAATCAGGTTCAACTCCTCCGGCAGGGGTTTTAGGCTTGTGTCATATTTCTCATGGTATTCCCCGAGAGTCTGTCGGAGCTTGTCAGTGGCTTTCAAGTCTACCCTCTCCCTCTTATGGATGTGTGGTGAACCATCGTTGGTTCCCACTGTGGGATTGTTCTAATGTTGTTGTTGGGTGGTTCTAATGTTGTTGTTGGGCTAGGGTGGGATTGATACACCTGCGGTTGTTACTGTTGTGGCACATCCCAGTCGGGCTCCGCCTCCTGGGAGAGGTATAAGACCCCCTGCTCGGGCGGGACCTCTTCAGTCTGGGATAGTGTGTTAAAGTTCTGTTAGTTCCATTGTTAGTTAATAAAAGCCTTCTTTTACCGAAGCTTCGTGCCTCGTGTCCAATTGATGCGCATCAATTTTATTAACTAACATTAAACTCTCGACGGAAGAAAAAAGGAAGGAGAGTATGGAGCAAATCCTAAAGCCAGAACGTCTGACGCTAGATCCACGTGCGGTGGGCGCTTCTAACACCTTCGACCACTGGCTGAAGTGTTTTGAAGATTACCTGGCAGCCTCCGCAGCAGTCACCACAGATGATGACAGACTCCGGGTCCTCCATGCGAGGGTAAGCGACACAGTCTACCTCGCGATCCGTGCGGCCACCACTTACCCGAGGGCCCTCGAGCTTTTAAAAAAGCGCTATACGAAACCTCCTAACGAGATCCACGCTCGTTACCTCCTCGCTACACGACGTCGGCAGTCGGGCGAAACCATGGAGGGTTACGCCAATGAGCTCTTGCAGCTAGCCAGGGGCTGTGACTGCAAAGCTGTGTCGGCTGAGCAGTACATGTATGACCTCGCCCGAGATGTGTTTGTGGCCGGGGTCGGGTCTTCATACATCCGTCTCAAGCTGCTAGAAAAGGGAAATCTCAATCTGACCCAAGCTATGGAATTAGCTGAAATGCTTGAGGCGGCTTCGAAGAGCTTGGTCCTGTATCCGGAGGACCACGTGGAGACAACGTGGCAGGAGCAGTCGCAAATCCCTCCTCGCCCCACGGGCTCGAAGTGCAGTGTTATGGCGTGCTCCCATGTGGACCAGACGACGGCTGCAGCCCCATGCGGCCCACGGTGCTACTTCTGCGGAGGAGCCAAGCATCCACGACAAAAGTGTCCCGCTAAAGCGGTAGTCTGTAACTTATGCGGTAAAAAGGGGCATTATGCGAAGGTGTGCAGATCGAAGCCCAGGAACGGCAGTGCGGCCTGTGACCCTTCGGAACGGGGATCATCACCATCGTCGTCGAAGTACTCACGAGGTCCGTCCACGTGCGAGTCCAGGACGACGCCATTGCGGTCGACGGAGTCGGAGGAGGATGACCACCAGGAGTCGCTACGTTTGGCGCCCTCACCCATGTGCGATTCATGGGGGCGGCCATTTTGGTCGACGATGATCATGAGCGACCAGCAGGGGTCCTCAGCATCAACCTCAGCTGCCTGCAGTGACGTTCACGGACCAACGGTGGCGTCGATCACCCTGAACCAGGCTAAGCATCACAGGCTTGATTGTTCGATGATGGATATACAGGTAAATGGTCGTGCAATTTATTGTCTGTTTGACAGCAGGAGCACTGAGAGCTTTATTCACCCTGACACTGTAAAGAGGTGTGGACTCCAGATTCAACTTGCCAAACAGACAATCTCTATGGCATCAAGGTCCCGGTCTGTCCCTGTGCTAGGACGTTGTGTGGTAACTTTGAAAGTGCAAGGCACAATTTACGAGCGATTCAGGCTCCTTGTGTTGCCGCATCTTTGCGCACCAATTCTCCTCGGACTAAACTTTATGGTCCACATGAAGAGTGTGATCCTACAGTACGGTGGGCCACTCCCTTCGCTGACAGTGGGGGAACAGCTGCAGTCTCCAAATTGTCCAAAGCGCCCCGCCTGCAATCTTTCTACATTAAAGATCACCACACCCTCTTTATTCAAGAATCTGGTACCAGGCTGCAAGCCCATCGCTACTAAAAGTAGGCGTTACAGCACTGAAGATCGGATCTTCATCAGATCTGAGGTTCAGCGACTCCTCAAAGAAGGGATCATACAGCCCAGTGTTAGTCCGTGGAGAGCACAGGTTGTGGTGGTCAAGAGCGGGAACAAACCCCGGATGGTCATTGATTACAGTCAGACCATTAATCGATATACGCAGCTGGATGCGTATCCCCTCCCGCGCATATCTGATATGGTCAATCAGATTGCGCAGTACCGGGTGTTCTCCACCATAGACCTTAAGTCCGCCTACCACCAACTCCCCATTCGCCCAGAGGACCGACACTACATGGCCTTTGAGGCGGATGGTCGTCTGTATCAGTTCCTTAGGGTTCCATTTGGTGTCACCAATGGGGTCTCGGTCTTCCAGCGTGCTATGGACCGAATGGTGGACCAGAACAGGCTGCGGGCTACCTTCCCGTACCTGGATAATGTCACCATCTGCGGCCGTGATCAGCAGGACCATGACACAAATCTCCAGAACTTTTTACGCACTGCATCTCGCCTGAATTTGACCTACAACAGGGAGAAGTGTGTATTCCGTACGCGCCGGTTAGCCATCCTGGGATACGTGGTGGAAAACGGGGTCATTGGCCCTGATCCAGACCGTATGCGCCCCCTTGCTGAACTTCCCTTGCCCGCTAGCGCAAAAGCACTGAGAAGGTGCCTAGGCTTCTTCTCCTATTATGCGCAGTGGGTCCCCAACTACGCGGACAAAGCCCGTCCGCTTATTAAGTCCACGACTTTTCCACTCACGCCAGAGGCCCAATTGGCCTTCAAGGAATTGAAACACGACATCGCGAAAGCCACGATGCACGCGGTAGACGAATCCATCCCTTTTCAGGTGGAAAGCGATGCATCTGATTTCGCCCTGGCCGCCACACTAAACCAGGCGGGCAGGCCCGTCGCGTTTTTTTCCCGCACCCTCCAAGGCCCCGAAATTCGGCATTCAGCAGTGGAAAATGAGGCCCAGGCCATTGTGGAGGCCGTCAGACACTGGCGCCATTACCTGGCGGGAAAGCGGTTCACCCTGATCACGGAGCAGCGGTCCGTGGCGTTCATGTTCAACAACACGCAGAGGGGCAAGATCAAGAATGATAAGATCTTGCGGTGGAGAATTGAACTCTCCACCTATAACTACGATATCATGTATCGTCCAGGGAAACTCAATGAGCCCTCGGATGCCCTCTCGCGCGAAACATGCGCTACTACGCAGGAGGATCGCTTGAACGCCCTCCATAATGACCTGTGCCATCCTGGGGTCACTCGGCTCTACCACTTTGTCAAAGCCCGCAACCTGCCTTACTCGGTGGAGGACGTCAGGTCGGTGACAAGGAGCTGTCGGATTTGCGCGGAATGCAAACCGCACTTTTACCGACCTGACCGGGCACATTTGGTCAAGGCCACTCGCCCCTTCGAGAGGCTGAGTGTGGATTTTAAGGGCCCCCTTCCCTCAACAGATCGGAACGTGTACTTTCTGAACATAATAGATGAGTACTCCCGGTTCCCGTTTGTTGTCCCCTGCGCGGACACGTCGACTACCACGGTGATCAAGGCATTCCGTGATCTTTTTACCCTGTTCGGGTACCCCAGCTATATCCATAGCGACAGGGGCTCGTCGTTCATGAGTAATGACTTGAGGCAATTCCTGCTCTCATACGGGATTGCCTCTAGTCGGACCACGAGTTACAACCCTAGGGGTAATGGACAGGTGGAAAGAGAGAATGCTACAGTCTGGAAGGCTGTCCTATTGGCGCTGAAGTCCAAAGGCCTTCCAGTCTCCCGTTGGCAGGAGGTCCTCCCTGATGCGCTTCACTCCATTCGCTCCCTCCTGTGTACGGCAACCAATGCTACTCCCCACGAGAGGATGTTCTCATTCCCTCGGAAGTCGTCCTCGGGGATATCTTTACCAGCCTGGTTGACGTACCCAGGACCCGTCCTCCTGCGGCGACATGTAAGGGCCCGCAAGTCCGACCCCTTGGTCGAACAGGTCCACCTCCTCCACGCCAACCCTCAGTATGCCTACGTGGCATATCCTGATGGGCGAGAGGACACAGTCTCGATCAGAGACCTGGTGCCCGCAGGGGACGTAGCAACTCCTGTCGCTCCCATACCCCCAGTGACGAATCCCTTTTCCCTTATTTCTCCCCCGGACATGGCGCGGACAGCACCGGGACCAATGCTTAACAGTTTTACTCCAATGCACAGCTTGCCTGAGCCCCGAAGATCGGTGCCATCACAGAATTTATCGGGGTCCCCTGCACTACCGTTTCATCAGGGTCAACCGGCCTGTGAGTCCGTGGGAGAACAGCTGGACGCTGTTTTGGGGAGAACGCCACCGCAAGCACCTACTCCGGTGTCACCGCCGGTATTGAGGAGGTCACAACAACGGTGCGGTCCTCCAGACTGTCTGAACTTATAATCTGTTGACATTTTAGTCTGTTTTCGTACCCCGCTGGCCTTTGTTCTCAAAGGAGGGGTGAATGTGGTGAACCATCGTTGGTTCCCACTGTGGGATTGTTCTAATGTTGTTGTTGGGCTAGGGTGGGATTGATACACCTGCGGTTGTTACTGTTGTGGCACATCCCAGTTGGGCTCCGCCTCCTGGGAGAGGTATAAGACCCCCTGCTCGGGCGGGACCTCTTCAGTCTGGGATAGTGTGTTAAAGTTCTGTTAGTTCCATTGTTAGTTAATAAAAGCCTTCTTTTACCGAAGCTTCGTGCCTCGTGTCCAATTGATGCGCATCAGGATGTCTATTCGTTGAATGAGGCCTACCCTGGCTGGTATGTCTGATTTGATGCAGAATGTAGTGTTAGTAATGTTACAATGTGTCGCGCCATACTGATATTGTTTCAGGGAGGTGGTGAGACAGTATCTCCCTGCTCCCTTGTAAGCTACCCGAGTTATGTCTGTGTCCAGGCTACGAACTTCTACTGAGCAATTTAGGCTAGTGTTTGTTCTGAAGCCATATAGTGCATGCTCATTTAAATAAACTGGGTACGGGCATGCAATTATTTCGTCAGTTTGCTGACATCTGTCCAGTGTAGTGCCTATGAGCCTCCCTTCTTTCTCCACTGTGTATGGTAAAGTGCCGTCGCACACTATCCAGATATCCTCATGGATAGTCCCTATATTCTCCACTTCAAAGACTGTCAGTCTGACCCGGTCGTCAGTGATTATGGGGAGCCCTAATATCATTCCCAGGGCTTTCCCTGGAGTCCCTTTGCAGTCGTCATTGAACCAGACTTTGGTCAACTGTCGCATCTGGCAGCCAGATAACTCGGGATGTTTCTTACCTGTAAATAAGTGTTTCATCTGTTCGTCACTAATCCAAGACGGAACATTCCACTGCGTACCTGCTCTAGGTTTTCCCTTAGCTGTTCTATCATCCACTGTCCATATGCACTACATAAAGTCCGGTTCTGTTGTCGGTCATCATCCTCTAATTTTTCCCTGATAATTTGATTGATTGTCTTGGCGTGTCCTTCTAATAGTTACCATGTGGCTGCTGGCTGTGTTCCCGGTCAGTTCCCCTTCAGCATCTTGCTGATTGTCCTCATTGATAGAAGTTAGTGTCTGTTTAACCTGTTGGGTCAGAACCCTAAGTTTATTGTCCAGGTCAGCTAAATCAAGAGCGTTGATGGTTGCTATGCCTGCCCCGTATGCTGTGGCCATGTCACTGACTAACTCCCTCTTGGATCTTTCCTGTCTTTCATCCATTCCTATCATCCGCCCTAACAGTCTGCGAGTTAAGTAGAGGTATAGTCTCTTAAGTTGGGGAGAGCACCACTCTGGGAGTTGGGTCCCAGCTATATCCACCACCACAAATACCAATCCATGGTGGATGTTGTCACACAGGGTTTTCCCTGAGTGTTTTAGTATCAATCCATTCTGTGGGCCGCGAGTGGCTTCAGGACAAATGGAGTGGGATGGGTCTGGGGTTGGCTTCGGCCCAGTTCTTATTTCATACAATGCAAAGTTCCCCTCCATGAGTGTCCCGGGGCACCGCTGCCCGAGCTCTAATCCTTTTTCTGGGCTGTTGGCCAGACATCCAATTTCAGGGCAGCCATTATTTGAAAATCCCCACCCCAATCCCCTGCTATGGTGACACTCGGATAACATTCAGTTGAACTGCCATTTGGTTTTTTGTATACCAGCCACTCGTTATTACACCCAAACATTATACTCTTATTGGGGTGCATCCATAACACACCCTCCTCACATTCCCCTGTGTCAGGTGGGGCAAACCATAAATAACCGGGATACCACAAGTTCATCTTGCTTGGTGTGTCCTGAGTGCTTATCCCGATGATGAGTCGGAAGAGGTAGATCGTAGGTTGCATCTCTGTCATCGTCCGTCGCTGTCCTGAGGAGATCAATGTAATTTCCGCTGTTATCGCATCCAATATTTGATGTATATACATATATTTAAACTGTTCATGCCCCCCTTTTTTTTGTACGCTTATTGACAATGGTGTGGTCAGGAGGACCCGGGTATATCAATTGTCGCTTGCATGTCGTAGTCTTTTTTATTCTAATTGTGGAGCACTACTGAGCAAAAAATATTTTGTTCAGATCGATAAATAGACAAGTTTGGGGTGGTCAGAAAGAGCTTATTTAACTGGCCAGCAAAATCAAGGCGGCCAGTTTTAGTCTAGCAACAGTCACCATTAACTATACGGATTCGAATAACACTGGAGTCGGTCTGTTGGAGTATGTTGGAGTTTGAAGGCATGGAAAATTTAGCACAAGTGCCTCTGAGAGTTGAAAATGTAGTCCTTTAACATTAGGGGCTAAGGGACGGCCCTTCTATCTTTAGAACACTGAAAATAAAATTCTCACTGTCACTTGGAACGCTAAGGAGCCGGGTTAAGAGCAACTGCATATTGTACCAGTCTTTGGCATTGTAAGAGTTTTGTTTGTTTTTCATTTCCTGTTGAAAATGTAGCCCAGTCGCCTTGACGATTTTAAAATTTAGCACAGCTGCCTTAATGACGTTAAAAGTTAGCATAGCTGCCTCAAAGATTTGCATAGTTGGCTTAATGATGTCTCAATTAGAGAAAGGCTGCGAAAGAGCACGGCGTCGGATTGTATAGATAACCTGGTTAATCGTACTAGCAGTATACAAAAGAGTCGGGAAATGAGTCGGTTCTCCTGAACCGTGGACATTTTACTGTCGGTCGGTCACGGTGGACCGGCAGCTTGCGGGTTTTTAAAAAATGGGTGCTTCCATCAGAGATTCTTGTACCTTGCTTCGTCTGTACTGTAGGCTGAATTTCATCATTTGGAGCACCTTAGATTCCTTCATTCAGCATTTCCGTTAACCAATTGCCCAACAGAGACTCATCTTCTGAATCATTCGTCTCATGGGGCTCCATCATTATCTCCTCACCTGGTTTTCATACCCGTGTCTGTTTGTTGGACAGCACAGTGGGGTCTGCATTTGAATCAGGTTTCAGGGGTCCTTCATCCTCGTCTTCCAGTCTAATTAATCTATGTGTCTGGTCCCTTATCCATGTGGGGGATGCAGCATCAGATGTCCCCATCAAAATAACCCGGTGTCGTTTAGTCAGGTCCTCACTGTTGGGTCTGGGGCTGTTAAGGTTTATGTTTATGGGAGAATCCATAATGCTGCGAGGGCCGATATCTGGCGAGTCGTGCTAGTCCTCTAGTGTGTGCAAGTCTCCTGTTATGTCTAGGTCGATCAGTGCCCCTCGGGGCACTTCAGGTGTGGACGAGGCTCTGGGCTGTAGTGTGGTAGGGGTAAGGGTCTGGTCTGAACCTGAAAGTGGATGAGAAGGTGTCCGGGGAAATACATTTTCTGGGTGAGGCCATTCCGGTCGCCGAGTGTCATCCTCCCCTATCTCTAATGAGAGATGGTGGAAGTGATTATTCTGAGTCCCGTAAGCTTTCAGTTGATTGACGTGGAACCAACCAGTTTTCCTGTTGGCGATTAGGACCTTATACACTGAGGAGCTTATTTTGTCGGTGATGGTGTGCGGACCTGCATATCTCGGGGACAAGAAAGAACTGGGGTTGTAGAGGGAAATCATTATCTGCTGGCCAACCGTACAGTCTACCAGATGTACCCTTTTATCAAAATATGCCTTGCTCTGTTTCTTTTTAACTCCTAATCGGACAGCCGCGGCTAACTGGGCTGCTTTAATGTTTTCGGTTATCAGCTGGACAGCTTTCTCGTGGGTGAGCGCTGTGATAGCAGGCTCAGTTAAATCAAACCCTAATAAATATTCAGCTCCCCTCATAGGTCGGCCAGTCATTAATGTGTGGGGGGTGAATCCAGTAGAACTGGAAACTATGTTGCGTACCATCATGAGGGCAAAGGGAAGTACTGTATCCCATGTTGTGTTGTTTTGCTGCACTGTCTTTCTAATGATCCCCTTTAGCATTCGGTTCATGCACTCTATGATTCCACTGGATTGTGGATGGTAGGCGATATGGAATTTCTGCTTGATGCTAAACATAGCCATAACGTTCTGCATCACTCGCCTGGTGAAATGTGTCCCTTGGCCGGACTCTATGCTGCAGGGAAGACCCCATCGTGTAAACACCTGCTGGGCTAATATCTTTGCGGTGGCCTTAGCTGTGTTGGATCTAGTGGGGAATGCCTCAACCCAGTTGGTGAAAGTGTCTATTATTACCAGGACAATGTATTTAAATCCATTCCTACATGGCGGTAGTGGGCCGATATAATCAATTTGGAGATTTGTCCAGGGGCCTTCTACTGGGCGTGTGTGCCTTAGCTCCGCTTTTCTGGCATACCTGTCGGGGTTGTTCTGGGCACAAATTTAACAATTGTCACTATAATGGGCAACGTCATCGTGCAGTTCGGGCCACCAACATAATTCGTTTAATCGCTCGGTTGTTGTCTCTGTGCCCTGATGGCCATGTCCCTCATGGTACTGGTAGATGATTTCTGTCCTGGGTAGGGACTACGTACGTGCCTGCCTTTAATATCAAACCATCCTGAATCTGTATTTTGTCTTTCCATTTCTCATATGGGGCTGGGTAGACTCCTTCTAAAATTTGTTTTAGGGATCTGTCAGTGCGCTGCGCCTGGACCAGGTCGGTTATATTAGTTTGGCAAATGGTCACAGCGTTTACTCGCTCTCCCACAGGTGGCTGCCAAAACTGTCCCGTACGAGCACCGGCCTTGGCTGGTGCATCAGCCTTACAGTTACCAGGTGGGGAGGTCCTGTGGTGGCTTCTAACCTTAATAATTCCATATGTGCGCCCTTCGGTGGCCTGCAGAACATATTTTAATAAGGGGGCTGACGGTAGGGGCTTTCCGTCCGCAGATACGAAGCCTCTGGCTTCCCATAACGGTAGGAACTCAGTCAGGCTGTTGCACACGTACATGCTATCGGAGTGTATGTTGGCGGGGGTTGGAAATAGGTCTGGGTGGCTCACTACGTATGCAACTGCTGCTAGTTCGGCAGCTTGAACATCAGATGGCTGGGTAGTTTGAGGGTGAGTTCTATTAGTGGCTGTCCCTGTTGATTTTCTACATAAATGCCACATCCTGTGATTCTGGTCCCATTCTTAATGGTGGATGAACCGTCTACATAAATTCTCATGGCTGAGTCTGTCCATTGGGTGGCTGTCTGTTTTGTCCCGGATCGTGTCTCCTGTTTCAGGATAAACGGACCTGTGGGGTCCTTTGTGGCGATAACCTGACACTCATGCGGATCTCCCCCATAATTTAAATTATCTGCCAGGAACGTGGGCACTTTGGTTCGCTTTACAGTGATGTCCCTACCCTGCAGCAGTAGTGCCCAACGGGCAGCGCGGACCTGGCTTACTGAACCGTCTTTAAGGCGGCCATCCAGCAGAAGCTGGGTTGTGGTGTGTTCAGTGAGGACGGTTATTGGGTTCAGTCCGGTGCTATAGGCGAAATGCTGCACGGCCCAAAATACCCCGAGCAGGTGTCGTTCACACCCGGAAAAGCCTTGTTCGACTGGGTCCTATACTCGTGAGGCATAGGCTACTGGGCCTGGTCTACCATGTCTTTCTTGTAATAATACTGCTGAAAGTGTGTGGTTGGTGGCTGCAACTTCGAAGGCGTATGGTGGATCTGGGTCGGGAACTAGTAAGGCTGGCACTGTGGTGAGGGCACACTTTAAATCGGTTACTGTGGCTGTGTGCTGCGCAGCCCACTTCCAGGTTGCGTTTTTCTTTAGCAATTCGGGCTGCCTTGGTGGTGAAGCCGTCTATATGGTTCCGACAGTACCCTACTAGACCTAGGAAAAATTGGAGGGCACTCACATTGCGGGGCAGTGGGAGGTGCACTATGGAGTCTATCCTTTTCTGTTCAATCGCCCTCTTCCCATGACCTGTACAGGGGTTGTAATGCATCCCTCCTGCATGTGTCCTGTGAATCCACTGAGTGTAATTACTGTACCTAGGTGTATAATCTTGGGTTGCAAAATTTGGGTCTTTTTCAGGTTGACTTTGCAGCCTAATGAGTGGAGCAGTGCGAGTAATTCATCCAGCAATGTTATATGCTCCTCTTTGGTGTTAATCTGTAACAATAAATCATCTACATATTGGACCAAGCACTCGGGTCGGGAAAGCTTTTCTAGCCCAGTAGCTAGTTGCCTGTGGAAGATGGACGGGGAATTATGGAAACCCTGTGGTAGGCAAGCCCAAGTGTATTGCTGTCCTTGGAAGGTAAAGGCAAACTTGTACTGGCAAGACCGATTTAAAGGGATGGACCAGAAGCCGTAACTGATATCTAGTACCGTGAAAAACTTTGCCTGGGCTCCCTGTCTCATCATGGTGACGGGGCTTGTGGCTACGGTGGGGGCCGTGAGTGTGGTAATCTTATTTAATTCCCAATAATCGACCGTTAACCTCCATGATCTATCTACCTTCTTCACGGGCCATATCGGCGCATTATTTGTGGATGCCACTCGTCTCAACACCCCCTGCTATAATAGTCTATCAATTATTTTGGCCACCTCCCCCTCTGCCTGTCTGGGGAAACCGTATTGTCTCTGTGGCTTCGGATCCGGCCCTTCAATTAACACCTCCCCAGGTATCTGGCCACAATCATGTTTATGCCGCGCTAACACCCCATTGTTTTTTTGAAGCACCTCCCTGATGGCTGGATCACTGCTAATCGTTAAGGGATCAAACCAGAATTCCCCTATTGTGCTAACCCTATTAGCATATGTCCCGACTGGGATGATTGATGGCACTCTGCTAATCGTAGCCATCTGCCAAATGCATCGATTAGCTGGATCAAGTGAAAGATTACATTTATTCATGTAATCAGACCCAAGGATGTGTTCAGCGTTTGGGGGAAGGTCAACTAACACCACTAGATGGTCACACACCATGTTACCTAGGCGGACTTGTACAGGGGCTGTAATGTGTCCCTCCTGCATGTGTCCTGTGAATCCACTGAGTGTAATTGTGCCCGTAGTTGGCCAAGGGATGTCTGTTTTTAATTTTGATACATTAGGGTAGTTCGGGAGACTCCGGTATCCCAAAGGAATTCTACGAGGTGGCCTCTTACCTCACCGTTAACTAGGGGTCTCCCTAAGCGATCCCACCTGGTGCTACAGATCCAGGTTGGGGAGGCCGGGCACCGTCAATCTAGGGTTCCATAGGCGGGGACAGTTGGATACAGTGGTGGGCTCGTGCTTACGGTATGCATGGGGTGACCGGGACCTTCTATCGGTGGTGGGTGGTGTTCTCTCTCGTACCTAGGAGCTGGCCTAACTGGTGGAGCCGGTGGTCCTGGTAGTCTTGGGGACCGTGTAAATGGTGGCGGGGGTCTCCCACAATCTTGGGCGAAGTGTCCTGGCTGCCCACAATTAAAACATGTCCCTCTATCTCTCCCCGGGGCTGCTGTGTAAGGTGGAGCTGTACCTCTCTGGTGTTGGTGATCCCCTCTACCTTCGTTTCTCCATACCGGACCCTGGCTAGCCCTCATCAGAAGCATTCTCGCCTCACTTTCTGACCGTGACATTGGGGCTCCCTGAACTTCCTGTCCCCAGACTCGAGCTAAGCATCGGAGAACCCATGCTTCATTGTGTGTGATCTCTGCGGGGTCAAAATTAGCGCAGGCTTTCTTGCCTTCCTCTGTGGTGTGCAAGACTAATGTCCTAGCCCATTTGGATGAATCAGTTTCATTTAATCTAGCCCAATGTAATTCCCCATATACTCCCGTGAAGTGGATCCATAAACGACCGGAAAAGGCAGTCGGATGTTCCCCTTTCCTCTGTCTACATTTATTTAAGATGTGGAGATGCCAGCGTTGGACTGGGGTAAACACAGTAAGAGTTTTAACAACACGAGGTTAAAGTCCAACAGGTTTATTTGGTAGCAAATACCATTAGCTTTCGGAGTGCTGCCCCTTCGTCAGATGGAGTGGATATCTGCTCTCAAACAGGGCACAGAGACACAAAATCAAGTTACAGAATACTGATTAGAATACGAATCTCTACTGCCAACCAGGTCTTAAAGATACAGACAATGTGAGTGGGACCTTCAGAGCACCCTCCGTGCTCTCATCCCACGTACTCCCCGCGTTGTAGGTCTCTACTGCCTCCCGAAGATACACAAGGCAAACACACCCGGCCGTCCCATCGTATCGGGCAATGGGACCCTGTGCGAGAACCTCTCCGGCTACGTCGAGGGCATCCTGAAACCCATTGTACAAAGAACCCCCAGCTTTTGTCGCGACACTCGGGACTTCCTACAGAAACTGCACATGGAGCAATTGAACCAGGAGCACTCCTCGTCACAATGGATGTCTCGGCACTCTACACCAGCATCCCCCACGATGATGGCATTGCTGCAATGGCCTCAGTACTCAACGCCGACAACTGCCAGTTTCCAGATGCAATTTTACAACGCATCTGCTTCATCCCGGACCACAATGTCTTCACCTTCAACAACCAGTTCTTCATCCAGACACACGGAACAGCCATGGGGACAAAATTCGCAACTCAAATGCCAAAATCAACCTGTTGGACTTTAACCTGGTGTTGTTAAAATTCTTACTACATTTATTTAACCCATCTACAGGATCCCCTTTATTAAACCCTACCGCGGTCAATATTGCTTCCTTAATTTCGTTTAAGGTTCCTTCCCTGACATTTTGAGGGGCTGGCAAGGCAGACCGTACAGACTTGCTTAAGCACATGACTGTCAGCTTCACTTCTTCCCTTTCATCTAGCGCATGCATTATCTTCTGCTGCCGAACATCCTCAAAGAAACTGTGTAGATCAGCCGATGGCTCAAAAGCTGTGATTTTATTTGCGATTTCAGCCAATTCTGCCACCGTAAACGGGGTCGTGTATGTAACAGTTGGGCCCTGAGACTCTCCTAGGCGACGTTCAGTCGTCACTGGGTGCATCGGTACTGGAGGTGAATCTGGGGGCGCGGTGGGTATGACTTCCCCTGGGAAAGATGGTGGTGGACCCCAATCCTTGGTTTGCGTAACGTAAAGTTTAGCCTTTAACTTTCCCCAATCCACATTCTCTATCTCCTCTTCCTCTACTGTCCCGAAGGTTCACATAAATCCGTTTTGAACTGATAATAGGGATTCCAGCCATGAAATTTCTCACTGGCATTTGGAGTGGTCAGCGGTTACCTGTCCCTGTTCTTTACTGACTTGATGTAGCGCTTTTATTGCCGCCTGCAGATCAGTGCACTTAGCTTCCAATCGTGCTACTGCCCGCTCGGCTTCACTTTTGGCCAAGACAGCACGCTGGGCGTCTTGGTAGGCTCTCTCATACTGGGTTAGAAAATTGCCCAGATGTAATAAATTTGCCTGGTTGGTTCTCTTTAATTCATCGACCTCTCTGTCCTTTTCGGCTCTTATTTTCTCTATCCTCTCCTGCTGCTGTTCCTTTAGTTTCTTAATCTCCTCTTCCTTTTCGGCTCTTATTTGTTCTATCCTCTCCTGCTGCTGTCCCTTTAGTTTCTTAATCTCCTCCTCCTTTTCCTCCTGTGCCCGCTTCAATTCCTCCAGTTCCTTACAAACTGTGTTTAATTCCTTTTCTGTTCCGAGCAGTTGTCCTAAGCAGCTCACAATGGCAGTCGCTTTCTCACATTTGTCTGCCTGTTTTCCCTGAACTTTCCTCAGATCGTCCCAATATTCTGCCCTCGGGATCCCGGTCCCGTCTCAGTATTGGCACAAGATTCTGCCCATAGGGGCCACCCTTTCTTTTTAATATATTCTCTGATTTTTGTTTCCCATATGGGACACTTCTCTGTCTCTGTGCTGTTTCCTGCCATTCTATATTCAACGACAATGGGTAGGGAGTTGATCGGACTGTGGGTACGGCTTTGGGCTATGTTCCAGTCCTAATCCCTCCGGATTCTAATGTAAACCTACAGAGTTTACCCTATCCTCCTTGTTAGTAACAATGCATGCACAATAAACAATTTCCCGAAAGCAGTTATTTGTCCAATAAGGAGTTTACACCTGTTGGCTCTGAGCTTTAAATAATCGTTCAATATAGGTTCTGCGGGATTTGATATCAGAGCAACAAAGTTACTTCTTGTCGATGTCCCATCTGGGGTGCCAACTGTTGTGCCTGCCGCATAGTCTGTTTTAACCCTTATACGATGGACAAAGAACTGCGAGTAGACGTCTTGTTAGGACAACTAATATTTATTTTAAAACACCCAATCAATAATCACCCACCCAACCAACAATAAGTTATCTTACAGAAAATACTAAAGTTCAAGTCCAATATAAGGCCTTGACTTAACTTTGCGTGACTGGCAAGTACCCAAGCAGATATTGGCCTTTATCTGTGCGCTGGTCTCGGTCGTCCTCTGCGTAGTCTGGTCCTTTGGTCTGGTCTGGCACTCTGGCTCTGGTCTTCCTTCCTTCTCGGGTGTGGTGGCTCTCCTCGTGCTGGTCGTCACTGGCAATGGTCACCGTTGTTGTAGCTCGTTCGTGGGGTCAGAGAGAGAGAGAGATTCTTGGTTGCGCAGCACCCTTTATACCCCGTCGGGTTTCACGCCCCTTTTGGCCATTGCCAATCAATCGATCAGGACTTGATCACCCTGATCGATAAAGTCCAACCGGGTGCTGCCACACCGATCTCTGGGTGTGTCCCCAACGGCAATGTCTGTAGGTGCTGGGGGCACATAGAATACACACCTCCCTCCCAAATAAGGAGTTACAGCACCCCAATGTCTGGTAAACAATCCAGTTTGACCAGGAAGTCCCTTTTGTCCTGGAGATGACCCATATCCTGTGTATTCAGTCATCTGGGTTGCAGCCTGTTTGTCTCTGTCTTTAAACTGCAGCCTGTCATTTTAGTTCTTGCCCAATTGTCCCAGAGTGCTTTACAAATCGCCATTTTAGATGGCCCGTTTGGCCACAGTTTCCTCCCACAGTCCGAGAGATGTGCGGGGTAGGTGCACTGGCCATGCTAAATTCTTCCTCATTGAACCCCGAACAGGTGCCGGAATGTGACGACTAGCGGATTTTCACAATAACTTCATTGCAGTGATAATGTAAGCCTACTTGTGACTAATGAATAAACTTTAACCCCTCGCGCTCCGGAAACCGTTCATATCATTTGCCCAGGCTCTCAGGCATGCTCCCCAGGTGGCTGTGATTCAGCCCCAGAGCCGCACTCGCTGTTGCTGAGGCTGCGGCCACACCCAGTGTGGAGAGGAGGCCCTTCTGAGAGGCCTGCTCCTGGCCAGGGAAGGGGAACCAACATACACCTGTGCAATGCCACCCCACTGATTGAGCTGGGCCGTATTCACACGCGCCATGCAGTCTGGGTAGGAACGTCCTCCATTATTTTGTTTTGAAATGATATGGAAACCGGCCATTCGACGCTTTGCGTGTCTGATTAATTAACTGCTGCTCTTTTCTCATAAAATGCATTTTTAAATTTCTCAGGTGCTGATGTGATTCCATATTGAAAGTTGGTATTTTACTTTGTTTCAATTGCTGTCTCATTCACGCTCTTGAGAACTACGTCGAAATGTTTTCCTACATTAAGGCAGGATATAATGTCAGTGATTGATAGCTGCAAGGAGCTCAGACAGCGATCATCTGTGATCTAATTGAATGCTGGAACAGTGTCGAGGGCCTCCTCCTGCTCCTATTGTCACACAGGTAAACTGGACACATAAATATTATATTGGAGCAAAACTGGTCAGCATGGAACTGATCCCAGCCAGAGTCAACAATTTTTGGGGAGGAAAGAGTCAGTAACAAGCGAGTGTAAAATTTACCATAGTGAGTGTAAAACTCAACACTTTCAGGTGAGGGGTGGGGGGAGTTGGCTAAAGGAAACATCCATGCTGCAATGAGTTTGTATTTCAACACAGGAAGGAGTGAGAGTGTATGGGATGGCAATTCACAGAATTGTGTGTACAAAAGGAGAAAGAATGTTCAAGATAAACTAACATTGTGTGTTATGAGCTTCAATTTGGTACTTTGTAGTAAAATCATGTTTAATAACTAGTTTGTGACCCAATTATGAATAATGATCAAGTAACCAAACTATATTAATCTATTAATCTGATATTATATTCTATTTATTATTAAGCAATGCTGCACATGGTGCCCGTGTGACTCTATCTTTCTCTGTGAAGATGTAGCTGTATTTCCTTCTGACAGGTAAAACACAATACATGGTCTGGGCCGAATTGTAAAACTATGGTTCTGCGCTTCAATTATAGAGTTATTGCTGTAAAGACAGTCAAAGTTGAATTGTCCAGTGTCTGGAGCTGGGACCGGACGTAAACCCATTCAAACTGGCCACTGCAGTGGCTTTGTGACATCATTTCTGGCTGCTGTATGATTGGCTGCTGGCTGCTTTATGATGTCACCTGGAGACAGGTTTTCACCCCTGGTTACGGCCCATTGGTTTGGGGTCACTCTGGGAGGTTGGGTTTCAGTGCTGGTGTGATGCCAGGTACAGAGGATACTGCCATGTAAGGCATAGCACACATCATTTAAAATATGGATGTTATTCAGTATGGACATTGGACAGAGAAAATGTTAAAATATTAGGTTAGAAAGAAGGTCACTTCACAAAATGGCCTGTGGCCATTAGGTGACACTGCAGTGTGGATTAGTCAGGGAACTGACTCAATGCCTCACAATGAGAAAGGGTTGTGACTGTCAGTGACAGCAGCCTGAGTGAAGCAGCAAATTCGGGAGAAACCTGAGCACAACCACTGTTTGTTTGAAGTTAGTTGTTGGTTTTAGTAAAAACAATTAAACTGTCATTCTGACTACAGCTAGAGAAGAGATCATGACACGACAAGAAGGAGCCACACATCCTGCCGACTACAGCAAGAAAACCATTAAACTGCTGTTCTGACCACAGTCTCTGAAGCCTCAGGACACGACAAGAAGAAACCGTCCATTCTGGTGACAAACCAATGAGCAGACGAATCTCTACCTGAACATCAAACCACACATGAACTGACTGTTCATCAATTGAAGAAATGACCAGAAACCAACTTCATCCCTTCAACAGGATCCCAACAAACATCTTCTACCCCAGCTGTTAAAATCCCTTCACTGATCTTTCACTAAAGAAGATCTCTCATCAGACCTGTAGCTTCAATCATCAGATTACATCAGGCAAGTAACTTATCAACATTTCTTGTTTTATATTAATTGTAACAGTCACTGACTTTTACCCCTGTGACTTTTCTAGGGTGTGTTACTGAGTGAATGTGTGAGTGAGTGAAGTAGCATTAGTTTTTATTGTTTTTAATATAAAAATAGAAACATATAAAAATGATCGAAGCCATTACGTGCTGCAAGATGACATAGATTGGGACCTGAAAATTGAAGGGTGTACGACATTTAGGAAGGACAGGAAGTGAGGAACAGGTGGAGGGCTGGCTCTATTAATTAATGATGGCATTAACTCAATAAAGAGGGATGGACTAAGGTTCAGGAAACCTCAATGTAGAAATGGTTTAGGTAAAGATGAGAAAGGGAAGAAAGTATTTGTGGGATTTACAGGGCCCTTAAGCACACGGTAGGACACGGTAAAAAGGCTAATGGGAGCTTGTCAGAAAGGCACCGTGATTATTATTGAGGATTTAAATCTAGATTATCGACTGGAAAATCAGATGGACAAAGGTAGCCGAGGTGAGGAATTCATAAATATTTTCAGGATAGTTTATTAGAACAACATGTTTTGCCACCTATGAGAGAGCAGGCTATACCTGACCTGGGCGAGTACAACAATAAGAAGTCTAAATACACCAGGTTAAAGTACAACAGGTTTATTTGGTAACAAATGCCACTAGCTTTCGGAGCACTGCTCCTTCGTCAGGTGGAGTGGGAGATGTGCTCACAAACAGGGCATACAGAGACACAAACTCAATTTACAGAATAATGATTGGAATGCTAATCAAGCTAATTAATGCTAATACAGCTAATCAAGTCTTAAAAGGTACAGACAATGTGAGTGGAAAGAGCATTAAGCACAGGTTAAAGAGATGTGTATTGTCTCCAGACAGGACAGCTAGTGAGATTTTGCAAGTCCAGGCAAGCTGTGGGGGTTACAGATAGTGTGACATGGACCCAAGATCCCGGTTGAGGCCGTCCTCATGTGTGCGGAACTTGGCTATCAGTTTCTGCTCAGCGACCCTGCGGTGTCGTGAAGGCCGCCTTGGAGAACGCGGATTCATCCTCTTATCTTCGGGTAAGCGTTCTCCAAGGCGGCCTTCACGACACACAACACTGCAGGGTCGCTGAGCAGAAACTGATAGCCAAGTTCCGCACACATGAGGACAGCCTCAACTGGGATGTTGGGTTCATGTCACACTATCTGTAACCCCCACAACTTGCCTGGACTTGCAAAATCTCACTAGCTGTCCTGTCTGGAGACAATACACATCTCTTCAACCTGTGCTTAATGCTCTCTCCACTCACATTGTCTGTACCTCTAAGACTTGATTAGCTGTATTAACATTGATTAGCATTCCAATCATTATTCTGTAAATTGAGTTTGTGTCTCTGTATGCCCTGTTTGTGAGCACATCTCCCACTCCACCTGACGAAGGGGCAGCGCTCCGAAAGCTAGTGGCATTTGTTACCAAATAAACCTGTTGGACTTTAACTTAGTGTTGTTAGACTTCTTACTGTGTTTACCCCAGTCCAACACCAGCCTCTCCACATCACGAGTACAACAAAACAGGATAAATTAATGACCTCATAGTGGAGGCACCCTGAGATAACAGCCATCATAATGTGATGGAATGTAACATTCGGTTTGAGAGAGGGAAGTGTGTGACTGAGTCTAATATTCTCAACTGAAATAAGTTTAATATTTCACAGTACACAGAATAGATACATTCTAACAAGACTGTGAAATTCCAAGAGGAGGATCAGTGGCGAACCAGTGAAGTTAAAAGTATCAAACTTAAAGATAAAGCAAATTCGAGCAAAAAGCTGGGTGGCAGATCAGAAGATTTGGCAGAATATATTAAAACAAAACAAAGAATGACTAAAAGTTGAATAAGAATGGGTGGCACAGTGGTTAGCACTGCTGCTTCGCAGCACCAGGAGTCTCAGGTTCAATTCCAGGCTTGGCTGACTGTGATGTTTGTACATTCTTCCTTCTGCGTGGGTTTCCTCTGGGTGCTCCGGTTTCCTCTCTTTCCTTCCAGTCCAAAGATGTGTAGGTTAGGTGGATTGGCTGTGCTAAATTGCCCCTTTGTGTCCAAAGATGTGTCAGTTAGGGGGATAATAAATAAGGATATGGCAAATTAATTGAACAGATCATCGGTGTTTACTACAAAGGGTATAAGTAACATTTTTTTAATTGACTTACGGGGTGTGCTGCTTTCTTGAAATGCTGCAGTCCCTGTGGTGTAGGTCCCTTACAGTGCATTTAGGGAGGGAGTTCCAGCATTTTGACCCAGCAACAATGAAGGAATGGTGATTTAATTCCAAGTCGAGATGGTGGCTTTGAGGGGAATGACAAGGTGTTGGTGTTTCAGTGTACCTACAGCCCTTGTCTTTCTAGATGCTAGTGGCTGTGGGTTATAAAGGTGCTGTCCAAGGAGTTTTAGTGAGTTTCTGCAGTGCATCTTGTAGTGGTACACACGACTGCCAGTGTTCACCTGTGCTGGAGGGAGTGAAGGCTGCAGGAATGGATGTCAATCAAGCGGCAGCTTTGTCCTGGATGGTGTCGAGCTTCTTGAGTGTTGAAGCTGCACTCATCCAGACAAGTGGAGAGTATTACATCACGCTCCTGACCTATACGTTGTAGAAGGTGAACAGACTTTGTACAGTCAGGAGGTCAGTTACTCAGCACAGGATTCCTAGTCTCTGACCTGCTCTCATAGTATTAAATGGCTGCTCCAGTTGAGAGTCTGGTCCATGATAACCTTCAGGGTGTGGACAGTGAGCAATTCCATGATGGTAATGCCATTGAATGTCATGGGGAAATGGTCCAATTCTCTCTTGTTGGAGATGGCCATTATCTGTCACTTGTGTGGTGCGGATGTTATTTGCCAGTTGCTAACAGAAGCCTTAATATTATCCAGGTGTTGCTGCATTTGCATATGGACTGCCAAAGTATCTGAGGAGTCGAAATGGTGCTGAATATCGTGCAATTATCAGCAAACATTCACACTTTGACCATGTGATGGAAGGAAGGTCATTTATGAAGCAGTTGAAGATGGTTTGGCCTAGGACACTATTCTGAGGAACACCTGCTGTGATGTCCTGGAACTGAGATGAACTTACTTCTAACAACCACAACCATCTTTGTTTGTGCCAGGTATGACTCTGACCAGTAGAGAGCTTCCCTCCTCTCAACTTTAATTGTTTTTCTAGGGCTCCTTGATGTCACACCTGGACAAAAGTATTCTTAGTATCAATGGCAGTCACTCTTACCTCACCTCTCGAGTTCAGCTCGTTTGTCCATGTTTGAACCTGGGCTGTAATGAGGTCAGGATCTGAGTGACTCTGGCAGAACTCAAACTGAGTGTCAGTGAGCAGGTCATTGCTAAGCAAATGCCACATACCAGCACTATTGATAACCCCTTCCATCACTTATTGATGATCGGTGATGGGGCACTTATTGGCCAGGTTGCATTTTTCCTGTTTTTATTTTGAACAGTACACATCAGGTCAATTTTCCACATTGCTGGGTAGATGCCAGTGTTGTGGCTGTACTGGAACAGCTTGGCGAGGTGCATGGCAAGTTCTAGAGCACAAATATTCAGCACTATTGCTGAAATATTGTCAGGGCCTTTGCAGTGTCCAGTGTATTCAGCCATTTCTTGATATCATATGGAATGAATCAAATTGGCTGAAGACTGACATCTATGATGCTGTGGGAGGAGGGGGCCAAAACGGACCATTCACTCGGGACTTCTGACTGAAGACTGCTGCAAATATTTCAGCCTTATCCTTTACACTGATGTGCTGTGCATGTCCATTCATGACTGGATGTGATAGGACTGCAGCGCTTACATCTGATCCGCTCATTGTAGAATCGCTTATCTCTGTCTATCACTTGCTGCTTATGCTGTTTGGCATGCTATCAATCATGTGTTGTACCTTCAATAGGGTTGACATCTTGTTTTTAGGTATGCCTGGTTCCACTCCCTGGCATGCCCCCCGGACCCTTCATTTGAACCAAGGTTCGTCCCATGGATTGGCAGCAATGGGTAAGAGGGGGATAAGGCATGAGGTTACAGATTGTGGTTGAGAAATTCTTCTGCTGGTGATGGCCCACGACCCCTTATGGATGCCTTGAGTTGATAGATCTGTTCCAAATTTATCCAATATAGCACAGTGATAGAGTCACACAACACTCAATGTGAAGATGGGACTTTTTCTGCACAAGGACTGTACAATGGTCACTCCTACCGCTGCTGTCAGGGAGAGATGTGTCTGCAGCAGGATTATTAATCCAGAAACTCAGCTACTGTTCCGGGGTTCCGGGATCCCATCATGGTAGGTGGAGAAATTTGAAGTCAATAAAAATATCTGGAATTAAGAATCTACTGATGACCATGAAACCATTGTCAATTGTCGGAAAAACCTATCTGGTTCACCAATGTCCTTTTAGGAAGAAAATCTACCATCCTTACCTGGTCTGGCCTACATGCAAATTCCAAGAGCCACAACAAAGTGATTGGCTATCAACTGCCCCCTGAAATGGTCTAACAAGCCACTCAACTCAACGGCAATTAGAGATGGGTAATAAACTTTGATTTGATTTATTAGTGTCACATGTATTAGTATACAGTGAAAAATATTATTTCTTAAGCGCTATACAGACAAAGCATACTGTACTTATAGAAGGAAAGGAAAGAGTGCAGAATGTAGTGTCATAGCTAGGGTATAGAGAAAGATCAACTTAATGCGAGGTAGGCCCATTCAAAAGTCTGATGGCCGCAGGAAAGAGCTGTTCTTGAGTCAGTTGGTACATGTCCTCACACTTTTGTATCTTTTTCCTGATGGAAGAAGGTGGAAGAGAGTATTTCTGGGGTGCGTGGTGTCCTTAATACTGCTGGCTGCTTTTCCAAGGCAGCGAGAAGTGTAGACAGTGCCAATGGGTGGGAGGCTACTTTGAGTGATGGACTGGACTTTGTAGTTTTTTTGCAGTCTTGGACAGAGCAGGAGCCATATCAAGCTGTGAAACAACCAGAAAGGATGCTTTCTATGGTGCATCTGTAAAAGTTGGTGAGAGTCATAGCGGACATGCCAAATTTCCTTAGTCTTCTGAGAAAGTAGAGGAGTTTTGGTGGGCTTTCTTAACGTTGACATGGAGGGACCAGGACAAGGTTACTGGTGACCTGAACTCCTAAAACCTTGAAGCTCTCGATCATTTCTGCTTCATCCCCAGTGATGTAGACAGGAGCATGTCCTCCACTACGCTTCCTGAAGTCGATGGCTATCCCCTTTATTTTGTTGACATTGAGGGAGAGATTATTGTCGTCACACCAGTTCACCAGATTCTGTATCTCTTTCCTGTATCTGTCCCGTCATTGTTTGAAATATGACCCACTATGGTGGTGTCATCAGCAAACTTGACAATCAAGTTGGAGGGGCCCAGCCAGCATCGCCCATATCCCATGAATGACTAAATAAAAAAGAATAAATAAAAAAAGTTGGTGAGGATGAGATGAAGTATGTTTATCCCTCTTATTGGTTACCTCACCTGCCACAGACACTCTGGGCCCAATTTTACCATCAAGTTGCGCCCGCTTTTGGGCGCGAAAACTTGGTAAAGTCGGGCATGAGGCGAGTAGCGCAATCCGCGCCCGCCTCCGTGTCTGTTCCTCTTTACCAATCGCTGAAAATGGCCATCAGAACTATGCCCAAAATGGACATGATATCAATTTAAATGCATTTGCATGTATTTAAATTGACTTGAAGGGCTGCCTGCCCAAACTTACCAGCATTTCCCCCTTTATCACCGCATTCGCCCGTCCAGATTCGGTGTGAAACAGACATGGTCCACAAAGGTTCGATTCGGGTGCTCCAGCTTCTGAGGAAGTAAGTTCAGAGCTTTGGCAGCTCTCTGGCTCCGGTGTTGGCGGCGGGGGAAGGAGGCGGGTCAGATGGCTCTCTGGTGGCGAGGGGAGGGAGGGAGGTCAGATGGCTCTCTGGTGGGGGGTGAGGAAAGTGGGTCGGGTGGCTTCCTGGTTGGTGGGTGGGGGAGGGAGGCGGGTCAGATCGCTCTCTGGTGGGGCGGGGAGGGAGGCAGGTCAGATGGCTTTCTGGTTGGTGGGGGGAAGGGAGGTGGGTCAGATGGCTCCCTGGTGGGGAGGGGAGGGAGGCGGGTCAGATTGCTGTCTGGTGGGGGGGGGGGGGGGGGGGGGGGAGGGAGGTAGGTCAGATAGCTCTCTGCTGGGGGGGGGGGGGGGGGGGGGGAGGGGGGGGGGCAGCGGCAAGGGGGGTCTGCTGCCACTCTGTGTGTGATCAGTGGGGTGAATGGGGGCTCCACTGCCACTATGCGTGAGATCGGTGGGAGCGGGGGCAGGGGGTTTGGTCCGCTGCCACTCAGCTTGTGATCGGTGGGGGGGGGGGGGGGGGGGTGGGGCAGGCGGCCATGATTGGTCTGGGTAGCGGGGATAAGGGGGTCAGTTATGTTGTGGAGGTGGAGCAATGTCTGTGGGGGTCAGAATGCGTATGGGGGCGCTGGAGAACAGGTCTAAAAGTCGGATCTGAAACACTCCCAGATTCAAGTCCGCCCAGCACTTAGAATCAAAATGGTAAAATCAGGCCCTCTGTATCCCTTAGGGCTCGGCCAGCTCCATGTGTGGTGGTGCGGATGGGCCACTCTTGATGATGGATATTGAAGCTCCCACCCAGATAATATTCTGCACTCTCAGTTCTTCCTGCAAGTAGTGTTCAGCATGGAGACTTCCTGGTTGAGGTCTCCCAGGGCAACTCCCTTCTCTGTGCCGCCACTTCTGCTGTTGGACTGAGACATTAGTGAGAACTTTCCAGCCGTTCATGCCAAAGGAATCTTCTGGTCCTGCGAATAGCTCAACCCTGCTGCAGGCTTCATGGTGGCAAGGGATGCATTCAACACGAAACCCTATTGACAGTGGCGGGACCAGAAGATCCTGCTCTGGCCAATGGCAGGTCACCTCCCGCCCCTGCGAAATACACAGCGGGTTGTGTGTTAAATCCTGCTCATTGCATGTAATTAGTCAGGCTGTTGCTTGAGTAGACAGTGAGGCAGGTCCCAATTTACACAACACCACAGATGTTGGTAGATGGATGTTGTAGGGTTGACAGGGCTGTGTTTGCTGTTTCGGTTTCAGTGCCTAGGTCGCTATGAATGGGGTCAGTCCAGTTATTGTCTTTTTTAGGGTTTTGATACAGCTTGCTAGTTTTAAGAGTTGGCCACATTATTGCGGATCTGGAATGACAGATAAGCCTGACCAGGTAAGGATGGCAGATTTCCTTCTGTCTGAACCAGATGTCAACAAAACAGGAAACTTAGAGAATAGGAGCAGGAGTGGGCCATTTGACCCTTCAAGACTGCTCCACCATTCATTATGATTGTGGCTGATCATCTAACTCAGTAACCTGTTCCTGCTTTTGCCCCATATCCTTTTGATCCATTTAGCCCCAAGAGGTATATCTCGCTCCTTCTTGAAAATATACAATACTTTGGCCTTAACTGCTTCCTGTGGTAAAGAATTCCAAAGGCTTACCTATGGGTGAAGTTTTTCCTCATCTTAGTCGTAAATGTTTTACCCTGTATCCTCACTGTGGATTGATCCCTGGTTCTGGACTCCCCTGCCATCAGGAACATCCCTCCTGTATTTATGCTGACCAGTCCTGTTAGAATTTTATAGGTTTCTGTGAGATTCCTCCTTATTCTTCTAAACTCCAGTGAATATATAATCCTAACTGACCTAATCTCTCGTCGTACATCAGTCCCGCCATCCCAGAAATCAGTCTGGTAACCCTTGGCACTGCACTTCCTCCATAGCACGAACATCCTCAGATAAGGCAACGAAAACTGAACAATACTCCAGGTATGGTCTCATCAGGTTCTGTATAACTGCAACAAGACATCCTTGCTCCTATACTCAAATTCTCTCGCTATGAAGGCCAACACACCATTTTGCCTTCTTCACTGCCTACTATACCTGGGTACTTACTTTCAGTGATTGGTGCATAAGGACACATGGGTCTCATTGCATATTGCCCTCTCTCAATCTATAGCCTTCCTGTTTTTGCTACCAAAGTAGATAACCTCACATTTATCCACCTTATCTATGATGCATTTGTCCAAATCACGCTGAAGAATCTCTTCATCCTCCTCCCAGCTCACCCTCCCACCCAACATTGTGCCATCTGCAAATTTGGAAATATTAGATTGAGTTACCTCATTTTATTCATAAATATACATTGTGAATAGCTGGGATCCTAGCACTGATCCCTGCATCACTCCACTAGTCACTGCCTGCCATTTGAAAAAATACTCTTTGTTTCCTGTCTACCTACCAGTTTTCCATCCATTCAATAATACACTACCCCCAATTCGATGCGCTTTAACTTTACATGTTAATCTCTTATGTGGGACATTGTCAAAAATCCGTGAAAGTTCAAATAAACCACATGCACTGACTCCCCTCTTCAATTCTACCAGTTACATCCTGAAGAATTCCAGTAGATTTGTCAAGCATGATTTTTTAAAAATATTTTTCTCCATCCTTAAAGTTACAAAATGAATGCTCAGAGTGGACTGGGCAACCCCAAATCCGTTCCTCATTGCTCCAAAAATCAAATTCCAAATCCAATTGAATCCAATTCATGTTCCCCACAAGTGAAGCAACCAAGTTTCAAGCTGACAAGATAAGGCATTTACACCCCATCTTGGACTTGATCCGATGCTTAACCTGAGCCAAAAGGCTCAGGCAAGATTTCCCTTTTGTAAATCCATGTTGACTCTATCTGACTCTATCTCTGTTTTCCAAGTGACTTTAGCATTTTCCCCACCAACGTCAGGCTGACTAGTCTATTATTTCCTGTTTTCTCTCTTCCTCCCTTTTTATATAGTGGGATTACATGAGCTGCCCTCCAATCTGTAGGAACTGTTCTGGAGTCCATAGAATCTTGGAGATGACCACCAATGCATTCACTATTTCTAGGATAATTAAGTACTTTAGGGTGAGATTATCAGGCTCCGGAGATTTATTGGCCTTCAATCCCAACAATAGGTGGTGTTGTAGACAGTGGACAGTGAGGAAAGTTATCACAAATTGCAGCAGGATCTTGATCAGTTGGGGAAGTGGGCCGAGAAATGGCAAATGGAGTTCAATACAGATAAGTTTGAGGTGTTGTATTTTGGAAAGTCAAATCAAGGTTGGACTTTCACGGTGAATGGTAGGACTTTAGGGAATATTGTGGAACAGAAGCACCTTGGAGTTCGGGTGCATAGTTCTCTAAAGGGGAAGTCTGAAGTAGATAGGGCAGTGAAGAAGGCTTTTGGCATGCTGGCCTTCATCAGTCAGGGCATTGAGTATAGAAGTTGGGAAGTTATGTTGTCGTTGTACAGGATGTTGGTGAGGCCGCACCTGGAGTATTGTGTTCAGTTTTGGTTTCCTTGTTATAGGAAAAATGTTATTAAACTGGAGAGAGTGCAGAAGAGATTTACAAGGCTGTAACAAAAGTCGAAGGTTTGTAAGCAAAAAAAGTCCTAGCCTGTCCAATCTCTCCCTATAACTCAAGTAATAGGGAGAGATTGGACAGGCTAGGATTTTTTTTTGGAGTGTAGGAGACTGAGGGATGATCTTATAGAAGTGCATAAGATCATGAGAGGCATGGATGGGGTGAATGCATTCAATCTTTTTCCCAGGGTTGAGGAATCGAGAACTAGAGGTTTAAGTTAAGAGAGGAAAGAATTAATGGGAACCTGAGGAGCAATCCTTTTAGACAGAGGGTGGTACATATGTGGAATGAGCTGTCAGAGGAAGTGGGTGAGGCAGGGACATTGACAACATTGAAAAGGCATTTGCACAGATACATGGATAGAAAAGGGTTTGAGGGATATGGGACAAATGCAGGCAAATGGGGTTAACTTGGTCGGCATGGACCAGTTTGGGCCAAAAGGCCTGTCTCCGTGACATTGATTCTAATTTCCCCAAAATAATTTCCCTACTAATCCTGCCACTCACTGAACCCTGTGTTCCTCAACATTTCTGAATTGTTATTTGTGAAGAAGAACCAAAGTATGTGCTTAGTTGGTCATGATGTGGAGATGCCGGCGTTGGACTGGGGTAAACACAGTAAGAAGTTTAACAACACCAGGTTAAAGTCCAACAGCGTTGGACCTGTTGGACTTTAACCTGGTGTTGTTAAACTTCTTACTTAGTTGGTCAGCCATTCCTTTGTTCCCTTTTAAAATTCCCCTATTTCTGACTGTAAGGGATCTACATTTGTATTCACCAATCTTTTTCTCTTCACTTATCTATAGAAACTTTTACAGTCAGTATTTATTTTCCCCATAAGCTTACTCTTGTACACTATTTCCCGCTTCTTAATCAATCTCTTTGTCCTCCTTAGCTGAATTCTAAACTGCTCCTAAAACTCAGGTCTGCTGTTTTCTTGGCCAATTTACATGCCTCTTAGAATCATATAGTGTAGAAGAGACCCTTCAACCAATCAAGTTTTTAAAGTTTTAAAGTCACAATTCTCTGACTAAAAAAGTTTTTCCTCATATCCCCCCCAAACCTCCTGCCCCTCACCTTGAATCTATGTCCCCTTGTGACTGACCCTTCAACTAAGGGGAACAGTTGCTCCTTATCCACTCTGTCCATGCCCCTCAATTGGCACCCCTCAGTCTTCTCTGCTCTAATAAAAACAACCCAAGTCTAGCCAACCTCTCTTAATAACTTAAATGTTCCATCCCAGTCAGAATCCTGGTGAATCTCCTCTGCAACCCCTCCAATGAAATCACATCCTTCCCATAATGTGGTGACCAGAACTGCACACAGTACTCTAGCTGTGGCCTCAGCAAAGTTCTATACAACTCCAACATGACTTCCCTGCTTTTGGATTCTATGCCTCGATTGATAAAAGCAAGTGTCCATATGCCTTTTTCACCACTCTACTAACATGCCCTTCTGTCTTCAGAGATCTATGGACAAACATGTCAAGGTCCCTTTATTCTACATAACTTCCTAGTGTCATGCCATTCATTGAATACTACCTTGTCAAATTACTCCTTCCAAAGTGTAGCACCTCACACTTTTCAGGGTTAAATTCCATCTGCCACTTATCTGCCCATTTGACCATCCCGTTTATATCTTCTTGTAACCCAAGACACTCAGCCTCACTATTAACCACCCAGCCAATCTTTGAGTTATCCGCAAACTTACTAATCCTACCTCCCACATAGTCATCTATGTTGTATATATAAATGACAAATAATAGGGGACCCAGCACAGATCCTTGTGGGACACCACTGGACACTGGCTTCCATTCACTAAAGCAGCCTTCAGTCATCACCCTCGGTCTCCTACAACTGAGCCAATTGTGAATCCACTTTATCAAATTACTCTGTATCCCATGTGCATTAAACTCTTTTACAGGTCTTCCATGTGGGAACTTGTCAAAGGCTTTGCTGAAATCCATATAAACTATACACCAACGGTGCTATTCTCATCTACACACTTGGTCAGTTCCTCAAAAAATTCAGTCAAATTTGTTAGACATAACCTCCCTCTGATGAAGCCATGCTGATGATCCCTGACCAAGCTTTGCCTCTCCAAGTGGACCCAGATGCTCTCCTTCAGAATTTTCTTCAATAGTTTCCCTACCACTCATGTGAAACTCACTGGTCTGTAGTTCCCTGGTTTATCTCTACAACCCTTCTTAAATAACGGAACCACAGCTGTTCTCCAGTCCTCTGGCACCTCCAACGCCGGCATCTCCACATCGTGACCTCCCCTATAGCCAGAGTGGAATTAAAACTTTGGGTCAGAACCCCTGCACTCTCATCTCTTGTCTCCTCCCACAACAGCTTTGTGCACAATGCATCCAGATCTGGACATTTATCCACTTTTAAGGCTGCCAACATGTCCAATACCTTGTCCTTCCCCATGTCAACTTGCTCAAGAACCTCGCAGTCTCTCTCCCTGGATCTCTCTTCCTTGGATCTAATACTATTTTCAATTTCCCTTGTAAGTCATGGTTTGGCCACGTTTCCCACTTTGCGTCAGACAGGAATGAACAATAGTCACAGTTCACACATGTGCCCTTTGAAAGTTTTCCATTGCTTATCCACTATTATCTCTTTAAATCATGTTTCCCAATTCATCATGGCCAACTCGTGCCTCACATCATTGAAGTTTCCTTTATTCATATTCAGGACCCTCAGAATCATCTACGTCACTTTCCATCTTGAAAGAAAATTCTATCATATTATGGTTGCTCATTCCCAAGAGGCCTCACACAACTAGGTTGCCAATTATTCCCTTCTCATTACACAATATCCAGTCAAGGATAGCCTATTCTCTAATTGGTCTTGTTACAACAAATTGACTGTAGTTTCATGGTCATTATTAGATTTTTATTGGACTGAAATTCCACCATCTGTGATCCATCTGAACTAAGTGTAAATCAGGAACTGGAAGGGAGGGGGGGATCTAAAGAACATTACGATCACCTGGTAAGTGGTACTGAGCAAGTTATGGGCTGAGAGATCCCTGGATCCCGATAGACTTCATTCTAGGGTATTAAAAGAAATATTTTGTGAGATAATTGTTTTTAACTTTTTAAAGTCCTGTAGATTTGGGAAAGGTTCCATTCTCTTGAGAAATAGTGAATTTCAAAATAAGCAGGAGACAGGATACTGAGCTTAACATCTGTTAGAAGTTATTATTAAAGATCTTACAAGGCACTAAGAAAAAATCAAGGCAATATCAGGGATGGTTTTGTGAAAGGGAAATCAGGTTAACCAATTGACTGGAGCGAAATAATGTGTTGTGGATGAAGGGAAACCAGTGGATGGACTTACTTAGGTTTCCAGAAAGTATCTATTAAGGTGCCACATGAAAGGTTATTGCAGGGCATTAAAACCTCATGGTGTAGGGAGTAGCATTGTCATTGATAGAAGCAAAATATTGTGGATGCTGGATATCTAAAATAAAAACTGGAAATGCTGGAAAAACTCAGCAGATCTGGAAGCAGCTGTGGAGAGAGAAAGAGTGTTAATGTTTTTAATCTATATGACTCTTCGTCAGAGCTAAAGAGAGGGAGGAATGTGATGGATTATATACTGTTTAAGATGGGGAGCAGGGGGAACAAAGTAGAAGGTCAGTAACAGGTGTGAGCTGGAACAGATTGCAACAAAGATGTGTAGGGCTCAAGACAGAGGCAGTGTTAATTGCTGGAATCCATCATTAAAGAAGAAATAGCAGGACACCTGGAAAAAAATGGTTCGATCAAGCAGACACAGCATGGATTCATGAAGGGAAAGTCATGTTTGATGAATTTACTGGATTTTTATGAAGATGTAACGAGTGCAGTTGACAGAGGGGAACCGGTGGATGTGGTGTCTTTGGATTTCCAGAAGGCGTTCGATAAGGTGCCTCACAAAAGGTTGCTGCAGAAGATTAGGGTACACGGAGTTGGGGGTAAAGTGTTGGCGTGGATTGAGGATTGGCTATCTAACAGGATGTGGAGATGCCGGCGTTGGACTGGGGTAAGCACAGTAAGAAGTCTCACAACACCAGGTTAAAGTCCAACAGGTTTATTTGGTAGCAAATACCATAAGCTTTCGGAGCAGAGCTCCTTCGTCATATGGAGTGGATATCTGAACAGATACCCACTCCATCTGACGAAGGAGCTCTGCTCCGAAAGCTTATGGTATTTGCTCCCAAATAAACCTGTTGGACTTTAACCTGGTGTTGTGAGACTTCTTACTGTATCTAACAGGAAGCAGAGAGTTGGAATAAATGGGTGCTTTTCGCGTTGGCAGTTGGTGACTAGTGGCGTGCCGCAGGGATCAGTGCTAGGGCCTCAACAGTTTACCATATACATGGACGATCTGGAGGAGGGGACCGAGTGTAGGGTAACAAAGTTTGCGGATGATACAAAGATGAGTGGGAAAGCGAATTGCGTGGAGGATGCAGAAAGTCTGCAGAGAGATTTGGATAGGCTAAGTGAGTGGGCGAGGATCTGGCAGATGGAGTATAACGTTGACAAGCGTGAGGTTATCCACTTTGGAAGGAATAAGAGTAAAATGGACTATTATTTAAATGGTGAAAAATTACAACATGCTACTGTGCAGAGGGACCTGGGGGTCCTTGTGCATGAATCTCAGTTTGCAGGTGATCAAGAAGGCAAATGGAATGTTGGCCTTTATCGTGAAGGGAGGTCTTGCTGCAATTGTACAAGGTACTGGTGAGGCCGCAACTTGAGTACTTATTTGCGGAAGGATGTATTGGCCTTGGAGGGAGTACAGAGAAGGTTCACCAGGTTGAGACCGGAGATGAGGGGGTTAGCTTATGAGGAGAGATTGAATAGATTGGGCCTGTACTCGGAGTTTAGAAGGCTGAGGGGAGATCTTATAGAGACATATAAGATAATGAAGGGGCTAGACAGGGTAGAGGCAGAGAGATTCTTTCCACTTAGAAAGGAAACAAGAACTAGAGGACACAGCCTCAAAATAAGGGGGAGTCAGTTTAGGACAGAGTTGAGGAGGAACTTCTTCTCGCAGAGGGTAGTGAATCTCTAGAATTCTCTGCCCATTGAAGCAGTGGAGGCTACCTCGTTAAATATTAAAAATTCGTCAATGACGTTGAGGAAGTATATGTTGTGGTCAGAAGAGGGGAGGGGGCCTTTGAAGTCGCGCTTAGGCGTTCGAAAGGGCGGGTGGCTTTTATGAGGTGTGCTCTGTCTGGCCGATAGAAGTGCGGCTTGCACTCTGCGCAGACCTGGCAATGTCTGGTTATAGACCTGACTTCCTCAATGGAGTAGGGCAGGTTACGGGCTTTAATGAAGTGAAAAAATCTGGTGACCCCCGGGTGGCAGAGGTCGTTGTGAAGAGTCTGCAATTGGTCTATCTGTGCGCTGGCACATATTCCCCGGGACAGGGCGTCGGGGGGCTCATTGAGCTTCTCGGGCCGGTATAAGATGTCGTAATTGTGGAACTCCACCTCAATATTTTATCATTTTTGATCTTGCCCCGCTGCGTGTTATTAAACATGAATGCAACTGACCATTGGTCCTTGAGTAGGGTGAATCGTTTACCAGCTAAGTAGTGGCGCCAGTGCCGTACAGCTTCCACTATGGCTTGGGCCTCCTTTGCGACAGAGGAGTGTCGAATTTCAGGGCCTTGGAGGGTTCGTGAGAAGGCGGCCACGGGTCTGCCCACCTGGTTAAGGATGGCGGCTAGGGCGAAGTCAGATACATCGCTCTCCACCTGGAACGGGATGGATTCGTTACAGCGTGCATCGTGGCCTTCGCGATGTCTGCTTTGATGCAGTCAAAGGCCAGCCGGGCCTCTGGCATCAGGGAAAAAGAGGTGGATTTGATGAGCGGATGGGCTTTATCCGCATAATTGGGGACCCACTGGGTGTAATACAAGAAGAAGCCCAGGCATCTCCTCAGTGCTTTTAGGCTGGTGGGGAGGGGGAGTTCCATGCGTCCCGCATGCGGTCGGGATCGGGATCGATGACCCCGTTTTCCAGAACACAACCAAGGATGGCGAGGCGGTGTGTGCGGGATACGCACTTCTCCTTATTATAGGTCAGATTTAGGAGTGTGGCGGTGTGGAGGAATTTGTGGAGGTTGGCGTCGTAGTTCTGCTGATCATGGCCGCAGATGATGACGTTATCCAGGTATGGGAAGGTGGCCCGCAGCCCGTTCTGGTCTACCATTCGGTCCATCTCACGCTGGAAAACCGAGACCCCGTTGGTGACGCCGAAGGGGACCCTAAGGAAGTGATAGAGGCGGCCATCCACCTCGAAGGCAGTATATTGGCGGTCCTCCGGGCGGATAGGGAGCTGGTGGTATGCAAATTTTAAGTCGATGGTGGAGAACAGCCGATATTGTGCAATCTGATTAACCATGTCAGATATGCGGGGAAGGGGGTACGCGTCCAGCTGCGTGTATCAGTTAATGGGCTGACTGTAGTCAATAACCATGCGATGTTTCTCCCCAGTTTTAGCAACTACCACTTGGGCTCTCCAGGGGCTGGTACTGGCCTCGATGATCCCCTCCCCTCGGAGCCGTTGCACTTTGGACCTGATAAAAGCTCTGTCTCCAGCACTGTACCGTCTGCTCTTGGTGGCGATGGGCTTGCAATCGGGGGTAAGATTTTCACAGTGAGGGAGGGGCGACTTTAAGGGCTGAGAGGCTGCAGGTGGTGCGCGGTGGGCGATCTAAGAACTGCTGATTGCAAATGGAGGGCGGGGAAAAGGCCCATTATACTCCATGGTGACGCTCTTAAGGTGACCCAGGAAGCCCCAGGAGTACGGCAGCACAGAGTTGTGGCAGCACGAGGAGCCTGAAATTTTTGTACACTGTGCCCCGTACAGTCAGGGTCGCCACGCTGTACCCGAGGACATCCACCGAGTGGGACTTTGAAGCCATGGAGATCGTTTGCTTCACTGGCAGTACTGAAAGGGTGTAGCGACTCACTGTGTTGGGGTGAATAAAGTTCACCGTACTCCCACAGTCAAACAAACAGTTTGTAATGCGACCGTTTACCTCGATGTCCATCATGGACCTGGCTAGTTGGTGAGGCCTGGATTGGTCCAGCGTAATCGAAGCCACCATTGGATTTTGCGAGTAGTTGCACGCGGCTGACGGCGTCCAAGATGGCGGCCCGCACGGCCCACACGCGGCTGATGGCGTCCAAGATGGCGGCCCACACGGCCCACTTGCGGCTGATGGCGTCCAAGGTGGCGGCCCACACGGCTCACACGCGGCTACCGGCGCCCAAGATGGCGCACGTGGCGTTACTGGGCTTGGAGGTCGATTTCGCTCTGCATACCTTCATGTAATGGCCCTTCTTTCCACACCCGGAGCAGATTCACCGGGCAGCGTTGTCGGGGGTGCTTCCCCAGGCCGCAGAAGTAGCACTTCGGGCCTCCGGAGACTGCCGCAGCGGTCGGGTCATTGGTGGGACATGGAGTGGCGTAGGCCTGTGGCCCTCCCAAGTACAGAGGTGGCAGCGGCCGCGGTGTCCACGATGCGCCCCCGTGGTCGGGGGTGTAGGCCTCGAGATTACGGAAGGCCACCTCTAACGAGTCGGCAAGTGCCACAGTCTTTCGTAGGTCCAGCCCATCCTGTTCCAGCAGTCGTTGTCGGATATAGTTTGACCTGATACCCATGACAGAGGCATCTCTGATTAAGTCCTCAATTTTTTTGGGCGGCTGTTACGGTCTTGCAGTTGCAGGCCCTGCCAAGTGCACGCAACGCATGCAGGAATTGATCACCCGATTCTCCTGGCTGTTGTCTGCGAGTAGCCAGAAGATGTCTGGCGTAGATTTCATTAGACTGTTTGTTGTACTGGCCTTTTAAAAGTTCGATCGCATCCTTGTAAGTTTCAGCGTCTCTCGTCATCGAGAATACTTGATCGTTTACCCGGGCGTGGAGCACGTGTAGCTTGTCGGTTTCGGTCCGGACGATGGAGGAGGAGGTGAGGAAAGTTTCAAAACAGCGCAGCCAGTGATCGAAGCTGTTAGAGGCTCCTACAGCTTGAGGGTCCAGTTCGAGTTTGTCGGGTTTTAGTATCTGCTCCATCCCAAAACTTTTGCTCATAAAATTGATGCACCATCAATTGAGCAAAGACTAGTTTGTATGCAAGAACAAATAGGCTTTTATTAGCAAAAGACTTGGAGCACACCCACGACGATTAACTGGTCCAGACTGAGGCAGGGGGGTGGGGAGCAGTCGCCTTTATACCTGGACCAGGGTGGGGGAGGAGTCTCGGGTAGGGCCAGCAGGGATGTGTCCAGGCATGTCACATATACAGGTAATAAGCTAACAGTGGTTTACCACAATGTGAATGTTTGGTGTGTGTGTAAATATGAGATAGAGAGGCGAGTATATGTGTCTGTGTGAGAAAGAAACAGGAATGTGTGCATCTGTGTGTGTGAAAGAGGAAGAAAAAGTGTGTGTGTGAAATAGAGAAAGAGGAGTGTGTGCGAGAGAGAGAAAAGGCAGAGCTTGTGTGGTGGAGTTGGGTGGGGAGGTGGGGTGGTGTCAGTGCTGGGAGCTGGGCTGGGTTGGGGGAGGAGTGGGTGGGTTTGGGGAGGCATATTTGTGTGTGAGAGTATGTGAGCATGTGTGTGCCTGTGAGAGTAACAAAAGTTGCGTGTGTGTGAGGTAGAGGTTCATGAATGTGTGTGACAGAGAAAGAATGGTGTAAGAGAGGGAGAGAAATTCTGTTTATGGGTGAGAGAGAAATATAGAGGAGAGAGTGTATGTGAGAGAGGGAAAGAGAAGTGTGTGGTGTGCGTCGGATAGAGTGCAGTGTGTGAGGGAGAGTATTGTGTGAATGTTTGGTGTGTGTGTGTAAATGTGAGATTGTTGACTACATGTGAGTGTGTAAGCGAAAAGGTGTGGGTCTGCATGAGAGAGAAACAGGATAGAAAGGTGAGTGCATGCCTGTGTGAGTCAGAGATAGGGGTGTGAGTGATACAGAGGGAGAGGTTCTGTGTGTATGGCTGTGTGTGAGAGAGAGAAAGGGAGAGGAATGTATGTGTGTGAATGTTTGATATGTGTGTGAGTGTGTATATGTGAAATAGAGAGGCAAGTACACATGCGTGTATCTCTGGAAAAGAGTTGTGTGGCTGTGTATGAGAGAGAAACAGGAATGTATGCATCTATATGTGTGAAATGGAGAAAGTGTGTGTGTAAGAGAGAGCGAGAAAAGTGTAGTGAAGTTGGTGGGGGAGCGGTCTCATCTGTGCTGCGAGCTGGTTCTGGTGGGTGGGGGTGTGGGAGGGCATGCTTGTGTGTCTATTTGTGTGTGGGAGCAATGAAGAGCAAGATTGAGAGGAGAGTGTGTTTATATGAGAGAAACCAGGATTGTGTGCGTATAAACGTCTGTGAGATAGAGTGGAGAGTGCATTATTGTGTGTCTGTGTGAGAGAGAGAGTGGTGTTTGTGGGTAAGTGTGATTTGTGTGATAAGCAATAGTTTGTGTGTGTGTGAGATAGAGTAGAGAGAGAGAGAGCATGTTTTTCTGTGTCTGAGAGAGTGAAGTCAGTGTGAGTGTGTATGTGTGAGAGAGAGATAGAGAGGTGAATGCATTTGTGTGTGAGGGAGAGAGAGGGAGAGTTTTTCTGAGTATGGGTGAGTGAAAGAGGGAGACAGCTTTTGTGAGTGTGTGTGAAAGAGAAAGGTGAGAGTCTGAGAGAGAAAGAACTATGTATGTATGTATATCTGTGAGAGAGTGAATTGTGTCTATGTGAGAGAACTGTGTGTGAATGTTTGGTGTTTGTGAGTGCATACTTGAGATCAAGCGGTGAGTATATGTGTATGAGAGAGACAGAGGTGTTGATCTGCATGAGACAAACAAGAGTGTGTGTGAGACAGAGAGAAAACAAGTGTATGTAATAGAGAAAGACGAGTTTGTATGTGTCTATGAGACAGTGGAATGCGCATGTTTGTGTATATGTGTGTGTGAGAGTGAGTGTATGGAGTCAATATGTGACTTTGTGTGTAAGAAACTTGTGTCTACATATGTGAGAGAAATAAGAGTTGTGTATGTGTGACCGAGAAAGAGGTGTGTGTGAGTGAGAGAGCAAGAGAAATTCTGTATGTATCAGTGTGTATGTAAGAGAGAGAAATATGTTTCCGGATGTAGCTATTTTTGTGTGTGAAAGTGTGTGTAAGAGAGAGAGAGAGAGAAGACTGCGTTTATGTTTATATGTAAGAAAGTTGGAGGTATTTGTGAGTGAGTGAATGAGAAAATTTTGGATAATTCTCAAACTGAGGGTTCTCATCACCACATACCAACACAATCCCTCACACAACCACTGTTACTGGGAGTGAACCAGACAGACACATACTCGATTCGTACCTAATGGCCATCATTATTCATTACTCGTGTTTTAACATTATCAATTTCGTGCTTCTAGACTATTTGTTTTTGCTTTTTTGCTGAGCAAGATGTTTCTTTTCATATCTGAGGTTTATTTTTGAAACTCATATTTAATGTTGTGCCAATCTTTTTTTTCCAATATCTGTTCATCAGCCCCTTGAGTGAGAAAATAACTGAACCTGGCTCCACACAAGAAGGTTGGACAATCCAGTAACCACAGACCAGAGGAGGAGATTGCAGATCTCTCACCTTTTCTTAGAAGGGCTGGAACACACAGATAATGAAGGCACAGAAACATCCGCTGACCATCCGCCAGAGGAGCTTCTAGTCCTTGGCTGGCTCTTTCCTGACAGAATTCATGAGAAGGAAGTTGTTGCAGAAACAAGTGATCCTTTGGAAGAGGAGCTCCTGGTTCTTTGTCTCCACTGTCAATGCAGATGAAATCTCTGCGGTCTTGAGGAGTTTGCTCTAGTTGCTGAAAAAGTTACTGAAGATCTGAATTTGTCGAACACGGTGAGATATCCAGGGAGAAGGAGATGTTTGGATTTTGGTTAAGCGACTGGATAAAATACAGAGATTGCTCATTTGTACAAAAGTAAGCTGCAGTCCAAACTGGAATCCCATCAGCAAGTCCTGCTGACACTCAAGTCATCCTTCAGTTCAGAAGCAGAGGCCAAAACTATCGAGTTTCCACAACTGATGAGTCTCAAATGAGGAATTTCATCTGGATCCAGCTCTGGAGGTTTTATCCATTGTTGAAGATGGTGTAGTCCTACCTTCTTATGCTGACACCGTCATCCCATTGCCTACTGTGGAGCAGCCTCACACTGAAACAAGATGAAAATGATACTACTGCCTATAGAAGGTTCAAGTAGCACCCCAAGAGCCGTAGAGAAGTTCTCTTCATATTCTGCAATATCTCCAGGATGTTCGTCATTCATCTTCACATCTCCCAGATTGATTCCAATCTCAGGGATTGAATACTTTTTTCATCGTCCATGCAGCAATGAATAATAGAGCCGGGAAATTCTTCATCAAAACTGAAACTGCTTCATCTTCTCAGGCCTTTCCCCAGTCTGCAAAGAAGAAGCAGAAAATCCCAGGCTGAATTTTAGTTTAGTTTAATCTCTTCCTGTTTGTTAACAGGGTTAGTGAGGTGGCTGGGTATTGCCAAAACTTAAGCCAATACAAAGATTCACGAAAGTCAGTGTCTCAGTTTAAAGACATATCTTTTATTTGACCAGCGTGTCGCAGGGAGAGAATATCGAAGAGTCCTAGGCCCCTCCAGACATAGAACAGCCTGACATCTAAAATATACGCTGATGTATACAGTTTAGGATAGGTCAATTTTACATTATTCTTATCAAATTCTCCTGCCTTTCATTAGCTTTGAATCAATCATCTACAATACACTTAAATCATTAATAACATCTGTCACATACTTTATCCAATTGTAGTTTACCCTCTGTCACGATGGGATCTCATTAGAACATAGAACATAGAACATAGAACATTACAGCGCAGAACAGGCCCTTCGGCCCACGATGTTGCACCGACCAGTTAAAAAAAAACTGTGACCCTCCAACCTAAACCAATTTCTTTTCGTCCATGAACCTATCTACGGATCTCTTAAACGCCCCCAAACTAGGCGCATTTACTACTGATGCTGGCAGGGCATTCCAATCCCTCACCACCCTCTGGGTAAAGAACCTACCCCTGACATCGGTTCTATAACTACCCCCCCTCAATTTAAAGCCATGCCCCCTCGTGCTGGATTTCTCCATCAGAGGAAAAAGGCTATCACTATCCACCCTATCTAAACCTCTAATCATCTTATATGTTTCAATAAGATCCCCTCTTAGCCGCCGCCTTTCCAGCGAAAACAATCCCAAATCCCTCAGCCTCTCCTCACAGGATCTCCCCTCCATACCAGGCAACATCCTGGTAAACCTCCTCTGCACCCTCTCCAAAGCCTCCACATCCTTCCTGTAATGTGGGGACCAGAACTGCACACAGTACTCCAAGTGCGGCCGCACCAGAGTTGTGTACAGTTGCAACATAACGCTACGACTCCTAAATTCAATCCCCCTACCAATAAACGCCAAGACACCATATGCCTTCTTAACAACCTTATCTACTTGATTCCCAACTTTCAGGGATCTATGCACACATACACCTAGATCCCTCTGCTCCTCCACACTATTCAAAGTCCTCCCGTTAGCCCTATACTCAACACATCTGTTATTCCTACCAAAGTGAATTACCTCGCACTTCTCCGCATTAAACTCCATCCGCCACCTCTCGGCCCAACTTTGCAACCTGTCTAAGTCTTCCTGCAAACTACGACACCCTTCCTCACTGTCTACCACACCACCGACTTTGGTGTCATCAGCAAATTTGCTAATCCACCCAACTATACCCTCATCCAGATCATTAATAAATATTACAAACAGCAGTGGCCCCAAAACAGATCCCTGAGGTACACCACTTGTAACCGCACTCCATGATGAATATTTACTATCAACCACCACCCTCTGTTTCCTATCCGCTATTGGTCTGTGGAATCTAGTTGCTTCCTCCCCCTATTGCTGACTCAAATTCCTCTGTTGCTTAGCAACCCCAGACGTGAAGGTCAAAGTTAACCTTCCCACCATTTTCCTCCACCAGTCACATCAGACTAATGCATATTCTCACATCTGAGAAAGCATTGTCTTATCTGGATAGTGAATAACTCTATTCATAAGCAGTTCTGAGAACCTTACTGCTCACAATTCGTGATAAAGATAAACTTGCACATTCTGAGGTTTCATTGTTTCCTAAGAATATGGTTCTGTTTGAAATTCCCGTACAATCAGGCCATGCAGTAACTTGCTCTTGGCTGAAGCACCCAATCATTCTATAAAAATAGTTGATATATTTAAAATATCAAAATGTGTGTTTAAGTCATTATCACTTGTTTTAAAACTCTTACTGCATTCATGTGTGTAAACTATTCTCCTTTTAGCTCCTATGTCTGATTTAGAGTCATTTAACTCGATGCTGGTAGTTCTGTCAGTGTCTTAAATGCCTAATCATTTAAAATCTTCTCTAACCTACAAGGGTTTTTTCCTTTCCCCACACTGTTGAAGAGAGAGTGCGAATGCCCATGCCTGGAAATTTTCTCTCCTGAATCAGTCTTTCAATGAATGGGTTTCACAATCCTTACAATCAAGTAATGGTAAGGATCACAGGCCAGATCACAGCAGTGGTCAGAAGCTGCTGTCCCACTCCACCAATGTGTCTGTGACCCAGGGAAAAGACAAGTGAACACCAATGTCCACAACTGGCGACAAGAGAGCAAGAGCACCGTTGGAGATTGAAGACTCGGGGGACAGTGACTCGGGAGGTGGGGGGGTGGAGATTGAAGACTCGGGGGACAGTGACTCGGGAGGTGGGGGGGGGGGGGGGGGGGAGGGGAGGAGTTGGACAGAAACTGTACAAAATACTGGGCGTGGGGTTACAGAGCTCGGGAAATGTAATGTCAATAATTTAATAACAGAATGTAACAATTGAAATAATAATAAGATTAGAGTAATGAGACCATGATGATATTAATGATGTAATTGTAACATTAATAATCATATGATCAAGAAGCTCCAGGAGAGATCAGTGCAGAATAGTCTGTGTCCTGAATAACGGGTGTTTACCCTGAGGTCTTTGTAACTAATTCTTAATAGACTGTTTGAAGTTAAACGATGCTAACTGTCTCTTGTCTCACATGGGAGCAAATCCTTATCAAGATACAGTCAGATTATAAAATAAAACCTCACTAAAGCTCAGCAATTAAATCAAAACAACTCTCTCTCCTTTGCTGAAGGAGCTGACTCCTCAGTGAGAGACTGTTCCGCAGTGAGTGCCAGTCTGTCTGTTATTTCCCTGTATGGGTGGGGATCAGATGCAAGTCCTGTCTTGCAGTGGTAGTGGTACTGTCACTGAACTAGTAATCAAAAGCTGTGAGGACCCTGGTTCGAATTCCATTACGGCAGATGGTGAAATTTTAATTCCAGATTGAATTCAATGTCTAATGGTGACCATGAAACCATTGTCAATTGTCACAAAAACCCATCTGGTTCACAAATGTCCTTCAGTGGATGAAATCTGCCATCCTTACCTGGTCTGGGCTACATGTGACTCCAGATCCACAACAATGTGGTTGACTCTAAAATACCCTCAGGGATAGGCAATAAATACTGGCCCAGCCAGCGACACCCACATCCCATGAATGAATATTTTTTTTTAATTGACTATCGCATGCCCTCTGTTTCCAGCAGGGATACTGGATAGTGACCAAGGGCAGACAATGTGGTTACTTTCTTTCCTCTACCCAGACCCCATCTTCCCAGGCACCGTGAGGGCAATGGGAAAGACAGAGTTAAAGAGCCTCACAAATCTCAATGATGGTACCAGGCCTGTGGAGAATTATGGACAATCAGTTCAGCAACAGGAGAAGGTGACTCTATCAACACCTCCATTCTCTACCATGTTGGAGCCTGACACAAAAGTGTAAGACACAATTATTGATTGTTATGGAACAGAAAGAGGCCACTTGCCTATCATGTGCTCGCTGAAAACCAACCAGCACAGGCATGATACTCTGTCGTCCTGCAGGTTACACCTGAACTGTAAATCCAGACACATTTTAAATGAGTTGAGGGTTTTTTGCCTCTACTAGCCTTTCAGGCAGTGTATCCCCAACCTCTGTTACCCTCTGGGTGAAGTTCTAATCTTTCAACCAATCACTTTAAATCTACACCTCATTACTCTTCACCCCCAGTGACTGACCTCTCTGCTAAAGTAAACAGGCCCTCCCCATCCAAGCATCTCACAATTTTGTAAATCTCAATCAAATCGCCTCTCAGCCTCCTCTGTTCCAAGGAGAACACCCCACCCTATCCAATTCTTCTTTATGGCTGAAAATTTCCAATCCTGGCAACATCCTGGTAAATCTCCTCTGTTCCTTCACCAGTGTAATGACATCCTTTCTGTAATGAGGTGATCAGTGTTTAAGTTGTGGCAATTCCACTATTCTCCCATTTATTGTGCACTCCTTTGCTTTATTTGACCTCTTCAAATGCATCATCTCACACTTCTCTGAATTAAATTTTCTGCCCACCTGACCAGTCTATTGATATCTCCCTGGAGTCTATAGCTATCCTTGTCACTACAAACCACGTGGTCACTTTTTCTTGGCAGCACAGTGGCACTGCTGCCTCACAGCGCCACCGGCCTGGGTTCAATTCCTGGCTTGGGTCATTGTCTGTTCTCCCTGTGTCTGCATGGGTTTCCTCCGGGTGCTCCAGTTTCCTCCCACAATCCGAAGTGCTGGTTAGGGGCATTAGCCATGCTAAATTCTCTCTCCATGAGCCCGAATAGGCGCTGGAGTGTGGAGACTTGCAACTTAGACAGCAACACTGTATTGCAACTAAGACAGCTCAATTTTACTTGCAATTTCAGTGATAGGTTGGACTGTTCTTCTGGAGAAAAGGCTGCATTGATATGGAGATGACCATTCTTATTTGTATAATACCCTTAAAATGAAATGAACCGTCCCACAATGATGCCTGCAATGCGGATACTGCCCATCTGGTAGTGCTGCTGCCTAACCTCTCAGGTTGACTCCTCACTCCACTGACAAGACAAAAGACAAGAAAAATCTCGATCTGTTTTTACGTTGTGCTTAATATAGATACAAAAACATTAGAGTGCAAAAGAGATTTACAAGAATGGTTCCAGGGATGAGAGACTTCAGTTATAAGGATGGATTGGAGAGTTTTGAGACTGTTCTCCTTGGGGAGAAGGCTGAGAGATGTGACCGAGATGTTCAGAATGATTTGGCAGCTGGCCAGAATAGATAGGGAGAAACAGTTCCTCCTTGTAAAAGGATCGAGAACGAGAGGGCATAAAATTAGGTGATTTGCAAAAGAGGCAAATGTGAGAAAAGACTTTTTTACATAGCAAGTGGTTCAGCTCTGGAATATACTGCTTGGAAGTGTGGTGGAGACGTATTCAATTTGGGGCATTTAAGAGGATATTAAATTATTGTTCGAATATAAACAATATGCCGGAGTATGGGGAAAAGGCAGGGGAATGGCACTAACTCATTTGGAGAGATGGTGCAGATACAATGGGCCAAATGGCCTTGTTCTGCACCGTAATAAATCTGAGATTCTGAGTTAATACAACTCTCTTAAATCACACGAACAGGCAGAATTGATTTGAACTGTACTTGTAAAAAGCTAACCCACTGATTTGATTTCATTTGATTTATTATTGTTCGTATTATTAATATACAGTGAAAAGTATTGTTTCTGGCGCACTAGGCAAAGCATATCGTACATAGAGAAAGTAGAGAGTGGAGAATGTAGTGTTACAGTCATAGCTAGGGTGTAGAGAAGATCAACTTAATGCAAGGTAGGTTCATTCAAAAGTCTGATGGCAGCAGGGAAGAGCTGTTCTTGAGTCGGTTGGTACATGTCCTTTGAGTTTTGTATCTTTTTCCCGATGGAAGAAGGTGAAAGAGTATGTCCGGGGTGCGTGGAGCCCTTAATGCTGCTGGCTGCTTTTCCGAGGCAGCGGAAAGTGCAGATGGAGTCAATGGATGGGAGGCTGGTTTGCGTGATGGATTGGGCTACATTCACAATCCTTTGTAGTTTTTTGTGGGCTTGGACAGAGCAGGAGCCATAACTATAGTGTCGGCATGGGGAGACTACGACAGGTTATTGGTCATCTGGACTGCTAAAATCATGAAGCTCTCGACCATTTCTGCTTCATCCCCAGTGATGTAGCCAGGGGCATGTTCTCCACTACGCTTCCTGAAGCCGATGGCTGTTTTGTTGACATTAGGGGGAGAGATTATTTTTTCGCATCAGTTCACTAGATTCTCTATCTCTTTCTTGTACTCCGTCTCCTCATTGAAATATGACCCACTATGGTGGCGTAATCAGCAAACTTGACAATCAAGTTGGAGGGATCCAGCCAACATCATCCATATCCCATGAACGACTAACAAAAAAGAATAAATAAAAAAAGTTGGTGAGGATGAGATCAAGTATATTTATCCCTCTTGTTGGTTACCTCACCTGCCATAGACAGTCTGTGTCCTTAAGGGCTCGGCCAGCTCCATCTGTGGTGGTGCGGCCAGATCACTCTCGGTGATGGACATTGAAGCTCCCACCCAGAGTTACATTCTGCACTCTCAGTGCTTCCTGCAAGTGGTGTTCAGCATGGTGATAGTGTAGACACGATGGGTCAAATGGCCTTGTTCGGCACCGCATCAAATCTGTGATTCTGAGTTAATACAACACTCTTAAATAACATGAACAGGCAGAATTGGTTTGAACTGTGTACTTGTAAAAAGTAACTTGAATTGATTTGATTTATTATTGTCACATGTATTAGTATAGTGAAAAGTATTGTTTTTTGTGCACTATACAGACAAAGCATACCGTACAGAGAGAAAGTAAAGAGTGGAGAATGTAGTGTTACAGTCATAGCTAGCGTGTAGAGAAAGGTTAACTTAATGTGAAGTAGGTCCATTCAAACGTCTGATGGCAGCAGGGAAGAAGCTGTTATTGAGCCGGTTGGTGCGTGATCTCAGATTTTTGTATCATTTTCCCGACGGAAGAAGCTGGAAAAGAATATGTCCAGGGTGTGTGGGGTCCTTTGTTATGCTGGCTGCTTTTCCACTGCAGCGGGAAATGTGGACAGTGTCAATGGATGGGAGGCTGGTTTGAGTGATGGACTGGGCTTCATTCATGACCCTTTGCAGTTTCTTGCGGTCTTGAACAGAGCAGGATCCATACCAAGCTGTGATACAACCAGAAAGAATGCTTTCTATGGTGCATCTGTAAAAGTTGGAGAGAGTCGTAGCTGACATGCCAAATTTCCTTAGTCTTCTGAGAAAGTAAAGGCGTTGGTGGGCTTTCTTAACTATAGTGTCTGCATGGAGGGACCAGGACAGGTTGTTGGTGATCTGGACACCCAAAAACTTGAAGCTCTTGACCATTTCTACTTTGTCTCCATTGATATAGACAGGGGCATGCCCTCCACTACGCTTCCTGAAGTCGATGACGATCTCCTTTGTTTTGCTTACATTGAGGGAGAGATTATTGTCATCGCACCAACTGACCAAGTTCTCTATCTCTTTCTTGTACTGTGTCTCATTGTTTGAGATCTGACCTACAATGGTGGTGTAATCAGCAAATTTGAAAATCGAGTTGGAGGGGAATTTGCCATACAGCCAAATGTGTATAAGGAGTATAGTAAGGGGCTGAGGACGCAGTCTTGCAGAGCACTGGTGTTGAGGATGATCATATTGTCGGGGATAAACATTGGGAAAAGATGTGAAACTAGATGATGTAACAACAGGTAAAGTGCCAGAGGACTGGAGAGCTGCTAACATTGTCCCATTACTAAAAAGGGAGGTAGGAACAGATCAGTAAATCATAGGCCAGTCAGTCTAACCTCAGTGGTGGAGACATTATGATTACACTATGGTTTCACTATGAATGGTCATACCCTGGAAAGTACTGAAGATCAGAGGGACCTTGGAGTGAATATCCACAGATCACTGAAGATGGCAGGGCAGGGTGATAAGGTAGGTAAGAGGGTATATGGATTCTTGTCTTATTAGCTGAGGCATTTAAGAACAGGGAGGTCATGCTGGAACTGTATAAACCACAACTAGAGTACTGTATGCGGTTTTGGTCACCACATTATAGGAAAGATGCGATTCCACTGGAGAGGGTGTAGAAGAGATTTACCAGATGCTGCCTGGGCTGGAGGATCTGAGCTATGAGGAATGACTGAATTGGCTGGGGCTGTTTTCCTTGGAGCAGCTCAGGTTCAGAGGGGACCTGATAGAGGTGTATAAGATTATGAGGGGCATAAATAGGGTGGCACTTTCTCCATCAGTAGAGGGGTCACTAGCAAGAGGGCATAGATTTAAGGGAAGAGATAGGAGATTAATAGGGAGCAGAGGAGAAACGTTTTCACCAGAGGGTCTTGGGGATCTGGAATTTACTGCCTGAAAGGGTGGTGGAGTCACAAACTCTTGTAACATTAAGAAATATATAGAGATTCACTTTTGCTGCCATAACCTTCTTGGCAATAGGCCAAGTGCTGAAAAATGGGATTAGTGTAGCCAGATCTTTATTGACCAGTGTGAACATGACAGGCTGAATGGCTTCTTTCTGTGCTGTAAACATATATGAATAAATACTATCAGCTCAGATTATATTCCCTGGAGTTTGGAATGATTTTTCAGAAAGGAAGCAGGGAAAACCTAGGAAATTATAAGCCAGAGAGCCTGATGTCAGTGGTGGGTAGCTTTTGGAGAAGATATTGAGGGACAGATATATGCACACTTGGAAAAAAATGGGCTAGTTAATGACAGGCAGCATGGTTTTGTATGGGGAAGGTAATGTCTCACCATCTTGATTGAGCTTTTTGAAGATGTGACAAAAATAATTGATGAGGGAAGGGCTGTGAATGTCGTTATATGGACTTTTGTAAGGCTTTTGACAAGGTTCCATATGGCAGACTAGTACAAAAACTAAAATCACATGGGATTTGGGGTGGGCTTCAACTAGATGGATACAGAACTGGCTTGTTCATAGAAAACAGAGTAGCAGTGGAAAGGTACTTTTCAGAATGGAGATCTGTAGCTAGTGATGTTCATGATGTGGAGATGCCGGCGTTGGACTGGGGTGAACACAGTAAGAGTTTTAACAACACCAGGTTAAAGTCCAACAGGTTTATTTGGTAGCAAATACCATGCTTGCTAATACCAAATACCATACTTGCTAGTGATGTTCCGCAGGGATCAGTGCTGGGATCCCTGTTGTTTGTAGTATATATAATCAGGAGGAAAATGTGGGCGGTCTGATTGTGGACGACACAAAGATTGGTGGCATTGCTGATGGTGCCGGGGATTGTCAGAGGATACAATTGGAGACTTGGGCACAGAAATGGCAGATGGAGTTTAATCCAGACAAATGCGAGGTGATGCATTTTAGAAGATCAAATTTAGGCGTGAATCATCCTGTAAATGGCAGAATCTTTAGGAAAATTAACATACAGAGAGATCTGGGCATACATGCCCACAGTTCCCTGCAAGTGGCAATGCAGGTGGCCAAGGTGATTAAGAAGCCAGACAGCGTGCTTGCCTTCATTGGCTGAGGCATTGAGCACAAATTGGGAAATCATGTTGCAGCCATATAAAGTCTTGGTTCGGCCGCAATTTGGAGTATTGCGTGCAGTTCTGGTTGCCACACTACCAAAAGGATGCGGACGCTTTGGAGAGAGTGCAAAATCTTGGGTCACTGTCTGTGCGGAGTTTACACATTCTCCCAGTGTCTGCATGGGTTTCCTCCAGGTGCTCCGGTTTCCTCCCACAGTCTAGAAAGGTGTGCTGGTTAGGTGCATTGGACTTGGTAAATTCTCCCTCAGTGCACCAGAACAGGCTCCATAGTATGGTGACTAGGGGATTTTTACAGTAACTTCATTGCTGTGTTGATAAAAGCCTACTTATGACACTAATAAATAAAATTTTTAAAAAAGGTTCACTAGGGTATTGCCTGGTCGAGGACATTGGTTGTGAGGAGAGGTTGAATAAACTAGGATTGTTTTCACTGGAAAGACGGAGGCCGAGGGAGACCTGATAGAGGTCTACAAAATTATGAGAGGCATAAACAGGGTGGATAGTCAGAGGCTTTTTCCCAGGGTGGAAGTGTCAATTAAAAGGGTTCAAGGTGAGGGGGGGAAAGTTTAAGGGAGATGCGCGGGGAAGGTTTCTCACGCAGAGGGTGGTGGGTGCCTGGAATGCGCTGCCAGAGTAGGTGGTGAAAGCAGGCACATTAGCAACATTTAAGAAGCATCTGGATTGGTACATGAATAACACGTGAATAGGAGGGAATAGAGGGATATGGACCGAGTAAGAGCAGAAGGTTTTCATTTAGTAGTTGGGCCATCATGATAAGCACGGGGTTGGAGGGCAGAAGGGCCCATTCCTGTGCTGTACCTTTCTTTGTTCTCGGACTGTTGATTTGATTGAAGATTTCTAGATATTAGCAGCGACAGCTGATTTCTTCTATCTGTATGTAGGAGAAGACTGAGAGAATGTTGTGTAATCAATAAATAAATCTGAGAAATGAATAAAGACTTGACTTCAGTGTTCTGTCATTCTTCGTCTGGCTCTCTGGGTTTTGACAGCCTGACTGACAGATACGGGCAGCAAGGTGGCACAGTGGTTAGCACTGCTGCCTCACAGGAGCGTATAGGTTGTTTCAAACAAAGTTCAGGGACAGATGCGTATTGAATGTGATTAGTCCTGGGACTGACTCAATGATGGAATCCCTGTCGGTTGATATCCCAGGAAGTTGTGATGTTTCTCAGAGGCAGTGACAGATTCCCTGTCAATAGAAATTTGTCGAAGGCAGTGACGGATTCTCTGAAAAGGTGAGGAGTTTTGTTGCCCATCTCTCCTGCATTGAAAGTGTGGAGTTGGTAGAGATTCACTGAGACTTTCCCTATATTCTGCCTCTATTAGTTAGCTGGTACATTTCTAAAATTTATGTATAATCTATGAACTTTGATGCTATTTACTGATGTGGTATCTGAGTCATTGTTTGACGGTTATATCTCTGTCAAACTCAAACAGTTTGAAAGGGGAATTTGGGTTCAAGTATTCCAGGGTTCACGTATTAGGATACAGTGAAAAGTATTGTTTCGTGTGAGATACAGACAGCACATCGCGTACACAATGTGGCACAGTGGTTAGCACTGCTGCCTCACAGTGCCAGGGACCCGGGTTCAATTCCGGCCTCGGGTGACTGTGTGGAGTTTACACATTCTCCCCATGAGCTCCTCCAGGTGTTCTGGTTTCCTCCCACAGTCCAAAGATGTGTGGATTTTGATTGGCCATGCTAAATTGCCCTTCGTGTCAGGGGACTAGCAGGGTAAATACATGTGGTTAGGGTGATAGGGCCTGGGTGAATTGTGGTCGGTGTGGGCTCGATGGGCCGAATGGCCTCCTCCTGCACAGTCGGGATTCTATGATTCTAAGGAAAGGAGAGGGTGCAGAACGCAGAGATAGTCATAGCAAGGGTGTTGAGAAAGATCAACTTAAGACGAGGTAGGTCCATTCAAAAATCTGATGGTAGCAGGGAAGAAGCTATTCTTGAGTTGGCTGGTACCTGACCTCAGAATTTTGTACCTTTTTCCTGATGGAAGAAGGTGGAAGGGAGTATGTCTCGGGTGCGTAGGGTCCTTGATTTTGCTGACTGCTTTTCTAAGGCAGCTGGAAGTTTAGAAAGAGTCAAGAATGGGAGGCTGGTTTGCGTGATGGACTGGGCTTCATTCATGACCTTTGGTAGTTTTTTTATGGTCCTGGACAGAGCAGGAGCCATACTAAGCTGTGGTACAAGCTATCGTGCATCTGTAAAGGTTTGAGAGAGTCATAGCAGAGATGCCAAATTTCCTTAGCCTCCTGAGAAAGTAGAGGCGTTGGTGGGCTTTCTTAACTGTAGAGTCGGCATGGAGGGACCAGGACAGGTTGTTGGTGATCTGGATACTGAGAAACTTGAAGCTCTCGACCATTTCCACTTCGTCCCCATTGATGTAGACAGGATCATGTCCTCCAGTACGCCTCCTGAAGTCGGTGACTATCTCGTTCATTTTATTGACATTGAAGGTGAGATTGTCATTACACCAGTTCACTAGATTCTCTATCTCTTTCCTGTACTCCATCTCGTCAGTGGTTGAGATCCGATCCACTACGGTGGTGACATCAGCAAACACGAAAATCGAGTTGAAAGAGAATTTGGCCACACGACCATAGGTAGCACAGTAAGGGGCTGAGGACAAAGTCTTGTCGGACACCGATTTGGAGGATGATCATAGATGTGTTGTTGCCTATCCTTACTGATTGCGGTCTGTGGGTTAGGAAATCCAGTATCCAGTTGCAGAGGGACCGGCCAAGCCCTAGGCCACGGAGTTTGGAGATGAGTTTTGTAGGAATAACGGTGTGGAAGGCTGAGCTGTAGTCAATAAATAGGAATCTGACATAGGTGCCCTTGTTATCCAGGTGGTCCAGGGTTGTGTGTAGGGCCAGGGAAATGGCATCTGCTGTGGACCTTTGTGGTATAGGTGAACTATATTACATCCAGGCAATCAGGGAGGCTGGAATTGATTTGTGCCATGACTAATCTTTCAAAGAACTTCATAATGATGGATGTCAGAGCCACTGGACGATAGTCATTAAGATATGCTGCCTGGCTTTTCTATGGTACAGGAATTTTGCATTCGTAGTTCTTATAAGCCTGTGGAGCCTTCATCACATGCCTCATACTTGAACAGGCTCTCACCTGTAGTCAGTGGTTCATGAGTCTCGATAAATGATTGAAGGTCTCTTGGAGTCCACCCACACTTCTTACCAGCCTCACCCTGACGATCATCCACAGCTGAACCTTCAGAAAGGTTGGCTCTGATGGAAGATTCCACACCACTGACCAGTTTCAGATGGTTGTCTTTTTGAAGAAGATAGGGACCTCAGATTGGTATAAAGAGAGGTTAAAGATGTCTGCAAATACCCCCGCCAGCTGGTCCATGCAGGATCTGAGTGCTTGTCCGAGTACCCCACCCGAGCCAGTCGCTTTCTATGAGTTGACTTTCAAGAAGGCTGGTCTGACGCCTGCAATGGTCACCTCAGATTCATGTTCGGCCGAGGCTTTCAGGGTGTCGGGTGTGCTCTCACTGACCTCTTGCTCAAAACGGGCATAGAATGCGTTGAGCTCATCAGGGAGGGGTGCATTGGTGCCGACGATTTTACATGTCTTCAACTTGTAGCCTGTTATGTCTTGCAGACCTTGTCATTGTTGGTGGGAGTCCATCTGGCTCGCCTTGGACTCGAACTTGGTCCAGTACTGTTTTTTGGCATCTTTGATGGATCTCTATAGTCATATCTGGATTTATTGTATCGATCAGGGTCGCCTGACTTGAACGCCTCAGACCTAGAATTCAGCAAAAGGTGGATATCCCTGTTCATCCATGGTTTCTGGTTGGGAAACACAAGGATTTGCTTCTTTGGTGCAGTCTTCCACACACTTACTCATGAAGTCAGTTACTGTAGTTCCGTACTCAGGTTGGTTGCTGAGTTTTTAAATATTGACCAGTCCACTGTCTCGAAGCAGTCCCGTAGGAGATCATCCGATTCCTCAGACCAACATTGCGTGACTTTCTTTAACGGATGTTCCCGTTTCAGGTTTTCCTTGTAAGCCGGGAGCAGGAGCACAGCCTTGTAGTCTGATTTGCCAAATTGTGGGCGATAGAGCGGTCGCATGTTTTGTATTTGTGTAGCAGTGGTCTAGAACGTTTGGGTCTCTGGTGGAACAGGAGACGTACTGGTGGTATTATTAAACAGTGGCCCCTAATTCTAGATTCTCCCACGAAGGAAAAGCCCTCTCCACATCCATCCTGTCAATACCCCTCAGGATCTTAAATGTTCCAATCTCAGTATCTCAGCACTGGTGTGGTTGTCTCTAGTTGTTTGACATGAGTAAAAACTGCTTCTTGTTCTGTGAACATCCTCGGAGTGAGCTTGTGTCGAGGTTCACATTCTGATGACAGATGATTAAAACTTGGATAGTTTGCTCCCTGTGGGTCCACTGATGTTCCAGGGGCTTCCCATAACTGTGTGAGGACTTTATTACAGAACTTAGACCAATAGGATATCTTCCGGTGTGAGTGTGTGTTGATGGACCAGGAGATACACTGTCTGTGTGAAAGCCTTGTCACATACCTCACATGAATTGTCTCTCAGTGAGGATCTGCTGGTGCTTCAGGAAATCAGAGCAATGGGTGAAAGCCTTGTCACAAATATCACACCTGAAAGGTTTCCCCATGTGCAAGTCCTCTGGTGTTGCAGGAGGGACAAAGCTTCATCGCAAACTTTACATTCGAAGGTTATTTCCTGGTGTGGTTGCTCTGATGGACCTGGAGGTTCCATGATCGCGAGGTTGATTTCTTGCACAACTTGCAGGTGAACAGTTTCTCCCCATTGTGAATGAATTGGTGTCTGCAGAGATCCGATGACAATGAGAATGATTTGTCACACACCTCACATGTGAGTGGCTTCCCCCCAGTGTGAATGAGTTGGTGTCTGCGGAGATTTGATGAGTCAGAGAATCGTTTATCGCACACATCACGTGAATGGTTTGTCCCCTCTGAGTGCGTTGGTGTACACGGAGATGAAATGATCGCGAAAATGACTTGATACACACCTCACCTGTGAATGGTTTCTCGCCCATGCGAATGTGTTGGCGCATGAGGAGGGTCGATGACTGTGAGAACGATTTGTGGCACACCTCATATATGAATAGCTTTTCCGCTGTGTGAATGAGCCGGTGATTCACCTGGCCTGATAACTGTGCAAAGCCCTTGTTACACACCACACAAATGAAAGGTTTCTCCCCAGTGTGAATGCGTTGGTGATTCAGGAACGTTGATGGGTAAGTGAAGGCTCGGTCACAAGCGTCACATTTAAATGGTTTCTCTTCCATGATGCTGTCCTTGTGTTAACAATGGTCTCTACAACTTTTTGTGTTAGGAGTTCTTATAAGCCTGTGGAGCCCTCATCATGCACCTCACACTTGAATAGGTTCTCACCTGCAGTCAGTGGTTCATGAGTCTCGATGAATGATTGAAGGCCTCAACACACTTGGAGCCCACCCACACTTTTTCCCCAGCCTCACCCTGAATGATAACCCACAGCTGAACTTTCAAAAAGGTTGGTTCTGATGGAAGATTCCACACCACTGACCAGTTTCAGATCTGATGATATGTCAAAGCTCCCCTGACCTGACTGATTTCCAGATGATGATTTCACTGCCCAACCTTCTCTGTGTTGAGCAATGCTCTGAAGGGACTGGATGTCTTCCCACAGTTGTGCAGTTGTCCTCTTTTTAGGTCAAACCAAGTAAACAAACTCAGATTAAATCAGGACAAAGTAAAAAGGGGCAGCTCCCCAAAAAGGAGGGGGAACAGCCTGAACAGAAACCAAAGTACAAAGGAAACTTAAAAACATCAAATTAAAATGTGATTATTAGGGTCAATAATGCACCCCAACCCCTGCGGTGCCCAGCGGGCGCGGAAAGCGTCAACCGCGCCCGTGGACACCGCATGCTCCCTCTCCAGGGACACCTGGCTGCGAACGTAGCCGCGGTAGAGGGGAAGACAGTCAGGATGGGCGGCCCCCTCGATCGCCCGCTGCCTGGACCGGTAAATGGCACGTTTCGCCAGGCCCAGGAGCAGGTTCACGAGGAGGTCGCCATTCCGACCCTCCCCTCTCCGCACCGGGTGTCCGTAGATCAGGAGCGTGGGACTGAAGTGCAGACAAAACATCAACAAAAGGTTCTTTAGGAAAACATAAAGGGAGTGCAGCCTAAGACACACTCCTTGGGTAATGTTCAGGATCTATCTCCGGTGTCTATCCTCTCTATATTCTCTGGTGTAGCAATCCTTCTGGAAAACAGGAAAATGAAACATGATTTTCTCCAACTCATTCTCCTCCTTTGCTGAAAGAGCTGACTGCTCAGTTTTTTTTATTCATACTTTCACAGAATGTGGGTGTTGCTGGCTAGGCCACAATTTGCTGCTCGTACATAATTACCCTCGTGGTAAGCAGCCTCCATGATTCACTGCAGGCTGTGTAGCATAGATAAAACCAGTGCAATGGAGAGAAAACATGGTGCTTCCAGGGTCCCTTTCGGGGAACTTCACAGTAACTTCATTGCAGTGTTAATGTAAGCCTTACTTGTGACTAATAAATTAACTTTAAAGAAAAACTTTATCTCCTCCACCCACAGCCCCTTTAACCTCACATTCTTCAAGTACCTATAATTGCGAACTACAGTCACAGTGGGATCAAACTGTTTCAAATAGCATTTGAAAAACTAATTTTCTTTTGTACATTTATTTATAAAGCCCATTGAAAGCTCATGTTTTATTGTGATACACTTTATAACCACAGCTTGTCAGACAATTCCACACAACTTAGTCATTCATACTAGGCAATCAGCTCTTTAAACCTGGCCCTATGCAATATGCAGACAGCAACATCCAAAAGACTTGAACCCCACAAGCATCACAATCCCATGAGCAGGTTCAATATCTGAACAAACAGTGACACATTCTTGGTTTCACTTCCAAGTTAAAACATTACAAAACCTTTCAGCAAAATAGTATTACAATTCGCCTGTAACAATGACCTATTTCTAGCCACACAAGTGAGCTTTATTGACGGAAAAATTACATTTTGCATTGAGTGATAAATATTCTTAATTTTAAATTGAAACTATCCACACTTAAATGCCCAACATGGGATATATAACAGGAGGGTAAAGTACTGTAGAAAGCTGGAATATAAATAGAAAATGCTGGAAATACTCAGCAGCTGAACAGCATCTGTGGAGCGAGAAATAGAATCAATGCTTCAGGTCCATGATCTGAACTCGTTTTGATTCTGACCTCTGTCTCTCTGCACTGCCACAACCAGACATACTGAACGTTTCCAAACACCTCCCATTTCTACTGGAGCAAAAATAACCCTTTTCACCAGCTCTCCAGAAAAGTCTCTCATTCTCAAAGAGCCTCTCATTCCCCTTCAACCAGACCACCAGCAGCAGCTGCCTGAGATCCGGTTTGGAACAACATTAAACATACATGTCAATAAAATGTTATGAAGGAAACATCAACAACCTGCTGAGTCAATGCCAAAGTTGATATATTTTTTAAAAGCCATCAGTAGAAATGACTACGTAAAAACCGCCAAGCAGTCGAGCTTACTGATAAAATCTTTATTACCTTCTCGCTTATGAATAAGAGCTGGAGAGGAGCGAAAAAGAGACAGGATCCCAAGTCCTGACACAGGGAAGGGGTAGAGGAGTGAGCTGATGAGTTGGGTTTAACAAACACTGAATTGTGCTCGTCTAAGGTGTGCTCACCTGAGCTGGACTGGCTGGAATTTAAAAGTTTAATTATTAGTGTCACAAGTAGGCTTACGTTAACATTGCAATGATGTTACTGTGAAAATCCCCTGGTCGCCATACTCCAGCATCTGTTTAGGTACACTAAGGGAGAATTTAGAATGGCCAAGGTGCCTAACCAGCATGTCTTTCAGACTGTGGGAGGAAACCAGAACACCCGGAGGAAACCCACGCAGACGCGGGGAGAACGTGCAAACTCCACACACTGATCCAAGCTGGGAATCGAACCTGGGTGCCTGGCACTGAGGCAGCAGTGCTCACCACTGTGCCAGGAATCTACATACATGTGCGGGTAGGTTGCCTTTCAGCCTGGGAGAGGGAAGAAGGGCAGTGTGCGTCCCCACATGGAGCAACTTTGTCTTCCAGTTGAGATCCAACAAATAAACAAACACACATAATACTCACGCTCTCCCAGTCAGGGTCTTGTGAGGGTAAACTAAACATAGAAACACGAGGGGATTCTCTCCCAGACTGAGGGTAGACAGGATCAAGAAATGGATTGTGAACGTGAACTGGGGACACTCTCACTGTCTTTGCCTCCAATCAGCTCTGAGCAGCAGCACAATCACCCAATCAGAATTGCACGAACTCAGCAAGACAAAAGCGATTGGTCAATCTGAAACCTCCTACTTAGCGAATCATTGGGTGCTGTTCTGAACAAGACTTCATTGGCCATGTATCCTGCCAATCAGGACAGCATCTACACTCAATTGACTGGTTTCGACTATAACATGATTGACAGGTAGCTCAGCCAATGGGCGCAGCCCTGATCAGCACCGCCCCTCACTCAGACCCACCTTCTCATATTCAGCAATGACCCATCAACAAAACTCCACCTGTAAACCAGAAGGGAAATGTTTCCAATAAACATACTCAATATCCAACACACAGCTCCAATCAAACAGCTCAGCACAAAGCACCGAGTAAACAGGTCTCTCAACTGGATCTTCTCACACAGCATAAGGAGCATTTCCACACCTGATTCCCCACAGGATAGTCAGACTGCCTGAACATTAGTGTGGATATTATGCAATGTAATTATTATAAATTCTGCTCCTTCACTCACCATCTCCTAACTTGGTTTTCAGTCCCGACAAGAAGTGAAGCAGCTGTGAAAGAGGAAGAGGAGGGAATGGGCAGAGTGGGTGGGCTCTCTGATTGACGTCTCTCACAGCCAATCCAAATGCATGGAGTAACATGAGCTTCCTTGACGCTTGGGAAACTGACCGGCGAAACAGAGGCGACTTTCAGCAGCAGATCAGGTGGGGATTTAAACTTGTCATTGTCCCATCTGAATAAAACCTCTTTTTGCAGCTGCTGTCTCAGTTCCCCCGGTAAATGTTTGATAGAGATTTCTAGTGTGGGAATAGCATTCTTCATTCTCGGAGGCTTTCAAACTGACGACATCAGTGTGGGATGTGTAGCCTCGGATGTGTTTGACAGCAGATCAGAAGAGGAAACCCCACAGCATCCGAGGCAGCGAACAAATGGGGTGGTGGAATCAGGAGAGAGAATGGGGCACTGGCAGAAGGAAAACAGATGAGATCGGGGAAGAGATTGAGCCGATGCTTAGGGAGTGACTCTGAATATTGCAAATTAACTGTGTGCTCGGAGTGTAACACTGGAGCTTGGGGAGTGGCTGTGACATGCAAATTGACTCTGGTGAGACCAACTCTGAGGAAATAGAACCAGTGTTGACCATGGGACCTGGACATGTTGGTGTGGGTGTGTGGCAGTCAAAATAGGGAGGTGGGGGAGGAGGGTACAGTGATGGTACAGTGCGCGAGTTATTTTCTGACAAAATGGAGAAGCCTCCAACATCCAATCTTGTTTCTGATGGTGATCTCGAGCTGCAACATTAATTCTTGTTTCTCTCCACAGACGCTCCCGATCTGCTGAGTATTTCTAGTATTTTATTGTTTTGATTCCAGTTTGTAGAGCAGGGAAACAGACCATTCAGCACATCTTCTTTCTGCTGGTGCTTATGCTCCACGTGGGCCTACCTATTTTACCTCACCCTATCAGCAGATCCTTCTATTCCGTTCTCCCTCATCGACTGGCCTTATCAAAGGCTTCCCATCAACTACACCAAAATTATTTGCCTCAATCATTCCCTGTGTGGGAGCAAGTTCCACATCGTAATCAATCTCTTGGGCAAGAAGTTTCTCCTATATACCTCATTTGATTTATTATATTTCTGGCCCGTAGATTTGGGCTGTCAAAGGGAGGTAGAGGCGCAATGGTATTGTCAAGGGACGAATAAGCCAGTGACCAAGAGCAAGATCTGGGGACCTGGATTAAAAGTCTAATGATGACCATAAAACCACTGTTGATTTTCGTAAAAACCCAAATGGTTCACGAATGGTCTTTAGGGAAGGAAATCTGCTGTCCTTATCTAATGTTCTTCCAGATTTACAGCAATATGGTTGACTATCAAATATCTCTGAAATGGAGGGCAGTCAGGGACGGACATTAAATGACATCCACATAAAACTGAATTTCAAGAAGTGGGAACATCTCTCCATTTACTCACAAATTCTTAATTTTATAATTCACAATTTTAAATATTTCTATTATGTTCCCTTTCAGCCTTCTCTTTTCCAGGGAAAAGAGAGCTAGCCTGTTCAGTCTTTCCTGACAGTTATAATCTTTCAAGTCTCTATCATCATTATCAATTTATTTGCGACTTCTCCAGTTTCTTTCTGTTCTTTTTCAATATGTTGATCTGAACTGTGCGCAGCTCTCCAAGTGTGGTCTGAACAAGGTTCTCGACAAGTTCAACATCACTTCTCTGCTTTTCAATTCTATTCCTCCATAAATGGACCAGTGTTATTATAGGATTTTTAAATAAAATGTCCTTGCTGAGTCTGTAGTTCTGCCCTTGCACAACTTGTAAATATAACCGTGGGTCTTCCCTAACCTCTCCAATTGAAATAATTTGTCCACATGAAGGCAAACTGTTATTTTTAAAGTTCCATCAAATCAGCCATGGTCCACACTTCCCTAAAGTGCACACAGCCAGCTCTTAGAATCCAATGGGACAAAATCCTGTGAATGCTGGAAATCTGATAGAGATTCAGAAAATGCTGGAAATCCTCAGATCAGGAAACATATGTGGAAAGAGAAGCAACCTCGCTGCAGCCTTTGACATGATAGATCACACTATCCACCCCCTGCAACTCTTCTCTGTTGTCCAGTCAGTAGGACTTGCGTGACTTTTTTGTCTTCAGTGAAATACAGAGAATCTCCTGCAATGGTGAATCTTCCCACCGCCATCGCTCTGGTTCCTACCAAGGGTCAATCTCTGCTTTTCAATTCGATTCAGCCGCTCGGGCTCGCGCTTCCTCACATTCCAACTCCCGAACGCTGGGAGCCAACCGCCACTGCGGCGGCAGAACTACAACTCCCATCAGGCACCGCGTGCTTGCTTTCCCCATCCATATTGCCGCTTGTCACTGCGCAGGCCCCGGGGCTACACGCAGCATAGGTAATGTAGTTCCACCGGTTGAGAGTCTGTCCAAAACGCAGCTGCGCAGAGTTGGGCGGAGCACGGAGTCAGTGGGTGGGTCTACTGTTGCCACTTCCCCGGATTGGCAGTTAGATCCATCAATCAGAGCGCTGAGCTGTTTGATTAGAGCTGTGTGTTGGATATTGAGTGTGTTTATTGGAAGCATTTCCCTTCTGATTTGCAGGCTGAGTTTTGTTGATGGGTCATTACTGAATATGAGAAGGTGAGGTGTAATTATCTGGGAGGGGCAGAGATACATTTATTGAAATGTCTTCTTTAAAGAATTTACCTGAAGGCCTCGGTCTTTCCCAAAAGCCTGTGTTAGGATTTGATGAGTTTTGCCCAGTGCTGTGTCTGATAGCTGGATTTGGGATGTGCAGTCTGAGTGAGTCTAATTTGAGTGTATCTAATTTCCCAGGATAAACCAGAACCCTTAAATGAGCTACTGAAACAATATTTTCCTTACCTTCCAGCATTCCTGCCCTTTTCATAATTTGGGAAAACGAAGAAACAAACCTCAAAATCTCCATTCAATTAACATTTCTCCCGAGTGTTTGTATATTAAACACATACTCTTAAGGGTAAAATTGGTCTTCACCAGCACGATTCAAGGTTATAGTGAATTCACAGCTCGTTTTACACTCCGCCCAACTGTCTTTTCCATTTCCCACATTGTCTGGGAAGATGGGTCTGGCTGGAGGACAGAATGTAGCCACATTGTCTGCTCCTGGTCACTATCCAGTGTCCTGGAAACAGAGGGTGTGCGACAGTCAAGTGAGGAAAACGAAAGGACTTTTATCTGATTTCCCCTTCCAGGGGAATAGCAGACTGACACTCATTGTGGAACAGTCTAACTGAGGAGAAAGGAGGAGAAGACGATGGAGGAATTCATGTTTCCTTTTCCTGTTTTACAGAATGATTGCACCGTACTACACCAGAGAATAGAGAGAGGATAGATGCAGACAGATCTTGACCATTACGCAAGGAACGTCTGCACAATTGTGGAAAGACATCCAATCCCTTCACAGCATTGTTCAACACAGAGAAGATTGGGCAGTGAAACCAACATCTAGAAATCAGTTAGGTGAGGGGAGCTTTGACATATCATTAGATCTGAAACTGGTCAGTGGTGTGGAACCTTCCATCAGAACCAACCTTTCTGAAGGTTCAGCTGTGGGTGATCGGTCGGGATGAGGCTGGGAATAAGTGCGAGTGGACTCCAAATGTGGTGAGAGCTTCAATCATTCATCGACACTCTTGAACTACTGATTCATTCCAACAGGTGAGAGCCTGTTCAAGAGTGAGGTGCATGAGGAAGGCTCCACACACTCAGTTGTACCAGCTGTAACCACAGGGACATCCACATGAAAGAGAAAGTTTTCAAGTGTGAGTTGTGTGAAAAATCATTCTCGTGTTCATCCCACTTTTGTAACCACAGACGCACATAGCGGAGAGAAATCATTTACATGTGAGGTTTGCCACAAATCATTCTCAAAGTCATGGCATCTCCACACACACAAACGCATTCACACAGGGGAGAGGCCATTCCACTGTGATGTGTGTGAGAAAGCTTTCAGAGACTTATCGACCCTCCAGGTTCATCAGACAATCCACACAGGCGAGAAACCTTTCAAGTGTGAGTTTTGTGATAAAGCTTTCACAACATCTACAGCGTTCCTAATACACGGCACGGTAGCACAGTGGTTAGCACTGCTGCTTCACAGCTCCAGGGTCCCGGGTTCGATGCTCGGGTCACTGTCTGTGTGGAGTTTGCACATTCTCCTCGTGTCTGCGTGGGTTTCCTCCGGGAGCTCCGGTTTCCTCCCACAGTCCAAAGATGTGCAGGTTAGGTTGATTGGCCAGGTTAAAAAAATGCCCCTTAGAGTCCTGGGATGCGTAGGTGAGAGGGATTAGCGGGTAAAATATGTGGGGGTAGGGCCTGGGTGGGATTGTGGTCGGTGCAGACTCGATGGGCCGAATGGCCTCCTTCTGCACTGTAGGGTTTCTATGATTTCTATGATTTCTATGATCAGAGTGTTCACACAGGGGAGAATCCATTCAGGTGTGAGATTTGTGAGCGAGCCTTCACGCGTTTATCAACGCTCGCACAACACCGACACATTCACACTGGGGAGAAGCCATTTACCTGTGAAGTGTGTAAAAAATCATTCTCCCAGTCATCAAACCTCCGTCAACACCAATGCACTCACACTGGGGAGAAGCTGTTCAAGTGTGACGTGTGTAATAAGGACTTTACACAGATGTCAGGCCTGGTGAAGCACCGGGGGATTCACACAAAGGAGAAGAAGACATTCACATGTGATGTGTGTAATAAGGATTTTGAGTAATTATGGGGCATGTTGGATCATCGTTGCATTCATACAGCAGGGAAGCCAAGTGAGGTGTGTGCCTCAATCTCACATAGTCAGCAACGCTCATGAAACACAGACATCCACATTGAGAAAAAGATGTTTCAGTGCGAGGTGTCTGACAAAGACTTCACACAGTCAATGGATAAGGACTAATGGGAGGGGGGGGGGGGGGGTGGTAAGTGGGGGTGACAGAAATGGATGATGTTACAGGGGGGAAATAGGTGGTCTTTGTGATGGAGAGGGTATGGGGTCGGAAGCTCAGCTGGAGGTTGAAGAGGATGACACCGACCAATTGTTGTTGGAGATCAGAGTGGGGCGGACAATCAAGAGGAATTTAAGGAATGTTGGAAATGGAGTCATCCCTTGAGCCTGTGACACTATTCAATTAGATCATGGCTGATCCATATCTTAATTCTACCTGCCTTAGCTCTGTAACCTTCAATCCCCTTGTCTAACAATGAACCTATCAACCTCAGTTTTGAAATTTTCCATTAACTCCCAGATTCAACAGAATTTTGTGGGGAGAGAGTTCCAGATTTCCAGTCCCCTTTTTGTGAAGAAGTGTTTGCTGACATCATCCTGAACAGCCTTACTCTAATTTTAATGCTCTGTCCCCTTGTTCTGGATTCTCCCACCAGAGGAATTGTTTCTCTCCAACTTGTTTAATCATCTCAAACACCTCAATTAAAATTGTCCATTGATTTTCTATATGTTCGCTGGATCTCTAACCATTGGTGTGATTGTCTGATGGAAACAAGTTCCATCTCGTGCCAATAAAGTTGTAAATTCTGTTCACCGGAATGGGGAGCCAGACTAAAGCACAGGGATTTTAGAGAAATCTCTGTCTATAGTATTCTGAGACAGTTTCCTCAGGTGTGAGTGCGTTTTAAGATTTAAGTTTATTTATTAGTGTCACAAGTAGGCTTACATTAACACTGCAATAAAGTTACTGTGAAAATCCCCTAGTTGCCACACTCCAGTGCATGTTTGGGTACAGTAAGGGAAAATTTAGTATGGCCAGTGCACCTAACCAGCACGTCGTTTGGATTGTGGGAGGAAACCAGAACACTCGGAGGAAACGCATGCAGACTCTGGGAGAACGTACAGACTACGCGCAGACAGTGACTCAAGACGGGAATCGAACCTGGGTCCCTGGTGCTGTGAGGCAGAAGTGCTAACCACTGTGGAACCATGCCACCCATAGTGTGTGTGTTAGTAAAGTGAGCCAACACTCAGGAGTGGGTATGGGGTAGAATCGGACTCTGATTTAGTTGGTGACATGAATTATAGACAGATCCTCTTCAGGTAACGGGTGTTTGACTAATACCACGGGTAATGTTTGTACTCTCCTGTCTGGAAGGACTACTATCCTGCATATAAGGGAGTGGGGGTGAGTCTCCTTAGCCCATCAAAACTCGATGTAATAACAGTGTGATATGTTCACCTTACCCTCTTCCAAGATACATTTAGGTTCTGTGAATGATCTTGAATTGCTTTCAAATGCTTTGTTAATTTGGTTGATTCAGAGTTTCGTGTAAGAGAATATTGTATTGTTGTCTGATGTTTTATCAATCTCTTTATAACTCTCAGTAAATTCGTTTTTTTGACTTAACTCCAGTTACATGATTTGTCAGAATGGTGTATTTCTTTCTACTGAAACACACAGGAGTGTACAGTAAGAGTCCTGTACACAATATATTGGTCAATATCACTCTGGGCTGGTATACTTTTTCCATCAATGTTTCAATTCACAGGAAGCATAACATTTTTCTAAGAAAGAAAGTCTTGCATTTATATATCATCTGCTCCCACGAACAGAAATGTAACAGCCTCAGTGCTCAAGTTTCTGGAGTGATACTTGAACCCACAACCTTCTGACTCAGACAAGAATGCAAACTAACTAAGCCATGGCTGACAATTATAAGGTAGACTGGTTGGTGATGCAGTGGTATTGTCACTAGGCTACGAATCCAAAGATCCAGGGCAAGATCTGGGGACCGGGTTAAATTCCCACTATGGCAAATGGTGAAATTTGAATCCAGTAATTAATAAAAAGGGGCAGCATGGTGGTACAGTGGTTAGGAATTTTGTTTTATGGCTGGCATGGTGGCATAGTTGTTAGTATATCATAGCGCCAGGGACCCGGGTTTGATTCCAGCCCTGGGTGACTGTGAAATTTGTACATTCTCTCCGTGTCTGTGTTCCTCCGGGTGCTCTGGTTTCCCACAGCCCAAAGATGTGCAGGTTAGGTGGATTTGCCATGCTTAATTGCCCTTTAGTGTCCAAAGATATGTAGATTGGGATTTTCAGGGTTATGGGGATAGGGGGTGGATGGGGGAGCGCGGTACGGTGCCTGAGTAAGATGCTCTGTCGGCGAGTCAGTGCAGACTCGATGGGCCAAATAGTCTCCTTCTGCACTTTAGGGGTTCTATAAAAACTATTGCTGTTGTATTTGATTTAGTTTCAAACGGTTTAAGTCACAAGGCTGTGCACAGAATGCTTTACGCCTGTAAACTTGTAGCCGAAAAGTTTGATTTGATTTAAAGTGCTAAGTAGATTGAGCTGCAGGTGTCAGTGTTGTCTTTGTGTCTGGGTTCCTGACGCTGGAAAAGGTTGTAAAACCCTGTCAGAAGTACAACTGATGAGAAAAAAGTGTGTAGACTCCAGGAGTGATGAACAACCTATGGATTTGGTACTGAGACCTCTCTGCTCAGGGAAATAAGGTTGAAACAATCCCATCAGCTGTTTCTGCCACTTTCCTCCCTTCCACTAGCCCGCTTGGACAAACTTACATTCATGCTTCCCCTGCCCAAGCCCTGAACTCAAATCTGTCTCCAGTTTCTCTATCTCCTCTCATGCCCTCTCTGAGTTAATCTTGTCCATGAGCCCCACCTTCTGTTCCCTCGACCCTATTCTGACTTCCCCTCCAGGTCCACATGTTAGTCGATATTGTTCAAGGTTCTCTCTGTTCAGATGTTGTCCCTCTCCCCTTTAAATCTGCTGTTATCACCCCTCTCCCTTCCGTCCTTGCAAACTACCATTCCATCTCCAACCTCACATTTCCTCTCCAAAGACCTTGAACATGTGGTCACCTGCCAAATTGTGGAAAGGGACATGGGGTTAGAGAAGAGGTGAGGGGCAGAGTAAGGGGTCAGGCTTGGGATATGATATCAGACAAGGGATGAGAGATCAGCAGAGAGAACTGCCGAGCAGGAATTGAGTCACAAAACCCAGTGACAGAGTCAATCTTTTATTTCTTCCCTCCTGTGTCCCTCTCGTTTGCATGTGTTGATCCAACCTCTGAACATCATCACTGCCTTAGAGGCTGTGGGTCTTCCTCTTCTGACCTGCTGTCAAGCACATTCAAGGCTACACAACCCACACTGATGTTGTCAGTTTGAAAGCCTCCGAGGGTGAAGAATGCTATTCCCACAGTAGAAATCTCTGTCAAATATTTACCAGGGAAGCAGCAGTTTTTCAGAGATGGCATCCTGTAATAGCCACATTCATTCAGGAATGAATATTCAGTAAATGATGGATGAAGATTCCTATGAATTATATCCCACAATATCCAGACGAATGGTCAGGCAGTCTGACTATCCTGTGGGCAATCTGATGTGGAAATGCCCTTATCCAATGTGGAACCAATTATTAAGGAAATAATAGCACATTTGGAAAATCATAATCTAATCAAGCAGAGTCAGCATGGCGTCATGAAAGGGACATCCTGTCTGACTAACGTATTAGAGTCTTTTGGGGCAGTCTCAACCAGAGTGGATAGAGGGGAAGCAGTAGATGTGTTGTATTTGTATTTCCAGAAGGTACCTCACAAAAGGTTAATTCATAAGGGTTAATTTAGGGGCGGCACGGTAGCACAGTGGTTAGCACTGCTGCTTCACAGCTCCAGGGTCCCGGGTTCGATTCCCGGCTCGGGTCACTGTCTGTGTGGAGTTTGCACATTCTCCTCGTGTCTGCGTGGGTTTCCTCCGGGTGCTCCGGTTTCCTCCCACAGTCCAAAGATGTGCGGGTTAGGTTGATTGGCCAGGTTAAAAATTGCCCCTTAGAGTTCTGAGATGCATGGATTAGCGGGTAAATATGTGGGGGTAGGGCCTGGGTGGGATTGTGGTCGGTGCAGACTCGATGGGCCGAATGGCCTCCTTCTGCACTGTAGGGTTTCTATGATAAGATAAAAGCCCATGGTGTTGGAGGTAGTACATAGGCATGGATAGAGAATTGGCTATTAGGAGGAAACAGCGAGTGGGGAGAAGGGGTTCTTTTATCAGGCTGGCAACCTGTAACCAGAGGGGTTCCACAGGGATCAGTGCTGGGACCAGAACTGTTTACAATATGTATTAATGACTTGGAGGAAGGAAGCAAAGGTGCATTTGCAGATGACACAAAAATAGGTGGAAAGGCAAGTTACGAGAGAGATACAAACAGTTTACAGATATTGATATGTTAACTAAGTTGGCGAACAGAGTATATGTGGGAAAATGTGAAGTTGTTCATTTTGGAAGGTAGAACAAAAGAACAGAATATTATTTAAATTGAGGAAAAACTGCAGAAGGCTGCAAATCAATGGAACTTGGGGTTACTTGTGCAGTTTTTGTCTCCTTGTTTAAGGAAAATATTATTTCATTGGAAGCAGTTCAGAGAAACTTCACTGGATGATCCCCAGTATGGATTGTCTGATGAGGTGAGGTTAAACCGGTTGGGACTCCACTCATTGGAATTTAGAAGAATGAGAGGTGATCTTATTGAAACAAAAGGGGTTTGACAGGGAAAATGCTGAGAGGACATTTCCCCTCATGGGAGTGTCTAGGACCAGAGGGCATAGTCTCAGAATAAAGGGGCACCAATTTAAGACTGAAATGAGAAGGAATTTCTTCTCAGAGAGTTCTGAGTCTTTGGAACTCCTTTCCACAGAGAGCTGTGGGGGCAGAGTCCTTGTGTATATTTAAGGCTGAGATAGACTTTTGATCAATAAAGGACTCAAGGATTATGGGGAACGGGCAGGAAAGTGGACGTGACGAATGTCGGATCAGTCATGGTCCTATTGAATGATGGAGCAGGTTCAAGGGACTGAATGATCTACTCTTGTTCCTATTTCTTATGATCTTATGGTCTAAGATCCAGCTGAGAGATCTCTTGGTGCTTTGCATTGAGCTGTTTGGAGAAAACACAACCTGGGAGAAACAACCTCGAAGTTGGGATATGCATTCCAGGGTGATGGGAGTACCCTGGGAGCCAGGCTGTGTGACCCTGAACTGAGAGAGGTGCATGCTGGGTGAGGAGTTGGGCTGGCTGGAAGGCCTGTCTTGGAGAAGCAGTGTTGTATCAAAGCTTAAAATAGACAGAAACATAAAATAGCCGTCACCCGTCATACACTCCACATCCCATATATGTCAAATAACGCCTACCCCCCTTCCCTCTCCATAGCCCCTAATACCTTCTACATTATCCTATGCCCTCCACTCATGGCTCATACTTTCCATGCTAACTTATGCATCTAACCATACCCATGACTTGTCATATCCACGATGCCAACCACTGTCGTCACCCACTCCAAATGCCCCTTTATATCCTCTATGCCAATTTAGTGTCAACTCAAAACACCCACCCATAAATGAGCTTGTAGCATCACATAGATGCTGGGGAGTCAGGGTTGGGAGCTAACTATCCTTGGATACACATCCTATCAAAAAGACAGGCAGTGAGCAGAGGGGGCAGAGTTGCCTTGTTAGTAAGAAATGAAATTGATAGCAAAAAGCGATATTGAGTCAAAAGAATGGGTGATTGTGGGTAGAGTTGAGGAACTGAAAAGGTAAACAGACCCTGATGGCAGTTAGGTACAGGCCTTCGAGCAGTAGTCAGGATGTGGGGCACAATATATCCCAGAAGATAGAAAAGACGTGTAAGAAAGGCAATGTTACAGCGATCATGGGGGACTTCAATATGCAGGTGAACTGGAAAAATCAGGTTGGTAGTGGATCCCAAAAATAGGAATTAATGGAATGTCTATGTGATGGCATTTTGGAGCAGCTTGTGGTAGAGCCCACTATGGAACTGGCAATTCTGGATTTGGTGATATATAATGAGGCAGACTTGATAAGGGAGGTGAAGGAACCCTGAGGAGGCAGTGACCATTATATGATAGAATTCACCTTGCAGTTTGAGAGGGAGAAGCTGGAATCAGATGCCATGGTATTACAGTTGAGTAAATGTAACTTCAGAGACATGAGGGAGGAGCCGGCCAGAGCTGATTGGAAGAGGAGCTTAGCAGGAAAGACAGTGGAGCAGAAATGACAGGAGTTTCTAGGATTAATTTGGGAGACACAGCAGAATTTCATCCCAAGGAAGAAGAAACATACTAAGGGGAGGATGAGGCAACCGTGGTTGACAAGAGACGCCAGGAACAGCATAAAAACAAAAGAAAAAGCATACAATGTGGTAAAGATTAGTGGGAAGCCTTTAAAAAAGTAATGAAGGGAGAAGATGAAATATGAGGCTAAGCTAGCCAGTAATACAAAAGAAGATTGCAAAAATTTTCTTTTAGATATATAAAGGACAAGAGAGAGGCAAGAATAGACATTGGATCACTGCAAAATGACACTGGAGTAGTAATGAGGAACAAAGAAATGATGGAGGAATTGAATAGGTACTTTGCGTCAGTCATCACAGTGGAAAACACCAGTGACAGCAAAGATTCAAAACAGTTGGGGGCAGAGGTGAGTGTGGTAGTCATTACTAAAGAGAAGGTGCTAGGGAAGCTGAAAGGTCTGAAGATGGATAAATAACCTGGACCCGATGGACTACATCCCAGAGTTCTGAAGGAGATAGCTGAGGCATTAGTGATGATCTTTCAGGAATCACTGGCGTCAGGGAGGGTCCCAGAGAATTGGAAAATCGCTGATATAACACCTCTGTTTAAGAGAGGAAGGCAAAGAATGGGGAATTACAGGCGAGTTAGTATGACCTCAGCCATTGTTAAGATATTAAGGTGTATTATTAAGGATGAGATTTCGGAGTACTTGGAAGTTCATGATAAAATAGGGCAAAGTCAGCATGGTTTCGTTAAGCGAAAGTCATGCCTGACAAATCTGTTAGAGTTCTTTGAGGAGGTAATGAGTAGGCTAGACAAAGGAGAGCCAGTGGAAGTTATCTACTTGGGTTTTCAGGCTTTTGACAAGGTGCTGCATGGGAGGCTGCTGAGTAAGATAAGAACCCATGGTGTTAGAGAAAAGGTACTAGCATGAATAGAAGATTGGCTGACTGACAGATGGCAGAGAATGGAGATAAAGGGGTCCTTTTCAGGAAAGCAGCCAGTGACTAGTGGAGTTCCACAGGGGTCAGTGTTGGGACCACAACCTTTCACTTGATACATCAATGATCTAGATGAAGGAACTAAGGGTATTGTGGTTAAGTTTGCAAATGATCCAAAGATAGGTGGAGGGAGAAGTAGTATTGAGGAGGCGGGAAGGCTGCAGAAGGAATTGGACAAGTTAGGAGAGTGGCAGATGTGGGAAAGTTTGAGGATATGCGCTTTGGTAGGAAGAATAGAGGCACAGACTATTTTCGAAATGAGGGGAGAATTCAGAAATTGGAAGCACAAAAGGACTTGGGAGTCCTAGTTCAGGATTCTCTTAAGGTTAACTTGCAGATTGCATTTGCTTTCCAGCTACCAACTCAATGTTAGCATTAATTTCAAAAGTGCCAGAAGACACAAGAAAGGATGTACTGCTGAGGCTTTATAAGGTTCTGGTCAGACCACATTTGGAATACTGTGAACAATTTTGGGCCCTGTTTTTAAGGAGGGATGTGCTGCCTTGAAGAAGGTCCAGAGGAGGTTCACAAAAATGATCCCAGGAATGAAAGGCTTGACGAATGAGGAGTGTTTGAGGACTCTGAGTCTGTATTCGATTGAGTTTAGAAGGATGAGAGGGAATCGCATTGAAACTTACAGAATACTGAAAGGCCTGGATAGAGTGGACATGGGGAAGATGTTTCCATTAGTAGGAGAGACTAGGATCTGAGAGCATAGCCTCAGACCCTTCAGAACCGAGATAAGGAATTTCTTCAGCCAGAGGGTGGTGAATCTGTGGAATTCATTGCCACAGAAGGCTGTGGAGGCCAAATCATTGAGTGTATTTAAGGCAGAGACCGATAAGTTCTTGATTGGTAAGAGGATCAAAGGTTACAGGGATAAGATGGGCAAATTGGGTTAAGAAACATATCAGTCATGTTCGAATGGTGGAGCAAACTCAATGGGCCAAATAGCCTAATACTGCTCTTGTATCTTATGGTCAGATCAACTCATCCACTATCCACAATGGGCAGACATCAGGATTCATGCTGAGGCCAAATAAAGTTTCAGACTTTATTTTTAATCAATGTTCATTCATAAAAAAACTGACATTTAAATTCTATCACATTATTCCTTATAACAACAAACATTTTATTGAATTGACTCATCCTCTATGAAAATAAGAATTGAAATTCATAGTCCCACTTCAAGTGCCCATAACCAGTTGGAGCTGTCAGTCAAACTGTAAACTGCAAGCACCCTACGTGACAATGGATGGTTGTGAAATCTGTTATTCACCTTAATCCTATCAATCCCTGTGGCTTGTGTCAACAGACAGAAGGAAACGCAATAATTTTCTAACACCCCAGACAGTTTTTTTCAAAGAGTTTAATGCCTTTTTAGCTTGACATCTTCCTTTGACAATACATCTTGAATTTCTCGACCATTGTTTTTGACAGTTTGAATGGGCTCTTTGTTCCAGTGGGTTTCACCATATTGTATGCACATTCATGCCTATTTTTTAAGTATCTCAAAGGAGATCTAACTTCTTCCAAAGGGCATCTTAGCTCCCCACAAGGTGTCTGGCAACAACATCCAAAGAGATATCTTTCCACTCCACAAAGGGACCCAATCTATCCAAACTAATCCATGGAGTTCAGCCTAGCTCTTACTGGGTCAAAACTACACATGTTGGGTTTCAGACACCTCTCACCCCAAAATTCCGTGAGAGAAAGTAGTTGCTGATTTCTATGGATATTTGCCCCCTGTGAAATGTGCAAATCCCAACTTGGTGCATTTCTGGTCCCACGAAAATGGGAGGTGCTATCATCGGGCTTCGGGGGGGGGGGGGGAATTGGGGGCTTTGGGGTGGCGGGGGGGGGGGCAGGACTCCCAGATTCAAGTTTCTTTAGCCATTGTCCTCATGATGGAGAGGCTCTCTTACGGAAAAACCCAGATCGAAAAGGCAGAAAGATATTCCTCATAATAAAAAAGGAGGGGGGTTAATGAGGTAGAGGAAATACTGTCGAATTCCTTCTGTGTCTCCCCCGTGATGTGACCTCTCCTGTGTCAAAGAAATGACCAGAATCAGATGTCTATGTACTGGGCTGCTGCTGGCCAGAAGGTGCAGGCGCTACAATCTGAGACAGAATCAGCCTCATTTCATTCAAAGTTTCATTGCTTCTTTGCAGGAGCTGATAAAGAATCTCATTCTGTTGCTGAAGAATCTCATTGTTTCTTTGTAGATGCTGGTTTTGAATCTCATTCTGCTGTCTCAGAACCTCATTGTGCTCCTGAAGAATCTCATTGTTTTTTTGTAGATTCTGGCTAACATCAGTCTTAAATTCAGTCAATGTTTGCTGAAGCAAGTTAGAAGTAGCCTGATAACTCTCCGTACTTTGAACCTGTTCCTGATATAAGTTCTTCAGTAATTTCAGATCATCTTCATTTTCTTCACCAGCAGTTTGGGCCTGATGCTGTCCGTGTGCTCGTGGAGACGGCAGAGCTTCTGCTCCCAAAGCTGCAGGTTCCTCACTTCCGGAAGGTTCAGAGCGCCCTCCCTCAACCACAGCAGCCAGAGCATCACAGGCCTCCTCCTTCACACAAACCACAATATTTAACTTTAAGTCATCAACACTACCCTCCAAATCAGACATCTCACCCTCCTGACAATCCTCTCTCTCCTCCACTGCAGCTGCCATGCCACATTGATGTGAGGTATTCACCTCCGTCCCTTCCTCATCAACCCTTTCAGGAATCTCAGACGCTGCTGCCAACTCTCCTCCATCACCCTCTGATGTGTCGATGGACACCTGTGTATCTGTCAGAGGAGGAAAATCACAATTATTATCTTTTGTCACGTAAATTAACTCTCTTCCTGAAGGTTTAAACACTCAGCTGTTGACATCACCTTCGCTCATCCCCATATCTGATCCACCATTGGTTATCGTAGAGTTGGAGAGGCCAAACAGCTTCTTTGTGAACTGGTAGAGTCGTAGAGTTTCACACTAGAAAACAGGCCACTTCGCCCATCGTGTCTCACCAGCCATCAAAGAACAATCTGTTCTAATCCCACCTTCCAGCACTTGGGGCCTCGCATTGTATGCTATGGCATTTGAAGTGATCATCTAAATTCTTCTTAAATATTGTGAGGTTCCTGTCTCCACTACCCTTTCAGGTAGTGAGTTCCAGATTCCCACCACCCTCTAGGTGGAAACATTTTTCTTCAAAACCTCCCAAAGTCTCCTGCTCTTTTTCTTAAAAATATGATCCCGGTTATTGACCCCTTTATTGTGGGGAAAGATTTCTCCCTATCTATTCTTTATATGTCACTCATAATTTTGTACATCTTGATGAGGTTCCACCACCCCACACACCCCTCTTCAGCCTTCTCTGCTCTGAGAAAAACAACCCCATTCTAACCAGCCTGTCCTTAGAGTTGAAACGCTCCAGGCAACACCCTGGTGAATCTCTTCTGTACTCTTTCTAGTGCAATCATGTATTTCCTGTAGTGTGGTGACCAAAACTGCAGACAGTACTCTAGCTATGGCCCAACGAGTGTTTTATACAGCTCGGTCATAACCTCCCTGCTCTTATATTCTATTTCTTGGCTAATAACGATAAGTATCCCATATGCATTAACCACCTTATCCACCTGTCCTACTGCCTTCAGTGATCTATGGACATGCAGCCCGAAGTCCCTTTGATCCTCTATACTTCCTAGCTTCCTACCATTCATTATGTTGATGTACGGAACTTGCCCTCCAGTCAACGAGCATTCCTCGGCATTATGAGACAGTTTTACCTAAAGGAAGAAATGAAAATGAAAAGAAATCATGGTCCAGACTTTGCTGTGTTGTCTTGTGACACATTTTCCGAATGCTGGAGACAGTTTCAGCCTGCACCAAGGCGGGGACTTCTGATTAGAGATCAATTTTATGACAAAGTCAGAGCCATCTCCAAGACAATTCATTTAATACAACCTCATAAAATTAGTTGAAAAAAATCTTGTGGTCTTTCTGCATTTTCAACTCAAAAACTACGATTTAAAGTTTCAGAAATTAACATATATAATATACAGAGTGGCACAGTGGTTAGCACTGCTGCCTCACAGCACCAGGGATCCGGGTTTAATTCAGGTCTTGGGTAACTGTCAGTGTGGAGTTTGCATGTTCTCCCCGTGACAGCGTGGGTTTCCTCCCAGTCAAAGATGTGCAGGTTAGGTGCATTGGCTATGCTAAATTGCCCTTTTAGTGTTACAATATGTGTAGCAGGATTAGCAGGGTAAATGCATGGGGTTGCAGGAATAGGGCCTGGGTAGGATGCTCTGTCAGTCGGTGCAGACTTGATGGGCCAAGTGGCCTCCATCTGCACTGTAGGATACTATGATTTAATATTCAGATATTGCCCTCTTATCCATCATAGGGAAACTTGTGCATAAGCAGCACTTACTGATGTCTTCTTTAGGTGATGTTTCATGATCTGGTCAAAGATTAAATTGCCCTTTTGAAATGATTGGACTGATGGTGGGAGAGGTTGGAGACAGAAACTCCTGAGCAGACAGTGCTTTGGAAGGACAGCTCCCCTGTGTGAGCACTGGAGGGTAAACAACACAGACAACTCTGTATAAGGGGAGCAGGTGAGCTGCAGTGTGAATACGCTGATGTCTGTGGAGGTCTAATGACAGTGAGAATGATTTGTCACACCTCACATATGAATGATTCCTCACCTGTGTGACCGCATGGATGTGTGTGCAGGTTGATGACTAAGGGAATGATTTGTTATGTACCCTACATGTGAATATGTTGGTGTATACAGAAGCCAGTTAGTCTGAGAATAATTTGTCACATACCTTGTACGCGAAGGGGTTCTCCCCTATGTGAAGACGTTGATGTTTACGGAAGGTTGATGACCACGAGAATGATTTGTCACACACCCCGCATGTGAAGGGTTTCTCCCCTGTGTGAATCCTCTGGTGTGATATGAGATGGGAGGGTCGGCTGAAAGCCATCTTACAAACATCACACTTGAAGCGTTTTCCTTTCGCCCCTGTGTGAATGCCTTGGTGTTCACGCAGGTTTGATAACCGCGAGAAGGATTTACCACACACCTCACATTTAAAGGGTTTTTCCCCTGTGTGAGTTTGTTGGTGTTTACGGAGAGTCGATGACTCCGAGAACGATTTGTTACACACCTCGCATGTGAAGGGTCTTTCTCCTGTGTGAATCCTCTGGTGTGATAGAAGATGGGAATTTCGGTTAAATGTCATCTCACAAACATCACACTTGAAGAGGTTCTCCCCAGTGTGAAGGCGTTGGTGTTCGTTGAGGCTCGATAACCGTGTGAATGATTTGTCACACAACTCACACTTGAAGGGTTTCTCCCCGCTATAAGTCCTCTGGTCTGATAGAAGATGGTAAGATTGACTGAAAGCTTTCTCATAAACATCACACCTGAATGGTTTCTCCCCCATATGAATCATCTGGTTCCTCAGGAGATTTGGAGACATCATAAAATCTTCATCACATATCAATCGTTTCCCTTCCATGTGGCTGCCTTTCTGTTAACAGTGTAGTTGTAACAAATGCACCTTAGAAGATCTTATGATCCTGTGTAGCCCTCCTAACACCTGAAAAGCCTCTGACTTGTAGGAATCTGTCAGTGGTTCATGAGACTCGACAAATCTTTGAAGCCCTCACCACATTTGGAGCCCACTCGCACTTCTTCCCAGCCTCACCCTGACTGATCATCCACAACTGACCCTTCAGAAATGTTGTTTCTGATGGAAGGTTCCACACCACTGACCAGTTTCAGATCTGATGATATGTCAAAGCTCCCCTGACCCAACCGAGTTCCAGATGATGGTTTCACTGCCCAATCTTCTGTGTTGAGCAATGCTGTGAAGGGACTGGATGTCTTCCTACAGTTGTCAGTTGTTCCTTGGATGATGTTCAGGATCTACCTATGGTCTCTATCCTCACCGTATTCTCTGGTGTAGTATGGTGCAATCCTTCTGTAAAACAGGAAAATGAAACATGATTTTCTCCAACTCATTCTCCTCCTTTGCTGAAAGAGCTGACTGCTCAGTTTTTTTATTTATACTTTCACAGAATGTGGGTGTCGCTGGCTGGCCAAAATTTGCTGCCCGTATCTAATTACCCTCGTGGTGAGCAGGCCGTGAAGTGTGGATAATCCTCTCTGCATTCTCTGATGTAATACAGTGCAATCCTTCTATAAAACAGGAAAAGGAAACATGATTTCCTCCAATTCCCTCTCTTCCTTTGCTGAAGGGGTTGACTCCTCAGTTCGAGACTGTTTAACAGTGAGTGCCAGTCTGCTATTCCCCTGTGTGTGGGGATCAGAAACAAGTCCTTTCTTTTCCCACACTTGACATCCTCTGTTTCTAGCAGGGAGAGTGGATAGTGACCAGGAGCAGAAAATATGCTACTTTCTTTCCTCCACCTAGCTCCCCATTTTTCCAAAGAGTCGGGCAGAGTGTAAAACGGACGATCAATTACTGTGAGCTTGTGTCGTTCTGGTGAAGATCAATATTGCTTCAGTGTAGCTGATTGAAGGGTTCTGGTTTATCCTGGGGAGTTCAATGCACTGCACTCACTCAGACTGCACATCCCAAATTCAGCTATCACTCGAGACAAGTTGGGTGTGCAAACCGGCATCATCATACATTTGTGCAATATTGAGTCGGTGGGAGACAGAAGCCTGCTTGCCGACAATCAAATAGGGAATTTAGCACATTAATGGAGCAACTGATCACAGTTTTATGGAACTACTTTGGCCTTACGGTTTGTGGGTGGGTCGGTTGACCAGGTGGCCTTTGTGCTAAATTTAGCTCAACCTCAGTTCAGGGTGGGACGAAATGTCAGGCTGAAATAAAATTGAAAAATGCATCTGGGGACTGAGGTTTGTGTTTGAATGTGCTGCCTCGACACTTTTTGCAGTATTACTCCATTGAGATTGATGTTTTCCAGGTCAGCAACTTCCTGAGACAGCTCCACCAGAACTGTCCCCGAGGGAATTTATTAGAAGCATCAGCCCACCACCCCCTTCCTGTCCCCAGCAGCACTCAGCTTCAGTGCGGCTTTCACACCGACTACCTATTCATTGGCTAGCCAGAAATGGGGTCAACCATGGCCAGAAACACATTTCGTGTTCGCTGTGTGGGGAAGGCGATGGCCGAGAGATATCCTGACATGGCAGATCATAGAATCCCTACAGTGCAGAAAGAGATCATTTGACCCATCGAGCTTGCACCAACAACAATCCCACTCGGGTCCTATCCCCTTAACTCCATGTATTTACCCAGTAATCCCCTGACACTAAGGGGCAATTTACCATGGCCAATCCACATAATTCGCACATCTTTGGACTGTGGAAGGAAACCAGAGTACCCAGAGGAAACCCACACAGACACGCAATGTGCAAACTTCACACAGTCACCTGAGGCCAGAATTGAACCCAGGTCCCTGGCACTATGAGGCAGCAGTGCTAACCACTGTGCCACCGTGCCGTCCAAAGATGGTGGAATTTGAATTCAAGAAAAAAAATCTGGAATTAAGTATCTACAGATGACTATGAAAGCATTGTTGATCGTTGGAAAACCCAATCTGGTTCATCATGTCCTTTAGGGAAGGAAATCTGCTCTCTTTACCTGGTCTGGCCTACATGTGACTCCAGAGCCACAGCAATGTGGTTGACTCTCAACTGTCCTCCAAGGCCAACTAGGGATGGACAATAAATGCTGGCCAGCCATCGACACCCATATCCCACAAAATTAATATAAAACTTAGAGCACGCACACGAGTAAGAGAAAGGTTCAGACCCCAAAAAAGACAGGAAATAGCTCGGTCACAACACAGACAGAACTGACAATTCACGGTACACAGGATAATAACCGACTCCCAAGACACACACACAACTCAACAATAGGCAATAGTAAGAATCCTCAGACACTTTGCACCTCCCAAATAATTACACTTTACCTTCTCATATTCAGTAATGACCCATCAACAAAAGTGAGGACAGTTTACCATCGAAATGAACTTTGTTAATTCACTCACCATCTCCTCACTTGGTTTTCAGTCCCGACAGGAAGTGAAGCAGCTGTGAAAGAGGAAGAGGAGAGAATGGGCAGAGTGGGTGGGCTCTCTGATTGACGTCTCTCACAGCCAATCCAAATATTTCTGGAGTAACATGAGTTTCCTGAAGCTTGGGAAACTGACCGGTGAAACGGAGGCGACTTTGAGCAGCAGATCAGGTGGAGATTTAAACTTGTCATTGTCCCATCTGTGGCCGGAATAGCGGATAAACTCTCCCTTGGTTTGTCCTTCCCAACCCGCCTCCACCCTACCCCACCAGTCCTAGATGCCCACTTACTTTCCTCCCACCTCACTGCGCGCCCCCCGCCCCAGAAGGCGCGTTCCATTCCAAAGACTTGTTGTAGAATCAAACCGTGGCTTTTTGGGGGAGGGGGCACTGGGGTCAGTCCGTCCTCTTGTTACTGTTTAATGGGCTGCTCTGTTGGTCTCACGGAGCTTGTTTCTTGTGTCTTTTTATTTTTTAAAACTGTTACGCACCAATTCCGCTGTGTTCCGCCGTTCATTTGAAAATATATATTTTGTTCATCTATATCGAAAAAAAAAATCAGACCTCACTTATTGCAGCTGCTGTCTCAGTTCCCCTGATAAATGTTTGACAGAGATTTCTAATGTGGGAATAGCATTCTTCATCCTCAGAGTCTTTCAAACTGACATCAGTGTGGGATGTGTAGCCTCTGATTTGTTTGACGGCAGATCAGATGAGGAAGACTCACAGCATCCAAGGCAGTGGTGGGATCAGCACATGCACAGGAGAGGGGGGTCACAGGAGGGAGGGGCAAGGGGGAACGGACATGGGAGGAAGGAACAGAGAATACAGACTGGAAGAGGAGATTAAGTCAGTGCTTGGAGGATGAATCTGAGAATCGGAAGTTAATGTTTACTTTGGGATTGACTCTGAGCTTTGAGAGTTTCATTGTGACCTGTAAGAGTGACTGTATTTCGGACGAACCTGTGCTTGGAGAGCAACTCAGATTGACTCCAGGATTACCAACACTGAGGAAATAAGGAAGACACAGACTGTGGACTCGGGGAGGGGTAGTCCGGTGGGTGGTGTGATAAAAGGAAGCGCTACCAAACATCCAACCTAATTTCTTTCGACAGTTGCTGCCTGGCCTAATTTTTTTTTGCTTTGGTTATAGTTTCTAAAGCACTGAAACAGAGCATTTGGCCCATCTTCTTTCTACTGCTGCTTAAAGTCCACATGAGCTTTCTGCCTCCCTATTTTATGTCATCCTATCAGCAGATCCTTTTATTCCTTTCTCTGTCATCTACTTACCTGGCTTCCCATCAAATACATAAGAACTATTTGTCTCAACCATTTCCCGTGGGAACAAGTTCCACTTTCTAATCATTCTCTTGAGAGAGTAGTTTTACCTGAATTCTTCATTGGATTTATTATTGACCATTATATATTTCTTGCCCCCAGTTTTGGACTCCCTCGCATAAGTGGGAACGTTTTCTCTCTATTGGAGGTTGGTTCAGCTCAGTTGGCTGGACGGCTGGTTCATGATGCAGAGTGACATTCACTTCATGCACTGGCCCGCCTTTTCAACCTTGTCCCTTGCCTGAGGTGTGGTGATCTTAAGGCTAAATTCATCACCAGTCAGCTCTTCTCCTCAAAATGGAAAGCAGCCTATGGTCATCTGGAATTATGGTGACTTTGTCCCCAAATTCTGCATTTTACAATATAATTTTAAAGATTTCTAGGATGTTTTCCCCCTCAGCCTTCTTTTTTCTGGGGGAAAGAGTCCTCACCTGTTCAGTCTTTCCTGATAGTTACAATCAATCCATTCTCAATATCAGCCTTATCAATGTTTCTTTTTGCAACTTAGAATCATCGAATCCCTACAGTGCAGAAGGAGGCCATTTGGCCCATCAAGTCTGCACCAGACAACAATCCCACCCAGGCCCTATCCCCATAACCCCACAACCTGCTAAACCTGTGACACTAGGGTCAATCTATCATGGCCAGTCAACCTAATCTGCACATCTTTGGATTGTGGGAGGAAACCTAAGTATCCAGAGGAAACCCATGCAGACATGGGAAGAATATGCAAACTCCACACAGACAGTGACCGGAATTGAACCCAGGTCCCTGGCACTGTGAGGCAGCAGTGCTAACCACTGTGCCACCATGTGCCTTTCTCCAGTTCTTTCCTTTCTTTTTTCAATATGTTGATCTGAACTGTGCAGAGCTGGTGTGGTCTAAGCGTTGTCTAAACAAGATTCTAGACAAGTTTAACATCACTTCTCTGCTTTTCAATTCTATTCCTCCAAAATTGGACCCCAGTGTTATTGTTTGATTTTGTTGAACTGCCTTGTTACTTTTAATAATTGATGAATCTGTAGTTTTGTCCTTGCACAACTTGTAAATATGACACTTGGTCCTTCCTAACCTCTCCATTTGAAATAATTTGTAAACATGATAGTTTCATCAAATCAGCCCATAGTCTAGACTTCCCTAAAGTACACACAGCCAGCTCTTGAAATCCAATGGTAAAATCCTGTGAATGCTGGAAATCTGAGATTCAGAAAATGCTGGAAATCCTCAGGTCACAGTTGGCACAGTGGTTGGTACTGTTGCCTCAGGTTTGATTCCCGGCTTGGGTCACTGTCTGTGTGGAGTTTGCACGTTCTCTGCATGGGTTTTCTCTGAGTACTCCAGTTTCCTCCCAAAGTCCAAAGATGTGTGGGTTAGATGGATTGGCCATGCTAAATTGTCCCTTAATGTCAGGGGACTAGTGAGGGTAATGCATGAGGTTATGGGGATAGGGCCTGGGTGGGATTGTGGTTGGTGCAGACTCAATGGGTCGAATGGCCTTCTCCTGCACTGTAGGATTCTAGGAAACATCTGTGGCGAGAAAAGCAATCTCTCTGCAGCCTATGACATGGCCAATCACACTATCCTCTTTTGGCTAAGATCAAGTGTAGTATCGACATGCTGTGCTTGGTTGAAGTCATTCGGTTACATTTTAGCTTCATTTGAAGCAATTTTTAAAAGTGGCATCTCAGCCTTTTGGCTAAGACGCAAATAAGATCCAGCCTTGGAGGAGGAGCTATTCCTATTCCAATCAGCTTGGATCGTGTAGATCAAGCCCAAGACAGGAGGTGAGAGCCCTGTCTTGTCAGCTTGGATCGGGAATGTCTCAACTTGTGGAGACTGAACTGGACTTAATTTGATTGAATTGGAATAAAAATACAAAAAAAACCACACTATCCTCCTCCTATAACTCTTCTGTGTTGTCCAGTCAGTTGACTGTGACTTGTGTGACTTTTTCCTCTTCAGTTGTATACAGAGAATCTCCTGCAATGGTGAATCTTCCCACCGCCATCGCTCTGGTTCCTACCAAGGGTCAATCTCTGCTTTTCAATTCGATTCAGCCGCTCGGGCTCGCGCTTCCTCACATTCCAACTCCCGAACGCTGGGAGCCAACCGCCGCTGCGCGCGGCAGAACTATAACTCCCATCAGGCACCGCGAGCTGGCGCGCGCGCGCGCTCTCTCTCTTCCTCGCGACCTCTTCCTCGCGACCTCCCCCACGCCCACCCCAACAGACATGTCTGTTGACGGCAAATCTGCTATTCCTGCTCTGTCTGATTGGGTGTGTTAGCCGTCAATTAGAGTATTTGGGCTGTTTGATTGGAGCTGTGTGTTGGATATTGAGTGTGTTCATTGGAAGCATTTCCCTTCTGATTTACAGGCTGAGTTTTGTTGATGGGTCATGTTTCCTTTTCCTGTTTTACAGAAGGATTGCACCGTACTGTACCAGAGAATACAGAGAGGATAGACACCGCAGATGGATCCTGACCATCACCCAGGGAAAAACTGCACAATCGTGAGAAGACATTCAGTCCCTTCACAACATTGCTCAATACAGAGAAGGTTGGGCAGTGAAACCATCACCCAGAAACTGGCCGGGAAGATCCTGACCATCACCCAAGGCCTGGCTGCAGAATGAGATAGATGAGAAACCGTTCAACACTGAGATGTGTGACCAAACCAGCGCACAGTCATTGGTGCTCTCAAATGGCCAACCCATTCACGCAGGTGAAAAGCTTTTCAGGTGCAAGATATGCAACAAATCATTCTCAAAGTCATGGAACCTCCGCATGCACCAACGCATTCACACAGGGGAGAAACCGTTCACATGTGAGATATGGAATAAATCATTCTCGGTACCATCAACCCTCCGTACACACCAACATATTCACAGCGTGCAGCAAATCATTCTCACAGCTAACGAGCCTCCGTGCATACCAATGCATCCATACCGGGGAGAAACCATTCACCTGCAAGGTTTGTATTAAATCATTCTCCATGTCAACACAACTCCTCATTCACCAACACATTCACACAGGGGAGAAACCATTCATCTGCAAGGTGTGTAACAAATCGTTCTCAGATTCATCGATTCTCTACAAACACCAGCGTATTCACACAGGTGAGAAACCATTCACATGCAATGTGTGCAACAAGTCATTCTGGGACTCATCGTACTTCTGCAGACACCAACGCACTCACACTGGGGTGAAACCATTCACATGTGACGTGTGTGACAAATCATTCTCACTTTCATCAACTCTGCGGAAGCACCAACGCATTCACACCAGAGAGAAACCATTCACCTGCAGAGTATGTGACAAATCATGCTCCCGGCTAACGAACCTTCGCGCACACCAACGCATTCACACTGGGGAGAAACCATTCACGTGTAAGGTGTGTGAGAAATCATTCTCATGGTTAACAAATCTCCGTGCACATCAAAGTATTCACACAGGGGAGGAAGCGGTCAAGTGTGAATTGTGTGACAAATCCTTCACACAGTTAAGGAGCCTCCAGCGACATCAGGCAATCCACACAGGAGAGAAACCCTTCAAGTGTGAAGTTTGTGATAAAGCCTTTGTGAGGTCTTCAAACCTCCTTATACACCAGAGAATTCACACAGGGGAGAAACCCTTCAAATGTGAGGTTTGCAATAAAGTTTTTGCGGTATCGTGGAGCCTCCTAAAACACCAAAGAAACCACACCGGGGAGAAACCTTTCAGATGTGAGTGTTGTGAGATGGCTTTCATCCAATCCTCTGATCTGCTGAGGCACCAGAGGATTCACAAAGGGGTAAAGCCCTTCAAGTGTGAAGTGTGTGACAAAGCCTTCACACGGTCATCAACGCTTGTGCAACATCAACGCATTCACACAGGGAAGAAACCATTTACATGTGAGGTGTGCAAAAGGTCTTTTACACAGTCGTCAACACTTGTGCAACACCGACGTATTCACACTGGTGACAAACCATTCAAGTGTGTGGTGTGTGACAAAGCCTTCACAAGGTGTTCGAAACTCCTGGTCCATCTGACAGTCCACACAGGGGAGAAATCATTCACTTGCAAAGTGTGACAAATCATTCACAGAATCATCGAGCCTCCGTGTTCACCAACGCATTCACACAGGGGAGACACCATTTACATGCGAGGTGTGTGATAAATCATTTGTGTGGTCTTTGGCCCTCTGCATACACCAACGTGTTCACAGCAGGGGGAAGCCATTTGTATGAGAGATGTGTGAGAAATCATTCTCCTGGTCATCGATTCTTCAGAGACACCAATACATTCACACGGGAGAAACTATGCAAGTGTGAGGTGTGTGACAAATTGTTTGTTGAGCCAACATACCTCCTGCTCCATTAGAGGAATCACACAGTGAAATAACACTGCAATAACACTTCAAGTGTGAGGTTTACATTAACACTTACATGAAGAATGTCATTCAGGTGTGTGGTGTCTTGATGAGGCTGTCTCTCACTGTATAGCTGATCCATCAACAACAACAGGGGAAATCTGAGTTCTGTAATAAAGCCTTCACTTTTATCTGACCTGGAACATCAGTGAAGCTACACGGGAGACAAATCCTTCCTGTGGGACATGTGCCAGGATTGTTTCAACTACTCCTCTTCTGTCTCCAAACACCAACATTTCCCCATGGACTTGGAGCCAGCTCACTTGCTTCCCTTCCCCTGAGAGTTGCCTACGTTGTTTACCCTCTGGTGCTCACACAGGGGAGCTGTCCTTCCAAAGCACTGTCCGTCTCGCCAATGTCTGTCCCACTGTTCAGGAATTGAGTTGGAATTGTGAAGATTTCCCAGATTGTTCGTGAGCTGCTTCCCTTAGTCAGGATGTTTTAGGGCTGAGACATTGATCTTCTTCCCCTTGGACTTTTGGGTCTTGTGATGTCTTGGTGCTGGGTGGATGTTCATCACTGATTGAACAAGTCAATGGTCTGTGTAGCAGATATCAGTCCCTCACAGGGATTGAGTGATACAAGCTTCACTTTGAACTTTGACTTAGAACATAGAACATAGAAAAAATACAGCACAAACAGGCCCTTCGGCCCACAAGTTGCGCCGGTCATGTCCCGACCTACCTAGGCTTATATATAGGCTTACCTATAACCCTCAATCCTATTAAGTCCCATGTACTCATCCAGAAGTCTCTTAAAAGACCCTATCGAGTTTGCCTCCACCACCACTGATGGCAGCCACTCACCCACTCACCCTCTGAGTGAAAAACGTACTCTGACATCTCCTCTGTACCTACTCCCCAGCACCTTAAACCTGTGTCCTCTCGTAGCAGCCATTTCAGCCCTGGGAAAAAGCCTCCGAGAATCCACCCGATCTATACCTCTCAACATCTTGTACACCTCTATCAGGTCACCTCTCATCCTTCGTCTCTCCAAGGAGAAAAGACCGAGCTCCCTCAACCTATCCTCATAAGGCATGCCAACCAATCCAGGCAACATCCTTTAAATCTTCTCAATTCTTTCAATCATTTCCACATCCCTCCTGTAATGAGGTGATCAGAACTGAGCACAGTACTCCAAGTGAGATCTGACGAGGGTCTTATAAAGCTGCATCATTATCTCCCGACTCCGAAACTCAATCCCTCGATTGATGAAGGCCAGCACACCATATGCCTTCTTAACCACCTCCTCTACCTGCGAGGCCGATTTAAGAGTCCTTTGGACCCGGACCCCAAGGTCCTTCTGATCCTCTACACTGCTCAGAGTCTTACCCTTGATATTATACTCCTTCATCCCATTTGACCTGCCAAAATGGACCACTACACATTTATCCGGGTTGAAGTCCATCTGCCACTTCTCTGCCCAGTCTTGCATCCTATCTATGTCACGCTGCAGCTTCTGACATCCCTCCAAACTATCCACAACACCACTAACCTTTGTGTCGTCAGCAAACTTACCAACCCATCCCTCCACTTCCTCATCCAGGTCATTTATGAAAATGACAAACAGCAAGGGTCCCAGAACAGATCCCTGGGGCACTCCACTGGTGACCAACCTCCGTTCAGAAAAAGACCCATCTACAACCACTCTCTGCCTTCTGCAGGCAAGCCAGTTCTGGATCCACAAGGCAACAGCCCCTTGGATCCCATGCCCTCTCACTTTCTCGAGTCTTGCATGGGGGACCTTATTGAACACCTTGCTGAAGTCCATGTAAACCACATCTACCCTTTTTCCTTCGTCAACGTGCTTAGTCACATTTTCAAAGAACTCCACCAGGCTCGTAAGGCACGATTTGCCTTTGACAAAGCCGTGCTGACTACTTTTGAGCATACTAAGCTTCTCTAAATGTTCATAAATCCTGTCCCTCAGGATCTTCTCCATCAACTTACCATCCACTGAGGTTAGACTCACTGGTCGGTAATTTCCTGGGCTATCCCTATTCCCTTTCCTGAATATAGGAACCACATCCGCAATCCTCCAATCCTCCGGAACCTCTCCCGTCTCCATCGACGACGCAAAGATCATTGCCAGAGGCTCTGCAATCTCTTCCCTCGCCTCCCACAGTAACCTGGGGTACATCCCATCCGGTCCCGGCGACTTATTTATCTTGATGCGATTCAAAATTTCCAACACATCCTCTTTCTTAATGTCCACATACTCAATCTTTTCAGTCCGCCTCAATCCTGTAGTACAACTACGCAGGTCTTTTTCCACCGTGAATACCGAGGTAAAATATTCATTAAGCACCTCTGCTATTTCTTCCGGTTCTGTACAGACATTCTCACCTTCACATTTTATAGGTCTTATTCCTTCACATCTCATCCTTTCACTCTTCACATATTTATAGAACGCCTTAGGGTTCTCCTTAATCTTACCTGCCAAGGCCTTCTCGTGACCCCTTCTGGCTCTCCTAATTTCTTTCTTAAGTCCCTTCCTAAAAGCCGTATACTCATCTAGATCCCTATCATCGCCTAGTTCTCTGAACCTTTTGTATGCTTTCCTTTTCTTTTTGACTCGGTTCAGCGTAGCTTTTGTGCACCACGGTTCCCGTAACCTGCCAAAACCTCCCTGTCTCATCGGAACGTTGTCATGCAGAACTCCAGACAAACATTCCTTGAAAATCTGCCACCTTATTTCGGTACTTTTCCTGAAGAATACCTCCTTCCAATTTACTCCTCTAATCTCCTGCCTGATGGCTTCATATTTCCCCTTACTCCAGATAAACACTTTCCTAGCTTGCCTGATCCTATCTCTTTCCAATGCGAGCGTAAAGGAGATAGTTATGATCACTATCCCCAAGATGCTCCCCCACTGAGAGATCCAACACCTGTCCAGGCTCATTAGCCAGTACCAGATCGAGTACAGCCTCTCCTCTTGTAGGCTTATCCACATGCTGTGCCAGGAAACCCTCCTGAACATACCTAACAAACTCCTCCCCATCCAAACCCCTTACCCCAGGGATATTCCAATCGATGTTTGGGAAATTAAAGTCTCCCATCACGACAACCCTGTTATTACTGCATCTCTCCAGGATCTGTTTCCCTATCTGCTCCTCAACATCCCTGTTACTATTGGGCGGCCTGCAGAAAACACCCAGTGACTTGGTTTAGACCTCCAACATTGTCCTTATTTCCAGACAAATCCAAGGAAAATGTTGAGAACAACACCAGGAACTCTTCATTACATTCATGAAGTCATCAAGACACGGTGGCACAGTGGTTAGCGCTGCTGCCTCACAGCGCCAGGACCTGGGTTTGACTCCGGGCTTGGGTCACTGTCTGTGTGGGGTTTGCCTGTGTCTGCATGGGTTTCCTCCAGGTGGTTCGTTTTCCTTCCACAGTCCAAAGATTTGCAGGTTAGGTGGATCGGTCATGCTAAATTGTCCCTTAGTGTCCAAGATGTGTAGATTAGGAGGATTAGCAGGATAAATGTGTGGGGTTAAGGATGAGGCCGAATGGCCTCTTCTGCACTGTAGGGATGCTATGATTTGACTAAGTAAATCATGAGGCTCTGTGGATTGTGCTCCAATGATTTGGATGCCCAAGAAACTTCATCACAATCCTGCAATTGCTTCATGATGATGTGACTGTAACTGTCTTGAGTGGGAGATCTGAAACTGAAGCCTTCAACATTCAGACTGGTGTCAAACAAAGCAGTGCGATAGGCCCCAATTTATTTACAATCGAACTGAGAGTGAACATTCACGTCATCAAAAAACCACTGCACTCTTGTGTCAGAGAAATATCATCTCAATAGGAAACTCATTTACCTCAGTCACCTCTATGCCAAAACTAAACTGACCACCACATATACACATGATCAACAGTTTGTAGATGACTGCAGTGTTGTGGTCCACTCTGCAACAGATTTTAAACCTCTCTCGATCTCTTCAATTCTGCATGTGTTTGTATGATGGAAATCAGAGAGAGATAGGATCTTCAGGCATTTAGAGACACAAGGACTGATTCGGGACAGTCAGCATAGCTTTGTGAGTGGAAAATCATGTCTCACAAATTTGATTGAGTTTTTTGGAGGGATAACCAAGAAGGTAGATGAGGGCAGTGCAGTTGATGTCGTCTGCATGGACTTTAGCAAGGTCTTTGACAAGGTATTGCATCGTAGGTTGTTGCATAAAGTTAAATCTCATGGGAACAAGGGTGAGGGATCTAAATGGATACAAAATTGGCTTCTTGACAGAAGCCAGAGGGTGGTGGAAGAGGGTTGTTTTTCAAAGTGGAGGCCTGTGACCAGCAGTGTGCCTCAGGGATCAGTGCTGGGTCCACTGTTATTTGTCATTGATATTAATGATTTGGAGGAGAATATAGGAGGCATGGTTAGTAAGTTTGTAGATGACACCATGATTGGTGGCATAGTGGACAGTGAAGAACGTTATCTCCGTTTGCAATGGGCTCTTGATCAATTGGGCCAGTGGCTGCGAATGGCAGATGGAGTTTAATTTAGATAAATGAAAGGTGATGCATTTTGGTAGATTGAACCAGGGCAGGACTTACTCAGTTAATGGTAGGGCGTTGGGGAGAGTTACAGAACAAAGAGATCGAGGGGTACATGTTCATAGCTCCTTGAAAGTGGAGTCAGAGGTGGACAGAATGGTGAAGAAGGCAATCGGCATGCTTGGTTTCATCGGTCAGAACATTGAATACAGGAGTTGGGACGGCTTGTTGAAGTTGTACAAGACATTGGTACGGCCACACTTGGAATACTATGTACAGTTCTGCTCACTCTATTATAGAAAGGATATTATTAAACTAGAAAGGGTGCAGAAAAGATTTACTAGAATGCTACCGGGACTTGATGGTTTGGGTTATAAGGAGAGGCTGGATAGACTGGGACTTTTTTCTCCGGAGAGTAGGAGGCTGAGGGGTGATCTTATAGAGGTCTATAAAATAATGAGGGGCACAGATCAGCTAGATAGTGGTTTTAGACTCCGCTTCCCAAAGGTAGGGGAGTCTTAAACTAGAGGGCATAGCTTTAAGGTGAGAGGGAAGAGATACAAAAGTGTCCAGAGGGGCAATTTCTTTCACACAGAGGATGGTGAGTGTCTGGAACAAGCTGCCAGAGATAGTAGTAGAGGCAGGTACAATTTTGTCTTTTAAAAGGCATTTAGATAGTTACATGGATAAGATGGGTATAGAGGGATATCGGCCAAATGCGGGCAATTGGGATTAGCTTTGGTGTTTAAAAAAAAGGGTGGCATGGACAAGTTGGGCCGAAGGGACTGGTTCCGTGCTGTAAACCTCTATGACTATCTGACTCTATGAAATGAGCACCATCCTGTGCCACTGAAGTTTGGTGTCATCTCTGACCGTTGGAACTGGGAACCAGATTAAAGCACAGGGATTTTAATGAAACTTTTGTCTGTCGTATTCTGAAAGAATTTCACCTGATGTGTGTGTGATAGTAAAGTGAGCCAGCTCTCAGGAATGGATATGGGGTAGAAATGGACCCTGCTTTCAATTGTCAATGTCAATTATAGACAGATCCTCTTCAGGTGATGGGTGTTTGATTGATACCATGGGTAACGTTTGCAATCTAATGTCTTCCAAGATTCATTTAATGTTCTGGGAAAGAATTTGAGTCATTTTCAAATGCTTTGCTGTTTTGGTTGATTCATAGTTTGGTGTAAGCTGAATATTGTGTTGATTGTCTGCTATTTTATCAATCTTCTGTTTAGATTTATAACTCACAATAAATTCATGTTCTAAGCTGAAATCAAACTACCTGATTTGTCAGCATGGTGTGTTCCTATTCACTGAAATACTCAGGAGCCTAGAATAAGAGCTCTGTACACAATATATTGGTCAGTCTCACTGGGGGCTGGTATACTTTCTCCATCAATGGGTTTAGAATTTCCCAATCACAGGATGCTAAGTGTTTCCTGAAGAAAGACTTATGTTTTCATATCAACTTCCAAAAACCTGTGTCATCTCAACTCCTCGCTTCCTGAAGACATATTTTTGACAGACAATAAAGCAAGGGTTATGTGGGTCAATGTGAAAGCTGAGTTGAGACCATACCCATAACCTGATCAGCCGTGATCTTATTGGATGGCAGAGCAGACTTGAAGGGCTTAATGGCCTTCTCCTGCTCCTAAAGAATGATGAGGATAATCATTATGACCTTAATAACATTGCATGCAGTTTCTGCTTTTTTTTTCCAGTTATGATACAGATTTTAAGATCATGAACTTTCTCTTTATCCCTCTCAATTTTCTAATGCTGGACAAGGAGAGAGAATAGGTGGAGAGAAGTATAGCAAGGAGGAAGAGAGCTAAGAGGAGGAGGTAAGAGGAGGGGGGTAGGAGAATGAAAATGAAAAGATAGAAACAGAACAAACGGAGGAGGAAAGAGGAGCGATAGGAGGAGATAATAGAAAGAGAATAAATTACTTCATTAAATTGAATACAACACTCAGAGAACAGCAGCAGAGGTCACTGGAGTTTTATGGAATAGCTCCTGCCCCAAGGTGTTGGCCGTGATTGGTAACACTCACTTGGCATTGAAGGTAGCCTGAGGAGACTCAAAGCTCCCTGAACAGAAAATAATTCCCCTCCTTCATGTAGTGTGTAATGACTGTCTGAGAATACTCCATGTGAACCTCACTCACACTGGATCACCCCACAATGCTTTAGTTGTCAGAAACCCAGACATCACATCCATATTCAGGGAAGCTGTGACCAGGTGACCAGCTGATTCGGGACAATGTTCATCTCTTCCTTCTGTGACTGATGTCACCATTTCATGTACAACACACTGAGGATGAGGTTTTGTTTAGGTTTGATATCTATGTCTTTCTGAGGGAATCTCTAAACACTCGGACAAGCTTTTCTTTCCCTCCCAGATGTTCCTTTCTCTTGTGCCACTGTATTTCCTGGGTTCATTTCCCTCCCGTCCTCCTCTCCATCCTCTCTTCTATACAGGTGCTGATCTCACCACTGCACAACATCACTGCCTTGGATGCTGTGGGTCTTCCTCTCCTGATCTGCTGTCAAACACATCCCAAGCTACACATCCCACACTGATGTTGTCAGTTTGAAAGCCTCCGAGGATGAAGAATGTTGTTCCCACACTAGAAATCTCTGTCAAACATTTACCAGGGGAACTGAGACAGCAGCTGCGATAAGTGAGGTTTTATTCAGATGGGGCAATGACAAATTTAAATCCCCACCTGATCTGCTGCTCAAAGTCGCCTCCGTTTCACCGGTCAGTTTCCCAAGCTTCAGGAAATTCATGTTACTGCAGAAATATTTGGATTGGCTGTGAGAGACTTCAATCAGAGAGCCCACCCACTCTGTCCATTCCCTCCTCTTCCTCTTTCACAGCTGCTTCACTTCCTGTAGGGACTGAAAACCAAGTGAGGAGATGGTGAGTGAAGGAGCAGAATTTATAATAATTACATTGCATAATATCCACGCTAATGTTCAGGCAGTCTGACTATCCTGTGGGGAATCAGGTGTGGGAATGCCCCTCATGCTATGTGAGAAGATCCAGCTGAGAGACCTGTTTACTCGGTGCTTTGTGCTGAGCTGTTTGATTGGAGCTGTGTGTTGGATATTGAGTGTGTTTATTGGAAGCATTTCCCTTCTTATTTACAGGCTGAGTTTTGTTGATGGGTCATTGCTGAATATGAGAAGGTGAGGTGTAATTATCTGGGAGGGGCAGAGACACATTTATTGAAATGTCTTTTAATGTCTTCTTTAAACATTTTACCTGAAGGCCTTGGCATTTCCCAAAAGCCTGGTTTGGATTTGATAATTTTGCCCAGTGCTGTGTCTGATAGCTGAATTTGGGATGTGCAGTCTGAGTGAGTGCAGTGTATCTAATTCCCAGGATAAACCAGAACCCTTTAGTCAGCTAAACTGAAGTGATATTTTCCTTAGCTTTTTGCAGTTCCTGCCCAGTGTATTTTTTGCAAATAATTGGGAAAAGTGGAGAAATTTCAAAATCTACATTGAATTTACACCTTTCCTGCGTGTTTAAGGTGAAACTGGACTTTGACAACACGACACAAGCTAATAGTGATTTGATAGCCCATTTTACACTCTGCTCGACTGTCTTTGGCATTACCCTCATGATGCCTGAGAATTTGTTGGCTGGGCAGAGGAAAGAAAGCCATGTGTCTGTTACTGGTCACCATCCTGTGTCCCTGCTGGAAGCAGAGGGTGTGTGAATTCAAGTGAGGAACAATAAAGGACTTTTATCTGATCCCCACAAAGAGGAATAGCAGACTGGCACTCAATGTGAAATGGTGTCGATCGGTGTCAGCCCCTTCAGCAAAGGAGAAGAGAGAATGGAGGAAATCAAGTTTTCTTTTCCTGTTTTACAGAAGGATTGCACTGTACTACACCAGAGAATATTGTGAAGATAGACACCGTCGATGGATCCTAACCATCACTCAAGGAACAACACAACTGTGGGAAGACACCTAGTCCCTTCACAGCATTGCCCAACACAGAGAAGGTTGGGCACTGAAACCATCATCTGGAAATCGCTTGGGTCACGGGAGATTTGAGATATCATCAGATCTGAAACTGGTCAGCGGTGTGGAACCTTCCACCAGAGTTAATCTTTCCGAAGATTTGGCTGTGGGTGATCAGTCAGGGTGAGGCTGGGAAAAAGTGAGAGTGGGCTTCAAGTGTGGTGAGAGTTTCAATCAGTCTTTGAATCTCAAGAACCACTGACTCTTTCCTACAGGTGAGAAGCTGTGCAAGTGGTGGAAGTCTCTACCGTCTCAGAGGATCACCTAATATATAGGATACATCTGTAACAACATCTGTCAAGACAACAGCAGCTCCATGGCAGAGAAACAGTTCAGGTGTGAAGTTTGTGATAAAGCTTTTCTGAAATCGTCAGGCCTCATAATACACCAAAGGATTCACACAGGGGAGAAACCCTTCAGTTGTGATATATGTGAGGCGGCTTTCACTAGTTCCTCCAAGCTGCTGAGACACCATCGCATTCACACAGGTGAGAAACCATTCATTTGTGAGGTTTGCAACAAATCATTCTTGCAGTCATCGGATCTCCGTGTCCACCATCGCACTCACACAGGGGAGAAACCATTCACATGTGAGGTCTGTGATGAATCATTCACGCAGTCATCGACCCTCCGTGTTCACCAACGCATTCACACCGGGGAGAAACCATTCAAGTGCAAGGTGTGCGACAAATCATTCTCAGATTCATCAGCCCTCCGGAGACACCGACGCATTCACACAGGGGAGAAACCATTCAGATGCGAGGTATGTGACAAATCATTCTTGCAGTCATTCGATCTACGTGTACACCTACGCACTCACACAGGAGAGAGACCATTCACGTGTGAGGTTTGTGATGAATCATTCACTCAGTCATCGAGCCTAAATGTTCACAAACGCACTCACACAGGGGAGAGACCATTTACATGCAAGGTGTGTGATAAATCATTCTCATGGTCGTCAACCCTCCGTCTCCATCGACGCACGCATACAGGGGAAAGACCGTACACGTGCGAGGTGTGTGACGAATCATTTTTGTGGTCATCAACTCTCCGAATCCATCAACGTATTCACACAGGGGAGAAACCATTCAAGTGTGAGGTGTGTGAGAAATCATTTGCACAGTCATCCAATCTACTTGTACATCAACGTACTCACACAGGAGAAAGACCGTTCACATGCGAGGTCTGTGAGGAATCATTCTCGCGGGCATCAACCCTTCGTGTCCACCAACAAATTCACACAGGCAAGAAACCATTCCAGTGTGAAGTTTGTGACAAATCATTTGCTAGGTTATCCAACCTCCATGTCCACCAACGCACTCATACAGGAGAGAAACCGTTTACTTGTGAGGTCTGTGACGAATCTTTCACACAGTCATCGAACCTCCGTGTCCACCAACGCATTCACACTGGGGAGAAACCATTCCAATGTGAGGTGTGTAACAAATCATTCTCACGGGCTGAGAATCTCTGTTTACACCGACGTAACCACTGGAGTGAGACCTTTGAAGTGTGAGGTGTGTATATACCAATGCATTTACACTGGGGAGAAATCATTCAAGTGTGAGGTGTGTGACAAATCATTTTTAGATTCATTGAAATTCCTGTTCCATCAGACTGTTCACAGCGAACAGAAACCAATAAAATGTGTGATGTACGACAAAACGTTATTGGATTCATTGAACTGCAGATGCCAACACATTCAGACAGGAGAGGCAGTTAAATTGTGTGGTATGTGACAAAGCCTTTTCACAGTTATCGAAGCATCTGATCCATCTGAGGATCTACAAAAGGGAGAAACCATTTGTGTGATGTGTGTGACAAATCATTCTCCACAGTTATGGAACCTCTGCACACACCAACAAGTCATACAGGTGAGGAGCAGTTCAAGTGTGAGGTACCTGACAAAATCTTCACAAAGTTTTCAAAGTTCCTGGTCCATCAGACAGTTCACACAGGGGAGAAACCATTGAAATGTAAAAAGCACGACAGATCACTCTTACAATCATATAAACACCTGCTATATCCAAGGATCCACATAAGGGAATAGGATTCTAAGTGTGAATTTTGGGAGAAAACTTTCTTGACGTCTTGATTCGAGACATCACTGTAAGTTCTGTCAGAAATCCTTCACACAGTTGTTGGTCCTCCTGGAACTACTTAGCCTAATTCTTGCCAATCGGTCATAAGAATGTGAATCTCTACTAAGCTCACTACAGAGGATGTTCAGTGGTATTGAGACACAGAACAAGAAGTAGCTTTCACTCACATCAAACAACTAGTGACAATGCCAGTGCTGAGTTACTATGATGTCAATGATGAAGTCACCCTGCAGTGAGATGCCAGTGAAACAGGACTCGGAGCAACCCTCATGCAGCCAAGACAACCAGTTGTGTTTGTATCCAAAGCATTAGCGCAAACTGAACGATGCTATGCACAGACTGAGAAAGAGTGCCTGGTTATTGTCTTTGCTTGTGAGCATTTCAACCAGTACCTGTTTGGGAGAGAGAAAGTGATGGTAGAGTCTGACCACAAGTCACTTCAAAGCATCTTTCTCAAACTGCTTCTATCTGCTCCAAAGTGTTTACAAAGGATGTTACTTTGTTTGCAGATAAATCATTTGGCAGTGAACCCTGAACACTTTACAGATTATATGTGCAATGTGTGCAATTGGAACAAGCTGGAAAGAACAGAATTCTTTTGTTCAAGTGGACTATTTTTCTGGAATAACTTGTAAATAAAAATGAGGATGTTTGGGTAAATCCCTTTATACACTGTGGATCCCATATGTCACCTCTGATGTCATTATGTGTAAATAAAGGTTTGAGACAATAACCATTTTACACACCACATGGAACATTGTTTAAAATTCAGATTACTCCAAATATTTCTGGGTGAAACGGAGGGGACTTTGAGCAGCAAATTAGTTTTTAAACTTGTCATTGTCTCATCTGAATAAAACCTCACTTATTGAAGCTGCTGTCCCAGTTCCCCCTGGTAAATGTTTGATATATATTTCTAGCGTGGAAATAGCATTCTTCATCCTCAGAGGCTTTCAAATGACAACATCAATATTGGATGTGTAGCCTCGGATGTGTTCAAACAGCAGATGGAAGTGGAACAAGAGTGGAAGACCCACAGCATTCAAGACAGTGATGATGTGCAGTGATAGGATCGACACATGTACAGAAGTGAGAGAGAGGAACAGGAGGAAGGGGCCACGGCAGAGTGGGAACATGGAAGATAGGATGTCATGCTGTGACTCCAGGAGTGATTTAGGAGTGGCGCAGTCATTGGGGAGTGTGTTACTCAGAATCTGTGACTGGGGGAGTGACTGATTCAGAAACTGACTCTGTGACTGGGGGAGGGACTGTGACTCAGAGATTGATTCTGACTGAACAGTGACTGTGACTCAGAAACTGACTCTGACTGGGGGAGTGACTATGACTGGGAGATTGAATCTGTGACTGGGGGAGTGACTATGACTGGGAGATTGATTCTGTGACTGGGGGAGTGCCTTGGGAATTGATCCTCGCCAGACCTCTTTGCCAGATTTTCACACCTCAGCTGATGCCAAAACCCTTCCCAGATTCCTAGCTCTGCATCTCACCCCTCAATTGATCCCAAGTACCTTTGCACTTTTATATCTAGTGGTGGGAGAGTGTTCTGTAGACCAATATGATTGAAGAATACCAAGGATTTTCAGATAGTCGATGATTGTTGAATGGAGATCTTGTGGTGCAGTGGGTAGTGTCTCTGCCTCTGAACCAGAAGCTCTGGGTCTGAGTCCCACTCCTGGACGACTTGGCGAAGAAAGGTATGTTCATAACGTGGCCATACAGGTTGAAAATGTGCCTGTAGATCCTTCCAACACACCAATGACAGGTGGTAAGAGTGGAAGAGATTCCTGGTTAGCCATGCGATGAAAAGAAATCGGAGCCTCTACCATCACTATCGATAGCTCCAGGCTACAACATGCTGTAAAACTTGCCATAGCAACTCAAGACTCCCCGTTGGACGGTTGGACTGGATCAGGTTGGTGCCAACAGCACAGGGTTCAATTCCTGTTCTGGCTGGGGTAGATTTGGGATCTGCCACCTTGCCATTACTGTGGTGAGGGCCATTGCAATGCGGGTCAGACCTGCCTTTTCTTTTTACTTGGTGCTTCAACTCTCCATTGCAGCTTAATATTTATAAAACTAATTACTGTACAAAAAGCTGAAAACAACATTTCCTTTTGAAAGCATTTTCAATTCATTTTGTTCTCAATGTCATTTTTTACAAAAATGTTTGAAATATAAACTGTACAAATTAGTTTAATATCAATCTATGCTACATTTTCTCTCCAAGAGTTCAACATATAATTAATGTGCAAGTCTGTATATATTCAAACAATAAGAAGTCTCACAACACCAGGTTAAAGTCCAACAGGTTTATTTGGTAGCAAATACCATAAGCTTTCGGAGCGCTGCTCCTTCGTCAGATGGAGTGGAAATGTGCTCTCAAACAGTGCACAGAGACACAAAATCAAGTTACAGAATACTGATTAGAATGCGAATCTCTACAGCCAGCCAGGTCTTAAAGGTACAGACAATGTGGGTGGAGGGAGCATTAAACACAGGTTAAAGAGATGTGTATTGTCTCCAGACAGAACAGCTAGTGAGATTCTGCAAGTCCAGGAGGCAAGCTGTGGGGGTTACTGATAATGTGATATAAATCCAACATCCCGGTTTAGGCCGTCCTCATGTGTGCGGAACTTGGCTATCAGTTTCTGCTCAGCGACTCTGCGCTGTCGTGTGTCGTGAAGGATCTTCAGGTAAGCGTTCTCCAAGGCGGCCTTCACGACACACGACAGCGCAGTCGCTGAGCAGAAACTGATAGCCAAGTTCCGCACACATGAGGACAGCCTAAACCGGGATGTTGGATTTATGTCACATTATCAGTAACCCCCACAGCTTGCCCCCTGGACTTGCAGAATCTCACTAGCTGTTCTGTCTGGAGACAATACACATCTCTTTAACCTGTGTTTAATGCTCCCTCCACCCACATTGTCTGTACCTTTAAGACCTGGCTGGCTGTAGGGATTCACATTCTAATTAGTATTCTGTAACTTGATTTTGTTTGAGAGCACATTTCCACTCCATCTGACGAAGGAGCAGCGCTCCGAACGCTTATGGTATTTGCTACCAAATAAACCTGTTGGACTTTAACCTGGTGTTGTGAGACTTCTTACAAGATATTGTGTACAGGACTCTTACTGCAGGCTCCTTAGTGTTTCAGTGAATAGGAATACAACAGGCTGACAAATCAGGTAGATTGGAGTAAGCTTCAAAACATAAATTTGTCGTGAATTATAAAAGATGAAACATCAGACAAGCTGCAACAGAAAATTCCGCTTACCGGAAAATATGAATCAACCAAAGTAATAAAACAGTTGGAAATGACTCAGGATCTTTCCCAGAACTTTAGTTGAATCTTGGAAGAGTAAACATATCATACTGCTATTACACTGAGGTCTGAAGAGTTTTAAGAACCCCGCTATGTTAAATGTGAGGGGGTCCCAAATTCAAGAAGGGAAAATTGGAATGCCAGTTCTTAACTTTTTTTTGCAGCTTGATATAATGTGAGGGAAGAGATGAAACCCGGTGAGGAAATGTTCAGCCTTATTGTAAATATTCAAATTATAAAATATTTATTAAACTGTAAAACACACAAGAAAGGCAACTGGACAGAACAATATTTACAATTTACTATTATAATGGTCACCGAGACAATATATTTGAATTACTCCCATCCAAATCTATCTATTTAGTGAACCGCAGGAATTCACCTTCCCCAGAACAACATCCCATAGGTTTTAACACTGTGAGCCAAATCCAGCAGTAATTACCACACAGGACCTTTCTTTTGGAAAACGTTTCTTCTTGTTCAGAGTAGAACCTGTGGAGTCGAACACAGAGAGAGCTTTGTTTGCAACTGGGTGTGGCCATGACCTCTATCTCTAGACTGCTGCTCTCCATTTGCTTAAGTAAATATATGTTCCCCCTGCTATGAAGCTGATCAGCATATCAGAAGTCCTCAGTGCAGCTAAATCCCCATCAAAGTTTCTTTTTATCCAATTCTCTAAGTTTCATTTTATTCAATCTTCCTAGCAAGAATTCACCTCACTACATCAGCATACTCAGGATAGTAGTCCTCCCACTCAGGATAGTAGTCCTCCCAATCAGGCGAGTACAAACATTACCCATGGTATTAGTCAAACACCCGTCTCTGGAAGAGGATCAGTCTATAATTCACAATCACATCACCCACTAAAGCAAGGTCCAATTCTATCCCATACCCACTCCTGAGAGCTGGCTCACTTTACTAACCATAAGACCATAAGACATAGGAGCGGAAGTAAGGCCATTCGGCCCATCGAGTCCACTCCACCATTCAATCATGGTTGATTTCAACTCCATTTACCCGCTCTCTCCCCATAGCCCTTAATTCCTCGAGAAATCAAGAATTTATCAATTTCTGTCTTGAAGACGCTCAACGTCTCGGCCTCCACAGCCCTCTGTGGCAATGAATTCCACAGACCCACCACTCTCTGGCTGAAGAAATTTCTCCTCATCTCTGTTCTAAAGTGACTCCCTTTTATTCTAAGGCTGTGCCCCCGCGTCCTAGTCTCCCCTGTTAATGGAAACAACTTCCCTACGTCCATCCTATCTAAGCCGTTCATTATCTTGTAAGTTTCTATCAGATCTCCCCTCAACCTCCTAAACTCCAATGAATATAATCCCACGATCCTCAGACGTTCATCGTATGTCAGGCCTACCATTCCTGGGATCATCCGTGTGAATCTCCGCTGGACCCGCTCCAGTGCCAGTATGTCCTTCCTGAGGTGTGGGGCCCAAAATTGCTCACAGTACTCCAAATGGGGCCTAACCAGTGCTTTATAAAGCCTCAGAAGTACATCCCTGCTTTTGTATTCCAAGCCTCTTGAGATAAATGACAACATTACATTTGCTTTCCTAATTACGGACTCAACCTGCAAGTTTACCTTTAGAGAATCCTGGACTAGGACTCCCAAGTCCCTTTGCACTTTAGCATTATGAATTTTGTCACCGTTTAGAAAATAGTCCATGCCTCTATTCTTTTTTCCAAAGTGTACGACCTCGCACTTGCCCACGTTGAATTTCATCAGCCACTTCTTGGACCACTCTCCTAAACTGTCTAAATCTTTCTGCAGCCTCCCCACCTCCTCAATACTACCTGCCCCTCCACCTATCTTTGTATCATCGGCAAACTTGGCCAGAATGCTCCCAGTCCCGTCATCTAGATCGTTAATATATAAAGAGAACAGCTGTGGCCCCAACACTGAACCCTGCGGGACACCACTTGTCACCGGTTGCCATTCTGAGAAAGAACCTTTTATCCCAACTCTCTGCCTTCTGTCTGACAGCCAATCGTCAATCCATGTTAGTACCTTGCCTCGAATACCATGGGCCCTTATTTTACTCAGCAGTCTCCCGTGAGGCACCTTGTCAAAGGCCTTTTGGAAGTCAAGATAGATAACATCCATTGGCTCTCCTTGGTCTAACCTATTTGTTATCTCTTCAAAGAACACACACACACACATCAGGGGAAACTCTCTCAGAATACTACAGACAGAAGTTTCTTTAAAATCACTGTGCTTTAATCTGGTTCCCAACTAGTGATACAGAAAGGAATTTGTTTCCATCATACAAACTGACTAATTGTTACAGAGAGATCCAGTGGTCACATGGGTCCATGGACCAATCAGTTCCACTCCTGGAAGATACTCTTCCCTCAGGTGAGTTGGACAGTACCTTGCAATTCCTAACTCTGCCCTTTGACCCTCCATTCACCACAATGCTTCTGTCAACATTAATCTGATTTAAACACTCCCCCACATCTAACCCTTTGCACAAGGACCATATTTCAATTTTTTTCAAGGGGTTGATTCAAGTTTTGGAAAGATAAAATTTGACATAAAGTTGAACATGAATTTTTAAAATAGCTGACATATAAAGAGAAGCAACTGGCTGAGAAAGAAAAACAGGTTAAAACAAATTGATACTTTTGGAAATGGGTAATCAATAAACATGACCGTTAAGAGTGTGAAAACTCACTTCCAGTCTTGGACACCCTCCCTCTCATCCCTCACACACATCCCTTTCTCTCTCTCTCACTTTACACACACACCCCTCTCTGTTTTCCACACACATGTCTCTCTCACACTCCCACACACACGATTCTCACACACTCCCCCGCCCTCTCTGTGAAAGACATATATGCCTCCCTTTCTCTCTTCCATACAACCACACATACCAACTCTCTCTCCCTCTAATTCACACACACACTCACCTCCCTCACATACCCCTCTCTCTTTTACACACACTTCCCTCACGTACATACACCAACCTCTCACATGCAAGCACTGACCAAGTGTTTTCACATGCTAAAATGCATGCATACACCCCCCACATACGTGCACAAAACCCACCATGCACACACCACCCCCTCATATGGCCAGATAGAGACTCTCCGCAGCCTACATAGAGTGGCTCCGTAGGCCAAAATCTGGCCCACCAGTTGGACAAGCCTGTCTTTTGAAGAAGGAGTGAGCCTTGACACAAACTATGAAGGGCTAATCCATTGTGTGACTCCTCTGATGGAGCAGGAGGCTTGATGACCTAACAAATGATTTCTTGCACACTTCACAACGTAGTGATTTCTCCCGTGTGAATCTTCTGATGCTGCACGAGATTCTATGACTGCGAGAATGATTTGCCACAAACCTCGCACTTGAATGGCTTGTCCCTTGTGTGAATCGTCTGACGGTGAAGGAGTCTTGATGACTGCGTGAATGATTTGTCACACACTTCGCATTTGACAGCACAGAGAGTGGGAGGCAAGACTTCAATAAAGAGCATGGAGAGAGACGGCTCTGAATAAACAGCACAGAGAGATGCAACTTCAAGAAAGAGCACAGAGACAGAGGAGATTACAATAAAGAGCACAGAGAGACAGAGAAGATTTCAGTAAAGAACACAGAGAGACAGACGGGATTACAATCAACAACACAAAGAGACAGAGGGGATTTAAGTAAAGAACACAGAGACAGAGGAGATTACAATAAAGAGCACAGAGAGACAGAGGAGATTTCAGTAAAGAGCACAGAGAGACAGAGGAGATTACAATAAAGAGCACAGAGAGACAGAGGAGATTACAATAAAAAGCACAGAGAGACAGGGGATTTCAGTAAAGAACACAGAGAGACAGATGGGATTACAATAAAGAACACAGAGGAGATTTCAGTAAAGAACACAGAGACAGGGGATTTCAGTAAAGAACACAGAGAGACAGACAGGATTACAATAATGAGCATGGAGAGACAGACGGGATTACAATAAAGAACAGAGAGACAGAGGAGATTTCAGTAAAGAACACAGAGTGACAGAGGAGATTACAATAAAGAGCACAGAGAGACAGAGGAGATTACAATAAAGAACACAAAGAGACAGAGGAGATTACAATAAAGAACAGAGAGACAGGGGATTACAATCAAGGGCACAGAGAGACACAGGAGATTACAATAAAGAACATAGAAAGACAGAGGAGATTTCAGTAAAGAACACAGAGACACAGAGAAGATTACAATAAAGAGCTCAGAGAGACAGATGGGATTACAATAAAGAGCACAGAGAGACAGAGGAGATTACAATTAAGAGCACAGAGAGACAGAGGAGATTTCAGTAAAGAACACAGAGAGAGGAGATTACAATAAAGAACACAGAGAGACAGAGGAGATTACAATAAAGAGCACAGAGAGACAGGAGATTTCAGTAAAGAACACAAGAGACAGAGAGGATTTCAGTAAAGAACACAGAGAGACAGAGGAGATTACAATAAAGAACACAGAGAGACAGAGGAGATTACAATAAAGAGCACAGAGAGACAGGAGATTTCAGTAAAGAACACAAGAGACAGAGGAGATTTCAGTAAAGAACACAGAGAGAGACAGAGGAGATTTCAGTAAAGAACACAGAGCGACAGAGAGGATTTCAGTAAAGAGCGCAGAGAGACAGAGGAGATTACAATAAAGAGCACAGAGAAACAGAGGAGATTTCAGTAAAGAACACAGAGCGACAGAGGAGATTTCAGTAAAGAGCGCAGAGACACAGAGAAGATTACAATAAAGAGCTCAGAGAGACAGATGGGATTACAATAAAGAACACAGAGAGACAGAGGAGATTACAATTAAGAGCACAGAGAGACAGAGGAGATTTCAGTAAAGAACACAGAGAGAGGAGATTACAATAAAGAACACAGAGAGACAGAGGAGATTACAATAAAGAGCACAGAGAGACAGGAGATTTCAGTAAAGAACACAAGAGACAGAGAGGATTTCAGTAAAGAACACAGAGAGACAGAGGAGATTACAATAAAGAACACAGAGAGACAGAGGAGATTACAATAAAGAACACAGAGAGGCAGAGAAGATTACAATAAAGAGCACAGCGAGACAGAGGAGATTACAATAAAGAACACAGAGAGACACAGGAGACTTAAATAAAGAGCACAGGGAGACAGGAGATTTCAGTAAAGAGCACAGAGAGACAGAGGAGACTTCAGTAAAGAGCGCAGAGAGACAGAGGAGATTTCAATAAAGAGGACAGAGAGACAGAGGAGATTTCAGTAAGGAACACAGAGAGACAGAGGAGATTACAATAAAGAACACAGAGAGACAGAGGAGATTTCAGTAAAGAACACAGAGCGACAGAGAGGATTTCAGTAAAGAGCGCAGAGAGACAGAGGAGATTACAATAAAGAGCACAGAGAAACAGAGGAGATTTCAGTAAAGAACACAGAGCGACAGAGGAGATTTCAGTAAAGAACACAGAGAGAGACAGAGGAGATTTCAGTAAAGAACACAGAGAGACAGGAGATTTCAGTAAAGAGCGCAGAGAGACAGATGGGATTACAGTAAAGAACACAGAGATTTAGATTCACGTTCTTGGAGCAGAGACAACCAGACCTGCAAGGGACACACTGTGGCACCACAAGAAAACAGTAATTTACTTGGCTGGTAAGTAACTGCTAATTTGATTGGCCAAACCAAACTGACAAGGACAGTGTCCAGGGATTGCTTTTTAGAGCAGTACGTTGTGGGACCTAACCAGGAACGGGTTATTTTAGATTTGGTTTTGTGTAATGAAGAAGGATTAATAAGGGAGCTTGTGGTTAAACACCCTCAAGGGGGTAGTGACCACAATATGATTGAATTCCAGATACAGTTTAAGGGTCAATGCCATAGGTCCAGAGACAGTGCCTTCAACTTAAATAAGGGTAATTATAATTGTATGAGGGAGAAGTTGTCTAAGGTGAACTGGGTAAACAAGCTAAGATAGAGGTCAGTTGATGAGCAGTGGCAGATACTTAAACAGCTGGTCCAAAGTGCTCAGCAGGTTATCCAAATCAAAAAGAGGGATTCCACAAAAAAGAGGTAACATCCATGATTAACACAGAGGTCAAGGATAATGTTAAATTGAAAAGAAGAATATAGTAAGTTATAAATGATAGGACTGGGAAGTTTTCAGAATCCAGCAGCAAAAGACTAAAAATCTCATCAGAAGGGAGGAAATGAATTTTGAGAGAAAACTTGCATGCAGCATTCAAATAGACAGTAAGAGTTTCTATGGATATTTAAATAGGAAGCAGGTGACTAAAGTAACTGTTGGACCTCTACTGAATGAGGTGGGTCAATTGATAACAGCAAACAAATAAATGGTGGATATGTCAAATGCATTTTTTGCATCTGTCTTCACCGTAGAACACATTACAAATATCCCAAAGTTATCAGATGGGCTGATTTCAAATAACATGGTAGAACTTACAAAAATCTCAATCACAAGGGTTAGGGTATTAGAGAAACTCCAGGGGATAAAGGCGGACAAGTCACCAGGACCTGATGAACTGCATGCCAGGGTTTTATGGAAGTAGCTGCACAGATAGTGGACCCATTAGTTGAAAATTTTCATAACTCACTAAATTCTGGAGGGTACCAGAACATTGGAAAACAGCCAATATGACTTCCTTGTTCAAAAAGGAAACAAAGGCTGGGAATTATCAGCCAGTTAGTTTAACATCTATTATTGGCAAAATGCTGAAGTCAATAATCAAAAAGGAAATAGTTAATCATTTAGGAAAGCTGAATAGAAACAAACCACTCAATGTGGTTTTATGAAAGGTAAATCATGTTTGACAAATTTGCTTAAATTCTTTGAGGATATAACACAGAGAATTGATGAAGGGGAACTTGTAGATGTAGTGTATTTAGCTTTCCAAAAAACATTTAACAAGGTGCCGCATAAGAGGCTGATGCATAGAGTAAAAGCCCATGGAATTGGAGAAAGTGTGTTAGCATGGATTGAAAACTGGTTGTCAGATAGGAAATAGAGAGTTGGAATAAATGGATCGTTTTCAGACTGGAAAGATATAACTAGTGGAGTACTGCTGGGATCAGTTCTCGGCCCGCAATTCTTCAGTATTTACATTAATGACCTGGAAGAATGAGCAGAATGTAAGGTTTCCAAATTTGTCGATGATATGAAGATAGGTTGAAGGGCAGGTTGTGATGAAGATATTCTGATTCTGCAGTGGGATATAGATAGATTGGGTGGCTGGGCAAAAACCTGGCAAACTGGGTTTAATGTGGGGAAGTGTGAGGTCATATACTTTGGTAGGAGGAATCAAAAGGCAGATTATTATCTAAATGGAGAGAGAGAGACTGTAAGTGAGTGAAGTACAGAGGGCTCTCTGGATTCTAGTGCATGAATCACAAAAAGCTAGCAAGCAGGTCCAACAAGCAGGCAAATGACATTTTGGGCCTTTATTGCAAAGGGGTTGGAGTTTTAAAATAGTGAAGTTCTATTGCAATTGTACAGGGTGTTGGTGACGCTTTACCTCGAATACAGCATACAATTTTGGTCCCCTTACCTTAAAAAGGATATATTAACATTAGAGGCAGTCCAAAGGAGATTCACCAGGGTAATCACGGGGATGAGGGGGTTGTCCTATCAAGAGAGACTGAATAGTCTAGTTGTGTATTCCGTGGAATGAGGGGTGACCTTATTCAAACAATACGATCCTCAGAGGGCTTTATAGGGTGGATGGTGAGATGTTTTCACTAACAGGAGAGTCTCAAACAAGAGACATAGCTACAAGATAAAGGGCCAGTCATTTAAAACTGAGGTGCGTAGGAATTTCTTCTCGCAGAGTGTGGTGAATCTCTCAAATTCTCTGCCCCAAAGGGTAATGCAGGCAGGATCATTAGAACTATTTAAAGTGGAGGTGGATAAATATTTGATAGATCAAGGAATAGAGGGCAATGGGGGAATGGCACAGAAAAGGAGCTGAGGCCCACATAGTTAGGCCATGATTGTATTGAATGGTGGGGCAGGCTTGAAGGGCCTGCTTCCTTTTCTTGTGTTGTGAGGGGTTTTGCCCCTGTGTGAATATGTTTGTGTTTATGGATCTCTGATGATGACAGGAATGATTTTCCATCATACCTTCATGTACATCACCACATTCTCACAGGGAAGAAACCATTCAAGTGTGATCTGTGTGACAAATCATTCTTGCAGTTATTCATAAAGCTGTGGCATCAGAGGATTCGCAGAGAGAAAACATTCAAGTGTGTGGTGTGTCAAATTATTCTCGCATTCATCATGGCTTCAGCTCCAACAGAGGATTCTGCAGACCTGATGATGATGAGAATGATATCTCTTACACCTCACACCTGAATGATTTCTGCTCTGTGTAAATCCTCTGATGCAGCAGGAGAAGGAATAACTGCGAGAATGATTTGTTGCACAGATCACACTTGAATGGTTTCTCCCCTGTGTGAATGAGCTGATGTTTGAACAAGGTTGCTGCCTACACAAATCCCTTTTTATCCATGTCACATTCAAAAGGTGTCTCCCCCGTGTGAATGCGTCAATGATTCTCGAATGTTGAGGGATATGTAAAAGCTCTATTACACATCTCACACTCGAATGGATTCTCTTCCATTTGGCTGTTGTTGTGTTACTGGTGGGACAACAGATGCACCTTGTGTGTTAGGAGATCTTATGAGCCTGTACAGCCTCCTCACACACCTGACACTTGATACTTGTGATGTGGAGATGCCGGTGTTGGACTGGGGTAAACACAGTAAGAGTTTTAACAACACCAGGTTAAAGTCCAACAGGTTTATTTGGTAGCAAATGCCATTAGCTTTCGGAGAGCTGCTCCTTCGTCAGATGGAGTGGAAATCTGCTCTCAACCAGGGCACAGAGACACAAAATCAAGTTACAGAATACTGATTAGAATGCGAATCTCCACAGCCAACCAGGTCTTAAAGATACGACAACGGATGCATTTGCTACCAAATAAACCTGTTGGACTTTAACCTGGTGTTGTTAAAACTCTTACTTGATACCTGACCAGCCTCTCACCTGTCAGCATGAGCCGGTGGTTCATGAGGCTCAATGAATGATTGAATCTCTCACCACACTTGAGCAACTCACACTTCTTCCCAGCCTCACCTTGACTGATCATCCACAGCTGAACCTTTGGAAAAGTTGGTTCTGATGAAAGGTTCCACACCACTAACTAGTTTTAGATCTGATGATATGTCAAAGCTCCCCTGACCCGACTAATTTTCAGATGATAGTTTCACTGCCCAACCTTCTCTGTGTTGAGCAATGCTGTGAAGGGACTGGATGTCTTCCCACAGTTGTGCAATTGTTCCTTGGGTGATGGTCAGGATCTATCTGCGGAGTCTATCCTCTCTGTATTCTCTGGTGTAGTACGGTGCAACCCTGAGAGACAGAAAGAGCAATACAGCATGGAAACAGACCCTTCGGCCCAACCGGTCCACGCCAACCATGGTGCCCTCCCAGCTAGTCCCAATTGCCCGCGTTTCGCCCATTTCTCTCTAACCCTTTTGTTGATTAAAACAAGGAAACATGATTCACCTCCCCCCCCACCACCACGCCCAAATCCCACTGCTCCCTTGTCACTGAAGGGATTGAATTCTCAGTTTTTATTAATTTCTTCATGTGTCACTGGGTAGGGCGGCATTTATTGCCCATCCATAATTGCATTTGTGGTATTGAATTTGTAAACCACTGCAGTCCATGGGGTGTAGGTACACCCACAGTGCAGTTAGGGAGGGAGTTCCGGGATTTTGACTCAGAGACAGTGAAGAAATAGCAATCTGTTTCCAAGTCAGGAGTTTGGCTCCAACCAGTGGAGGGGTTTCCTCCTGATTTCCATTGTCTCCAGTTTTGCTAGGGCACTCTGATGCCATACTCAGTCAAATGCTGCCTTGATGTCAAGGGCAATCGCTCTCACTTGACCTCTTGAGTTCAGCTCTTTTGTCCATGTTTGAAGCAAGGCTGTAATGAGGTCAGGAGCTGAGTGATCCTGGGGAAGCTAAACTGACTGTCATTGAGCAGGTTGCTGATCGCATTGTTGATAACCCCTTCCATCACTTTGCTGAGGATCAAGAGTAGACTGATGGATGGTAATTGGCCTGGTTGGATTTGTCTTCCCTTTTGTGGACAGTACATATTTGAGCAATTTTGCATATTGCTGGGTAAATTCCACTGGTGTAACTGTACTGGACCAGCTTGGCGAGGGGCACAGCAAGTTTTAGAGCACAACTCTTAAGTACTATTACTGGAATATTGTCAAGGCCCATAGTCTTTGCGGTCTCTCCACTATGTCTTCCTCTACACTGTGACTTTTCCAACCACATGACCCTCTTCCACATGACCCTCTCCCATGTGCCCCACTATCTATGACCATTCCTCCTGTATCTCTCTTTCTCCTGTGAATGTGCTGATCCCACCACTGCACATCATCACTGCCTTGGATGCTGTGGGTCTTCCTATTCTGATCTGCTGTCAAACACATCTGAGGCTACACATCCCACACTGATGTTGTCAGTTTGAAAGCCTCCGAGGATGAAGAATGTTATTCACACACTAGAAATCTCTGTTAAACATTTACCAGGGGAACTGAGACAGCAGCTGCAATAAGTGAGGTTTTATTCAGATGGGGCAATGACAAGTTTAAATCCCCACCTGATCTGCTGCTCAAAGTCGCCTCCGTTTCACCGGTCAGTTTCCCAAGCTTCAGGAAACTCCTGTTACTCCAGAAATATTAGGATTGGCTGTGAGAGACATCAATAAGAAGTTTAACAACACCAGGTTAAAGTCCAACAGGTTTATTTGTCCAAATAAACCTGTTGGACTTTAACCTGGTGTTGTTAAACTTCTTACTGTGTTTACCCCAGTCCAACGCCGGCATCTCCACATCAGAGACATCAATCAGAGAGCCCACCCACTCTGCCCATTCCCTCCTCTTCCTCTTTCACAGCTGCTTCACTTCCTAAAGGGACTGAAAACCAAGTGAGGAGATGGTGAGTGAAGGAGCAGAATTTATAATAATTACATTGCATAATATCCACACTAATGTTCAGGCAGTCTGACTATCCTGTGGGGAATCAGGTGTGGAAATGCCCCTTATGCTGTGTGAAAAGATCCAGCTGAGAGACCTGTTTACTCGGTGCTTTGTGCTGAGCTGTTTGATTGGAGCTGTGTGTTGGATATTGTGTGTGTTTATTGGAAGCATTTCCCTTCTGATTTACAGGCTGAGTTTTGTTGATGGGTCATTGCTGAGTATGAGAAGGTGAGGTGTAATTATCTGGGAGGGACAGAGACACATTTATTGAAATGTCTTTTAATGTCTTCTTTAAAGATTTTACCCGAAGGTCTCGGCCTTTCCCAAAAGCTTGGATTTGACAGTTTTGTCCAGTGTTGTGACTGATAGACTGCACATCCAAATTCAGCTGAGTGCATGCAGTGTATCTAATTTCCCAGGATAAACCCTTTAATCAGCCACACTGAAGCAATATTTTCCTTAGCTTCTAGCACTTCCTGCCCAGTGTGTTTTCTTCAAATAATTTTAAAAAACAAAGTGAGAAATTTCAAAATCCCCAATAAATTAACATTTCACCAGCACAAGAGCTCACAGTGAATTGATAGTCCGTTTTACACTCCGCCCGACTGTCTTTTCCATTGCCCTCACAGTGCCTGGGAACTTGGGGTCTGAGCAGAGGAAAAAAAGTAGCCACTTTGTCTGCTCCTGGTCACTATGCAGTGTCCCTGCTGGAAACAGAGGGTGTGTGATATTCAAGTGAGGAAAAAGGAAGGACTTGTATCTGACCCCTCCCCCCCTCCCCTCCTCACACACACACACACACACACACACATGGGGGAATAGCAGACTGGGACTCACTGTGGAGTCAGCACAAAACACAGAGGAAACAGGTCTCTCAGCTGGATCTTCTCACACAGCATAAGGGGCATTTCCACACCTGATTCCCCACAGGATAGTCAGTCTGTCACTGAGGAGTCAGCTCCTTCAGCAAAGGAGGAGACAGAATTACAAGAAATCATGTTTACATTTTTTTGTTTTACGGAAGAATTGCATTGTAATACATCGGAGAATACAAAGAGGATAGACCCTGACCATAACCCAAGGAACAACTGAACAACTGTGGGAAGACATCCAGTCCCTTCACAGAATCACAGAATTCCTTCAGTGCAGAAGGAGGCCATTCAGCCCATCAAGCCTGCATGGACAACAATCCCACCCAGGCCCTATCCCTGTCACCCCACATATTTACCCTGCTAATCCTCCTGACACTCAGAAGCAATTTAGCGTGGCCAATCAACCAAACCCGCACATTTTTGGATTGTGGGAGGAAACTGGAACACCTCGAGGAAACCCACGCAGACACAGGGAGAAAGTGCAAACTCCACACAGTCACCCAAATCAGGAATCGAACCTGGGTCCCTGGCGCTGTGAGGCGGCACAATAGCACAATGGTTAGCACTGCTGCTTCACAGTGCCAGGGACCCGGATTAGATTCCCGGCTTGGGTCACCATCTGTGTGGTGTTTGCACATTCTCCCTGTGTCTGCATGGGTTTTCCCTGGGTGCTCCAGTTTCCTCCCACAGTCTGAAAGACATGCTGGTTAGGTGCATTGACCCGAACAGGTGCCGGATTGTGGCAACTTGGGGAATTTCACAGTAACTCTCTCTCACCAAACACACGGACTTGGAGCCAGCTCACCTGCTTCCCTTACACAGAGTTGTCTGTGTTGTTTACCCTCCAGTGCTCACTCAGGGGAGCTGTCCTTCCAAAGCACTGTCTGTCTCAGCAGTGTCCGTCTCCAACCTCTCCCACCATCAGTCCAATTGTTTCAAGAAAGTCAGTTTAACCTTTGATCAGATCGGCAAACATCACCAAAAGAAGACATCAATATGTATAGAAGCTCTTGCATAAACTCAGCATCCTTTCAGTGCAGCGTCAGGTACAAGTTACTCACTGACTCTCACTCTGACCCAGAAGGTGATCGGATACTCTGGTTAGAAAAGCTTCTGATCTGCCAGCACAAGCACCTGGCGGAGGAGCCATTCCTGGGGTAGTAATGGAGGAGCTGAGTGACCCTGGCGAAACTCAAACTGGCCGTCACTAAGCAGGTTATTGCTGAGCAGGTGCTGCTTTATAGCACTGTTTATGACCCCTTCCATCACTTTAATGCTGATCAAGAGTGGACTGATTTGGCAGTAGTTGACCGGGTTGGATTTGTCCTGCTTTGTGTGTACAGGACATACCTGGGCAATTTTCGACATTGTCGGGTAGATGCCACTGTTGTAACTGTACTGGAAGAGCTTCGCTAGAGAAGCAGCAAGTTCTGGAGCACAGAACTATTGCCGGAATGTTGTCAGGGTGCATTGCCTTTGCAGTATCCAATGCCTCCAACCGTTTATTGATATCATGTGAAGTGAATTGAATTGGCTGGAGCCACTGGAGGAGGCCAAGATGGATCATCCATTCGGCATTTCTGGCTGAAGATTGCTGTGAATGCTTCAGCCTTACCTTTTGCACTGATGTGCTGGGCTCCTCCATCACTAAGAATGGGGATGTTTGTGGAGTCTTCTCCTCCTGTGAGTTGTTTAATTGTCCACTATCATTCACAACTGGATGTGTCAGGACTGCAGCTGTATAGCGCCTTAGTGAGGCCATATCTGGAATACTGTGTATATTTTTGTTCTCCCTCTTTAAAAGAGGATGATTATTTTCAAAGCAATTTTGAGAAAATTCACGACACTTCTTCCTGGATGAAGAGCTTATCCTATGAAGAAAGGTTGAACAGGTTGGACCCATTGGGGTTTAGAAGAATGAGAGCTGATCTTATTGAAACATCGAAGATCCTGAGGGGACTTGATAGGGTGGATAACAGGATGACTTTTCTGCTTGTGGGGAGTCTAAAACGAGGAGGCACACTTGAAAAATAAATGGTCTCCCTTTTAAGACAGAGAGGAGGACAATTTTTTCTCAGAGGGTTGTTAGCCTGTGGACATCTTGTGCCCAGAAAGCGGTGGCTGGGTCACTGAATTTATTTGAGACTGAGCTAGACAGATTTTTGATGGACAAGGTAGTCTCCAGTAATGGAGGGCATTCGGGAAAGTTGTGATCTTATTGAACGGCAGAGCAGGTTCAAAGGGCTGGATGATCACTACTCCGAAATCCTATATGCATTTGTCTTCTGATAGTACAGAAATTGAACATTCTTTAAAAAGAGTCATGCCGTCAAGGCATTTTGTCTTGCACTCATTAGGACAGCTGATTGGTTGGTCAGTGAATCCTGCAGATTGCAGCATGGTACAGTTAGCTCCCAAATTTGATCAAACTCAAACCTGGGCAGGTCACTTTCAATTGGTCAAGGCATTGCCCTGGTGAATGAACCAGAGAATAATTGCTCCACCAAAGTTCACTTGTGAACCCAAGAGCGCTCTCTTTTCATGCAGTATAAATTGTTGTTCCCCTTCACTGTTGGTAATTTACTGTAAACTGTCCTGATAAGTATAAGACAAAAAGCTTCAATAGCTTGTCTCAGCTTTCCACTTTTTATATAACTCAGCCAAAGCTTTGAATGAATCTTAATATCTGCCAATTCAGGATATAAAATAGAACAAAGAACAGTACAGCCCAGGAACAAGCCCTTTGACCCTCCAAGCCTGTGCTGATCATGATGCCCTAACTAAACTAAAAAAACCTTCTGCCCTTACTTGGTTTGTATCCCTCTATTCCCTCCCTAATCATGTACCCATCCAGATGCCTCTTAAATGTTGCTAATGTGCCTGCTTCCACTACCTCCTCTGGCAGCGCATTCCAGACACCCAACCCTCTGTGAAAAATGGCTGAAGAAGTCATGATCATTAATCATTGATGATCATTGAGAACATTACTCTCAAAATGGCTTCTTGGACCATCTGTTATTAATCCAATCAAGACAACTGATTTATTTTAGTAAAAATAGATTCCTTCACTTAAAAACTAATTCCAGCTGCCCCAAAACTATCTAGAAAGAGGCAGAAGAAGAGCTGGGAGAAAATTATCACTTCTGTCCTCTGCCACTCTCTCCTGTACAGTTGTGGATTCAAGCACTGCATGTCATTGCTGCCTTGGATGATATAGGTCTTTGTCTTCTGATCTGTTGTCCAAACACAGCCGAGGCTAACATCCCACACTGAGGTTCAGTTTGAAAGCCTTTGAGGATGAAGAATGCTATTTCCACACTAGAAATCTCTGTCAAAGATTTATTAGGGAACTGAGACAGCAACTGCTATAAGTGAGGTTTTATTCAGATGGGACAATGACAAGTTTAAATCCCCACCTGATCTGCTGCTCAAAGTCGCCTCTGTTTTACCGGTCAGTTTCCCAAGCTTGAGGAAACTCATGTTACTCCTATCTGGGGCAACTTAAACAGTGGCTACTGCCCTCAAACAATTACTTACGCATGACAACATACAGAAGTATTTATTGAAATACCTCTTTTTCATAAAAAAAATACATGCACTATATTTTGTAAGTTGTGCTACATACACAATTTTATGTATTTACCAGTTGTTGCAAATCTCAATTACCTGCATTAACTCAGAACAATGCAGATATGACACCAGTTAAAAATCTAAACAGGTTGACTTACATTATTTAAAAATCTCCTAAATTACAGGATTTTGGACACATGGTGGTCTCTGCCAGAACCCAGGTCTTCATGCTGGAAGCTTCTCCATATAATTAACTGACTAGCTCCACCCACAGGCTTACACAATTACATAGATCAGAGAATCAACTGACAATCAAATTAATCAAACCATTGAACACTGCACATACTTGTCAAAGAAAATCATCATGTAGGAACAAAAAAAAATTCATTTTACTCTGCTCCAACACATCTTTAAAGCATTCAGGTCTTCACTTACAAATGATATTGCTGCAAGTGAAGTAACATTCTTTGTGAACGCTTTGGAGCAGATGTAAATTATTTGAGAAAGATGTTTTAATGTGGCTTGTGGTCAGACTCTACCATCACTTTCTCTCTCCCAAACAGGTACTGGTTGAAATGCTCACAAGCGAAGACAATATCTGGGCACCCTTTCTCAATCTGTGCATAGCATCGTTCAGTTTGTGTTAATGCTCTGGATACAAACACAACTGGTTGTCCTTGCTGCATGAGGGTTGCTCCAAGTCCTGTTTCACTGGCATCTCACTGCAGGGTGACTTTATCATCGACATCATATTACCTCAGCACTGGCGTCGTCACTCATTGTTTGGTGTGAGTGAAAGCTGCTTTTTGTTGTGTGTCCCAATAGCACTGAACATCCTCTGCAGTGAACTTGTGTAGAGATTCACCCTCTGATGACAGATTGGAAGAACTTGGCTTCGTACAAAAATATGCATGTTAGTTTGATTGACCGTATTAAATCGCTGCCTCGTGTCAGAGAAATTAGCAGGGTAAATATGTGGGGTTACAGGGTGGGATTGTTGTTGGTGCAGTCTCGATGGGCTGAATGGTTTCCTTCTACACTGTCGGGATTCTATGATTCTCGTTCATGTGTGAGTTCCCTGGAGTTCCAGCAGGTCCAACAACTGTGTGAAGGTTTCATATAGAATCCAACATCTCAAATCAAAAACATCAAGGAAATTTTATTGCAAACTTCAGACTTGAATGGTTACTGTGTGGCATTGTGTAGACCCTGTGATGGGGTAGGAGTTTTGATGACTGTAAGAATGCTTTGTTGCACACCTCATACTTATGGTTCCTCCCTGTGTGGACTGTCTGATACCAGGAGCTTTGATAACTTTGTGAAGTCTTGGTCAGATAACACTTAAAATGCTACTTCCGGGTGAATGTGGTAGTGTGTGTGGAGGGTTTGAGACTCTGGGAATGATGTCTCACACACCTCACATGTGAATGGTTTCTTCCTTGTGTGAATGCATTGGTTTCTGCAGAGGCTTGATGACTGTGAGAATGACTTGTTACCTCACACATGAATAGTTTCGCCCGTGTAGATTCTCTGATGGAACAGGAGGCTTGATAATTGCTTGAAGGCTTTGTCACATACCTCACATTTGAATGGTCTCTCCCCAGTGTGAATACAAAGATGGACTCGGAGCTCTGATGATTGCAAGAATGATTTGTCGCACACCACACAAGTGTATGTCTTCTCCTCAGTGTGAATACGTTGGTGTGAGCGTCACACATTTCGCGCATGAAAAGGTTTTTTCCCTATATGGATCCGCTGGTGGAATGAGGAGCTTTGGCAAAGCCTTCAGGCAGTTACCACACACATCACATTTGAATGGTTTCTCCCCTTTGTGAATGTGGTGGTGTGCACTGAGGGTCTGAAATTGCAAGAATGATTTGTCACACACCTCACGTGAACATCTTCTGCCCTGTGTGAATGCGTTGGTGGACACGGAGATTTGATGACTGCGTGAATGATTTGTCACACACCTCACAGATGAATAGTTTCTCCCCAGTGTGAATACGTTGGTGGACACGGAGGTCTGATGACCGTAAGAATGATTTCTCACACACCTCACATGTGAATGGTTTCTCCCCAGTGTGAATGCGTTGGTGTGTGCGGAGGCTTGAGGACTGTGTGAATGATTTCTCACACACCTCGCACGTGAAAGGTTTCTCTCCTGTGTGAATCCGTTGGTGGTCAAGGAAGTTTGATGACCGTGAGAATGATCTCTTGCACACCTTACATGTGAATGGCTTCACTCCTCTGTGAATCCTCTGGTGTCTCAGGAGATTGGAGGAATTGCTGAAAGTTGTATCACACACCTTACATGTGAAAGGTTTCTCCCCCATGTCAATTTGCTGGTGTATCAGGAGGCCCAAAGATGTCACAAAGCTTTATAAGAAACCTCACACTTCAATTTTTTATCTTACATCTGGCTGCCCCTTTGTTAATAGTGCTTGTTACAGAGACATCTTGTATGTTAGGTGCATGTGGAGCCCTCCTCAGCCTCCCACCTGCAGGAATGAGTCAGTGGTTCATGAGGCTCGAAGATAGATTGAAACTCTCACCATACTTGGAGCCACTCACACTTCTTTCCAGCCTCACCCTGATCGATCACCCACACGCAAACCTTCAGAAAGGTTGGTTCTGATGGAACTTTCCACACCACTGATCAGCTTCAGATCTGATGATATGTCAAAGCTCCCCTGACCCAACCGATTTCCAGATGATGGTTTCCCTGCCCAACCCTCTCTGTGTTGAGCAAGGCTGTGAAGACTGGATGTCTTCCCACAGTTGTGCAGTTGTTCCTTGGGTGATGGTCAGGATCTATCTGTGGTATCTATCCTCTGTGTATTCTCTGGTGTCGTACAGTGCAATCCTTCTGTAAAACAGGAAAAGGAAACATGATTTCCTCCAACTGCGTCTCCTCCTTTGCTGAAGGGGCTGACTCCTCAGTTAGAGACTGTTTCACAGTGAGTGCTGGACTGCTATTCCCCTGTGTGGGGATCAGATACAAGTCTTTTCTTTTTCCTCACTTGACTCTCACACATCCTCTGTTTCCAGCAGGGACGCTGGACACTGACCAGGAACAGACAATGTGGCTACTTTCTTTTCTCTGTTCAGACCCCATCTTCCCAGGCACTGTGAGGGTAACAGAAAAGACAGTCAGGCGCAGTGTAAAACAGGCTATCAATTTACAATGAGCTTGAGCGATGGCCAAAGATCAGTTTTACCTTTTAAGTATGTGTTTAATACAAATACATTCAGGAGAAATGTTAATTCAATGGAGACTTTGAGATTCCTCCCCTTATTTTCCAATAATTTTTGAAGAAAACACACTGGGGAGGAAGTGCTCGAAGCTAAAAAAAATATTGTTTCAGTGTAGCTGACTGATGGGTTCTGCTTTATCCTGGGAAATTAAATACTCACAGACTCAGACTGCACATCCCAAATTCAGCTATCAGACACAGCACTGGGCAAAACTATCAAATCCAAGCCCAGGCTTTTGCACAAGACTGAGGCCTTCAGGTAAAATCTTTAAAGAAGGCATTAAAAGACATTTCAATAAATGTGTCTCTGCACCTCCCAGATAATCACACCTCACCTTCTCACATTCAGCAATGACCCATCACAAAACTCAGCCTGTAAATCAGAAGGGAAATGCTTCCAATAAACACACTCAATATCCAACACACAGCTCCAATCAAACAGCTCAGCACAAATCACCGAGTAAACAGGTCTCTCAGCTGGATCTTCTCACACAGCATAAGGGGCATTCCCACACCTGATTCCCCACAGGATAGTCAGACTGCCTGAACATTAGTGTGGATATTATGCAATGTAATTATTATAAATTCTGCTCCTTCACTCACCATCTCCTCACTTGGTTTTCAGTCCCTACAGGAAGTGAAGCAGCTGTGAAAGAGGAAGAGGAGAGAATGGGCAGAGTGGGTGGGCTCTCTGATTGACGTCTCTCACAGCCAATCCTAATATTTCTGGAGTAACAGGAGTTTCCTGAAGCTTGGGAAACTGACCGGTGAAACGGAGGCGACTTTGAGCAGCCGATCAGGTGGGGATTTAAACTTGTCATTGTCCCATCTGAATAAAACCTCATTTATTTCAGCTGCTGTCTCAGTTCCCCCTGGTAAATGTTTGACAGAGATTTCTAGTGTGTGAATAACATTCTTCATCCTCAGTGGCTTTCAAACTGACATCAATGTGGGATATGTAGCCTCGGATGTGTTTGACAGCAGATCAGAAGAAGCATCCAAGACAGTGATGTGCAGTGGTGGGATCAGCATATTTACAGGAGAGACTGATACAGGAGAGAGATACAGGAGAGGGAAGATTGATCCAGTGATTGGGGAGTGTCTCTATTCCTGAGAGAGTGACTTAGTGATTCAAGGAGTGTGCTGGGGCTCATCGTGTGAGTCGGTGCCCCATGGTTTGACACTTTACAGCCCTACTCTGTCCAGGGGTCACCTGTTGTGGAAGTTTAGCTTCCTTCAGCCCTAACTTCTGAGACTCATTCAGCCTTTTGATTATTCTACTGTTTTGTCCTGACCTGTTCACCAGTCTATTTTCCCCTCCCGGAATGTCCAGTCCGTTTTCCTCTCCTGCGATGTCCCATTTCATTTTCCTTACCCGGGATGTTACAGCTCCAGACAGTTGGTGCCATAACTCCCAAAAACCCCGAGTGTAATTTGAAGTGCCGCCTCTAACAGGTGCAATTGGCAGAAATTCACCACTCTCATTATTCCCATCCAGGGCCATGGTTGGTACCAGCTTCCTGGGTGATGTTCAACAAACCAGTGTAAAAGATTGCAAAAGTTCAATTTATATTTTATATTTAATTTACATTCAAAATTCCTGATATGGTCCAATTTCAGGCTGATTATGTGGGCAAAAATGACACAAACTAGTATAAACTTTCAATCTCAACCTGTACATTTGTGGTTGTTGTACATTTGTCAAGGGGTTTCACTAAAGCAAACTTGAAAAATAATAGTCTGTGACCAATTGAGCAGTTTTATTTATCATTGTGGTCTGATCAGAGTCTGAGGAATTATTCATGTGGCCCTGACAGCAACTTTAATCCATATTCATGGAATAATCTGTCTGGAGTTGGACTTGAACCCACTAACTTGTTCTCTGACTCAGAAGTTTGTAGGTTCAAGTCCCACTCCAGGACTTGAGCATGAAAAAATCCTAGCTGATACTTCGGTGCAGTATTGGGGAAGATGTCCATTCCAGCTGACATCAGGAGCAGCAAGATGGCACAGTGGTTAGCACTGCTACCTCACAGCGCCAAGGACCCGGGTTCAATTCCCGCCTCAGGTGACTGTCTGTGTGCAGTTTGTACATTCTCCTTCTGCGTGGGTTTCTTCCGGGTGCCCCGGTTTTCTCCCACAGTCCAAATGGTGCTGGTTAGGTTGATTGGCCATGCTAAATTGCCCCTTAGTGTCAGGGGGATTACGAGGGTAAATCGGTGGGGTTATGTGGATAGGACCTGGGTGGAATTGTTGTCAGTGTAGGCTCGATGGGCCACGAAACTCATCTCCAAACTCTGTGGCCTGGGTCTCCGCACCTCCCTCTGCGACTGGATCCTGAACTTCCTAACTCACAGACCACATCAGTAAGGATAGGCAACAACACCTTCTCCACGATCATCCTCAACACCGGTACCCCACAAGGCTGTGTTCTCAGCCCTCTAAAATACTCCTTATACACCTATGACTGTGTGGCCAAATTCCCCTCCAATTTGATTTTCAAGTTTGCTGACGACCCCACTGTAGCGGGTCGGATCTCAAACAATGACGAGACAGAGTACAAGAATGAGATAGAGAATCTGGTGAACTGGTGCGGCAAGAATAATCTCTCCCTCAATGTCAACAAAATGAAGGAGATTGTCATTGACTTCAGGAAGTGTAAAGGAGAACATGCCCCTGTCTACATCAATGGGGACAAAGTAGAAAGGGTCAAGAGTTTCAAGGTTTTTGATGTCAGATCACCCACAACCTGTCCTGGTCCCCCCATGCCGACGCTATAGTTAAGAAAGCCCACCAACACCTCTACTTTCTTAGAAGCCTAAGGAAATTTAGCATGTCAGCTACAACTCTCACCAACTTTTACAGATGCACTATAGAAAGCATTCTTTCTGGTTGTATCACAGCTTGGTATGGCTCCTGCTCTGCCCAAGACCACAAGAAACTACAAAAGGTCGTGAATGTAGCCCAATCCATCACGCAAACCAGCCTCCAATCCATTGACTCTATCTACACTTCCTGCTGGTTCGGCAAAGCAGTTAGCATATTAAGGACCTCACGCACCCCGGACATTCTCTCTTCCACCTTCTTCTGTTGGGAAAAAGATACAAATGTCTGAGGTCACGTACCAACTGACTCAAGAACAGCTTTTTCCCTGCTGCTGTCAGGCTTTTGAATGGACTCACCTTGCATTAAGTTGATCTTTCTCGACACCCTTGCTATGTCTGTAACACTACATTCTGCACTCTCTCATTTCCTTCTCTATGAACGGTATGCTTTGTATAGCGCACAAGAAACAATACTTTTCCCTGTATGTTAATACATGTGACAATAATAAATCAATCAAATCAAATCAAATGGTCTCCTTCTGCACTGTAGATTCTATGATTACCATCTTTCACAGCTTCAGGAACCCAAAGGCAACACTGACACCTGCAGGTGAAATAGTTACCACTTTAAATGAAATAAAAATTTCAGACTGTCAGTTTATAGGGGAAAAAGCATTCTGTACAATGCCTTTGGACTTAACCCCTTAGAAACTGAATCTCATACAACTGAAATATTATACATTGTCAGCTGTGGCTTAGTTAGCACTCTCATCTCTGTATTACAAGATTGTGGGTTCGAGTATCACGTAAGAGACTCGAGCACTGAGGCTGACACTCCAGTGCAGTACTGAGGGAATGCTGCACTGTCAGAGATACCATCTTTCAGATGAGTTAAACCAAGGCCCCGCCTTCCCTCTCAGGTGAATGTGAAAGATCCCATAATGCTATATTGTGGAAGAGCAGCGAGTTATTGCTGATGTCCTGGTCAATATGAATCCAGCAATCGACATCACAGACAGGTTAAGCTTATTTATTAGTGTCACACGTCGGCTTACATTAACACTGCAATGAAAATCCCTTAGTCGCCACATTCCAGCGCCCGTTCGGGTACACTGAGGAAGATTTTAGCATGGCCAATGCACCTAACCAGCATGTGTTTCGGTCTATGGGAGAAAACCGGAGCACCTGGAAGAAACGCACGTACGGGGAAAACGTGCAGACTCCGCACAGACAGTGACCCAAGCCGGGATTCAATTCCAGGTCCTTGGCGCTGTGAGGTAGCAGAGCTAATCACTGTGCTACCGTGTCTCCCTATTATCTGGGTAATATCACATTGCTGTTTGTGGGAGCTTGCTGTGTACAAATTGACTGTCACATTGCCCACATTTCAAAAGTGATCACAACACTTCATCAACTTTATCATTGGCTGAAAAGTATTTTCAAATGCCCTACGCTCGTAAAAGTTGATACGTAAATGCAAGTCCTTTTTTTTTAGCAAACCGTTCTGCTTCCTGTGAACTGGAAATTTTAAACTCATTGATAGGAAAGGTATATCAGCCCTCAGTGACATTGACCAATATATTGTATACACAGCTCTTACTGTCGGCTCCTCAGTGTTTCAGTGAACAGGAACACACAATGCTGACAAATCAGAGTGTGGGTTCATCTAAAAAGTGAATTTGTGATTTATAAATCTATATAGAAGATTGATAAAATAGCAGTCACACAACACAATATTCAGAATACACCAAAGTTTGGATGAACCAAAATAACAAAGCATTTGAAAATAATTCAAAATCTTTCCTCGAACATGAAATGAATGATTCCCAACTCTCTGCCCTTTGACCCTCCATTCACCACAATGCTTCTGTAGCAGTCAATCTAGTTTATCCACTCCCTCATATCCACCTCATATCCATTTGTTCCCAAAATTACCTTTACTCTTTTCCTTCCTGCTCAGAGCCACCATTTGGTGATCATTGGTAATTTACTTTCAGTAGATGGTGGTGAGCCGCCTTCTTGAACCTCTGCAATCCAAAATGCTGCAGTTGAACACCTGCTGTAGTTTGTCAAAGATTGAACTGCCACAGCTGATCTGGTGTTGGGTTTGTTCCTCAATGGAGATCTTTTGAGAGAGGTGGCTCTTGAGATCTGGGAAGCACTCAACATATTCCACAATATGTACAGAGGTGGAATATTTGACTGATGAGGTGTGGGTTGATCAATGAGTTTTGTTTTGACCACATTCAAGGAGAGGCCAAGTTTCTTATATACAGAATTGAAGAGATGGAGAGAGGTTTGCAAATTTGTTACATTGTCGTCATCTACAAACTGTAGATCATGAGTATCTGTGGTGATCAGTTTAGTTTTGGCACAGAGTTGGTCGAGGTAAATGAGTTTCCCATCGAGATGGTTTTAATATTGTCACCAGAGGGAAGTTGATCTTTGATGAGGTGAACAATCACTGACAGGTAGATTGTAAATAGAATGGGGGCTATCACACAGCCTTGTTGGACACCAGTCTGGATTTTGAAAGGCTTCTGCTTCAGATCTCTCACTCAAGACAGTTGCGATCATATGATCGTGAAATAATTGCAGGATTGTGATGAAGTTTCTTGGACAGTCAGATCGTTGGAGCACAACCCACAGAGGCTCACGATTTACCGAGTGAAATAATTTGGTCATGTTGATGAATGTAATGAAGTGTTCCTGGTGTTGTTTTCAACATTTTTCTTGATTTGTCTGGAAATAAAGACCATGTTGGAGGTTCCTTTGGATGGTCTAAAGTCAAGTCAAAGTACTAAGTGATATTTGTATCACTTGATCCACGAGGTGGACTGATGTCTACTGGACAGATCATCGACTTGTATGATCGGTGATGAACATCCACTCAGCACCAAGACATCACAAGAGGAAGAAGATCAATGTCTCAGCCCTAAAACATCCCAACCAAAAAGAGGAATTCCAGGAGCAGCTCATAACCAATCTGGGAAACCTTCACAATTCCAACTCAATTCCTGGATAGTGGGATCAAAATAAAGTCAGCAGTACTAAACTCCTATGCCCAAACCATTGGGTTCAAGCATCATCATCACCAGGTCTGGCTCGACAAACATGATGCTGAAATATGTGACCTCCTGGAACAAAAATGATCAGTCTTCATTGTCCGGTAGAACAATCCAAGGTCAAAACTCAAGAATGCTGCATTTCAACAGTTCAAAACTGGCACCCAAAGATAAATCCACAAGGGAGATAAATCATGCTGCAGAAACTATTGAGGTATTTCTGTCTTGTCCAGAGCAGGGAAATCCTGACACACATTCTCCTGAATCACCCTACTTGTGGCTGTAGAAATCCTCCCAGAGACACAGTGACATCCCTTCCTAATATCTCCTTCTTTGTCTCGGTGTTAATATTTCTCTGATGACGATTCAATGAAACACTTTGGGATGTCTGATTATATTAAAGCGCTCTATAAATACAAGCTGTTGTCCTCTCACATTCCCTCCAATCCGCAAGGTACTGACTTGGAGTACAGACTGTGGACATTGATTGGCGTCTAATGCTCTGTTCGAGTGGCCATTCAGCATGTGTAGACTCAGACAGTGAATGTTGTGAGACAATGGAGACTGTCACAGCCGAGACACATCCTGCCCTCCCCCTGACTTCCCAGCTCGGCTCACTGATGAGCAACGGGATTCCTGACTGATTCACCCCCTCCATTGACCAGAGATGCTGAGGCTAATTGAAGTCTCTCCATTACTATCTCAGGAATGGCTCCTCCTCCTTGGAGTGCTTGTGCTGGTAGATCAGAACCTGAAGCCTTTCTAACCACTGAGTATCTGATTGCCTTCTTGGTCAGAGTGACTCAGAGAGTGACTTGTACCTGATGCTGCACTGAAAGGATGCTGAGTTTATACAGCAGCTTCTATACATATTGATGTCTTCTTTTGGTGATGTTTGGCAATCTGGTCAAAGGCTAAATTGACCTTCTTGAAATGATTGGACTTACGGTGGGCGAGGTTGGAGACGGACACTACTGAGACAGGCAGTGCTTTGGAAGGACAGCTCCTGTATGTGCGCACTGGAGGGCAAACAACACAGACAACTCTCAGTGTAAGGGAGGCAGGTGAGCTGGCTCCAAGTCTTTATGGAGATGTTGGCTTTTGGTGAGAGGAGGAGGCAAAGCAATCCTGACACATGTCACAGTGGAAGAAATTGTCTCCTGCATTAGTTCACTGATATTCCAGAAGGTCCAACAACTGTGTAAAAGCTTTATTATAAAACTTATTCTGATAGGCTTTCTCCCCCGTGTTGGTGCATTGACGGACCAGGAGATAGACTGAATGTGTGAAAAACTTCTCACATGCCTCACACATGAAAGGTTTCTCACCTGCAAAGGATCCGCTTCTGTTTCAGGAGATCAGAGGAATGGGTGAAAGCCTTGTCACAAACATCGCATGCGAAGAGGTTGCCCGCTGTGAATGATCTGATCTCCTATGAGGGTTGAAGACATCACAAAATCCTCACACTTGAAGGTTTACTCCCCTTTATGGAGCCTCTGATGGAGCAGGAGATTCCATGACTTTGGAAATGATTTGTCACACACCTTACATGTGAATGGTTTCTCCCCTGTGTGAATGCGTTCGTGTGCATGAAGGGCCGATGACCGTGGGAATGATTTGTCGCACACCTCACATGTGAACGGTTTCTCCCCAGTGTGAATACGCCAGTGATACATCAGCCCTGATGATCGTGCAAAGGCCTCTTTACACATCTCACACTGAAAGGGCTTCTCTCCAGTGTGGATACGTTGGTGTTCCACGAACTGTGATGACTGTATGAACGCTAGGTCACAAACCTCACACTTGAACAGTTTCTCCCCCGTGTGAATCCTTTGGTGCCTCAGGAGATGAGAGGAGTGGGTGAAAGCCTTGTCACAAATATCACAAGCGAAAGGCTTCTCCCCTGTGTGAATGCGTTGGTGTACACGGAGGTTCGAGGACCGTGAGAATGATTTGTCACACACCTCGCAAGTGAATGGTCTCTCACCAGTGTGAATCTGCTCGTGTCTGCGAAGGGTCGAGGACCGCATGAATGAGCGGTCACACAGCTTGCATGCGAACAGTTTCTCTCCTTTGTGAATCAACTGGTGTCTGCGGAGAGTCGATGAGTCTGAGAATGACTTCTTGCAGACCTCACACGTAAATGGCTTTTCCCCGGTGTGAATGCGCCAGTGTGTCAGTAGGGCTGGTGATTTCACAAAGCCCTTGCTGCACACCTCACACTTAAAAGGCTTCTCCTCAGTTTGAATGCATTGGTGGTTCACGAGCATCGACGAGTGTGCAAAGGCTTTGTCACAAAACTCACACTGGAATGGTTTCTCTTCCATGTGATGGCTCTGTGTTAACAGTTGCAAAACAAATGCACCTTGTTAGATCTTGGGAGCCTTTAGAGCATTCATCATACACCTAGTATCTGAACAGCTTTTCACCTGTAGGAATGTTTCCGTAGCTCATGAGGTCGTATGAATGACTGAAGCTCTCCACACACTTGGAGCCCATTCAAACTTCTTCCCAGCTTCACCCTGACTGATCATCCACATCTGAACCTTCGGAAAGGTTGGTTCTGGTGGAAGGTTCCACATCACTGACCAGTTTCAGATCTGATGATATGTCAAATTTCCCTGATCCAACTGATTTCTAGATGGTGGTTTCTCTGCTCAACCTTCTCTGTTTTGAGCAATGAGAAAGGGACTGGATGTCTTCCCACAGTTGTGCAGTTGTTCCTTGGGTGATTGTCAGAATCTATTTCCAGTATCAATCCTCTCTGTATTTTCTGGTGCAGTCCAGTGCAATCATTCTGAAAAACAGGAAAAGAAAACACTCAGAAAAAAGTTAATTCAATAGAGATTTTGAAATTTCTCACTTTGTTTTCTAAAATTATTTGAAGAAAACACACTGGGCAGGAAGTGCTGGAAGCTAAGGAAAATATTGCTTCAGTGCAGTTAATTGAAGGGTTCTGGTTTATCCTGGGAAATTAGATATACTGCACACACTCAGGCTGCACATCGCAAATTGTGCTATCAGACACAGCACTGGGCAAAACGATCAAATCCAAGCCCAGGTTTTTGGGAAAGGCCGAGGCCTTCAGGTAAAATCTATTAAAAGAACATTTCAATAAATGTGTCTCTGCCCCTCCCAGATAATTACACCTCACCTTCTCATATTCAGCAATGACCCATCAACAAAACTCAGCCTGTAAATCAGAAGGGAAATGCTTCCAATAAACACACTCAATATCCAACACACAGTTCCAATCAAACAGCTCCGCGCTCTGATTGATTATCCAATCAGCCTGAAGAGCGAACAGTTGTCCCGCCCACAGAAACCAATTCAATCATTGCGCGGCATCGGACGGGGCGGGGCCTCGCGTCCCGTCATTGACTGCCATGCTTCGCTCAGTTCTGCGCAGCCGCGTTCCGGACAGACTCTCATCCGTTCGGAATTACATGACCCATGCTGCATGTGGTCCCGGGCCTGCGCAGTGAGGAGCGGTAGTATGGAATCAGGGGGCGAGGAAACCCGCGGTGCCTGCTGGGAGTTGTAGTTCTGCTGCGTGCAGTCGCGGTTGGCGCCCAGCGTTCGGGTATGGAATGTGAGGAAGCGCGAGCCCGAGCGGCGACCTGGCAGGGGTGAAGCCATGATCAAGCAGGTGGTGCGCTCAGGACGAGGCTGGCCCATTGCACTTCGGGTGTGCTGATGCCTGCGATGTCCCCAAATACGGGATACTCGACTGCAAAATTTGTGGTAGTGGGGGACTGCGTTCGCGCTCAAAAAAAAATCGACTTGAAAAGCAGAGATTGACCCTTGGTAGGAACCAGAGCGATGGCGGTGGGAAGATTCACCATTGCAGGAGATCCTCTGTGTACAACTGAACAGAAAATAAAGTATATTTAAAGTTTATTTATTAGTCACAAGTAAGGCTTACTATGAAATTCGCCTAGTCGCCACATTCCGATGCCTGTTCGGGTCAATGTACCGACCTAGCACGTCTTTCAGAATGTGGGAGGAAACCGGAACACCTGGAGGAAACCCACGCAGACACGGGGAGAACGTGCAAACTCCACACAGACAGGAGTCGAATCTGGGACCCTGGCGCTGTGAGGCAGTAGTGTTTCTATGTGTTAAAATCGAGATTCATTGCAAACAATGCTGGAAATACTCAGCAGGGCCAACAGCATCTGTGGGCAGAAACAGATTGTTTCAGCTTGAGATACCTTTCATCAGAAACAAGGTTGTTTGTTGTCAGAAAAGAACTCTTGCTCTAACTAGCAGCCCCTGCCACAGGAGTGTGGTGACGAGGGGATTTTCACAGTAACTTCATTGCAGAGTTAATATAAGCCTACATATGACTAATAAATAAACTTTTCCCCGACTCTGACCTTGTTCTATTTTCTCAGTGTCACCCTATAGTCAATTTCCAAGTCACAGCCACTCCCTAAGTCACTCCAAGCACAATTAATGCCAGAGCACGGAATCAACACTCAAAGTCACAACCAAGATAGAGTTATTCCACAAGCAAAGACTCAATCTCTTCCTCAATCTTATCTTTTTTCCTTCTGCCACTGCTCCACTCCTGTGAATGTGTTGATTGCACCACTCCATGTGATCACTGCCTGGATGATGTCGGTCTTCCTCTTATCTCTTCACTACCACACATCCCACGCTGAAGTTGTGAGTTGAAACCTTCTGAGAATGAAGAATTATTTGCACAATAGAAATCTCTGTCAAATGTTAATCAAGAGAATTGAGACAACGGCTGCAATAAGTGAGGTCTTATTCAGATGGGACAATGACTAGTTTAAATCCCCACCTGATCTGATGCTCAAAGTCGCCTCCGTTTCACCAGTCAGTTTCCCAAGCTTCAGGAAACTCATCTGACTCCAGAAATATTTGGATTGACTGTGAGACGTCAATCAGAGAGTCCACCCACTCTGCCCATTCTCTCCTCATCCTGCTTCTCTTCCTGTAGGGACTGATAGCCAAGTGAGGAGACGCCGAGTGAAGGAGCAGAATTTATAATAATTGCATTGTATAATATCCACAGTAATGTTCAGGCAGTCTGACTATTCTGTGTGGAACCAGGTGTGGAAATGCACCTTGTACTGTTTGAGAAGGTTCAGTTGAGAAGCTTGTTTACTCGGTGCTTTGTATTGAGCTGTTTGGAGCTGTGTGTTGGATATTGAGTGTGTTTATTGGAAGCATTTCCCTTCTGATTTACAGGCTGAGTTTTGTTGATGGGTCATTGCTGAATATGAGAAGGTGAAGTGTAATTATCTGGGAGGGGCAGGGACACATTTATTGAAATGTCTTTTAATATCGTCTTTAAAGATTTTAGCTCAAAGCCTTGGCCTTTCCTAAAAGCCTGGGCTTGGATTTGAGAGTTTTGCTCAGTGCTGTGTCTGATAGCTGAATTTGGGATGTGCAGTCTGAGTGAGTGCAGTGTATCTAATTTCCCAGGATAAACCAGAACCCTTCAATCAGCTACACTGAAGTAATATTTTCCTTCACTTCTGGCACTTCCTGCCCAGCGTGTTTTCTTCAAATAATTTTGGAAAACAAGGGGAGAAATCTCAAAGTCTCCATTGAATTAACATTTCTTTTGAGTTTTTTGTTTATATTAAACACATACTCTATGGGTGAAATTGGTTTTCGCAAGCACAACAGAAGCTCATAGTGAATTGATAGCACATTTTGCACTCTACCAAACTGTTATTTCTATTGTCCTCATGGTGCCTGGGAAGATGGGGTCTATGAAGAGGAAAGAAAGTAGCCACATTATCTGCTCCTGGTCACTATCCAATGTTCCTGTGGAAATAGAGGGTGTGTGACAGTCAAGTGAAGAAAAAGAAAGGACTTGTTTCTGGTCCCCACACAGGGAAATAGCAGACTGGCACGCTGTGGATCAGCCTCCAGTAGAGGAGGAAAGGTGATGTCGGGAACATCTGGAGGAGGCCGAGTTGAATCATCCACTCAGCACTTCTGGCTGAAGATGTTTGCACATGTTTCAGCCTTGTCTTTTGCACTTGCATGCTGGACTCCCCCATCATCAAGAAAGGGGATATTTTGTAGAGCTTCCTCCAATTAGATGTTTCATTGCTAACCACCATTCACAAATAGATGTGGAGGACTGCAGAACTTACATCTGATCTGCTGGTTGTGGGATTGCTAATTCCCCCACCATCATCATCATGGGAGTTGCCAGTGATAAAAAACTGAACCGGGGAACTTTGACATATAATCAGATGTGAAACTAGTCAATGGCGTGGAACCTTCCATCAGAACAACCTTTCTGAAAATTTGGCTGAGGTTGGTCAGTCAGGGTGAGGCTGGGAAAGAGGGTGAGTGGGCTCCAAGTGTGGTTCGGGCTTCAATCATTCATCGAGACGCATGAGCCACTGACTTGTTCTAACAGGTGTTCCAATGTGAGGAGGGCTCCACGAGCTGATAGGATCTCCTAATACACAAAGTGCATCTACTACAACCACCATTAGCACAAGGGCAGCCACATGGAGGGGAAATGATTCAAATGTGAGGTTTGTGATGAAGGTTTTGTGACATCCATCAACCTCCTCAGGGAACAGAGGTTTCACACATGGGAGAAACCCTTCATGTGCAAGGTGTGTGGCAAATCATTCTTGAATTTATCAACCCTCCTTGTACATCAATGCATTCAACCACGGGAATTCTTTGTAGGAAAGCTTTCTTTGAATTTGATTCGATTTGATTTATTGTCAAATGTATTAGTATACAGTGAAAAGTATTGTTTCCTGCACGCTATACAGACAAAGCATGCCATTCATAGAGAACGAAAGGAGAGAGTGCAGAGAAAGATCAACTAGATGTGAGGTAGATCCATTCAAAATCCGATGGCAGCAGGGAAGAAGCTGTTCTTGAGTCAGTTGGTACCAATCCTCCAATCTTCTATCACACCAACGCAGAGGAGAAGCCCTTACCATGCAACCCAGAAAATGGATAACTACCATCTACAAAAGAAAAATTAGTGATGAGCAAAAATACTGTCTTTGACCAGGAAGGAATAAAGGTAATTTTGGGAACAAGGGTGTATAAGGTGACGGGGTGATTAAACCAGATTTACAGCTGCAGAAGTATTGTGGGGAATTGAGTGTCAAAGGGCAGAGAATTGGGAATTCCAACTCACCTAGGGGAAAAGTGTCTTCCAGGACTGATCAACACATGCATAGGAGAGGGGATAAAATATTCCACACACACCAACATATTCACACGCATTGTATGTGACAAATCATTCCCTGAGTCATCGATCCTCTCCACACGCCAATGCATTCATGCTGGTGAGAAATCATTCATGTATGATGTGTACAACAAATCATTTTCACGGTCATCAGACCTCCGCAGACATTAGCGCATTCACACTGCAGCTCACCTGCTTCCCTTGCACTGAGAGTTATCTGTGTTGTCTACCCTCCAATGCTCACACAGGGGAGCTGCCCTTCCAAAGTACCATCTGTCTCAGCAGTGTCTGTCTCCAACCTCTCCCACAATTGTTACAAAAATGTCAATTAAACCTTTGACCAGTTCGCTAAACATCACCAAAAGAAGACATCAATATGGATAGAAACTGCTGCTTATGCACAAGTTTTCTACGATGGACAAGAGGGCAATATTTGAATATTACATATATATGTGTTAATTTTTTAAGCTTCAAATTGTACTTTTGAAAATACAGAAAGGTCACAAGAAGTTGTTTTCTTTACAAATTTTAGGAGGTTTTGGAAAACGCAATCGTTTTGGAGTTGGCTCTGACTTTGTCATAAGAACGATCTCTCATTAGAAGTCTCCCTGGGTGCAGGTTGAAAGTTGTCTCCAGCACTCTGAAAATGTGTCACAAAACAGGACAGGAAAATCTGAACCATAATTTATTTTTCATTTTCGTTTCTTCCTTTAGGTAAATCTGGCCCATAACACCTAAGAGCGCGCGGTGGCTGGAGGGCGGGTTCCGTACATCAATGAGTTGATGGAACAGAAGGAGTTTACCAGGAAGCTGTTTGGTCTTCCAAACCCACGATAATCAATGGTGGATAACAGCATAAGAAGTAGGAGCAGTAGTAGACCAATTGCCCATTGAGTCTGCTCCACTGTTCAACGAGATCATGTCTAATCTGTGATAATCCTCAACTTCACTTCACTGCCTTATCTCCACATCCCTTGATTCCCTTACTGATAAAAAATCTGTCTATCTCAGCCTTGAACATACTTAGCAACCCAACTTCTACAGCCCTCTGCGATAAAGAATTCCATAGACTGACTTCCCTCAGAGGGGAGAAATTCCTCCTTATCTCTCATAAATGGGCAACCCCTTACTCTGAGATTATGCTCTCTAGTCCTAGACTCACCCACTAGGGGACACAACTTCTCAGCATTTACCCTGTCAAGTTCAAATATGTCTCAATATGGTCATCTCTCATTGTTCAGAACTCCAGTGAGTACAGGCCCAAGCTACACAACCTCACGAAAAATCCCTAAATATCCAAGATCAACCAAGTGAATATTCTCTGGACTGTCTCCAAAGTCAGTATAACTTTCCTTAGATAAGGGGACCAAAACTATTCGCAGTTGTGGTCTAACTAGTGCCGTGTGTAGTTTTAGCAAACATCCCAATTTTTGGACTCCATTCCCTTTGAAATAAAGGCCAAATTCCACTTACCTTCCCTATTTCCTCCTAAACTTGCATTGCTAGCATTTTATGATTGAAAGCACAAGGTCCCCCAAATTCCTCTGCTGCAGCTTTCTGCAGTCTTTCTCCATTGAAATAATATTTTGCACTTTTATTGTTCCGAACCAAGTGCAAAACTTAATACTTTCGGACATCAAATCCCATTTGCCAAGTTCCTGTCCATTCATTTAACCTGTCCTATGTCTTTCCGTAGACTCTTTGGGTGCTATTTTACCATCTTTGGTCGAAATGCTGGGCGGATTTGAACTGGGAGAGTTTCAGATCCATCTTCTGGGCCTGTTTTTAGCCACCACCCCCATATGCACTCTGCCTGCAAAATTATCAGTGAGCCCGATTCTCGCTGCAGAAGCCTGTGGACAGGGCTTAATGCGCCCAAAACCCTGCAGCATCGATCTGAGCCTCCAACTGCACAAAAAAGAAATGCTGCTCTCCTGCTACATCCCTCCCGGGCCGGATAATGCCTCCCCCTGGCCCCCATGTACACTGGACCACCCAATGTTACTTATCCCCCCCACACCATGTCACCCAGACCAGTCATGCACCCACCCCCACCGCTCGCAGTCAGAGTGGCGGCGGACCCACCACCGGCTGCAGTCAGAGTGGCAGAGGCCCCCCTGGTGACCACAGGCAGAGTGGCGGTGGCCCCTCCGCCGACCGCAGTCAGAGTGGCGGCGGCCCCCTCGCCAACCGCAGGCAGAGTGGCGGTGGCCCCCTCGCCGATCGCAGGCAGAGTGGCGGCACCCCCCCCCCAGCGGCAGTCGGCAGAGTGGCGGCAGGCAGAGTGGCGATGGCCACCCCGCTGGCGGCAGGCAGAATGGTGGCAGCCCCCCTGCCGACCGCAGGCAGAGTGGCGGCGGCGCCCCCTGCTGACCACAGACAGAGTGGTGGCCCCCCCCCCCCCCCGCAGTGGTGGCAGGCAGAGTGGCGGCAGACAGAGTGGCGGCGGCAGTCGCCGGGCAGAGTGGCAGCAGCGGCCACCGGGCAGAGTGGCAGCGGCCACCCCACCGACCTGGAATCACCTGCACAAGACCCCCCATCCTCCGACTCCAATGGCTGTATGACACTTCCCTCTCTCTCTCCTGCCCCCAATTATCATAGAGGCACTGATCCCCTCAGCACACCTGCCAGTGCTCACTTGCCTTCCCCTCAGTGCTGACAAGCAAACGGCATTTAACTTGCTGGACTGCCCCCCCAAACTGTCTGAAGCTGATCTGCCATAACAGGGGCAGCTCTATAAAAACCTTAAGGATGGACAGACAGGCAGGCAATACAGGAAGTAATGTCCAAGAAGCCAGTGCCCAGATTCACAGAGGGCAACCTCAGCAGGTTGCTGGATGCTGCAGATGAGATGCGGGACACCCTCTTCCCCCCAGCAGTACCCAGGGGGGCTGATGGCAATGCGGCCTGGGAGGCAGTTGCTGACTCGATTAGTGCCATGGCACTGGCCCCCAGAACAGGGAAGTAGTGCTGCAAAAAGTCAATGACCTCATCCGGGCAGCAAGGGTGAGTGCTTAACCGCATCTAGCATCTTAGCTCAAATCACCCCCAGATCTAGTGTGGCACGGTGACACAGTGGTTAGCACTGCTGCCTCACAGTGCCAGGGTCCCAGGTTCAATTCCAGCCTCGGATCACTGTCTGTGTGGAGTTTGCACATTCTCCCCATGTCTGCATGGATTTCCTCCGGGTGCTCTGGTTTCCTCCCACAGTCCAAAGATGTGCGGGTTAGGTTGATTGGCCATGCTAAATTGACCCTAGTGTCAGGGGGATTAGCAGGGTAAATGCATGGGGTTATGGGAATAGGGCCTGGGTGGGATTGTGGTTGGTACAGACTTGATGGGCTGAATGGCCTCCTTCTGTACTGTAGGGATTCTCTGATTCCCCCTACACCGAGCACCCTGCATGCTTCCAGCCCCTGACCCCCAAACACCTCCTGCTTTTACCCCCCAAGAGTGTCACTGTGCTTGCCCTCTGAGGGCCACCCCCTGATACTCTGCAGGAGTCACGCCATCATTTCTTTCATGGCTCCTTCTGTTCTGATGTGGAGATGCCGGTGTTGGACTGGGATAATCACAGTAAGAGTTTTAACAACACCAGGTTAAAGTCCAACAGGTTTATTTGGTAGCAAATGCCATTAGCTTTCGGAGCGCTGCTCCTTCGTCAGATGGAGTGGATATCTGCTCTCAAACAGGGCACAGAGACACAAAATCAAGTTACAGAATACTGATTAGAATGTGAATCTCTACAGCCAACCAGGTCTTAAAGATACAAACAATGTGAGTGGAAGGAGCATTAAGCACAGGTTAAAGAGATGTGTATTGTCTCCAGACAGGACAGCCAGTGAGATTCTGCAAGTCCAGGAGGCAAGCTGTGCGGGTTACTGATAGTGTGACATAAACCCAACATCCTGGTTGAGGCTGTCCTCATGTGTGCGGAACTTGGCTATCAGTTTCTGCTCAGCGACTCTGCGCTGTCGTGTGTCGTGAAGGCACAGTGACAGCATGGCCAGGCTCGAGTCAAGAAGTGGGCAGCTGTCGATCCTCCACTCAATTTGAGGCAATTACTAGGGGGCATGGGCTTATGGCGCAAGGGGCAATGTTTAAAGGACATGTCGGAGACATGTTTATTTACACAGAGGGCGGTGGGTGCCTGGAACTCGCTGCCGGGGGAAATCGTGAAAGCAGAAACAATCGTGGTTTTTAAGGGGCATCTTGACAGATCCATGAATAGGATGGGAATAGAGGGATATGGTCCCCCGAAGGGGAGGAGGTTACAATTCAGATGGGCAGCATGGTTGCTGCATGTTTGGGGGGCCGAAGGGCCTGTTCCGTTGAGGTAATCGTTGTGCTTTGTTCTATGTTCAATGGAGAAATGTGAATCAAGTTTTTTGCATCCCAGATTCCTCCCCCTCTCTTGCACTTAACCTTGTGTCCTTTGTTTCAGGAACAGATATGGACGTCCCGGGGCCATCTGGCATTGCGGCCCCCACTGCGGCTCCTGCCCATCGTGCCCCGGACACCTCAGACGAGTCCTCGGAGGATATGGGTGAAGGGACCTCCGAACTGGCATCAGTTTCGACCTCACAACTCACCATCCCAGATATTCTCACATCGGCGGGTCCAGCAAGAGGTGAGGCTTCTGGGTCACTCTCTGGTGAACATGACGTATCTGTTCATGTACATTGGGTGGAGGAGGGAACATCCATGGTCTCTGACACGTGGGACCCTGCCAGAGGCGAGAACTCAGCTGGCCCCAGGCCACATGCTGGGCCTCTGAGATCACCTCTCCCTCAGCTGCTGGAGATGCAGCAGCAGAGCCAGGGAATGCAGGAGGAGCTGATGGCTACACTGGACTGACTGCGAGGCTGTTAGGAGGACTCCCAAAGCTTTCAGGTGGACCAGCTGTTGCCTGTCTTCCGTGGTTCCCAGGCCAACACTGCAAGGACGGCATCGCGGTAGAAAGCCTGGAGCAGGGAATCCTCAACATGAGTGGCAGGCTCCAAGCGATGGCCGAGTCACAGCAGGCCACAGCTGAGGGACTCAACAAGCTTCTTGAGATTCTGCGGTCCATGGCTGAGAGGCTCAAGCTCTTGCACGAAACCTAGTGAATCAGTGCTGAGACACAGCGGGCTATGGCAGCAGCTCTTGAGAATGTGGCCCAGTCACAGAGGGCCATGGCTGAGGGGTTGCAGAGCCTTGCCCAGTCTCAGAAGGCACTTGCTGTGGCCATTGACAGGACTCAGGTGGCCATGGCAGAGGGCTCAACCACCATGGATAGGATGCAGGTGGTCCTCCAGGACTGACGGGGCTAAGTGACGCTAGATCTTCTGGAGCTCACTGCAGAAGCCGTCCCATGGAGTGACCCAGGGACCCACAGGAACCCCAAGGCAGGAGGAAGGGCTCGAGCCCATGCCAGGGCCTTCCAGCCAGGAGACTGTGGCTGTGACTACACCTTCTGACTCCCCCCTTCCTGACACCAGGGCACCTCGGGCAGCGGAATAAAGAGGGTGTCATGGATACGTCCCAGACACCAGGAAGCCGACCAGGCCCTTCAAGGTCCAGGGCCTCCAGAGGACGCCTGCCAAGCGCATCACAGGACACAGGGCGTTGTAGGCAGCTGGCCTCCTCCACCTCCAATGTACATTCTGGGGAGCCATGAAGACATACTGGTGGGCCACGTAAACTTAGGAAATTGTAGTTGCACTAAGAAGGCACGGGTGAAGGGCTGCACTAGTTAGATAGATTTTTAAGCACCTGAACATTTTCCGTTCACATGTTTTTATCTTAGAACTTATTATTTAGACACTTTTATTGTGATCAATGAATGTTTGTTCACCAACCATCTGTGACTAATTTGTCTCAGATTTGCCTCGAACAGGAATCCTCTTCCCTTGACGGTCACCAGAGGGATCCTTCACGTTAATGTCAGTTGGGGACGCCTCTCAATGCTGTGTCACTTAGAAAATGAAAACATTGGTTCCCCACAACCCATGAGCAATTTCATCCCCTCCCCCACCCCACCCACCTCAGGGCCCTGTATGGGGGTTCACTGATCCCTCATCCACTACACAGACATGGGCCTAGGTGCCAGCGTACATGCGGAGCTCAGGTAGGAGTCAGACTAGTTTGCACCAGGGCATCATCATAATGGTCCTTAGCGAGCTGCCATCATGCTCTTGCCTGCCAAAGAAACTCGCTAACATGGCGTACCCAGGCTGTTATGGTAATCTGGTATTACAATGTTGCATAGGACTTTGGGGAGGGGGGCAATGGAACCTATGTGCACAAATACAGGCCCCTAGTAAGCGAAGCACCTGGTGATCAGGGCCTCCCTCACCACCCTTGCATGCTCCATTCTTGCTGCCAGCCCTCCAGTGCCTGGGTAGTGTTGCTCAGCGTGGTCCTCCTCCTCTCCCTCCTCCTCCTGCTGAGCAGTCTCCTCCCCAGTGATGCCCGGCTGGTCAACCTCCATGTCCTCCTCCTCCTCCAAAAGGCCTCTCTGCTGCACCAGGTTGTGAAGGGCACAATGTGGGAAGTAATCAGGGGGCTGTATTGTTGGGCCCTGCCAGAGTGGTCCAGTGAACTGCATTTTGAGGAGCCCTATGCACCTCTCCAAAATAGAGTGGGTGGCAATGTAGGCCTCATTATACCAGGTCTCTGCCTCAGTCACAGGCCTCCGCACAGGTGTCATCAGCCAAGTCCGAAGCTGGTACCCATGTCACCCACTAGCCATCCCTGTGGCCTGGGCTCCCCCTCAAAGGCTTCTGATATGTCTGAAACCATAAGACCATAAGACTTAGGAGCAGAGTTAGGCCACTCGGCCCCTTGAGTCTGCTCCGCCATTCAATCATGGTTGATATTTTTCTCATCCCCATTCTCCTGCCTTTTCAAGAACCTATCTAGCGCTATCTTAAATACGCTCAATGACCTGACCTTCACAGCCTTCTGCAGCAAACAGTTTCACAGATTCACCTCTCTCTGGCTGAAGAAATTCCTCCTCATCTCTGTTTTAAAGGATCGTCCCTTTAGCCTGAGGTTGTACCTTCTGGTTCAAGTTTTTCCTACTAGTGGAAACATCCTCTCCACGTCAACTCTATCCAGGCATCGCAGTATCCTGTAAGTTTCAATAAGATCCCCCTTCATCCTCCAACGAGAACAGACCGAGTCTTCAACCATTCCTCATATGACAAGCTCTTCATTCCAGGGGTCATTCTTGTGAACCTCTTCTGGACCCTTTCCAAGGCCAGCATATCCTTCCTGAGATACAGGGCCCAAAACTGCTCACAATACTCCAAATGGGGTCTGACCAGAGCCTTATACAGCCTCAGAAGTACATCCCTGCTCTTGTGTAGCTCCTCAGAATAAAATCGTCATGCGTGCTGCCAGGGTGTCCCTTTTTATTGATGAATCTTAGTGGATTCTGAAGCGGGGCCTTGAGAGTGACATGGGTGCAGTCTATAGCCCCCTGCACATTAGGCATCCCCGCAATTGCTGCGAATCCTGCAGCCCGGGCTTCCTGCTGGGCCCGATCCAGTCAAATTCTATATACTGGCCAGCCCGGGCATATAGGGCATCCGTAAGCTCCTTTGCACAGGTGTGGACAGCTGACTGTGAAATACCACATACTTCTCCGCTGGGGGTCATGAAGGAGCCAGTGGCATAAAAGTTCAGAGCGGCCGTCAATTTGACAGCCAACGAGAGTGGGTAACACTCCCCTCCGCCCCCCCCCCCACCCCCGCACTCCCCCCGCCGCCTGAGATGCCAGGTCCTGCAACAAGTGGCACAGGTGTTGCACTGTCTCCTTCCGGAGGCAGAGCCATCGGCAGCACATGGTGTCCGACATTTGTTGAACAGATACTCGTGTGAAGAACTGCCGGGGCTTCCACTCCCTCCTTCTCTTGCGCACCCCCCCAACTCTGCCCCCCCCCCCCCCACCACTCTGGGCGAATGGCAGCCACTCCCTGCCTCCGGTGTCCATCTCCCTCTGCTCCTGCAAGTGGTAAGGCCTGCCCACAACTCATACTCCTGTGTCTCCTTCTCAGCTCCAGCAGCAACCAAAGTAACAGCAAGATCAATCGGTTGGATCGCAAAAGCCACCTCGTCAAGCTGAGGGGGTGGCAGGGTGGGGTTTGGAGAAGGGGAGAAACACAAGGAGAGGTTAAGGAATGCTGCTTGCCCCTAGCCCAGCAACACACACTGCCCATACTGGCCATTTCCCCCCCCAACCCACACGCCACTCAGCAACACAGCCCCCCCCCCACCATTCCCCATCCACAGCCCCCCCCCCATTCCCCACCCACAGGCTCCCCACCAACACAGCCTCCCCATTCCCCACCCACAGACCCTCCACCAACACAGCCCCTCAGTCCTCACCCACAGTCCTCCTCAAAACACAGCCTCCCCATCCTCCCCCCTATAACACACATTCAGAACTCATGCAATAGTGAGCACAGACACTGCTGTTTGAAACATTCTACGGCTGCAGCAGTGCAAATTCAAAGGGCTTTGAGCACATCCTTCAGCTGGATGAGTGATGAGTGCACTAGGACCCAGCAGCAACCCCAAGTCGGTGCTGAGACCCGGGCCCATGCTGCAAATTGGACATCTGACACCCTGCTGAGCAACAGCACCCCACACCCCTGCCCCACCCCCCTGACTCCACACACACACTTGCAGAACCCTTCCCAACCCAATTCAGAACATGACATGAATGGACCCTCCGTGAGCAGCATGGAGCTGTCCAACAGTAGGCACTTTTACCTCCTCATGAACCCTCACTGATGGAGTGCCCGAATTGGACTTCTATCCAGCATGCCTGTTCCAGGCCGATTCCAGATTGGGCAAACGTGGTGGCAAAGGCAGGCTTGCTGGTAAAGTGAGGCATGCAGCTTGTTAAGTGGATTGAAATACATGGAGATTTATTTAAATTGAAGTCGTGCCCATTTGGGCGGGTTCCTGATCGTGGCCATTTTCGGGCCTTGGTAAAGTGTGAACCAGCGTGGAAGTGGGTGCAGATTGCACTATTCACCTCATGCCTGAGTTTATCAAATTTTCGCACCCGAAAATAGGGGCAATGCGATGGTACAATTGCACCCTCAGTATCATCCTCACCACTTGCCTTCCCATCTATTGTTGTGTCATTTGCAAACTTGGCAATATTACATTCACTTCCCTCATCCAAGTCGATATATATTGTAAATAATTGTGGTCCTAGTACTGCTCCCTGTTACACTCCATTAGTTAGTTAGCCCCTCTTATCCCAATGCACTGCCTTCTATTAGTTAGCCAGTGGGATTGAGTGAATGTGATGTCAGCAGCTGAGTGTCTAAACCATCAGGAGGAGAGTTAATTAACGTGACAAAAGATAATAATTGTGATTTTCTTCCTCTGACAGATACACAGGTGTCCATGGTCACATCAGAGGGTGATGGAGGAGAGTTGGCAGCAGCATCTGAGATTCCTGAAAGGGCCGATGAGGAAAGGATGGAGGTGAATACTTCACAGCAATGTGGCATGGCAGCTGCAGTGGAGGAGGGAGAGGAGCGTCAGAAGGGTAAGATGTCTGATTTGGAAGGTAAGATGTCTGATTTGGAGGGTCGTGTTGATGAGTTAAAGTTAAATGTTGTGGTTTGTGTGAAGGAGAAGGCCTGTGATGTTCTGGCTGCTGTGGTGAAGGGAGGGTGTTCAGAACCTTCCAGTGGTAATGAACCTGAAGCTGTGGGAGCAGAAGCTCTGCCCTCTCCTCGAGCACACGGACAACATCAGGACCCATGCTGCTGGTGAAGAAAATGAAGATGATCTGAAACTTTTGAATGCTTACATCAGGAACAGGTTAAAATACGGTGAGTTATCAGGCCACTTCTAACTTGCCTCAGCAAACTTTGACTGAATTAAAGATGGATGTTAGCCAGAATCTGCAAAGAAACAATGAGATTCTTCAGTAGCAGAATGAGATTCTTTGTCAGCTTCTGCCAAGAAACAATGAAACTTTGAGTGAAGTGAGGCAGATTCTGCCTGCACCATCTGGCCAGCAGCAACCCAGTGCAGAGATATCTATTGCTGGACACACCTCTGACAGAGGAGAGGTCACAAGGATGGGTAAGAAATGAAAGGAATTTGGATCCCGCCCTCCAACACTACCTCCTCTACTTCATTATGCTGCCTCCCTCTTGAGTGTGAGGAATATCTTTCTGGTCTGGATTTTTGCCATGGCAGAGAGTCTCTCTGTCATGAAGACAATGATTTGATTTTATTTGTTGTTGTCATATGTACAGGAATACAATGAAAAGTATTGTTTGTTGCATGCTATATAGATAAAACATACTGTTCATAGAGTACATGGGGCGAAGGAAAAGGATAGAGTGCAGAATATAATGTTGCAGTTACAGGTAGGTGATGAGAAAGATCAGGTTAATATATGATATGACCGTTCAAAAGTCTGATGATAGCAGGGAAGAAGATTTTCTTGAATCTGTTGGTTTGTGTTTTCAGACTTTTTGTATCTTTTCCCTGATGGAAGAAGGTGGAAGAGAGTATTTCAGGGGTGCGCAGAGTCCTTGATTATGCTGGCTGTTTTTGTGAGGCAGTGGGAATTGTAGGCAGACTGAATGGATGAGAGACTTGTTTGCATGATGCAATGGGCTACGTTCACAACCCTTTGTAGTTTCCTTTCGGTCTTGGTCAGAGCAGGAGTCATACCATGCTGTGATACATCTGGATAGAATGTTTTCTATGGTGCATCTGTAAAAATTGGTAAGAGTCGTAGTGGAAATGCTGAATTTCCTTAGCCTTCTGCGAATTTAGAGGCATAGGTGAGCTTTCTTAATGATACAATCATGTGGAGAATCCAGGACAGATTGTTAGTGGTCTGAACACCTAGAAACTTGAAGCTCTCGGCCATCTCCGCTGCACCACTGTTGATATAGACAGGGATATGTCTTCCACTATGTTTCCAGAAGTCGATGACTAGCTCCTTCCTTTTACCGACAGTGAGAGAGATAGACTACTGTCATTGCACCATTTCACCAGATTCTCCATCTTTTTCCTGTGCTCCACCTTGTCGTTGTTGAGATCCGACCCACCACACTGCTTTCACCAGCAAACTTGAAAATGGAGTTGGAACAGAATTTGGCCACGCAGTTATAAGTGTATAAGGAGTCCAGTAAGGGGCTGAAGACACAGCCTTGGAGGGCACCGGTGTTGACGATAATCGTGGAGGAGGTGACATTACCTATTCTTACTGACTGTGTTCTATGGGAAGTCAAGGAACCAGTCGCAGAGAGTGGAGCAGAGCCCAAGGCTACAGAATTTGAAGAGCACTTTTGTTGGAATAATCATACTGAAGGCTGAGCTGCAGTCAATAAATAGGAGTCTGACATAAGTGTCCATCGTGGGAGAGGCCCAAATTTAGATTGACTAGATTAATTCTGCATAACGGATTTCTCAACTATCCATTATCACAGCAGAGTGCCTGCTATTTCACAACTTGATCGACAGCTCCATGTAGTTATAGACTTTGAATTGGCCTTTGAATTTTAGTGCTTGTTTTTATAGCCGGTGTAACTGAGTGAAATGTTTGTCATTATAAAGGAGAATGTAATTGATCAATTTATATGCAGTAATTGTTGTTTTTAAATGAATGAATGTTGTTTTAAAAAAGAATGTTTGCGACATTTGGAACTTGATTTTATTTAATCTCAGCATGGGTCCTGATGTCTGCCCATAGTAAATAGTGGATGAATTAGTTTGGGTGATGTAAGGGCAATGGATGATGGGCATGAGGTGATTTGAGTTGACACTAAATTGGCATAGAGGCTATAAAGTGGCAGTGGGTGAAGGCTGACATTGGCATAGAGTGTATGAGGAGCCATGGGTGATTGGATGCATATCTTAGCATGGAGAGTATGAGGGGCCAAATGGAGGGATATCCTTTGACATGGATGGGATGTGGAGAGTATGTGAGGGGTGATGGTTGTTTTATGTTTCTCTTTTTAAATTTTGATACAGTGCCATTCTCCGAGACAGGCCTTCCACCCAGCCCCCCTCCTCATCCAGCATCCTCCACACTCATTCCAGGATCACCCAGGTTACTCCACCATCCTGGAATGAAAACCTCAACTTGTAGGTCCTTTCTTCCGGTTGGTTTTGCTTCAGTCAAACAGTTCAACACAAAGCACCGAGTAAACAGGTCTCTCAGCTGGATCTTCTCACACAGCATAAGGGGCATTTCCACACCTGATTCCTCACAGGATAGTCAGACTGCTTGAACATTAGTGTGGATATTATGTAATGCCATTCATAGGAATCTTGATCCATCATCACTGACTATTCATTTTTGAATCAATGTGGATATTACAGGATACCTTCTTTTAAAAAAATAACTGCTCCTTCCCTGGTAAATGTTTGACAGAGATTTCTAGTGTGGGAATAGCAGTCTTCATCCTCAGAGCCTTTCAAACTGACAACATCAGTGTGGGATGTGTAGCCTCGGATGTGTTTGACAGCAGATCAGAAGAGAAATGCCCAAAAGGCAGTGATGAAGTGCAGTGGTGGGATCAGCACATGCACAGGAGAGAGATGGGATAAAAGATTAAATCTGTGACTGGGGAAGTGACTATTGAGAGAGAGAGAGTGAGCGGGATTAAGAGGAGAGTGAGTGAGTGCATGAGAAAGAGATAGTGAGAGAGTTGGTGTCAGAGACAATGTTTGTGTGAGAGTGTGTGTATGAGAGAGTGTGAGAGAGAAACTGTGTGCTGGAGAGCGTATGTGAGTGAGAGTGTTGTGTGAGAGGGTGTGAAAATGTGTGAGAACATGTGAGAGTCTGAGAATGTGTGAAATTGAGTGGGAAAGAAAAAGTGTGAGAGTGAGTGTGTGAAAGTGACTGTGTGAGAGATTGAGCGGGTGTGTGAGAGAGAGATTGATCTATGTGAGATAGAGAATGTGTATGCATGATAATGTGTGTATAAGTAAGTATATAATTGAGTGATAAAGTAAGTGTGTGTGTGCGCGTGCGTGCGTGTGTGTGTGTCCCTGATGTTACCGGTATGACCGTCCGGGGCTTGTAACATTGCACCCGAGGCCAACAGGGAATGCCGTGCTGGTAAAATCAGTCCTGTGTGTCTGCATGAGAGTGTCATTGAGTATGAGAGCATGTGTGAGAGTGTGTGTCCGAAAGGGTCTGTGTGATGGAGAATGTGATTGAGAGTCAGTGTGTGACACAGTATTTTCCGACTGTGCTTGGGCATGGCTCATAAAATCCCACCTGAGACCAATGGAGAATTCCATTCTGCAAGCCTCGCCTGGCCCGATTCCAGGGCGGGCGAGGTGGTAAAATCTCTAGTTGCTCTTGAACTGAATGGCTTGATAGGCCATTTAAGAGGGCAGTTGAGAGTCAACCACATTGCTGTGGCACTGGAGTCACATGTAAGTCACACCAGGTAAAGACAGCAGATTTCCTTCCCAAAAGGACATTAGTGAACCAGATGGATTTTTCTGACAATCGACAATGGTTTCATGGTCATCGATAGATGTATAATTCCAGATATTTTTTAGTGAATTCAAATTCCACCATCTGCCATGGCGGCATTCGAACACAGGTCCCTAGAATACTCAGCTGAGTTTCTGGATCAATAGTTTGATGATAATACCACTAGTTCATCGGCTCCCCCTAAATGGCACAGAAAAGGAGTTGAGGCCGGTGTAGATCAACCACAAACTTATTGAATGGTTGAGGGGGGGGGGGGGGGGGGGGGTTGCAGCCTTGAAGGGATTGATAGCCTATTTCTTGTATTCTCGTTGTGAAAGAATTATCACATTGTCAATATTGTCGGCGGTGTTTTGATACTCAGATTGAAGAAATAATGGGACACTGTCAGTCCTGTGCACAAAGAAGAAATACAGAATCATTTTCTCTTTTACCACCTTGGGACTGGCCTAAACTGCCATGGCAATGATTACATCAAACCATCAACCTATGAAATCCCTACAGTGAAGAAGAAGGCCATTCAGCCCATTGAATCTACACTGACTCTCAAAAAAGCATCACCCCCACCCACTCTCCATACACTTGCTTCATTACCCCACGCATTTACCGTGGCTAATTCACCTCACCTAAACATCCTTGGACACTAATGTACAATTTAGCCTAGCCCATCCAGCTAACCTGCATACCTGAGGACACTGGTAGAAAATCAGAGCATGTGGAAGAAATCTCCACAGGCAAAGGGAGAAAATGTGAACTCCACACATACAGTCACCCAAGGATGGAATCAAACGCGTGTCCCTGGCGCTTTGAGTCAGTGGGCCTAATCACTGCCCTTTGCCCCATGTAGATTTTGTTTGTCCGTTTGAGGGCTGCATGTTCTAAGTCCTAAGTGCTGCACACACAAAATGGCGAGAAGTTGTTATCATGAACCTGACCTAACATTGAAAGACTTGATGCATGTTTTTGCAAGATCTGCTAACCAGAACAGATTGTTAGCAATATTAGCTCACAGTTATATATTAAATTAGTTGCACAATTGCTTTGAGAGGTGGTCACATGATTTGGTGGTGATGTCATTAGGATATTTCAGAGGCTCCTGGTTTTAGTTTCAGTTGGTGTTATGTGCGGTGCAGCAAACATCTCTTTTAATAAACTAGTTGTTTGTTACTCTGAATCTAAGTGTGCAAATGACAACTTTTCTTCTTGTTCAAAACCCATAACCCCTAACATGGTTAGGATACTGCAGCATGCATATCATGTTAGAAACATAGAAACAAGAAGCAGTAGTAGGCCATTCAGCCCTTCGAGTCTACTCCACCATTCATTTTTATCATGGCTGATCATCGAATTCAATATCCTGATCCCCCTTCCCCCATATCCCTTGATCCCTTTGGCCCCAAGAGCTGTATCTAATTTCTTCTTGAAATCAGACAATGTTTTAGCCTCAGCTATATTCTGTGTAGTGAACACCACATATTCACCACTCTCTGGGTGAAGAGGTTTCTGCTCACCTCAGTTCTGAAAGGTTCTTATCCTCAAACTATGACCCCTAGTCCTGGACTCTGCAAGTGCAGTGTGGATGGAGCTGTCGTAAATGCTGACTGTCATCTTTCAATCTAACAGGTTCTAGATGGAAAATTACAAATATGAAATCATTACTCAATCATGTAAGCACAATGCTTGCAAGGACAGGGTTGCTGATCCAACATTCGTGGCGGCTAAAGTTTTGAATTCTTAATCAGAGAAAAATGAACTGGCAATTTGATGGGTCTGGTTTACTTAAGGAAATGTAAAAATAGATCATGTTTGAATTGAAATTGACATTAATATAAATATTGATGAAAAAAAACATGAGGTCTCAACATTGTCTTTGAGATGGCACCACATTAAAAGTTGAGTAACAACATCTAGGCTTCAGGACTGAGAGAGATAACAAAAAAAAAGCTTAACGAAAACAACATAAACTGCTTATCATTGCCAATGTTTGATTTTTGGACTCATAGTTGTATGTTGCCGAAGGGCGAATGGTAGGACCATTGCAGTTTTTGGTCTATGTGAAAGACTTGAATATTGGATCTGGAGCAATTAACATTTATCCCAAACTTGTAGGAGTGACAAGGAAATTTCATTCAACAGTGCATCGACTGGCTCGGAAAATGTGGAGATAGTTGGCAGATGGAGTTAATTAGACAGTCCTGATATGTTGCAATTTGTCTGAAGGAATAAATCGAGATAACATAGAATTGACGGTGCAATGTGAAAGTGTGTGCAGGAAAATATGGCCAATTGTCGCATGCACACGAAGCTTGAGAGATGGAATTATATATTCAGATAATGCATATTGGAAGTTTTGTTTCACAGCTTTAGTTATTATGGAAAAAAAAATCAGCGGATTTAAAGTTTTGGTTATGTCCCAGCTCGAGAACTATAACTGAACTAAGAAGTATACTTCAGGACGTATGTGATGATTCTTGGTGTGGTGCAGAGGAGAATTCGCAGAATGGTTCTGGTGAAGTGGTTACTTGTAGTAAAAGGGACAGGTGGGGGCTGAGGGGGGGTGGGGGGGGGAGATCAGTTACAATTGTGGCTGGAAATGACAGGGATTGTTCTGCTCGTAACAAAGGAGATTGGGTGAAGAACTGAAAGTTGTGTACAAAAATCATGTCAGGCTCACCCACTGTAATCGAAGGGAAAGTTCCTATTAACTGTCATAAGAACTAAAAGGCAGTGACATAGGATTTCAGTAAAGAGACAAATGAGAGGAAATAAAATATTTTCTTAATTGGAATTTCCTGAGAAGGTCATTTAGATACTGAATCAATCAATGATTACATAGAAACATAGAAGATAAGAGCAGGAGGAGGCCATTCGGGCTTTCGAGCCTACTCTGCCATTCATCATGATCATGACTGATCACCCAACTCAATAGCCTAATCTTGCTTTCTCCCCATAATCTTTGATCCCATTCACCCCTCTTGAATATATTCAATGTTTTTGCATCAACTACTTCCTGTGGTAATGAATTCCACAAGTTCACCACTCTTGGGCGAAGAAATGTCTCCTCATCTCCATCCTAAATGTTCTACCTTGTATCCTCTGACTGTGACCCTTGGTTCTGGGCACCCCCACCATTGGGAACATCCTTCCTGCATCTACCCTGCCGAGTCCTGTTAGAATTTTATTACTTTCTGTGAGACGTCCACCCCCCTCCCCCACCATTCGTCTGAACCCCAGTGGAAACAATCATAACCTAGGCGATCTCTCCTCGTACATGGGTCCCACCATCCCCGGAATCAGCCTGGTAAACCTTTGCTGCATTCCCTTGAGAGCAAGAACATTCTTCCTCAAAAAAAGAGACCAAAGCTGCACACAATATTCTAAGTGTGGCCTCACCAAGGCCCTGTATATTTGCAAAGTAACTTGAATGGACATTTGAATTACAAAGGGGTATGGTGATCTTGCAGGGGAGTGAGGCCAACTGAATTTCCACACGGAGAGCATGTACTCCCCATGTCTACCAAATGGCCTCCTTCAGTGCCATAAATCTCCTTATTTCTCAAACAATCAAAGATACCAAAATTGAATTGGTATTTTGAAGTGGAACTTCAAGATAGACTTTTTTGATGTTTTGTTTTGAATAATGAATCACATTTCATAACTGAAAAATGTTTTCATGCAATATAGTGATTTTTCACTGCGTTCTTAAAGCAGCTTTTGTAATGAGCAAAATATTAATAATCATTTCTGCCATTACAAAGATGTGAACCGGGATCATGGTGGCAACGCCACGGAGAAAATTGTTTTCAGAACAGGATGTTCCTGTGTGAACCAAGGAGCAGGTTGTTCTACAATCATTAATGAGTAAGGAGACAGAGTTAATATAATAGTATATAGTAAAGGAACATCTAAGGGACAACACTCACAAAATGATTCAAATTTCATGTTCTGCATGAAGTGGAGAAGTGTGGGTCTTTAGCATTACTAAAATGCTTTAGTGACTGAGGACCGCTGAATGATGCTTTACATTTTGAAATCACGGGCACCTCCGCTTCTACTTTCTGTCCGAGGGAAGGATATTAAGAAAGCAGCTGAGGATGACTGGGTCTTTGAGACTACTCTGAGGACTAGCTACACTGCTGTCCTAGGCCAGAAATAATTGACAAGCAGCCGGCTTCCTTTGTGCCAATTTTGATGTTTGCCAGTCTAGATTTTTCCTCCCGAATCCTATAAACTTCATTTTTTCTATGGCTGCCTTTCTACAAGGGGTGTCTTTCTCACCCGACCTCTTGAGTTCAGCTATTGCAGCCTGGTTTGGAACAGGACTTTAATGAGGTGATTGGCAGATTGGCGCAAATGTATCCCAAACTGAGTGGCAGTGTGCAAGTTATTGCTGAGTAAGTGCCCCTTTACAGCACTCAACAAAATGCCTTCAGTCTACTGCCTAAATATGCGGGGTCTGGTTAAGAAGAGGGGGTGAGATAGAGGTATTATCACTTGACTAGTAATCCAGAAATGCAAGGTAATGCCCTGGGGGCACAGTTTCGAATCCCATCATGTTAGATATTGAACTTTGAATTCAGTAATTAAAAAGAATCTAAAATTTAAAGCTTATTGATGAAACCATTGCTGAAAGAAAAATCTGGTCACGAATATGCTTTGGGAAGAGAATCTGCCAAACTTTACCTGGCCTAGCCTCCATGAATGTCCAGACCTGCCGCAATGTGGCAGATTCTTAAGTGCCCTCTGAAATGGCCCAGCAAGTCGGTCAGTTCAAGGGCAATCAGTGATGCTGGTTCAGCAAGCGACACAACACCTCCCACAAGTGAATACAATGTAATCCAATGCTTTCAAATAATTTTTGATGTAACTTCGAGTCGATTGGCATTTGTATCATTGGAGACCTCAGAGGGAATAGGAGAATAACCACTTGTTCTCACTTCTCGATGATAATCCCTGCAAATACTCAGACTCGTTTTACAGAGTTATACTGAGCAGCATTGCTCAAAATTTGAAGTGAATTTACTTCCCACTGGAATCCAATATCAATGAAATAATTTCCCTTTGTCATTCCCTCATGATGTGCTAATCATCTTAGATACAGCCAAGAACATTCTTTAGCATGCTTTAGTGAGTGGAATACAAGATCATCCAATGCAATCTGTCTCCAGCATTCAAAACTTTTAGCTTCTGGTTGAATCTATGCTTCAAAACAGCGTAACTTCATCCATCATTGATGAGATGCAGTGGCGAGAATTCAATTTGTCATTCTTTATTGAGCCTTCTATTGCGTATTTTCACAGATGGTGAGGAAGTTGGTTTTACTGATATACCCTCACTTAAATGTATATTTGACATATTTGATGTTGAGTGTAAATTTCGCATCAACTGGTCAAAGCTGTGACAAAGTAACTGTCCAATATTTTGGACATTTCTCTCTCATTACTCGTGGGTCTTTTCCTATGAATCCCACATTTGTTTTGTCCATGTTACTTTCTGCGATTCTTGTGTGTGAATTTACTTAAACCAAAAACACATTTATCCCCTCAGAAAAAAAAAACAGCTGCTCTTCCAAACCTTTGCTTTTCCAAATTATGGTCCAGGTTGTCTTAAAAATGCGTTTTGATCATAAGTCAACTTTCTCAAAAATTACACTTGAATATCTCAATACAGATTTCTGAACCTTTACATAAACCACCTGAAGTGGTATTTCTCATTTGCTAGGATTCCCTCAAGACATACCACTCTTAGCTCTTCTGTTTCAATAATATTCCCAAATTCACTTGTGACGTATTGTGCTTTGAGCTTTGTATGCATTAATCAACTTAGGTATCCAAGATGTCAGCTATCTATTTAACAAGACTTTTATTTTGTTGATCATTCCCTGTATGACATTTTGCTATGTTTCTCACCTGGGTCTTATGCTACCAGTACTAGGTATTTCATAAATCAATTTAAATCTAATTTCCTCTTATTTTTTCCAAGGAATTCATAAGTTATAGGAATAGAATTAGGCCATTTGGCCCATTGAGTCCACTCCACCATTCAATCATGGCTGATATGCTCCTCATCCCTATTTTTCTGCCTTCTCCCCATAACCCTTCAACCGATTACCAATTAAAAATCTGTCCAGCTCCTCCTTAAATTTACTCACTGTCCCAGCATCCACTGCACTTTGAGGGAGCGAATTCCAGAACTTCACAACCCTTTGTGAAAAGTAGGGCCGGATTCTCCCATCCCGGTGTGAACGTTTTTTGGTGCGTCGGGATGGGAGAATTGTGTGTCAGCCATTTTGCGGGATTCGTGCATGTGTTCCACATGCCAGAGAACAGGCGCAGTCGGGACTGCGCTGGAAACCGATGGGAAGAGAGGTAAGTTATTTGAATCTGTTTTTAAGGTTTTAAATGTGATTATCGGGCCCAGCACGGAATTCTCCGGGCCCCATAGCAGGAATATTTCACTCTGGCGAGGTCTAGAGTCACTCCCCACTTGAGGGGAATTAGAGAGAGACCTTGCCAGAGTGAAGGGGAGGGGGGGCAATTGGGCAGTGGAGGATATGGGCACTCTGGCAGTGCCAGCCTGTGCCTCCTGGCATGCCCAAGGGACAAAGTGCCCATGCCCACGGGGCACCTTGGCACTGTCCAGTGGGCATTGGGCAGTGCCAATGGGGCATGGCCTATGGGAAAGGGGAGAGGCCAAGGGGTAAGGGGTGGGGCCATGGGGCGGAGCTAAGTGAGTGGCCCTGGGGGAGGGGTGGGGCAAGGGGCAGGGTCAATGGTGGGCGTGGCCAAGGGGCGGGACTATTGTGGGCGGGGCCTAGAGGGCGATTGATGGGGTCGGGAGTCCCGCTGCCACTCTGCATTGGGATCGGTCGGGGCTGGGGGGGGTGGTCTGCTGGGTGGCCTGCTGTGGGGGGGGGGGGGGTTCTGCTGGGGTGGGGGGATAGCCAGTGCTGGGGGGGGGGGGAGCTGGAGATCGGGGCACTCCGAGATGGGGGTCGGGCATGGCCTGGGAATGCTTATGGGCGTCACGATCAGGCCATTGGCGGGGGGCGGGGGGGGGGAGGAGGGGGGATGCAGCACTGCAAGAGTCCCGGACTGGCCAGCAATCGAGTTGGCCAGCAAAACTGCATTCTGACAGCTCGCGGCCACTGCGCATACGCAGAGTTCTGAAACTGTCAGACTGTGGCGTGAATAGTCTAAATAGCACCCCGAGCTTTGAATGAGATTCCCGATTGTGACCTCTGCATTTCACAGAGTGGGGAGATTCGAGTCTGAAGTTAAACTGAAAAAACAGTCATGATTTACACCAGTTTTTTCGCCAATTCAACATGTTTGGGAGAATCGGCTCCTCAACTCTGTATTAAATTTGCTTCCCCTAATTCTAAGACTATGACCTCTCGTCCTAGAAAGTCCCACAAGCGGAAACATCCACTCTACATTGCTCATTCGCTGTGCATCTGGGAAGGTGAATCCGTAATATGAAACCCTTTGACGACCTTTAAAACTTTTAACATCCAACAAACAATTTCTCGCGCACCATTAAATGCCCACCCCCTCCTAAACTTCTTTCCCCGCCTGATGGGGCGATTCTCCCATCCTGACGCGCACATTTTCTGGTGCATCAAGATGGGAGAATCACCTATCAGCCATTTTGCGAGATTCAAAGCATGTCTTCCACAGCCAGAGAACAGGCACAGTTGGGACCGTGCTGGAAACTGGCAGGAAGAGCGGTAAGTAATTTAACTCTTTTTAAAATGTATTTTAAATCTCATTTTCGGGGCTGGCACAGAATTCTCCAGGCCCGATAGCATCTCCCACCCCACAAGGAGTAGTTCACTTTGGCGGGGTTAAGGTAGCTCCCAACTTGTGGGGAACTAGCGGGAGACCCTGCCGGAGTGAAGGAGGGGCAATCTGGGACCCTCCAGGGGTCAGGCAGCTGGGGGCTGGTGCCCTCTGGGCATGGACACCCTGGCACTGCTCAAGGGGCAAAGTGCCCATGCCCAGGGGGCACCTTGGCATTTCCCATCGGGCATCAGGCAGTGCCAAGGGGGCGGGGCATGGGGTGGAAGGGGGCAGGGCAAGGGGTATGACCAAGGGGCAGAGTCTGGGGCAGGGCAAAGAGGGCAATTGTGGGCAGAGCCCAGGGGCGATTGGTGGAGATGTGTGTCCCGCTGCCATTCTGCATTGGGAAAAGTCAGGGCTGGAGGGAGGCCAGCGATCAGGGTGGACTGGTGGGGGGGGGGGGGGGGGGGGGGGGGGCGGGGGGAGGTGGGTCTGCCTCCTGGTTGGGAGGGGTGAGTGGGAGGGGCTTGCAGGAATGGGCAGGTGGGGTCATTGCCACTGCTGGGGGGGGGGGCTGGGGATTGGCGTTCACCTGGGAATGCTTGTGGGTGCTGCAATCGGGCCATGGGGGGTGTTGGAGGGGCAGCACTGTGGTGGTCCTGGGCTAGGTAGCAATCGAGCCGGCCAGCAAATGGGGAGACTGACAGATCGGGGCCACTGTGCATGTGCAGAGTTCGGAATTGTCAGACTCCAGCGTGAATAGGCCACGTCCCCTGAGCTTTTTAATGAGATTCACGATTGCCACCTCCGCAGTGCACAGAGTGCGGGAGATTCAGGTCTGAAGTTGCACTGGAAAAAGAGTCGTGATTAACACCAGCTTTCTCAGCAATTGAGCACTTTTGGGATATCTATCTTAGGTCAAACCTTAAATGGTCACTGTGTGGAAACTCTGGAATTCCAATCTAGTCTCGATCCCTTTCTGAATGTGTTATGGTTTTTTGGAGATTCTCTGTAGTGACCTTCTGCTCTCATTCCCTACAACTTCCATGTAATTTGCAAACTTCATCCTTCTGTGACAAAGGCCGTGCACACTGATTTTAAAGAGAAACTCGACTCAGGAATGAAGCTGTGATCTATGCAGCAAGTTTTATTTTTCACTACAGGTGTGTATTTAGGAAAGAATGTCACAAGTCCAGGAGTTACGTGGCATAAACAATCAAACAGAGCATGTTACCCTTGGAGGCCGATGGCTGGCGAGAAACCACTACAATTACAGTAGGCAGCATTTAAGGAATCTGGGGCAGGCCAGGAAGGCGTACAGCTCGTCTGCGTTACACTCCTCAGAACGACACACTCCTCCCCTTCGGACGCAGAAGTATCTTCCAGCTACAAGTCAAAACAGAGTTGAGGATAGCGGCACATAGAACAGCCATGCTTTTTGAGAGGGCACCTCTCCCATTCTTCAATCTTAACAATCTAAACACATTTAGTTATCAACTTCCTTTTTTTGTCCCCCTGCGCACACTTTGTGCTTGATCTGAATAGCGGTCTAAGGGTAGGGGTGTTGGGGTTGGATGACTTAGAGTGCATTCCATCATTGGCACAGCCTGAGGTAATGCCCGACAAATAGACCTGTTTACGGACGATGTATTTTATTTCTGTCACCTGAAGACCCTAAATAATTTCTTAAAACACTGCTGTTTATACAGGAGTGTTGCAGCATATCTGCGCGGAGCAAACTCTTATGCACGACGAAAGGGAGTGGACAGGATCTATTGCGGAGATTCTCAGCAGTGATCTCCTGTTCTGATTTCCTATAATCGCGACGTATTCTGCAAGCTTAATTCTACCCTGACAAAAACCATGAATTAATCACATTGATCGATAACAAAAACAAGGCATGGTAGTGAAGGAGCACCATCCACTGATTTCCTGTTTTATTACGTCTGTTTGGTTCAGCTGTCAACAACGCTAATTCCCACAATGCACTCAGGCTGGCGACGAACTTGTCATGAAATTTACCTGTGGAAATGGTTCACATCAAATTCCGCATTATTTCTTACAACCTGACAATAATTTTCATGAAACCGTTCAATCTCTGAGCTTCAGTTTAGGGATGGAGAGTGAAACATTAACAGCCAATACACTGGGAACCGAGAGAGAGAAATAATGTGTACAATTATACCTTCAAATTCTTCATAACGGTGATCCTCTTCAGTTTCGTCCATGACAGAGCTCTGTGGAAACAGAAGAAAGAAACAAAGACCTAAAAGAAACGTTTTGATCATTTATGCAGAGAACCTGATGATCAGGATCAGTCAGTTGGAATAGAAATATTGTTATTCCAGTTTCCGGGAGTATGGTAAATTGAAATACAGGCAGTGGGCGTTTCTCTCTTATCTTTTAAGATATGCTGGCATGTTTTTCTTGATGTGGAGATGCTGGCATTGGACTGGGGTAAGCACAGTAAGAAGTCTCACAACACCAGGTTAAAGTCCAACAGTTTATTTGGCAGCACGAGCTGTCGGAGTCTCAGGCTCCTTCATCAGGTGATGAAGGAGCCTGAGACTCCAAAAGCTAGTGCTGCCAAATAAATCTGTTAGACTTTAACATGGTGTTGTGAGACTTCTTACTATGTTTTTCTTCTGCATGGATGCATTTAAGTCTGAAGATTGTCTCCATTGGCATTTCCTCACGTCTCTGGTTACATATTGTTGGGTGTTGGGGCATCAATCCAGGACGTTAAATGACTGGTTTGACAAATGCATTTCTTGTTCTTCAGGATCACATTTAGCACCATGAAAATTAATGGCTCCCCAAAATTCACAGACTTTTAATATTCACAAACTTATTTGTGCCGTTTGCAAACCTTGGGCAGAATTTTACGAGGTTTCTTCTATGTGTCCAGCTAACATGAAAATGGGAGATTTGTTGATCAGTTTTTCGGCAAGTTTTCACGTCCTACTTCATGCACTCAGTCCTGGAAAATTTGGGCTAGACTGTTTCCAGCTGCTTGAGGCAGCAGCTCAGATTTGAACCACAAACTGTGCATGCGTAGAAAAGGGGAAAAAAATCTGCTGGCATAACCCCATCTGGTCAGATACAGCCTCCCCCTCTCCCGATGGACATCGGAGACATGCCCAACATTGCTGACCCCTTATCCCCTCGCCATCCAATCCCCCAAATCCCTTTCACATGGCCCCCTCTTTACCTGACCCCCCAGCTGCTGGCCCCGGCCCCGATGGTTGACTGACATGACTCTCTCTCTCTCCTGCCTCCAATCATCACAGCGGCACAAATCCCCCCACCCCCCGCCCCCATCAGCACACTTGTAAGTGCTGGGTGGCTTCCCCTCCATGGTAACAAGGCAAACCGCATTAAACTTGCTAGAATGCTCTTACAGGTGTGTGACTCACCCAAACTGCCTGTAGCTGATCTGCCCTAACAACGTTAAAAAACCCAAGGATGGACAGACAGGCACGCAGTGCAGGGAGATGCCATTGAGGAAGACAACCTGGACTTTTTGGATGCTGATCTTGCCAGGTTGCTGGAGGCAGTGGAGGCAAGGTGGGAGTGCCTCTTCCCCCTGCAGGATGCTATTCCAGAGGAAGGTATGGAAATGCAGCCTGGGAGGCAGTGGCAGCATGCACTAGTGCCAGGGCACTGGCCAGGAGAATCAGGAAGCAGTGCTGTAAGAAGCTGAATGACATCTTCTGGGCAATAAGGGTGAGTTTTCTTTAAACTCCTGTCGCATCTTCCTCCTAAGTCATCCCCAGATCCCCCCACTCTCTGCACCCTGCATTCTGCAGCCATTCAGCCCTGACCCCCAATCATCTCCCTTCTCCCACCCAAAAGTATCCCAACCCTTGTCCTCTGAGGCCACTCCCTGTAACCCTGCAGGACTCATGCCATCATATTTGACATAGCTCCTTCTGTCCGCACAGGAGAAGGGTGAGGACGAAGGCAGAGCGTGGCATGCCTGAAACCGGGTCCTCACTCCCTTTGAGGAGCGGGGCACTGGAGCTTGCAGGAGAGGAGGGCATGTGGACTATTGGCGACAGCATGGTCAGGTTGGAGCATAGAAGTGAACACCTGGCAATCCTCCACTTGTTAGAAAAATCTCAAATAATTTGCATTCAGCCCAGATTCCTCTCCCTCCCTTGCACTTAACCCTGTGTCCTGTGTTGCAGGAACGGGCCTGCCATACCTGGGCCATCTGGCATCGTGGTCCCTACTGCTGCTCCCACCCATCCTACCCCTGACAGCTTAGAAGCCTCCTCGGAGGAAGCGGATAAAGGAACCTCTGAGACCGGCACCAGTTTTGCGACAGCCTTTACCTTGCAACTCATCATCCCAGAGACTCTCACTTCAGTGGATCAAATTAATGGCGAGACATTTGGGTCACTCTCTGCTGTGCATGACATATCTGATGTACATCAGTTGGAGGAGGTAATGTCCGAGGCCTCGAGCATGTGGGGGCCTACTGGAGATGAGGATTCCAGGCTGCATGTTGGGCCTCTGTGAAGATTTCTCCTTCAGCTGCTGGAGATGCAGCAACAGAGCCAGGGAATGCAAGAAGGGCTGACAGCAACACTGGACCGACTGCGAGGCTGTTGAGGGGAGTCCCAAAGCATTCAGGTGGACCAGCTGTTGCCTGTCTTGCTTGGTTCCCTGGCCAACACTGCAAGGGTAGTGTCCATGGTGGAAAGCTTGGGTTGGGAAATCCTCACCCCGAGTCACAGCAGGCCACAGTTGTGAGGCTCAACAGGCTTCCTAAGATTCTGTGGCCCATGGCTGAGAGGCTTGAGAGCTTGCAGGAGATCCACTGGGACAATGTTGAGGCACAGCGCGCTGTGGCTGCAGCCCTTGAGAACGTGGCCCACTCACAGAGGGTCATGGCTGAAAGGCTGCAGAGCTTGCAGGAGACCCAGCGGGATAGCGCAGAGACACAGCATGCTATTTCAGCAGCCATTGAGAATGTGGCCCTGTCACAGAGGGTCATGGCTGTGGGGCTGAGAGCATTGGCAATTGCTGCTGCCATTGACAGGCAGCCCCGGACTCAGAGGGCCATTGCAGAGGGCCCAATGACCATGGCAAGTGGTTCTCCAGAACTGGCAGTGTTAGGCAAAGCCAGAACTTCTGGAGTTCATTTCAGAAGGACCGCCATCCCATGGAGTGACCCACGGGCTCACAGGAACCCCGAGGGGGCTCGAGCCCACACAGGGGCCTTCCACCCAGGAAACTGCAACTGTGGCTACATCTTATAAGTTCCACTTCCTAACATGGGGGCATCTCAGGAGCAGCAAGATAAAGAGGGTGTCATGGATATGTCCCTGACACCTGGAAGCCAGCTAGGGCTCTCAAGATCCAGGCCAGCCAGAGTACAATTGCTAACTGCATCACAGGCCATAGACCTGTAGGCAGCTGGCCACCTCCACCTCCAAGTATATCCTGGGGAGACACAAAACATAGTGTTGGGTCATGTAAGGTTAAGAAGTTGTAGCGACACTAAGATGGCATGGGTGAAAGGTAGATAGAATAGGTAGGCACTTTAAAGTCTCACATCCACGTGTTTATATTATCACTTATTTTGAAAGCTCTATTATTGGCAACAATAAATGTTATTTCACCCCACGCCTGTGAAGAACCTGACTCTAATTAGCCTCTAACAGGGATGTACTTATCCCGATGGTCGCCGGAGGGACCCTACACATTAATGTCATTGGCGGAGGCCCCTCACTGCACTGCTGCTGAGAAAATTAAGGCACTCAAATAAGTTACTGGCTACAGTGGATAGTATGAATTGACAGCAACTTACAGCATCTGTCATGAGATTCTCTCTGAGGGTGCCATAAGAGATTCCCTCCCCCTCACCCCCACCCCACCACCTTACCCGCTCTGGGGCCCTGCTTGGGGTCTGATGCTCCCTTACCCTCCACCTAGACGTGGGCCCAGGTGCCAGCATGCATGCAGAGCTCAGGTAGGAATTAAACTAGTTTGCACAAGGGCATCATCATAATGGTGCATAGTGAGTCATCACCCTCCTGTCTGCCACAGGAACTTGGTATCACAGTGTACCCGGGCCCACCACTCTGGTGTTACAATGTTGCAGGAGGTTGTAGGACTCCGAGAGGGGCAGTGAGGGGATGAATGGAACCCACCTGCTGCAACACAGGCCCCGAGTGACCAAAGAGCATGGTGATCAGGGCCTCCCTCACCGCCTTCGCATGCCTGATCCTTGCTGCCACCAGTCTCCAGCGTCTGGGTGGTGTTGCTCATTGCCCTCCTCATTTTCTTCCTCTTCCTTCTTCTCTTCCTCCTCCTCGTCCTCTTCTTCCTCTTCCTCTTGCTGGGTAGCCCCCTCCAACGATGCCCATCTCGTCGGCCTCCATGTCCTCCTCCTAAAAAAGTGTCTGCTCGCTGCTGCGCCAGGTTGAGTAGGGCACAACACACCACCACAATGCGGGACAATATCAGGGGTCTACATTGGAGGGGCCCTGCCATAGAGTCCAGGCACCTGAACTGGATTTTGAGGAGCCCTATGCACAGCTCCACTGTTGAATGGATGGCAACCTGGGCCTCTATATCGGGTCTCCACATCTGTCTCAGGCCTCCGCACAGACTTCACCAGCGAAGTCCGAAGCAGGTACTCCATTTACCCCACAAGTTATCCCTGCACCTTGGGCTCCTCCTCAAAGACCTCCAGGACATCAGAACTCCACAATATGAAGCTGTCTATACACGCTGCCGGGGTGTCTGTTGCAGACGTGCATGATATTCAGCTGATGGTCACATAGCAACTGCACATTTATTGGATGGATGCCCTTCCTGTTCATGAATCTTACTGGATTCTTCACTGGGGCCTTGAGGGCGATGTGGGAGCACATTTGGCTTCCCTGCGATGGCCACAAATCCTACAGTCCAGGCTTCCTGCTGGCCCTGGTCCAGGTCACATTTAATATACTGGCCAGCCCAGGCATACAGGGCATCTGTGACCTCCTTGACACACTTGTGGATGGATGGTTGGAAAATGCCACATTGGTGTCCACTGGTGGTCTGGAAGGACCTGGAGGTGTAAAAATTTAAAGCGGTTGTCAGCTTAAGATGTACACCCTTGTGCCAGGGTCCTGCAACAAATGGTGCTGGTGTCACACTGTCTCTTTTCAGAGCTGGAGCCGTTAGCGGCACACGATGTGCAACAGTTGCTCAAAGGGCACTCGCGTGCAGAACTGCCGGGGTCTCCACTCCCTTCTTCTCCTGCCCATCATCCCCCCCGGAGAAAATGGCGGCCACATCTTACCTCCAGTGGCCGTCTCCCTCTACTCCTGTGAGTGGTAATGCATGGGCCTCCTCTGCCTGCAATTCATCCTCCTGCTTCTCCTCCTCAGCTCCAGCAGCAACCAAAAGAACAGGAAGATCAGTTGGTTGCATTGCAAAAGCGATATCATCAATTTGAAGGGGGTGTAATTTGGGGAAGGAGAAAGACAGAGGGAGAGGTTAAAGAACTCTGTTTGCCCCCAGCCCAGCAGCACACACTCCCCATACAACCCTCCCCACCCACAGACCCCCAGCAACACACACTCTCTGCACACCTCCCCTCAAGCCCCCAACAACACACATTCCCCATAGCCCTCTCACAGACCCTCAGCAACACACACTCCCCATATCCCCCCACAGACCCCCAGCAACACACATTCCCCATATTCCCCCCCACACCCCCAGCAACAAAACTCCCCATAACCACCTACAGACCCCCAGCAACACACACTCCCCATTCCCCCCCCCCCCCCACTCACAAGCACTCACCCAGAACCATGCAGTGGTGGCCACAGACAGTGCTCTTGACAAGTCTTGAGGCTGCAGCACGGCCTCTTCAGAGAGTTTCCAGCCCATCCATCATCTGCAACAGTGCTTGCTGCTACCTGCACTAGGAGCCAGATTCAGCGCAAGATTAGTGCTGTGAACTGGGTCCGTGCCGAGAGTCCGGGTTTGGTCCCCATGAGAAGCAACAGCCCCCGCCCCCACACACTCACAGCTTCTGCCCTCCCCCCTCCCCCCTCCCCTCCCCCCTGACCTGAAACTCAGCATGGTCACCATGAAACAACACTCTCTGAGCCGCACGGAGCAGTTTGCATGCAAATACTTACCTCCTGGCTCACCCTCACTGATCAAGCACCTAAATCCGACTTTTATCGAGATGTTTTCCAAACCAAACCGTGTGCAGCGCATGAGGTCGTTACGGCAGGTGAGCTGGGACGATTGGGAGTGAAGCTTGTTAATGACATTGTGATGAGTGCAAAAAATGCAAATTGCCATTTCACCCGTTTTGGGTGATCGTGCTGATTTTTCTTGGTAAAATGGGATGGGCGCAAAAACATGCTAGTTGCATCACTTCCGATTTTACGACATTTTCCCTCCGCAAAATGAGCACGATGAGGTTGTAAAATTGCATCCCTTGTGTCTATTCTTCTGCTTACATTTATTTCTGCCTTTTCCTATTTTTTTTATTTCTTCATGGGAACATGGGCATCGCTGGTTCAGCCATCATTTATTGCCCATCCCTAATTGCCTTTGTTTAGAGGAAATTTAAGATTCACCACAATGCTGTGCATCTGGAGTCACATGTAGGCATTAGCAGGTAAGGACGGCACAGTTCATTCCCCAAAGGACATTAGTGAACCAGATTTTTTTTTCAAGCAACAATCAGAACGGTTTCATGGTCAACATGAGGCCTTTTAATCCTAGATTTGTTCTGTGTTAAATGCCACCACCTGCCGCAGGGGAATTCGAACCTGGGTACCTTCAGCATTACCCGAGGTCTCTACATTTCAAGTCCAACGAGAATATTACTGTCCTTCTTCTTGCTCACTTTTTCAGTAATTAAGAACAAAGAACAAAGAACAATACCGCACAGGAACAGGCCCTTCGGCCCTCCAAGCCCGTGCCGCTCCCCGGTCCAGGATTGAATCCTGAATCCAGGATCCCCGCCCAATTTTCCAGCCTATCTACATCCTAATATCCTATCCACCGAGCTGTCCCTCACAGCTACGATGCTTTGTTCATCACAACCTATTAACTCACCCCCACCCCCCCATTCCAGACCATGTGATCTCCAGGGAGAGGCGAAAACCCAGAGTGAAAACCCCAGGGCCAATATGGGGAAAAGAAAATCTGGGAAATTCCTCTCCGACCCCCTGAGGCAATCGAAACGAGTCCAGGAGATCACACTGGCCCTGATCAGAAAATGCTTCCCAACCCTATTCATTTCCACTTCTGCTTTACGAACACCATCTGAATTCCCTGCCCCCGAGACAGGTTCCCAACTATCCGCAGTCTCGCTCTGTACTGGCACCAGCAAGATGATCATAGAATGAAGCCTTGAAACGAGAAACAAAGAACAATTAGCCCGCGCCGCTCCCTAGTCCAAACTAGACCACTCTTTTGTATCCCTCCATTCCCACTCCGTTCATATAGCTGTCTAGATAAGTCTTAAACGTTCCCAGTGTGTCCGCCTCCACCACCTTGCCCGGCAACACATTCCAGGCCCCCACGACCCTCTGTGTAAAATATGTCCTTCTGATATCTGTGTTAAACCTCCCCCCCTTCACCTTGAACCTATGACCCCTCGTGAACGTCACCACCGACCCGGGGAAAAGCTTCCCACCGTTCACCCTATCTATGCCTTTCATAATTTTATACACCTCTATTAAGTCTCCCCTCATCCTCTGTCTTTCCAAGGAGAACAACCCCAGTTTCCCCAATCTCTCCTCATAACCAAGCCCCTCCATACCAGGCAACATCCTGGTAAACCTCCTCTGTACTCTCTCCAAAGCCTCCACGTCCTTCTGGTAGTGTGGCGACCCGAACTGGACGCAGTATTCCAAATGCGGCCGAACCAACGTTCTATACATCTGCAACATCAGACCCCAACTTTTATACTCTATGCCCCATCCTATAAAGGCAAGCATGCCATATGCCTTCTTCACCACCTTCTCCACCTGTGACGTCACCTTCAAAGATCTGTGGACTTGCACACCCAGATCCCTCTGCGTCTCTACACCCTTTATGGTTCTTCCATTTATCGTGTAGCTCCTCCCTACATTATTCCCACCAAAATGCATCACTTCGCATTTATCAGGATTGAACTCCATCTGCCATTTCTTTGCCCAAATTTCCAGCCTATCTATATCCTTCTGTAGCCTCTGACAATGTTCCTCACTATCTGCAAGTCCTGCCAGTTTTGTGTCATCCGCAAACTTACTGATCACCCCAGTTACTCCTTCTTCCAGATCGTTTATATAAATCACAAACAGCAGAGGTCCTAATACAGAGCCCTGCGGAACACCACTAGTCACAGGCCTCCAGCCGGAAACAGACCCTTCCACTACCACCCTCTGTCTTCTATGACCAAGCCAGTTCTCCACCCATCCAGCCACCTCCCCCTTTATCCCATGAGATCCAACCTTTTTCACTAGCCTACCATGAGGGACTTTGTCAAACGCTTTACTGAAGTCCATATAGACAACATCCACGGCCCTTCCTTCGTCAACCATTCTGGTCACTTCTTCAAAAAACACCACCAGGTTAGTGAGGCATGACCTCCCTCTCGCAAAACCATGCTGACTAATTAGCAAATCATAGAAGCACAGAATTGTTCTGATTCAGAAGGAGGCAATTTGTCCCATTGTGACTTCATCTGCCCTCAGAATTAAAGAAAAAAAATCACCTCATGCCATTTCTCAGCCTTGGGCTCTTTGCTCTGCACATTCTTTTATTTCAGATAACAGTCTATTCCCCGTTTGAACGTTCCAATTGAATCCGCCACCATCTGAGATACTGCAAACCTGGCCCTAAATAGTCCCTGCAAAGGTCAGAAGTACATCTCCTGACTTTGCATTTTATTCTTCATTAACTTAAATTTGAGCCCTCTCTTTTATCGATCAATTCCATAATCATTATTTCCCTTCCTACTCTACCGAGAGCCTTCATGATTTTGAATCGATTTATCAAATTCCCTTTTAATTTTCTTATCTGTTAGGAAAACAATCCGAATGTCTTCAACACATCAAAAACTCAAATTTCTCACCCCGAGGGAAAGTATGAATATTTTCTGTCTATTTCCCCCTAATGCACTCAGATCCATCGTAACGTGTCGTTCACAAAATGGGATGCACTGTTCCAGCTGACCCGTGGCATATACAAGATTGCCATAAACTATACTGATTTTAAGACAGTTGACGGTGCTTTCTGATTAATTTGCTGCTCGCTCAATCTGTCTTGCCAGCTTCAATATCAGCTGAACTGACAGAACAGTCAGGATTTTCCCGCCAATTCAGCACTTTTGGGAGAATCGCGGTCTATGTGTAATTCCGGCGACTCTGTTCATTCACGTGTTCTAACAAAAAGGTAAACGGATCTTTTCAGCCAGTGTTCCATTCTGGGACCTTCCCGTTCAGTAGTAACCTCAGCTGGGACCATCACTAAAACCAAACCGAATAACACATTGACATTTTTCTATTGCATGCAGCTTCATATTTCAAAATTAACGTCAGTGTCTTTGTTGGTGCCGTCTGCGTCTTCTCACTCAAGACGTCGGACAGGTCTAATTCAGTGAAGTACACCACAGCGAGGGAAACACAGTGAAAACAACCTTGCAGTGGACGAAAACAAAAAGAAAGTCTAAAATTAGATATTTCTTTCAGCCACTGAATCAGTGTTTGATCCTGTTGACTGTTTTCCGTCAGTTCTCTTACAGCATTACTTTTATAAACGTGTGGCTGGTAAAACGCAGGACTCCAGGATCCTCCTTTAAGTGTTTCAAGGTCATATATATTATTAGCTAGATGCAGAATAAAAATCTCCAATCAAATTGTCATTGAACGGTTGCAAGGTTTGTGCTTCATTCATATTTCCTGTCATACTCTTTTCCAGTGTAGATGCACTACGGGAATAACACAATCTTTCAGAAGTGTGCATGTCGTGCATGTGCATACGTCATCTCGCTTTCTTCGAAACTGAGTGATAATCGGACCAATATCTGATCATTCTCACTGGCAACTCTTTCATCCAAGGATTCAGTCTGGTGAAAAATTGGTGCACTGCGTCTAATACAAATGAGCACTTCCGTTAATATAGATACCCACACTGCACACTGTAATCCAGGTGAGGCTTTACGCACCGCTGTGAAATCATTGCAACACTATTTTCTGCTTTTATTTAAATAGCCTGGTGATTAAAGTCAAAATGTCAGTTAGCTCATTAATTGTTCACTTTACCTCCATGGTAACTTTCTATATCACTTGCATTAGCACACCCAAATCAATCAGATTATGGGTATTCAATAGATTGATAATTATAAACTATATTGCACTTTACAATTCTTAGTAAGAAACTGACTGGCCTCAACATTACACCCGCTATATTCTACTGGTCATTTTATGCCCACACACTTAACTTGTCTACATCGTCTGACAACCCCTTTTGTCCCCACCCCAATTCATGTTTTAAATTAAAGAAAGATCTGGTGTCGTCAGAAAATTATATGTTTTATTCCGAAATATCTGTATTTGAAATATCTGAAAAATATGTGAATGACCATTATTTTTTTACAGATATGTGGGCAAGACCTACTTACGTTGGCAAGATGTCCGACTACTAGAGTAAACAAACTTTAGATAACTCATAATGGATATAGCGATCACATTGAAAGTTTTCTATTTGCATATAAATTCGGTACTCCTCAATTTACTAAATAGGTGGTTGAAACAGATTCATTATTAACAGTGAGGGGTGCTGAATAAATCGTACTAGGAACAGATTTCAGCAATATGGAGAAAGGACAAAAGATTGGGGTTTGTGGCATAGCTTTACCAAGGAGCTTTACCAACTTTACAGATGCACCATGGAAAGCATTCTTTCTGGTATGGCTCCTGCTCTGCCCAAGACCGCAAAAAAAACCTACAAAATGTCGTGAATGTCGCCCAATCCATCACGCAAACCAGCCTCCCATCCACTGACACTGTCTACACTTCCCACTGCCTCCGCAAAGCAGCCAGCATAATTAAGGACCCCACGCTTCCTGGACATTCTCTCTTCCACCTTCTTCCTTTGGGGAAAAAGATGCACAAGTGTGAGGTCACGTACCAACCAACTCAAGAACAGCTTTTTCCCTGCTGCTGTCAGACTTTTGAATGGACTCACCTTGCATTAAGTTGATCTTTCTCTACACCCTAGACTGTAACATTACATTCTGCACTCTCTTGTTTCCTTCTCTATGAACGATCCGTACAGCGTGCAAGAAACAATACTTTTCACTGTATGTTAATACGTGTGACAATAATAAATCAAATGAAGCCGATATAAGCGCACCTTACCAAATATCATTGGTCTGTGGTCCATGGTTAAATGGTTCTCTGAAGATGGAAATAATTTTGTGAGAAGTTTTTGTTGTGAAGTTCATAGAAATCAGCACTGTATGTACGATCTACAGTGCAGACTCCGTAATGTAACAATCTTAATTCGAAAGCATGTGCTCCGGCCCGAGGTCTATCAAGGAACAACATACAGTTTTCAAAATTGCATCTCTGCCAAGTCACAATTTAGGAACAAAATAGATAGGAACTGGGATGACCATCCTGATCTTCCAGCCTTCTCCGTCATTCAAAACTATCCATCCGGACTGTGGCCTTGCTTCCAATTTCCTACTCACCAGCCTCATCCCCATAAACATTGACCCCTCACTGATAAAAATTGTGTTCAGCACAGGAGTAAATGTATACAATTGTCACTGTTGACTTATCTCTGGGGTCGAAAATTTCAAAATTGTCCACCCTCTGCCAGCATATTCCTCCTGAGTGCCTTCTGAAATTGGAGATCTGTTAGGAACCCCCTAGAAGGTGAGGAAGCCCCCTCTCAGCATTTACCCTGCCAATCCCTCATTAAAGAGAGAACCACAAAAATCTATTCCTGTTGTCAAAACGGCCGCTAAGCAGAGGACACAGAATGAAAGTGATTCGCAAAGGAGTCAGAGATGCCACTTGGAGGTTTATATTTTATACAATAGTTTCCCTACTCCTGCTCCACTGCCTGAAACAGCAGAACAAGCAGGTTCAATGTCAACATTCAATCAAAACAATCTGATAAATACCTGAAGAGACAAATCCAGAGATATGGGGTATAAGCAGAAAACTGGAATGCATCGGAAATGATTAAGATGCAGCATACATAGCATAATTGACGGTAATATCTTCCACGCTAACATCAAATGAGTAGTGAACAGAGCGCTTACGATAATATGTTCAATTTAGGAATCAGCCGATTGGAAATTGCCCGAACAGTTTCCAATTCAGATATATTTTTCCTTAAGTAACTATTCTAACGTTTATCACATTTTTGGCCTGAGCTGCAATCAATATTATGTACAGTTTGATACGGGTTGCCTCTAATTATATTGCATCCGTTTTGCAATGAGGTCAATATTCAATTCATCTTCCTATTTTCTTTTGTTAACTGCATAATATGGTTCCAGATTCATATATAGGAACAACACATCGACCAACATCCCAAGCATTTTGCAGACCCCTCTGCAGTCCAGGAATATCTACATTCTTTCTTCTTCCAAACTGTTTGGGTGACCTTACAGTTGTCCACGTTATGTTCCATCTACTTTTTTCCCCCATTCACTTAACCGAACCATATAATTTTCTATGCACTTTATTTATTCTTCCTATTTTCCTTTCCTAAATACATTTGCATTTTCAGCATATTTCATGGTAGTACTCTTGGCCCAACCAACATTCTTCTTCGAGATTTGAACTGGATATCTCTAACCAACAGACCGTTGGCACAAATTGTAGATATCCATTTATTTTAAACAATTAAGCAACTCTGGCACATTATATTTTACTTATTGCCAACTAGTACACCACGTTCTTCTGCCTGTTCCGTAAGAGGCAAAACTTTGCACTGTGTTAACTCCTGAAAATAGTTACAGATTTTTTCCATTAGTTGGAAACATCTTAAAAGAGCCGCATCCAAAGATACATGCTAAATATCAACTCTGATAGTGGAAAAATGGTCCTTGCCTTCAACTGATTTACATAATTCTGTTTTCATACAAATCTGTTGGACACGGATATGTCATGTCCCAGCATAACTACTAAATAGAGAACTTATAATTTATGGAATTCCCTGTCTCCTGCCGAACAAAAAATTCTCTAACAAGGAGTGTTAGTTTTGAAAGAGAAATTCCAGAAACAATGGGCCTGGTTGCGCGTCTGTAAAGTGAGAATTAAAAAAATATATTTTGAATCACATATGACACTAGACTGTTTTACGATTTTCCCCATTTTGTACAATCCCTCCACGATTTTTCAGAGTAATCGAGTGGGAAGGGAATGCCCCTGTCGTTTACAGAGCATTTATCGTATACTATTCCTCATTTTATGCTGATTCTACTTTTCTGTAATGGTTTGATATAATTGGATAGCTTTCTATCTGAATTCAATAAGTCAGAGATTTATATACAGGTGCTGCCTGACCAACTGAAATTTTCCAGCATTTTCTCTCTTTAGGTTTAAGAGCCATACCAAGCCGTGATACAACCAGGAAAAATGCTTTCGATGGTGCAACTGTAAAAGTGGTGAGAGTCGTAGTGGACATGCCAAATTTATTTTGTCTCCTGAGAAATTAGAAACGATGGTGGGCTTTCTTAACTATAGTGTTGGCATGGGGGACCAGTACAAAGGGGATCTGGACACCTAAAAACCTAAAGCTCTCGACCATTTCTACTTCATCCCCATTGATGTTGACGGGGCATGTTTTCCACTGCGCTTCTTGAAGTCGATGACTATTTTCTTCATTTTGTTGACATTGAGAGACAGATTATTGTCATTGCACAATAGCGTGGTTGGAGAGGGTTGTTTTTCAAACTGGAGGCCTGTGACCAGTGGCGTGCCTAAAGGATCCATGATGGGTCCACTGTTGTTTCGCATTTATATGAATGATTTGGATGAGACTTCAGGTGGCTTGGTTAATGAGTTTGCAGATGACACCAAGATTGATGATGTAGTGGACAGTGAGGAAGGTTAACTAGGATTGCAATAGGATCTTGATCAATAGGCCCAATGGGCTGATGAATCGCAGGTGGAGTTTAATTCAGATAAAGATAATGCATTTTGGTAGGTCAAACCAGGGCAAGACTTACTCAGTTAATGGTAGGGCGTTGGGGAGACTTATAGAATTAAAAGATCTAGGAGTACAGGTTCATAGCTCATTGCAAGTGGAGTCACAGGTGGACAGAATGGGGAAGAAGGCATTCGACATGCTTGGTTTCATTAGTCAGAACATTGGATTACAGGAGTTGGGACATTTTGTTGAAGTTGTACATTGGTAAGGCCACACTTGGAGTACTGTTTACAGTTCTGGTCACCTTATTACAGAAAGGATATTATTAAACTGGGAAGAGTGCTGAGAAGATTTACTATAACACTACGAGGACTTGATGGTTTGAGTTATAAATGTATATTGTCATATACATGGATTTTAGTCAGGTGTTTGATAAGGTCCCCCATGGTCAGCTTATGATGAAAGTAAGGAGGTGTGGGATAGAGGGAAAGTTGGCCGATTGGATAGGTAACTGGCTATCTGATCGAAGACGGAGGGTGGTGGTGGATGGACAATTTTCGGACTGGAGGCAGGTGACACTAGCAGAGTGCCACAGGGATCAGTGCTTGGTCCTCTACTATTTGTGATTTTTATTAATGACTTAGAGGAGGGGGCTGAAGGGTGGATCAGTAAATTTGCTGATGACACCAAGATTGGTGGAGTAGTGGATGAGGTGGAGGGCTGTTGTAGACTGCAAAGAGACATAGATAGGATGCAAAGCTGGGCTGAAAAATGGCAGATGGAGTTTAACCCTGATAAATAAAGAACAAAGAACAAAGAACAAAGAACAATACAGCACAGGAACAGGCCCTTCGGCCCTCCAAGCCCGCGCCGCTCCCCGGTCCAGGATTGAATCCTGAATCCAGGATCCCCGCCCAATTTTCCAGCCTATCTACATACCAATATCCTATCCACCAAACTGTCCCCCACAGCTACGATGCTTTGTTCATTACAACCTGTGAGGTGATTCATTTTGGTAGGACTAATTTAAATGTGGATTACAGGGTCAAAGGTAGGGTTCTGAAGACTGTGGAGGAACAAAGAGATCTTGGGGTCCATATCCACAGATCTCTGAAGGTTGCCACTCAAGTGAATAGAGCTGTGAAGAAGGCCTATAGTGTGTTAGCTTTTATTAACAGGGGGTTGGAGTTTAAGAGCCGTGGGGTTATGCTGCAACTGTACAGGACCTTGGTGAGACCACATTTGGAATATTGTGTGCAGTTCTGTTCACCTCACTATAAGAAGGATGTGGAAGTGCTGGAAAGAGTGCAAAGGAGATTTACCAGGATGCTGCCTCGTTTGGAGGGTATGTCTTATGAGGAAAGGTTGAGGGAGCTAGGGCTGTTCTCTCTGGAGCGGAGGAGGTTGAGGGGAGACTTAATAGAGGTATATAAGATGATGAAGGGGATAGATAAAGTGAACATTCAAAGACTATTTCATCGGGTGGATGGAGCTATCACAAGGGGGCATAACTATAGGGTTCATGATGGGAGATATAGGAAGGATGTCCGAGGTAGCTTCTTTACTCAGAGAGTGGTTGGGGTGTGGAATGGACTGCCTGCAGTGATAGTGGAGTCAGACACTTTAGGAACATTTAAGCGGTTATTGGATAGGCGCATGGAGCACACCAGGATGATAGGTAGTGGGATAGCTTGATCTTGGTTTCGGATAAAGCTCAGCACAGCATCGTGGGCCGAAGAGCCTGTTCTGTGCTGTACTGTTCCATGTTCTATGTTCTATAAGGAGAGGCTGAATAAACTGAGACTTTTTCCCCCTGGAGCATAAGAGACTTAGTGGTGATCTTATAGAGGCCTATAAAATAAACTAGAGTGGAGGGAGCATCAGGCACAGGTTAAAGAAATGTGTATTGTTTCCAGACAGGACAGCCAGTGAGATTCTGCAAGTCCAGGAGGCAAGCTGTGTGGGGGTTACCAATAGTGTGACATGAACCCAAGATCCTGGTTTAGGCCGTCCTCATGTGTGCGGAACTTGGCTATCAGTTTCTGCTCAGCGGCTTTGCACTGTCATGTGTCGTGAAGGCCAAGTAAGGTAGCTCCTTCATGCTCAAAAATTTAAAAACAAAGGAATGAGCAACAGGACGAAAATAAACGCTAAACACACTCTGTTAAAGTTCGACAGATAAACTTAATCTTAGAAAACTAACAGCCGTGACTCTCCTATTTCTTAGACGCCAAGTAAACTTCTCCAAGGTGGATCTCCCTTTTTGATGTTAAACTGTAAAAATCTATTGCATTACCCAAGATGTAGCTGTCGCCGTGTTAAGTAAAAGCATACCTTACAACCACTCAGACTGTCTTCAACATTGCTGTGGAGATTCAAAGAACTTTCAGGCACAAGAGAGTTTCTCAGAGCATAAATATTTTCTTTTTTGATGGGTTACTAATTCACTGCAAGTTCTACCATGCGGCGGCTGTTTCTGGGAGGATAACACAACCACACATCGATCGGAAAAATCATCTCAACAGCTCTACTTGAATGATTTTTTTCTCCGATTCCATGAACCATTCCGTTCTCGTCATTATCTGTTTGAAAGCATCTTTTGCAAAGCATGCAGGTTTTCCATTCTTACCTAATGTCTGAATTTTGGCTCATACAAAACTTCTATTGTTCAGTGATGAAAACTTCACAAATTGTAACACAATACACATACTTATACCCCATACAACACACATAGACACACATGCACGATCACATGCATGCATAGTCACAGACAATCAACGCACGTAACACACAGACACAGAGAGCACACATCACGCATACAAACACACACTAATCACCATACCCAGACCACACGACATGCAAAAGAATCATCACACGCACAGATACAGATACACACACTCAGATACATTCACCAAACAACAAACAACATGGACACCACTAACACGCACGCCACAGGCACGCAACACACGGTCATAACACTCACCACCACGACAAATACATACAGAAATAACGATAAAGAACATAAAACCTAGGAGCAGGAGTAGGCCATCTGGCCCCTCGAGCGTGCTCCGCCATTCAATAAGATCATGGCTGATCTTTTTGTGGACTCAGCTCCACTTACCCGCCCACTCACCATAACCCTTAATTCCTTTACTGTTCAAAAATTTATCTATCCTTGCCTTAAAAACATTTAATGAGGTAGCCTCAACTGCTTCACTGGGCAGGGAATTCCACAGATTCACGACCATTTGTGTGAAGAAGTTCCCCCTCAACTCAGTCCTAAATCTGCTTCACCTTATTTTGAGGCCGTGCCCTCTAATTCTAGTTTCACCCGCCAGTGGAAACAACTTCCCTGCTTCTATCTTATCTATTCCCTTCATAATCTTATATGTTTCTATAAGGTCTCCCTCATTCTTCTGAATTCCAATGAGTATAGCCCCAGTCTACTCAATCTCTCCTCATAAGCCAACTCTCTCAACTCTGTAATGAATCAAGTGAATCTCCTCTGCACCCCCTCCAGTGCCAGTATATCCTTTCTCAAGTAAGGAGACCAAAACTGTACACAGTACTCCAGGTGTGCCTCATCAGCACCTTATACAGCTGCAACATAATCTCGCTGTGTTTAAACTCCATCCCTCTAGCAATGAAGGACAAAATTCCATTTGCCTTCTTAATTACCTGCTGCACTTGCAAACCAACTCCTTGAGATTCCTGCACAAGAACACCTAGGTCCCTCTGCACAGCAGCATGTTGCAATTTTTTATCATTTAAATAATAGCCCATTTTTGCTGTTGTTCCTACCAAAATGGATGACCTCACATTTACCAACATTGTACTCCATCTGCCAGACCCTCGCCCACTCACTTAGACTATCTATATCCCTTTGCAGACTTTCAGCGTCCTCTGAACACTTTGCTCTTCCACCCAACTTAATGTCATCTGCGAATTTTGACACACTACACTTGGCCCCCAACTCCAAATCACCTAAGTAAATCGTAAATAATTGCGGTCCCAACACTGACCCCTGAGGCACACCATGAGTCACTGATCGCCAACCAGGAAAACACCCATTTCCCCCCACTTTTTGCTTTCTGTTCATTAACCAATCCTCTATCCATGCTAATACATTACGGTCGGCACGGTAGCACAGTGGTTAGCACTACTGCTTCACAGTTCCAGGGTCCCGGGTTCGATTCCCGGCTCAGGTCACTGTCTGTGTGGAGTTTGCACATTCTCCTCGTGTCTGCGTGGATTTCCTCCGGGTGCTCTGGTTTCCTCCCACAGTCCAAAGATTTGCGGGTTAGGTTGATTGGCCAAGATAAAAATTGCCCCTTCAAGTCCTGGGATGCATAGGTTAGAGGCATTAGCGGGTAAATATGTGGGGGTAGGGCCTGGGTGGGATTGTGGTCGGTGCAGACTCCATGGGCCAAATGGCCTCCTTCTGCACTGTAGGGTTTCTTTGATCTTTGATTACCCGTAACACTGTGCACCTTTATCTTATGTAGCAGTCTTTGGTGCGGCACCTTGTCAAATGCCTTCTGGAAATCCAGATACACCACATCCATGCACGTGCATACGACAAACAACACACAAAAACGCAATAAATACGCACACACATGCACACACGCACACACACACAAATCAAACTTGCATACAACCCAGGCACAACAAAACACCCACACGCGCACGCACACACCACACTGCATAACACACAGCTTCAAAACACACAAACAAAACAGACACACAACACATGAACAAACAAAACGAACATCTCGTGCAGCAAATAGTCACACTGCAGACCCCATACCACGCAAACACACAGAACCCAGACATACACAACAAACGCATAGATGCCCTACACAACACAACACACACAAAAAACACACACAACATGTCCCTTTCACATGTATCCAAATATCACACACATAGAACAAATGATCAGACACAACGTGCAGACCGCACATGCAATCAATGACCAAACCAAACATACTGTATTACAAACACACGCATACTCACTGACTTGCACAAATGCACGCAAACACACACATACATACATGCACACACACGCACATGCATACACACATGCACGCATGCACACACACATACGCGCGCGCACAGTGACAAGTACATAAACACTCACACAGTCCGAGCTCTTTCGTTTTGGAATAACGCCATATTCCATATTCCCCACAAATACTAAAGCAATCACTGCCATTCGGAAAGGAGGACAATGGACGGGCAGGCTTGTTTTGATTGAGATATTTGAGGCAAATTTGCAGAGCTTGCGGGATATGAGATACCGAATGATTCATCAGAAGTCCTGGTAACCCAGTGAAATTGAAAATGACAATATCTTCTTAGCTAAGCCACGCTAAATGTCACGACAGATTTCGATGTTTCTTTTTAATTCCTCAAGCAGTTATTCGTCAGACTTCCACTTCATCCCATAACTGACAACTAACACAATACACCGACTGTTCTGGCTGAACCTCATTTCCATAAACCAACATTGCTTCACAGATTGCGGAGATTTTGTTCCACACGCCAATTAACCCAGAAGCTCATCATCACCTGCCGTTTGCTACATTTGATGTTCATTTCATAATTTTCAGGCGTACCAGCAACTCGCTGTTGTAATTGTTGCACAGATATGGACGTATACGACAGGTCACTGGAGCCAATATGTCAAAGAGACAACAGACCCAAAAACTCGCCATTGGAAACTGAAGATGTCAGTAGTGAATGATGATGTCTGCACGATGTTCAGAAATATTCGCGTATCCTCTGTTAATGAAGCAACGTGTATTCAAGGCGGTCTGGGCAACATTCGTTGAGTTGAACATTAGGAATTAGAATTATTGTCACACAAGTGTAGGCAATGACCCTCTCCTACAAGAAGGAATCTCCATCTCTGTTTGACATTTACTAACATATTCATCGCTGATAACGGAGCCAGGAATATTCTGAGGATTAGCACTGACAGATAAGAAAACTGCACGACACATATGGATACTCTAGGTACAGGTGGTGTTCCGAAAACTCTGAGGCGAGTAACACAACTCGAGACTCATCGAACAAACGGCATGATTGATGGATGCCCCATGCAGCTCCTTCAATTCTCATTCCCTCTACCACCGATGAGCAGTGTCACGAGTAGGTGCTACCTATAAGCTGCACTGCGGCCAGTTACAAAATAATTTAAACGTGAGCTTTCAAACCTATACCCTCTAAGACTTTGAAGGAGAAGGACTCAGATTGCTTACCACGCATCCACCCATACCGTCACTGAAAGCCACACTTTCCTGTTTTGGAATCGAACTGCTGCTGATCCAAATCCCGCAACTACGGAGCTCATTATACTGTACTATACCCTAAAACAGGAACAGACTGCAGCACATGATGCAAGCAGCTCACCACAACATTCTCATGGGCAGTTAGTAATGGGAAATCGGAACTGGCTCGAACAGTGCCACCGACATCGTGTTAAGAAACAACAAAAAAATCATCGCCCAAAACAACCTTTCTCAGAAACACTACGCGTTATAGATTAATGTGCACAGGTTTGATGCGAGAACTGTGGCCGTTTATTAATAACTGGGCAGGAGATTCAGTGACGCCAATATCAACTCTGAAAGGGGGACCCTACAACAGAGATCATAGCTGCAAGACTAGGTGGCTCCCTACTGGAAATCCTATAGCTAGTGATTCAATAATATTCTACAATACAGCTGACGATGAGGGAATTGATTTCGCCATGAACAAGAAACACAATGTATTTAAATATCAGTTTACTTTCCGTTACGCATTCCACAAACATGTGTGCTCCATCGCCTCAGAGTCTCTACACCATGCTGGGGGATGGAGGGGGGTGGGGGGAGGAGTTGGCGGCTGAACCATTTCCAGGCAGTGTCGTCTAATTAAAACCCCACTAAATAGCAAGGCACATTTCATACTGGTCACTTGCATATCCCTCTTTCAAGTAATAGAAGGGAATCCAGGCAATAATACAAGCATATTCTGGATTGGCCAGGACTTTTAATTTATTCACGGACTTCTGCACCAAGGAAACGTTAGGGTTCTAAAATGTTCGTTGCAATATAACTGGATCAGAATCGAGCATAAAATGAGACGAAAGTGACACTGAAGTGGATGTAAGTTGTAATTAAATTCAATACGAAAATAGCACTGTTGTTCCCTTAGTTTCAATAATTTAACTATTATCCTCAGTGGACATATCGACCCATTCGTCGGCTCCTCTCTGAATTTGCTTTGGATCACTGCATAAATGCAAGTGCTTGTGCAGGAACTCAGAAGCAACAACATAACGCTGATAAGTTCTGCAACCAGCATTGGGTCATTAGAACTAATTGAGCAATAACGTTTTACAATGTGGACTGATATGAAGAAAATCACAAATGTCATTCATACAGAATGAAGTTGCTGGATATAGCGAAGATTAATATTATCGATCTCCTTCTGTTTATCACTTCCTGATCATTCTGATCCATATCAGTCCAGTTGCCTTTCAGCCTTCTGCGGCGTCTGCTGGCCACAACAATGTGACCTACAGTGAGAGCATTGAACAAAATGATGAGAAATGTTGGAAGCAGTGGGGTCAAACAACGTTCGGACTAGTTGAATGCTACCCATGTAGCATGCCTTTTCATTGCAGCCCCATGGTATGTTCTTTATCGTGACGAAGGGAACAAATTAAAAGCAGAAGGGAATGATCTCTAAACAGAACAATAAACACACGGTTATAGTAACAACGCCTGCTGTTTTCACAGTGCAGTATCTGATCCTCAGCTGCAGTCAGCAAATAGAAACGAAACGGTCAAAAGTAAAAGCGATGGTTAACCAGACAGAAGTATTTGTGACTGCACGGACAAAAGCATCATGAAAGGAACAGACATAGGCCATAACCAAAAAGTTATTGGGGAAATAAAAATCAGCAATGCGATAAAGTAACACGTCAGTGACAACAGCCAAAAGATCTGCTGATGCCATGGCTTGTAGGTAGCGTGTAACACATCTGGAGATACGGCATTTACCCTGTGACAAGACCGCAATCGTTATGATGTTAGCTGCAAAAAGAAAATAAAAACAGAGAATCAACATTACGTTACGATAAACGAAACGTTACAATGACATTTTCTTGTGAAATCTATCCTACTTCGAGCATGCAGAAAACAAACTTTTGGATATAGCACTGTCTTTAACACTGCAACAATGAGAGGGTGTTTCTATGAAACTGCAAACGAGAGATTGTGATACATAATTTGAAAAACCAACTGCAGCAAATAACGCGTCGTGAACAGAGCATTTGTAACTTTCTGATTATTTATAAGTCCTTTGAGTTTTCCTAGCTTCCTATCTATTTGTTTGGAAATGTCATGGTATCCAACGTGTACTGACAGGAAATTATAGACCATTTGGCTGCAGCAGTGAATAGGCAGCGAGATAATGACTTATACATATTTCTAAGAGGGCAAGGTACATCCAGAAGAACAAGTAAATGTAATCATCACGAAATCGATTGAATGAAGAGATGGTTAAACCGGTCTGAAACTGCAATAAATGTTCAACGGGGATCAGTGGAGAGTCATTCGGCGTGGGATCCATGAAGCAAAAATTGATGTAGGTTATGTGGCGAGAGGGATGTGTTTGTATTTCTAGTTGCAGACGCAGGACAGCAATATATCTAAAATCTTGTGAAAACAATGTTTGCTTTGCAATATTAATTATTGTCGTAAAAGACGAGCAGAGTCATAGAGTCATAGAGGTTTACAGCATGGCAACGGGCCCTTCGGCCCAGCTTGTCCGTGCCGCCCTTTATTAACCACTAAGCTAGTCCCAGTTGCCCGCGCTTGGCCCATATCCCTCTATACCCATCATACCCATGTAACTGTCTAAATGCTTTTTAAAAGAGAAAATTGTACCCGCCTCTACTACTACCTCTGGCAGCTCGATCCAGACACTCACCACCCTCTGTGTGAAAAAGAATTGCCCCTCTGGACCCTTTTGTATCTCTCCCCTCTCGCCTTAAACCCATGCCCTCTAGCTTTAGACTCCCCTACCTTTGGGGAAAGATGTTGACTATCTAACTGATCCATGCCCCTCATTATTTTGTAGACCGCGATAACATCACCCCTAAGTCTCCTACACTCCATGGAAAAAAAGCCCCAGTCTATTCAGCCTCTCCTTATAACTCATACCATCAAGTCCCAGTAACATCCTCGTAAATCTTTTTTGCATTCTTTCTAGATTAATAATATCCTTTCTATAATAGGGTGACACAGTATCCAAGTGTGGCCTTACCATTGTCTTGTCCTTTAAAACTTCGTCCCAGCTCATGTATTCCATGTTCTGACCAATGAAACCAAGCATGTCGAATGCCTTCTTCACCACTCTGTCCACCTGTGACTCCACTTTCATGAACCTGTACTCCTGGATCTGTTTGTTCTAAAGCTCTCCCCAACGCCCCACCATTAACTGAGTGAGTCCTGCCCTCGTTTGATCTATCAAAAAGCATCACCTCACATTTATCTAAATTAAACTCCATTTGCCATTCATCAGCCCACTGGCCCAATTGATCAAGATCCCGTTGCAATGCTAAATAACCTTCTTCGTATCCAATATGCCACTAATCTTGTTGTCATCTGCAAACTTACTAACTATGCCTCCTAAATTTTCATCGAAATCATTAATATAAATGACAAAAAGCAATGGACCCAGCATCGATCCCTGATCCACATCACTGGTCACAGGCTTCTGGTTTGAAAAAAACAACCCTCTACAACCACCCTCTGTCTTCTGTCATCAAGCAGATTTTGTCTCCATTTGGCTGCCCCACCCTGGATCTCGTGATATCTAACCTTATGCAACAACCGACCATGCAATACCTTGTCAAAGGCCTTGCTAAAGTCCATGTAGACAACATCAACTGCACTTCCTCATCTACTTTCTTGGTTACCCTTTCGAAAAACTCAGTCAAATTTGTGAGACATATATTTCCACCAACAAAGCCATGCTGACTCTCCTTAATCAGCCCTTGCCTCTCTAAATGCCGATAGCTCCTGTCTCTCAAAATACTTTCCAACAAGTTCCCACTACAGATGCTAAGCTCTCTGGCCTGTAGTTCCCAAACTTTTCCCTGCAGCCCTTCTTAAACAAAGGCACAACATTTGCCACCCTCCAATTTTCAGGCACCTCATCTGTGGCTGTCGATGATTCAAATATCTCTGCTAGGGGACCCACGATTTCGTCTCTAGCCTCCCACAGCATTCTGGGATGCACTTCTACAGGTCCCGGAGTTATATCCACCTTGATGCACTTTGAGACTTCCAGTACCTCCTTCTCTGTAATATGTGGATTCCTCAAGACATCACTAATGATTTCCCGAAGTTTCCTAACATCCATGCCTTTCTCAATAATCGATGGGAAGTATTCATTTAAGATCTCACCCACTTATTGTGGATCCGCACATAGATGACCTTGTTGATCTTTACAATGCCCTATTCTCGGCCTACTTAGTCTTTTGCCCTTTATATATTTGCAGAAACTCTTTGGATTCTCCTTTGCCTCATCTGCCAAAGCAACCTCCTGTCCCCTTTTTGCCCTCCAGAATTATCTCTTAACTTTACTCCTACACCATCTATACTTTTCAAGGGATCCATTTGATCCCAGCTACCTATGCATGTCATATGCGTCCTTCTTCTTCTTGAACAGGGCCTCATTACCCAGAGTCACACAGGGCTCCCGACTTCTACCAGCCTTACCCTTCACACTAAAAGGAATGTGTTTGCCCTTAACTCTAGTTGGAATTCTTTTGAAAGCCTCCCAATTACCAGACATCCCTTTGCCTGCCAACAGACTCCCCCAGTTAACTTTTGAAAGTTAATGTCAAATATCATCAAAATTGGCCTTGCCTCAATTTAGAATTTTAACTATTGGACCAGACATATCGTTCTCTTTAGCTACCTTAAAACTAATGGAATTATGGTTACTGGTCCCAAAGCGATCCCTCATGAACAATTCTATCACCTGCCATTCCTTATTTCCCAAGAGGGGGGGGGGGTCAGGCTTTGCCGCCCTCTCTAGTTGGGGCATGCACATACTGAATGAAAAATTACTTCTGAATACACTCAACAAATTTCTCTCCATCCAAGCCTCTAATCCTATGGCTGTCCCAGTCAATGTTGGGATAGTTAAGGTCCCCTACTATTACCACCAGATTTTCTTGGAGCTATCTGTAATCTCCTGACATATTTGCTCCTCAATTTCCCGCTAACTATCTGGAGACCTAAAGTACAATCCTCAAAGTGATTTCTCCCGTCTTATTTCTCAGTTCTACCCATATAGTCTCAGTGGGCAAACCCTCAGAAATATCCCCTCTCAATACTGCCATGATGTTTTCCCGAATCAAAAGTGTAACTCCTCTTCTCTCTTATGTCTTGTTCTATCTTTACAATAGCATATGTACCCTGGAACATTCAGCTGCCAGTCCTGTCCCTCCCTTAGCCATGTTTCAGTACTGGCTACAATATCCATGTCCCATGTGCCCATCCATGCCCTGAATTCATCTGCCTTGCCCATCAGGCCTCTTGCATTGAAATAAATGCAGTTTAATCTTGCTCTCTGTCCTGCTTTTGCCTGATCTGTCCAGTACTCAGATGATTGACACTGCCTTTACTATTTAACGGGCTCTCTTTAACTTCTGTGCTGCCCTTAACCTTTTCTTCTGTCTCCCTACTGCTTGGGGTCCTACCCCCTGTCAAAGTAGTTCAAACCCTCCTGAGTGGCTCTAGCAAATTTCCCCTCCAGTTCAGGTGTAACACATCCTTATTGAACAGGTCACTCCTTGCCCAGAAGAGTTCCCAATGATCCCCAAATCTAAATCCCTGCCCACTGCACCAGTTCTCAAGCCACACATTCATCTGTCTAATCTTCCTATTCCTACTCTTGCTAGCACGTAGCACCAGCAGTAGTCTAGAAATTACTACCTTCGAGATTCTGCGCTTCAGCCTTCTGCCTAACTCGCTATATTCACATTTCAGGAAACCATCCCTTTGCCTACCTCTGTCGTTGATACCAATGTGTACAACGATCTCTGGCTGCTCACCCTCTCCCTTAAAAATGTCCTTCAACTGCTCAGAGATGTCCTTGACACTGGCACCAGGGAGGCAACACACCATCCTGGAGTCTCCATCAGGGCAACAGAAACGGCTGTCTGTGTCTCTAACTAGCGAGTCCCCTATTACTACTGCTCTCTTGTCCTTTGCCCGACCGTGCTCGACAGCAGAACTAGGTGTAGTGCGGCAGGCCTGACTGCTGCTGGTGTTTTTTCCTCAGAGGCTATCCACCTCAACGGTACCCAAAACGGTCCACCTGTTTGAAAGGGGAATAGCTTGCATTACCTGCCTGCCTCTCCTGGTAGTCACCCAACTACCTGACTGAACCTGTGGTGTGACAGCCTCCCTGTAACTAGCGTCTATCACACTCTCTGCCCCCTGTATGCTCCGCAGTGCGTCCATCTGCCGCTCCAACAGAACAATGCGATCTGTGAGGATCTGAGGCTGGATACACTACTTGCAGAGAACCATTTCATAGATCAAGGGATAGAAGGCTTTGTAAGCAACAAAAATTTATGTTTGCATATCACCGATTTATGGTTCACACCATCAAACGGGTTTTCCCTGCCTATCTGCCCGTGAGGCTGAACAGCATAATACGCGTTGGAAAGAATCGAACAAAAGTAAATAAGTGGAATTTTTGCACCTGAACGTTAGTGAACAGCAAGGCCTAATGGCCGGGGTTTGAAGACTGAGAAGTTCCCGCCCGGCCATCCATAGAATCCATGGGGAAAACATCCCGGAGAACAATGCATAAACACAGTTTATTGATGCTACAATGAGTTGGCCTTGGGTGGCATTCCGTTCAGGGGGAAGGCATAGAAAGCTGATTGGCTGGGAGGTTTTTAGTACCTGCCGTGAAAGAAGCTGCAGTGGACCGGAGTCATTCGGCCAGCCGAACAGTTGAGCGGTAGGGGCAATAAGATATAAACTGCTGAATAATTGGTAACATATGCACCCTCCTTTTTGCCGCCATAAATTCACTCCGATGATGGGGTGCAGCGCAAAGGTATACAAGAAGACACGAAATAGAAGCAGGAGTAGACAATCAGGCCCTTCAAGCTGGTTCCCCCATTCAATGTGATCATGGCTGAGAAATGCCGACCTCTGCTCCTTTTCTGTACCATTTCCCCAAAGCCCTCTATTCCTTCTGTCAAATATTTATCAAATATTTACCCTTTTATCCAACTCCACTTTAAATACTTCTAATGATTCAGCCTCCAACATCCTTTGGGGCAGAGAATTCCAGAGATGCTCAACCCTCTGCGAGAAGTAATTTCTGCCCACCTCAGTTTTAAATGGCCAGCCGTTTATCGTGTAGCTATGTCTCCTCGGTCGAGACTCTTCCACGAATGCAAACATCTCACCATCCATCTTGTCAAGCCCCCTCAGGATCGTATATATTTGAATAAGGTTACCCCTGTCTCTTGTAACTATCTGAGACCACCCGTGTCATTTCACGCTCAGATCAAGACGACAAACCTGCCTGCGCCAAGCGTCAATTTCAGACTCAATCTATGCTTGGAGAAAAAATAATTCCCAACGTGATTTGATTTGATTTGATTTATTATTGTCACATGTATTAACATACAGTGAAACGTATTGTTTCTTGCGCGCTACACAGACAAAACATACCGTTCATAGAGAACGAAACGAGAGAGTGCAGAATGTAGTGTTACAATCATAGCTAGGGTGTAGAGAAAGATCAACTTAATGCAAGGTAAGTCCATTCAAAAGTCTGACAACTGCAGGGAAGAAGCTGTTCTTGAGTCGGTTGGTACGTGACCTCAGATTTTTGTATCTTTTTTCCAAAGGAAGAAGGTGGAAGTGAGAATGTCCGGGGTGTGTGGGGTCCTTAATTATGCTGGCTGCTTTGCCGAGGCAGCTGGAAGTGTAGACAGAGTCAATGGATAGGAGGCTGATTTGCGTGAGGGATTGGGCTACATTCATGACATTTTATAGTTCCTTGCGGTCTTGGGCAGAGCAGGAGCTGTGATACAACCAGAAAGAATGCTTTCTATGGCGTATCTGTAAAGGTTGGTAGGAGTCGTTGCTCACATGTCAAATTTCCTTAGTCTTCTGAGAAAATAGTTGGTGGGCTTTCTTAACTATAGTGTCGGCGTGGAGAACCAGGACACGTTGTTGGTGATCTGGACACCTAAAAACTTGAAGCTCTCGAACCTTTCTACTTCGTCGCCGTTGATGTAGACAGGGGTATGTTCTCCTTTACGCTTCCTGAAGTCGATGACAGTCTCCTTCGTTTTGTTGACATTGAGGGAGAGATTATTCTTGCCGCACCAGTTCACCAGATTCTCTATCTCATTCCTGTACTCTGTCTCGTCATTATTTGAGATCCGACCCACTATGGTGGTGTTGTCAGCAAACTTGAAAATCGAATTGGAGGGGAATTTGGCCACACAGTCATAGGTGTATAAGGAGTATAGTCGGGGGCTGAGATCACAACCTTGTGGGGCACCGGCGTTGAGGATGATCGTGGAGGAGTTGTTGTTGCCAATCTGATTGTGGTCTGTGAGTTAGGAAGTTCGGGATCCAATCACAGAGGGAGGTGCCGAGGCCCAGACCATGACGTTTAGAGATGAGTTTCATGGGAATAATAGTGTTGAAGGCTGAGCTGTATTTAATAAATAGGAGTCTGACATAGATGTCCTTGTTATCTCGGTGTTCCAGGGTTGAGTGCAGGGCCAGGGAAATGTGGACCTGTTGCGGCGGTAGGCAAACTGTGGTGGATGCACGTAGTGCAGGAGGCTGGAATTGATTCGTGCCATGACTTACATTTCGAGGCACTTCACAATGATGGATGTCAGAGCCACCGGCCGATAGTCATTAAGGAGAATGAAAGTAAAACGGCAAGAAGGATCTCCCCATTGTTATTTCTGATGCATGAGCCATCACACGCAGACAATGGTGTCTGTTCCAATAACAGTGCGCATTTCAATGGAAGTGTTAATAGAGATCAGACAGTGAGCTCGGTACCTTCCGAGATTCAGTTTGAAAAGATTCCTCATGATATAGTTAGCTATCAATAGCTCTTGTGCCTACTTCTTAATATCTGCAAGTCAACAAGTTGAATCCTGAGAGGCTGTGTCATTTTTTGGCAATATCTATAACTTGGGATAGCTGTTTAAAAATAATGCTTATCCCATTCAAAACGAAGAGGAGGCGAAATTTCTCTCAGAGATTCGGGACTATTTCGAAATCAGTTCCTTAAAAGGTCGTGGAATCAGTGCCTTTGAGTATTTTTAAGAAAAAAGGCCGGATGATTACGAGCAAGCAAAGAAGTGATAGGTTTTAAGGTTTAGACACGTTGCACATTTGAGTTCAGTATATGATTGGTGTTATTTTCTTGAATCACAGAGCCAACTGGATGGGCTGAATGACCTAGGTCGATCCTTGTTCGTGTGTTCATCTGCGGATCTGTCTGTCTGGTATGAAACAGCTGTAATGTGAAACTGAGTGAATAAAATAAACAAAAAGAGAGGGGTAGAAAGAATGGAGACAGAGGCAGAGTGAAAGGGTTAGAGAGAGAGAGAGAGAGACAGAGAGACGGGGGTAAAGACAGAGGGATAGATGATTAGATAGATGGATAGATAGACAGGCAGACAGACAGACAGACAGACAGACAGACAGACAGACAGACAGACAGACAGACAGACAGATAGATAGATAGATAGATAGATAGATAGATAGATAGATAGATAGATAGATAGATAGATAGATAGATAGATAGATAGATAGATAGATAGATAGATAGATAGAACTTCAACAGATCCAACAAGGATCCAGCAAGGCGATGGCCTAATGGTATTATCGCTCGATTATTAATCCAGAAACCCAAATAATGTTCTGGGGGCCTGGGTTTGAATCAGAAGATGGTGGTATTTGAATTCAATAAAAGAAATCTGGAATTAAGAGTCTGCTGATGACCATGAAACCATTGTCGATTGTTGGATAAACCCATCTTGTTCACTAATATCCTTTAAAGAAGGAAACCTGTCGTCCTTACCTGGTCTGGCCTGAATGTGACTCCAGAGCCACAGTAATGTGGTTGACTGTCAACTGCCCTCTGAAATGGCCTAGCAAGCCATTCAATTGTAACAATCGCTACAATGTCTCAACAAAGAAATGAAACTGGACTGCATCGACCTAACAAACAAAACAAACAGCCCTGTCGACTCTGCAAAGTCCTCTTTACTAACATCTGGGGGCTAGTGTAGACAGGGGGAGAGCTGTCTCACAGACTAGTCAAGCAACAGCCTGACATAGCCATTCTCGCAGAATCATACCTTACAGACAACACCGCAGACACCACCATTACCATCCCTGGATATGTCCTGTCCCACCAGCAAGACAGACCCAGCAGAGGTGGCGGCACAGTGGTGTACAGTCGGGAGGGAGTTGCCTTGGAAGTCCATAACATCGACTCCAGACCCCATGAGGTTTCATGGCTTCAGGTTAAACATGGGCAAGGAAACCTCCTACTGGTTACCACGTACTGTCGTCCTTCAGCTGATGAATCAGTACTCCTCCATGTTGGACAATACTTGGAGGAAGCACTGAGGGTGGCAAGAGCGCAAAATGAACGCCGGATGGGGGATTTCAATGTCCACCACCAAGAGTGGCTCGGCAGCAGTACTATTGATCGAGTTGGTCGGGTCCTAAAGGATATAACTGCTAGACTGGGCCTGCAGCAGGTGATGAAGGAACCAACAAGAGGAAATAACATACTTGACCTCATCCTTACCAATCTGCCGGCTGCAGATGCATCTGTCCATGATAGTATTGATTAGAGTGACCAGTGCACAGTCCATGTGGAACCGAAGTCCCACCTTCACATTGAGAATAACCTTCATCGTGTTGTGTGGCACTATCACCGTGCTAAATGGGACAGACTTCGAACCGATCTAGCAACTCAAGACTGGGCATCCGTGAGGCACTGTGGGCCATCAACAGCAGTGGAATTGTACTCCAGCATAATCTGCAACCTCACGGCCCAGCATATCTCCCACTCAACCATTACCATCAAACCAGGGGATCAACCAAAGAACAAAGAACAATACAGCACAGCAACAGGCCCTTCGGCCCTCCAAGCCTGCGCCGCTCATGTGCCCAACTAGACCATTCGTTTGTATCCCTCTATTCCCAGTCTGTTCATGTGGCTATCTAGATACGTCTTAAACGGTCCCAGCGTGTCCGCCTCAATCACCTTGCTTGGCAGTGTATTCCAGGCCCCCACCACCCTCTGTGTAAAATATGTCCCCCTGACATCTGTGTTGAACCTTGCCCCCCTCACCTTGAACCTGTGACCCCTTGTGTTCGTCACCTCCGACCTGGGAAAAAGCTTCCCACTGTTCACCCTATCTACGCCCTTCATAATTTTATACACCTCTATTAGGGCGCCCCTCATCCTCCGTCTTTCCAGGGAGAACATCCCCAGTTTACCCAATCTCCCCTCATAGCTAAGACTCTCCATACCAGGCAACATCCTGGTAAACCTTTTCTGTACTCTCTCCAAACCCTACGCGTCCTTCTGGTAGTGTGGGGACCAGAACTGGATGCAGTATTCCAAATGTGGCCTAACCAACGTCCTAAACAGCCGCAACATCATATGCCAACTTTTATATTCTATGCCCCGTCCAATAAAGGCAAGCATGCCATATGCCTTCTTCACCACCCTCTCCACCTGTGCTGCCATTTTTAAGGATCTGTGCACTTGTACACCCAGGTCCCTCTGTGTGTCTATACTCCTGATAGTTCTGCCATTTATTGTATGGCTCCCCCTTACATTAGATCTACCGGAATGCCTCACTTCGCACTTATCTGGATTAAATTCCATCTGCCATTTCGCCGCCTGGCTCAATTGAAAGAGCGCAGGAGGGCAGGCCAGGAGCAGCACCAGGCATACCTAAAAATGAGGTATCAATCTGGTAAAGCTACTGAACAGGACTACTTGCATATCAAATGGCAAGAACAGCAAGTGATAGAGCTAAGCGATCCCCCAACCAACGGATCAGATCCAAGCTCTGCAGTCCTTCCACATCCCATCATGAATGGTGGTGGACAATTCAACAACTCACTGGAGGAGGGAGCTGCACATCCTAAATGATGGAAGAGCCCAGCATATCAGTGCAAGAGATAAGGCTGAGGAATTCGCAACAATTTTCAGCCAGAAATACCGATTAGATGATCCATCTTGGCCTCCTCCATTGGCCCCCAGCATCTCAGCTACCAGTCTCCACCCAATTCGATTCACTCTACGTGATATCAAGAAACAGTTGGAGGCATTGGGTACTGAAAGCAATGGGCCCTTTGAAACTTCCGGCAATAGTACTGAAGACTTGTGCTCCAGAACTTGCCGCTCCACTAGCCAAACTCTTCCAGTACAGTTACAACATTGGCATCTACCCAACAACGTGGAAAATTGCCGAGGTATGCCCTGTACACAAAAAGGAGGACAAATCCAACCCTGCCAATTACCGCCCAATCAATCTGGTCTCGATCATCAGTAAAGTGATGGAAAGGGTCATCGACAGTGCTATTAAGCAGCACCTGCTCAGCAATAACCTGCTCAGTGACCCTCAGTTTGGTTTCGCCAGGGTCACTCAGATCCTGACCTCATTACAGTCTTGGTTCAAATATGGAAAAAAGAGCTGAATTGCAGAGGTGAGGCGAGGGTATCAGCCCTTGACATAAAGGGTGTATTCGAACGAGTGTGGCATCAAGGAGTCCTAACAAAACTGGTATCAATGGGCAGCAGAGAGTAAATTCTCCGCTGGTTGGAGTCATACCTGGTATATAGAAAGATGGTTGTGGTTGTGGAGGGTCAGTCATCCTAGCTCCAGAACACCTCTGCAGGCGCCATTCAGGGTAATGTTCTCGGCCCGACTGTCTTCAGCTGCTTCATCAAAGACCTTCCCTTCATCATAAGGTCAGAAGTGGGAATGTTCACCGATGATTTCACAATGTTCAGCACCATTCGCAACTCCTCAGATACTGAAGAAGTCCCTGTTCAAATGCACCAAGATCTGGACAATATCCAGGCTTGGGCTGACAATTGGCAAGTAACATTCATGCCATACAAATACCAAGTAATGACCATCACCAATAAGAGACACTGAATCCCCCATTGTCAACATCCTTGGGGTTACCATTGACCAGAAACTCTACTGGACTCACCACATAAACATGGTGGCTACAAGAGCAGGTCTGAGGCTAGTAATACTGTGCCGAGTAACTCACCTCCTGCCGCTCCAAAGCCTATCCACCATCTACAAGGCACCAGTCAGGAGTGTGATGGAATACTCCCCACTTGCCTGGATGGGTGCAACTCCTACAACACTCACGAAGCTTGACACCATCCAGAACAAAGCAGCCCACTTGATTGGCACCACATCTGCAAACGTTCAATCCCACCACAACCGGCGCTCTGTAGCAGCAGTGTCTCCTATCTACAAGGTGCACTGCTGCGATTCACCAAAGATCCTCAGACAGCACCTTCCAAACCTATGACCACTTCCATCTAGAAGGACAAGGGCAGGAGATAAATGGAAACACCACCACCTGCAAGTTCCCCTCCAAGCCACTCACCATCCTGACTTGGAAATATATCGCCGTTCCTTCCCAGTGGCTGGATCAAAATTCTGGGATTCCCTTCCGAACGGCATTATGGGTCAACCCACAGAACATGGACTGCAGCAATTCAAGAAGGCAGCTCTCCACCACCTTCTCAAGGGCAACGAAGGATGGTCAATAAATGCTGGCCAGCCAGTGACGCCCATGTTCCACGAATGAATAAAACATATTGAAAGAAGCAACAAAGTCAGAGGCCGAGAAAAAGTGTTTTACTGCCGACTGTTGCTGCTATTGAAACGATTTCACACTGTAAACATTGGAATGTAGATAGATAGATGGATCGATGCATAGACAGACGGATAGATAGATAGATAGATAGATAGATAGATAGATAGATAGATAGATAGATAGATAGATAGATAGATAGATAGATAGATAGATAGATAGATAGACACAGACAGACAGATAGGGAGAGGAGAGTGGGTAAAATATATAATATGCCGTGTCAATTTAAGGCACTCCCAGAACTAACGTTCAGCAAGGCGAAAGTAGCTGAAAGTAACTCTTCGATGCGAGAAGGTGATACACTCGCTGCATTGGCAGCAGAGACACAAGTTTGCAAAAACATTTTTGGTGCAGGGAGCCATAGAATTGTCCATGTAAAAAAAAACTCAGAAATTGTGGAACTGAGTTCCAGGATCAGTAATAGAGGCAGAAAACGTTAGCAGATCCAATAACAATTGAAAGAGACAATAATGTCAGAGGCCGAGAAAACAATGGGTTACTGCCGACTGTGACTGCTATTGAAAATATTTCACACTGTAAACTACAACTGTTATGGGTGGCACGGTGGCACAGTGGTTAGCACTGTTGCCTCACAGCGCCAGGGACCTGGGTTCGATTCCCGGCTTGGGTCACTGTCTCTGTGGAGTTTGCACATTCTTCCCGTGTCTACGTGCGTTTTTTCCGGGTGCTCTGGTTTCCTCTCATAGTCCAAAGATGTGCGGGTTAGGTTGATTGGCCATGCTAAATTGTCCCTTAGTATCAGGGGGATTAGCGGGGTAAATGTGTGGGGTTACGGGAGTAAGGGCCTGGGTGGGACTGTGGTTGGTGCAGACTCGATGGGCCGAATGACCTCCTTCTGCACTGTAGGGATTCTAAGATGAAGATTGGAATGTAAATTAAGTTGCATTTGAAAGGAAAAGGAACTCTACAGGTTATGCGACATCTGTGAAGGGAGAAATAGAGTTAACAGTTCTGGCCCATATGACCCTCTCTGAAAAACGGCAGAATTACGGAGATGATCAGCATTTGTTCGAAGTAACATCCAGGAAATCAATAGGAATATTGATAAGACACTGTTTTACGAGAACGAACAAGTGTCAATGATAAGAGCTCTTGTTCAAAAGTATAGGACTGTCTACGACTGTTACGACATGTCATGTTAGAAGATAAGAAACTGTTACATTTGCTAAGCATGAAGAGTATCCGTAGTTATGTGTTCAAAGCGTGAGCTGTCAGGAAGGCTGAAATGGACGTTTGTTACGGTATGGGGAACGGAAACAAATTAGGTATTTTTCAACGAAATTTATGGATTCACAGTTTACGCGGAATCGCTGTGATTGAAACTAAAAAAAATCAAATAAATGAATTTGGAGATGATAAAATCAATAAATAATTGTCAATTAAGCGGCAGAGCCTACATAGTCCCTAAAGCCCAGTTGGAGAATTGGTGTCAGAAAAAAATACAACAACAGAACAACTGAAAAAACACAGCCGCGGGAGATATCAGAATAATGCAATTAATTATGCATTTATCAACTGAATGCAATTGCTTACCAGGGTAAGGAAACGTTGCTAAAATCGAATGCTAAATCATTTCAGTCTGAAACAGTGCTGGTAACAAATTATGTGGATAAGAGCTGAATGGAACTCTCAATTCTCGGAGAAATGATGACGTCACCTTTCAGTGGAGAAGAAGTGTCTGCTGACTGTGAAATGCGCTATGAAGAGAGCACCCTTATTTATCATGGGTGAGAAGTCTCGTGGGATCAGACAGTAGCTGGACCGTCGGCATTATTCCAACATTTAATCCGAGCAAGCAACTCCCTTCAACGTTCTGTTTGTGTTGCAAAAATGTTGTCCAAGTTGAGATTCGTTATTTGCTACGCAAGAATACAAAAGTTAAAGTAATGTTTGGCCGAATTTCTACCTTAAACATGAATGTAAATCTGACCGGGAATCCAGCGAAGCTGCTGGTGAAACAGAAAACATTTGGTTTGCCGTGTTATCCGTCACGATTCAATTCGGTTGTTTAATTAACTGAATCCCACAAATCTGCAAAACTTCCAAAATGTTTTTTTTTTACCGCTCTGAGGGTCTGAGAGGTTTTCGGATTATGGTTGGGATTGAACATCGTTATTGAATAAGTCATTGCTTTCGGTGGTTAGCTCCGTTGTTCAGGGAGAAGTATGGTTTTGTCCTGACGTCTCTCATGAAGTTGATCGAAAGCCTCAGCCCAAAATAAGTAACCTTAGGCACTTACGAGATAAAACGAGACAGAGTTTGATTTATGTTACCTTCCTGCCACGCTAACATTTTTTTTCATTCGAGGGACAAGGGCGTTGCTGGCTGGCTGGCAGTAGTTAGCGTCCATCCCGAGTTACGGTTGAGAAGGTTGTGGTGAGCTGCCCTCTGTTGAGTTGTGGGTTGACCCACAATACCGTTGGGGAGGGATTCCAAGATTTTGACCCAGCGACTGTGAAGGAATGATGATATATTTAGGAGTCAGGACAGCGAGTGGCTTGGATGGGAACTTGCAGGTGGTGGTGTTCCCATGTATCTGCAGCTCTTGTCCTTCTAGATGGAAGTGGTCATGAGTTTGAGGGTGCTGTCTAAGGATCTTTGGTGAATTGCTGCAGTGCACCTTGTAGATAGGAATATTGACATATTGACACTGCTCCTACTGAGCGCCTGTGGTGGAGGGAGTGGACGTATGTAGACGTGGTGCCAATCAAGCGGGCTGCTTTGTCCTGGATTCTGTCAAGCCTCTTGAGTATTTTTGGAGCTGCACCCACCAGGCAAGTGGGGAGTATTCAATCCCACTCCTGACTTGTGCCTTGTCGATGGTGGATAGGCTTTGGGGAGTCTGGAGTTGAGCTACTCACCGCAGTATTTCCAGCCTCCAACCTGCTCTTGTAGACACTGTGTTTATTTGATAAGTCCAGTTGAGTTTCTGGTCAATGGTAACCCCAAGGATGTTGACAGTGGGGGATTCAGTGATGGTAACACCATTGAATGTCAAGGGGCGGTGGTTATTGGTGATGGCCGTTGCCTGGTAGCTGTGTGTCATTAATGTTACTTGCCACTTGTCAGCCCAAGCCTGGATATTGTCCAGATCTTGTTGCATTTGAACAGGGACTGCTTCAGTATTTGAGGAGTTGCGAATGGTGCTGAACATTATGCAATCGTCGGCGAACATCCCACTTCTGACCTTATGTTAGAGGGAAGCAGCTGAAAATTGTTGGGCCGAGGACACTATCCTGAGGGACTTCTGCAGTAATGTCCTGGAGCTGAGATGACTTATCCTCCACAACCACAACCAACCTTCCAATGTAGCAGGTATGACTCCAACCAGCGTAGTGTTTGTCCCCGGATACCCATTGATTGTAGTTTTGCTAGTGTGGCTTGATGCCACATTCAGTCGAATGCGGCGTTGATGCCAAAGGCTGTCACTCTCACTTCACCTCTGGAATTTAGTTATTTCGTTCATGTTTGAAGCAAGGCTGTAATGAGGTCAGGAGAAGAATGGCCCTGGCGAAAACCAAACTGGGCATCACCGAGCAGGTTACTGCTGAGCAGGTGCTGCGTGATAGCACTGTCAATGACCCCTTCCATCACTTTACTGCTGATCGAGAGTAGACTGATTGGGCAGTAATTGGCTGGATTGGATTTGTCCTGTCGATGTGTATGGGGCATACCTGGGCAATTTTCCACATTGTTGGGTAGATGCCTGTGTTGTTACTGTACTGGGAGAGCTTGGCTAAAAGAGTGGCAAGTTCTAGAGCACAAGTCTTCAGTACTATTGCCGGAATGTGATCAAGGCCCATTGCCTTTGTAGCATCCAGTGCCTCTAACTGTTTCTTGATCTCATCAATAAGCACTGATGTGCGAATTTGTGAAATGCCGTCTGGATTGTTAGCACGCCACATCTGAGGATTCCATCTTATCCACAGCACATGTTACTACTTCAAGCTATCCAATTAATTGATTAATCATGATTGCTATTTCTTAAAACAACTTTGACGCTGTTCTCCAAGGGTGCTCGATAACGAACGGGGTGAGAGCTTCCACAACGTTCCCCTAATACTTCTGAGCATTGCAAGTTGTTTTGAACACTTTGCAATCATCTTAGATGAACCCTCATTTTACTATCGTTGAATGAAAATTGAATCAAGGTCACTGATTAAACACCCAATTTGTATTGAGTAAGGAGGACACTACCCTGAGGACCTCATGCAGCGATGTCAAAGAGTTCAGGTTATTTACCTCATAAAACACATGTTGTTTTGTGCAAAGCATGTCTCCAAACCCAGGAGCGTTTTCACCATGAATTTCGTTGACTGCAGCTTTTCCTGGACGTCTTGACTCGACGCTCTTTCAAATGCTGCCTATTTGTAAATAGGAGTTATTTTCTTCTCATTTCGAGATGCAAACAATTGCTGTGCATGTGCCAATAAATTATTGACAAACCTTCGATCACGCTCCTGATTACGGAGGAAAGACAGATGGGACTATTTATCAGGGTTCGATTCATTCAGCTTTTGCGGGAAAAAAAAACATACCTGAGTAATTTTCCACATTGCCCGGTAGATGCCAACTTTGCGGCTTCACTAGAACAGCTTGCCCATGGGTGCGGCAAGTTTGGGCACACTTGTCTACGATTTTGTTGCTGAAATTCTGTCAGGGTCCATAGCCTTTGCAGTATCCAATGCTTCTGCCGTTCTTTGATATCATGAGGTATCAAACGAATTGGTTGATGGCTGGCGGTTGTGATGCTGGGGACATCTGGAGGACGCAAAAATGGATCAACGAACCAGCAATTCTGGCTGAATGTGGTTGCAAATGTTTCAAACTTGCTGATTGCACTACTGTGTGGTGATTCGTTATCATTGAGACTGAGGGCAGTTCTGAAACCTGCCCCTCCACTTGTTACTTAATTATCCACAATCATTCACGTTCAGAGCTGTCAAGACTGCAGAACATCAATCTGATCTGGAGGGAGTTGAATCGCGCAACTCTGTCTATCAAGTGCAACTTGCGCTTGATTTTGTAAATTGTCGCTTCTCCAATTCTCCACCGGGTTGAAGTGAATGGTAGAGTTATGTCAAACGCTGAGGTTACACAATGTGAATGCATACAATTTTGCTGCTTTCGATGGCACAAAGTGCCTTGTTGTTGCCCTGGTTTCCGTTGCTCGATGTTTTCGATGTTTGTTTCATTTAGCAGTATGGTAATGAGACAGCACGATGATGTTAATGCGAGGACAGTGCTTCGATACTTAGGGTCCCGACAATGGTTAATTCAACCAATACTATCATGAAACATGCATCGTCTAATGACGAGGTCAAATGGAACATTTAATGTCGAAGCCATTTTGGACACTGCAATATTTGTGTCGGCACGAATAATCGGCTTTTACATTGTTATTATGTTTTTTTATCCCTTTCAGTCCTCAATGTTTCTTCTCATTAATTTTTCAATTGTCAGATTCTGATACATAAGCTGAAGCGAATGGGGGCGTTTGGCGTTCGTGGGAGGTAGGTGATCATGAGCTAAACCTATCCTTGCCCATGTTTGAAATGATGCAATGTGACCTCCTGTGTTACAATGTTAATGGTTATTACTCCAGTGAAATTCCCAACCGACTTAATGCCACGGTGCCACAATCTCTTCTGGGTCTCTCCTGGTGATGCGTCAGGAAGTTGCCAGGATTGGAGATGATGATAACAGTATTGATGTGCATAGGAGCAATGAATGACTTCTTTCGTCTCCAGCAGTATTTTTCTTATTTCTTAAATCTCCCTTAATCGTAGCCTTAGCTCTAGTTATTTGCACTTCACTATCAAAACTTTGCGATATTCCCGTCGGTGAAAATCGATCACAGTCGGCATTGAAAACTGCAGTTATGCACATGAGACCAGGTTTTAAATTGAATGAGATCCCGAAGTAAAATGCCCAATGATTTTTTTTAAATATACCTTCCTACTTGATTGTGCCACGCTAGGGAAATGCTTATGTACCAATTCACTTACAATCATTGTGAAATTTCAGTTAACCCAGGATCACGTGCTTTTTAATCTGATAGATTTCCGCTTCGGTGGAAAAAAGTGAGCAAATTTCTCAAAGGAATTCTTGAGAGCATCACTTGCTCACGTTTCCATTCAATAATAAAAACAAATTAACATTGCACTGGCATATAAAATAAATGCATGAATCTAGTTTAAATTCAACCCCGTGATATTTCCTGTTTTCAAAGAATATTTGTGTGGAAATTAATCAAAAGGATGACGTATGATTATACTGGAACTAACTTGAGAATGATGAAACGTACCTCCTAGTATGCCACATAAACAAGTTAGTTGAAGTTAGGCCTCATCATTAATTATTATTAGCATATCAAAATTGAGGAAAGAGGCGATGACAGGCAGCATTAAGATATGCCATTAAGTGGTACAAATAATGGAATTAGTTCTGAAGGTGCGAATGATCCTCGGGAATGCAAAATAATTCAAGTTGCGATGGACACCATTCGGGCAAATGTTTTTCTATAGGTGGTACGGATGAGTATTATGATCTCTGACATTCTGTTGCCACCTCTTCCCCCACCCCGCCCCCATCCTCTCCCCATTCTATTGAAATAATCACCTAGTTCCCTCTTTAGGTCTGTAAATTAAAAGCCAAAGAGCACAGGTCCTTATGTATCTCATTTTGCAAGTTTCTCAACATAGATTATTTTATTATAATCCGCTTGACCATGGAAATCTAAGGAGAAATCCATCTAGCATCTTTATTCATTTCTCCTCAATCATACCAAGCAAATAGTACTCAATTATCCTTTCCACGTTTAATGTAAGCACACACGCCCGCACACGAACACAACCGACACGCAGACCCAGACAGAGAAACACAACACACGCAGCACATCACAGAACATGTGCATACATACAACACGCACATGACATCCAGCAAACACACACTACAAACGACGCACATCCACAATAGACGCAAGCATAACATACACACGGATGCACAAACACACGCAACACACAGAAACAGACACAACGTACACACGCACCACAGGGCACATGCACACAAAACACAAACCCCACTCAGCACCCGACATACAAAACTCACACATACATATATCAGATACAACACCCACACAAACACGACGACATACATCACACAAACCACAAACACACACAAGTATGAAACACGCACTCACATGGCAAAGAACAAACAAATAACATACACGAAGCAGGCAAACATGCAAAGCACACAGCAGACACAGCGTGTGCACACATGCTTACGGAGTCAATATAGACGCATAACACACGCTATAAATCACAAGCATAGAATACGACAAATACAACACAAACGCACACATACCAAAAGCAATACACAGACAAAAGACACACCACGCAAGCATCACATGCCACACAAATGGCACACCACGCAAAACACACACACACCAAACCCAAAGACAAATATACACTCACAAACACACACCCATGCGCGCGCGCACACACACACACACACACACATGCGGTCACAGTTCACTCCTTTCCGAACAACGCCATATTCCCCAAGAAATATTAAAACAACGTCATCCATTCGTAAGATAAGAGTATAGATTAAATAGAGAATCTCGTGGATCTCGGAAACGGCAGAGACAGCAGAATTGTTCTAAGTGAGATGGGGTATGGATCTCAATAGCCGAGTGAAGTAGAAAATCTGAATATCGGCTTACTCGAGCCTCCGAACTTCTCACGGTCAGTTCTCGAATGTTTATTTTTAATTGCTAAGACAGTTATACAACTCCACTGCCATTTGAACCCAACAGCCGACAAAAAACACAACACACGCGCCTCACCGACCGCCAATCGTGTCACCGTAAGGCAGTTTGGCATCACGGATTGCGGGCATTTGCTATTTTTCACGCCATTGTTTCCGGAGCACATCCTTAGCTAATGTTTGTTAATTTTACTGCTGATTTCAATATCCCTCATGTGTTTCAGGTTCACCAGGAACTCACTGAACACAGGGAACAGGCAACTGGCGCCAACATTTCAAAAAGACAACAGACCCATGAACTTGCAATTGGAAATTGGAAATTTCGTTTGTGTATGATGCTGATTGCATCTTATTCAGAAATATTTGTGCATCCTCAGTTAGTGATGCAATTTGAGCCCACGTGTAAAAGGATCTGGACAAAATTCGTTGAGTTGAACATTAGCAATTGAAATTATTGCCACATACGTGTTAGTCTATGACAGTCTCCAAAAAGTGTGCATCTCCATTTCCATTTGACATTTCGCGATGTAATCATGGAAACCATAGAAACTCTACAGTACAGAAAGAGGCCATTCGGCCCATCGAGTCTGCACCGACCACAATCCCACCCAGGCCCAACCCCCATATCCCTACATATTTTACCCGCTAATCCCTCTAATCTACGCATCCCAGGACACTAAGCGGCAATTTTAGCATGGCCAATCAACCTAACCCGCACATCTTTGGACTGTGGGAGGAAACCGGAGCACCCGGAGTAAACCCATGCAGACACGAGGAGAATGTACAAACTCCACACAGACAGTGACCCAAGCCGGGAATCGAACCCAGGTCCCTGGAGCTATGAAGCAGCAGTGCTGACCACTGTGCTACCTGCCGCCCAACTAGTAATATTCAGGGGTTTACCATTCACCAGAAAAATCAACATAAATACTAAAGTTACAGGAGCCGTTCAGAAGTTTCTAAGTTGAGTAACCCAACCCCTGATCCCTGACGCCTGCCCACTGCTAGGGTGCCAATTCAGAAACTCCAAGATATGTTATGAAGCCAGACGCGACCCCAACATTTTTTTCTATTTTGGCATCAATGTGAGGATATGAGGTTTCAGTCCAGGTGCAATTCTACTGACAAACCAGAGAGCTTTATCAAAACAAATTTTATTTAACAATACAGTTTATCTATAACAAATGAATTAGCTTAACGTTTAACAATTCAACAATACTAAAACATGACAAGATTCAATTCTTAACTGTCAACATTTTTTTTATCAATATAGAATTCCCACAATGCAAAAGGAAGCCATTCAGCCTATTGAGTCTGCACCACATCTCAAACCCAGAGCTGTGGATTTAATTTAAACTTTTGTTTCTTTAGATTTCCCTGGTATTTGTCTTTACCTAGGACCTTACCCAGGCCCTGTCCCCGTAACCCCACGTATTGAACCCACTAATTTCCCGAACTTAAACATGTTGGGAGACCAAGGGGCAATTTAACATGGTCAATCTGGCTATCTTGCACATCTTTGGACTGTGGGAGGGTACTGGAGCACCCAGACACTGGGAGAAAGGGCATACTTCAGACAGACAGCCACCCAGGCTGGAATCCAGCCAGTGTCCCTGGCACTGTGAGGCAGCAGTGCTAATGATTGTGTCACCGTGTCGTGCAAAGCGTATCAGTGTGAGCTCCAATCAATAAAATGTCCTTTATGGACTTAATTACCTCGTCATAATCAGTTAGCAAAACGCATGCATGCTGGTGACTTAAGTCCACAGTCCTGGAGCATTCAGAAAGCCTCTGGAGAGAGAGAGAGAGGGAGAGAGAGAGGGGAGAGAGAGGAGGAGCGGGGAGGGGTGGGGGTGGGGGGGGTCGGGGCGTAGAGAAAGAGAGAGAGAGAGAGACTCTTTTCTTCCAGCAGGCCCAGCAGCAACTTGTACATTAAAATGAAAAAGAAACTGGTCTTTTTCTGCAAGCTTAGCTCCTCCCAGTAATCCCATGGATCTGTCCCTGTCAATCCACCTAATCGAAAATCACATGAATCTGCGTATCTAGTCCAAAATTCCAGGAGAATCTAAAGAAACAAAACGTTGAATTAACTCCACAGTAACACTTTCCTTGCTGAAATCCGTTACTGTGCTCAATTCTCAGCACCTGAGCTGTATGGTCGCCCATACAAATTTACTCTTACAATAGTGCCTCGTACAGCAGTCTATCGAAACATACAATATTTAAAAATGCACAATATCGTCAGAACACAAGCAGTATGTTTGATCGCCACCCCACCCCATTAATCAAGATCCACCCCCTACGTTACCGATGCACACTGGCATCAGAATGCATCACCTGCAGAATGCACAGCTGTCAGTTAAAATGCTAGTTTAATCTCACGTTTCAAACCCACAAATTCTAACATCTCTAAGAGGAAGGACTTGATTGCTCGCAACACAGACACGAGTGCGTTTTCTGAAAGCCATGCAGTTTCCTCGGTTGGAATAGAAACATCGTACCTTCAATGTCGCTGTTGAAACTCCCGCAGCGACAGACTTAAGGACACCGTGGGTATACGTACAACATAATTGATTGCCGCAATTCAAGCAGGCTGCTCAAAATGTCCTTCTCAACGGCAATGAGGAATATTAAGTAGAGGTGGCTGAGGCAGTGCCATCCACATCCAGTTAATAACGAAGAACTCCACTGGAATCTTGCTCAGAATCACCGCTGTTCATTAACTGATATGCATACGTTTTGATATTGGATGTGCTGCTGTTCGTTAAAAACTAGGCAGGAAAGTCAATGCTAATACTACTGCTGAGAGGAAAACCGACGGTCCACATTAGGAATCATAGCCAGATATTATTGCTGCTCACCCGTGGAATTAAATAACTGGCTCTTAAAGATTGTTGTCGCGTTGACCTGATGATGAAGAAATTCTTTGCACAATGAACAGTGGAAGCAGTTCTTTCTTTTAAAGGTCAGTTTATTGTTCGGCAGACATTCCACAAATAGCGTGATCCACCAATTTACAGATTCCACAGGTTAATGAGCGTTGGCCTCTCATCCCTTCGCAAGCTGCAGTTATTTCCTGCTGCGTCCAATTAACCATGCAATCCAAAAGCAGCGACAGCACAGACTCGCCAATTCAATCTAATTTTATCCATTAATATAAATTATTCTGACAAATGACAAAACTCATCTCTAATCATGTCAATTCGTTTACTTTGCTCACGGGCTACTGCGCCGTAAAATACAGGGCTAGTAAAATGTTAATATTAATTAAGGACTGGCCTCTAATCTTTCCCGGGCTCACGTTACCAATTTACTTGTTAGAAAAGTAGAAGGGAATGTTTTTAAACAGATTATCAGACACACAGTTCCAATGACGACGCATGCTATGTTCTCGGTGCAGTATTGGTTCTCAGCTCCTGGAAGCAAATGGAAACAAAATGGTCAAAAATAAAATAGTCAGATAAACAAATAGAAATATCCGCGATTGCATGAAAAAGGGAATGTGGAAGGAAAACACAGAGGTTATAAGCAAAACGTTAGTCGGGACAATAATATTCGGAAATGCGGCAAAGTAACACGATAATGTTACAATGCAAGATGCAATTCAACAACCAGCCGAACTTCACACATGCTTTCCATATCTCGTGTTGTGCAGTCGGAGAACATAACCTAATCTATGCAAATATTACCCTGCGGATCATAGCACGTCATCAGTTTTGTCCATGGACTGCTGTGCAAGTAAATTAAGAGATTGTAAGATGTTAGTAGTCTCATAGCTGCAGCAGGCAGGGCAACGAATGAGACGACGGGAACATACAAGTGAATAGGGGGCGCAATGCAAGTTAAATTGATTACTGCTTCGTTATCACCTTTCATTTCAGAATTTGACTATTCTCTTCAGTGAATATTTCAGTCCATTCTTCAGTTCCTCTCAGAATTTTCTTTGGGTCGCTGCATAAATGCACGTGCTTCGACAGCAACTCAGAAGCAGCAGCACAAAGTAGGTGTAGTCTGCTATCAACATTCTGTCATTGTAATCAGTTGAATAAAATCGCTTTACAAGTTGGACTGATATGTAAAAGCTCACATATGTCATCCATAACAGAATGAAGTTGCTGGGTAAAGCGAAGAGTAAAGTTCTGGATTTCCTTCAGTTCGCCATCGCCTGATCGTTCGGATTCATTTCAGTCCTGTTGCATTTCATCTTCCTTTTAGTCTGGCGGCCGAAAGGTGACCTACAGTGAGAGCATTGAGCAGAATATGGAGAACTGTTGGGGGCAGTGGGACCAAACAGCGATCTATCCAACTGAATGCTCCCCAATGCGGCTGCACGTTAATAACGCAAATGAAAAATAGAATGGTATGTTTCCCAAACAGAACAAACGACACACAGTGCTAATGACCACGTCTGCTATGTTCTCGGTGCAGTATTTGGTTCTCTGCTAATAGGAGCAAATGGAAAACGAAGCGATCAAAAGTAAAATAAACTGTTAACCAGACAGAAATGTTTGTTGTTGCACCCAGAAAAAGCGGTGTGGAAGGAACACACAGAGTTTATATGCAGCAAGGTAGTCGGGAAACAATAATCAGCAAATAAAGTATCTCGTTAATGATAACAACCAATAGACCTGACCATGATATAGCTAACAGATAGCGTGTAACGAATCGGGACAGACCGAATTTACCCCGCGGCAGGCAGAATCGTCATCACGTTAGCTGATAAAGCAGAGAAGAATAAACAAAACAATGAATCAACATTAGATTACAGGAAGCTAGGTATTCCCACAACATATTGACCAAAATGTGTTCCACTGTCGCATCTAGAAAATGTAACTATATCTCACGCTGCTTTTAAAATTGCAAACAAAAAAAATTACATAAATCTAAAAAGGAGAGATTGGGAATATAATTTAAAAACACCCACCTGCAGCAAAGAGCGTACAGTGAACCTGACAGTTGCAACATTCGTTTTATTTGTATTTCCTTTGAACTTCTGGGGATAACCGTCAATTTATTTGGAAACGCAGAGCAGCACAGGTGGGAAATTACAGATTATTTAGTAGTAAATGGACATTTCGATAGTGACTTATACATTTTTGGAAGACGACAGGTCAATTTCAGAAGAACCAATGAAGTGATAAAATGGAATATTCAGGCTACCCATTGAATGTAGTCAGGATGATGAAACTATTCTGTACTGCGGTAAATGTTCAGTGGGGATCTGGGAGGAGAAAGTCTCCCAATAGGGCCATCAATGCAAATGTGAAGAAGGTTATCCAGTGAGGTAAATGTGTTCAAAAGGCCTAATAACAATCAAACCACAGTATATAACTAAAATTTTGTGAATATCAACGCTTGCTTTCCAAAATACTTAAGTCGTAAAGGTCGATTAAATAGCAAACGGTTTCGATTTCCGTGTCTCCGATTAATGGTTTGCATTATCAAAGGGAGATTCCCTCCGTGGAGATCGCAGTTCTGGTGACCCGCGTGCTGAACATTGTAGCATTACGAAGAAAGAATCGAACAGTCGCCAATAGGTAGAGCATTACCAGACAGCACGACTTCAGGGCGGTGGAAATTAGGTTCGCCGAGTTTCCGTTCCAACCATCTAAAGAGCCGGCCTGAAAAACTGTTATTTCCCGGAATCACTTGCCGCTTCAATGAGCAGTAAGAGGCTTCAGGAGACAGAGCCCACCCACCCCCCACCGCCACCACCCCCCCCCCCCCCCGCCACCGCCCCCCCCCCCCCCGCCCCTCTCCCCTTCCCCTCCTCCCCTGCTTGAGGAGGAAGATCCGCCTTCGAGAGATTCTGGCCTCCTGATGGCCCGGAGTTCCAGGGTCTCCACAGAGCCAGAAGCTGGAGTGGAATGGGACGACATGCAGTCCATAGAGTAAATGTGACGGGATTCTCTGAAATGAATAGTTTTCCTGGTGCCAGCGTGGCACGCGCTGGAGGAGCCTGTGCTTTTGAGATTGGTGATATGTGTCCCGACATGTGTCAGGGTGCATGGAACTCCAAACGTTTCCAGACAATAAGTGGGTACTTCTGATGGCAGTGATACTCACGCCCCCGGCGAACTCCGATTTTTCTTCGAATTTGTCCATACCTGGGTAATCCTCCCACCGGCAGAAATGTTGAGGCGTGGCAGAAAATGATCCATATGTATTGATATTTGGCAAGTTATGGGCCTCCGTTGAGCCAACGTTGAATTGCTCAGAGGTTTTAGTGCGGGACAACGCAGTGGGAAGACCATCGAGTTACTTCACTGTACTCCCAGAATGTCAAACCACATCTCCCGCTTTCATTTCGTCAATGTGTTTAGTCACATTTTCGTAGAACTCCACCAGGCTCGTAAGGCACGATCTGCCTTTGACAAAGCCATGCTGAATATTCTTGAGCATACTAAACTTCTCTAAATGCTCATAAATCTTGTCCCTCAGGATCTTCTCCATCAGCTTATCAAGCACTGAGGTTAGGCTCACCGGTCGGTAATTTCCTGGGCTATCCCTATTCCCCTTCTTGAAAATAGGAACCACATCCGCAATCCTCCAATCCTCCGGCACCTCCCCGTCTCCATCGACGACGCAAAGATCATTGCCAGAGGCTCTTCAATCTCTTCCCTCGCCTCCCACAGTAACCTGGGGTACATCCCATCCGGACCGGACGACTTATCTATCTTGATGCCATTCAAAGATTCCAGCACAACCTCTTTGTTAAATTCCACATACTCAATCTTTTCAGTCCACCGCAAGCCCGCAGTACATCCACCCAGGTCCTTTTCCTCTATGAAAACCGAGGCAAAATACTCATTAAGCACCTCTGCCATTTCTACTGGTTCCGTACAGATTTTCCCGCCTTCACATTTTATAGGCCCTATTCCTTCACGTCTTATCCTTTTACTCTTCACATATTTATAGAACGCCTTAGGGTTTTCCTTAATCCTACCTGCCAAGGCCTTCTCGTGACCCCTTCTGGCTCTCCTAATTTCCTTCTTTAGTTCCTTCCTACAAGCCGTATATTCATCTAGTTCCCTAACTTTGCCAAGCTCTCTGAACCTTTTGTACGCTTTCCTTTTCTTCTCGACTAGGTCCCGCACAGCTTTCGTGCACCACGGTTCCTTTAACCGACCAACTCCTCCCTGTCTGCTCGGAACGTTGTTGAGTAGAACTCTAGACAGACATTCCTTGAAAAACTGCCACCTCTCTTCAGTACATTTCCCCCAGAATACCTCCTTCCAATTTACTCCTCTAATTTGCTGCCTTATGTCTTCATATTTCCCCTTACTCCATATAAACGCTTTTCTAGTTTTCCTAGCTTTTCTATTGCTAGATCTGGGACGTAGAATATGGAAATTGTTAACTGTCAATGTGTTTCATTTGCAAATATAATGCAAAATTCAGAGTTTGAATAACTAAAATAGACACGTGTGGAATGAGCAAGTCATAAACCTTTGGGAGTTTCCTTACAGTTGCACTCATGCCCTGCGGCTTTCTCATCTTTATTATGGAACTTTTCAAAAACATAAACAAACGATTAAATGAACAGAGTGATGGTGGGCTGACAATAATTGCAGACACTAGTTGTGTCCAAATGGTGTAAGTACCAAACAGAAACCGCCAATGTTGAGATCAAACAACGATGTGCCGAGGTCAGAAGATGAATGGAGCGTGGCTACATAACAACTGCGTCTGATTTGGATTTGCCAAGTTATATTCTCATTCTAGCGATTACCTGTAAAGACTGGTTCAAAATAACAATGGTCGGAAATATATTACATTGTGACTTGTCCTGTTTGAGATCACCTGTGCTTTTGACACTTCTGTTTACAAACCACCAGTTTCCATAGCCAACTTATATTGCATCTCTTAAACAATTGGTATTGTCATTAGTGCGTTGAACAGTATAACAGCTTTTGGACAATTTCTAAAAAATCGCACAAAGAAAGGAAGCTGAGACTTGACGAGCGAAAAAAATACTATTTTTTTCTCCAACGAAAATAAGTCCTTCCTAAAATAGATGATGAAACATGAGCGACAGTGCAAACCTACTGTCGTCCCTTCTGACATTTCAGGGAACTTCAGCAAGAAATATGGTGGCTACGGCAGATCATTCAGAAGATATAACTTAGGCCACAGGTGATAGACAAATAGGGAACATTTCAAAATTCAGCTTCCTAAATGCTACCAACAATGTGTGGCCCTTTGTAATAGTTCCCACCGACTGATGTAATGGAATTTAGGACGAATCAAGGAATTCATTCCGCTCCACATATATTTCCCAGAATTTCTAGTATCTTGGTTCATGGCTGCCTCCCTGACGGTTCAACGTCTTCATTCGAAATTCCTTGATATTCTTACATTAATAAAAAACGTATGGGAACCTTGCTTGAAAGCTTCAATTGAACAACAAAATCACTCTTTAAGACGGAATATGATTGTAAATGCTTTGAGTGAAAAATGGTCTCTTGCTTTCACTGCAAACTTAGGTCTAATTTTAAGATGGTGCCTCTTTCTTTTCCATGGTGCACATCTGGCATCTATGTTAGTAAATACTTTCATCAATTTAGATACCTTCCTTCTATCAAATGTAAACCAGGGAAACACATCGGATGTTGCTGAAAACGTTTTGTTAAATTAAACCCTGCATGTCCTGGTATGATTCCACTTAATCTAACCTCAACACAACTGTTATTCACTTCCTGCGCAGACAACATGGCCTCCAGTTGTGTGATACCGAAACCTGAACACATACATTAAACTGTGTCCCAACCAAGGCTATTTCTCGTTCCAAATGTTCCTTTCTATTGCACTTTGGCAATACGATTAAAATCATATGTACCACGAATATCTTGCCCCAAATTGCCTCAGAATCTCTGAAATTCAGCTTTCACAAACAATCTGTGAGCCCTCACGTTTTAAATGTAGGGGTGTTACTGAAACTGTTAAAGAAAATACTGAATTCAAGGAGGCAACCTTTCAGTGCCCAATTTACTGTAGATGAGTGAAATGAACATGCCAGTAGAAAAGTGAACCTTTCGTTCATTGTTGTATTACATTGTGATATAGAATTCTCTGTCCAGGTGGCGAAATGGGGTATGTAATTAGAAATTGAATACTGACTTCGAGTTAGATATAGCAAACCAAATAGCTTCGAATAAATTGAATAACTGATCCAACATTAATAAGGCACGAATACAGTTAAACCCTGATTCATATATAAATAATTTCGGATGAGCGGTTCAGACCACTGAACATTGGCAAACAGATGTACCACAAGTCAAGGTTTCTTAATTTCTGAGAAACTACTTAACTGTTCGTCCATTTGAAAACGTACAGCTGATCCTTAAAATTGATATATTCAGAATAAAAAAACATGCTTTTCATCCAGGCGTTAATTTTCAAATGTGTTTATTCGGCTGAGTTGGCAATGATGTCGGTGAGAGTCAGTTGGAGATTGCAAAAACATAATTATTTCTATCTTGCTGTGTTGGATCTTTATAATGAGATCCGCAGAATGTAATAAAACAGCAAGATAAACGAAGTTCTATGCTACTTACAGGTGTAAAACATAAATGGGGAGGACCCAGGAAGACCTCGAATTCAGTGAGTTGGAGTTTTTTTATTTTCTATTAGGATTATTGGATCTTCATAATATCAATGCTTAGCAGCAGCTGTTCACGGACATTGCCCCTTCCTCTGACCAGGGGCAAATCTACGACCGCATTCACAATCATGAAGGAGAACGAAACGAGAGAAACAGAAACATAATGCTTTCAAAAGGGGAAAATACAGTTTGATTGAGTCATGGCCTATGTGCGTCTATGGCCAGGCAATTGTTTATTATCCCATATTTTGAAGGTGGTGATGAACTACCTGAAGCTCTACAGTCCACATGGTGTCGGGAGACAGACAGTGTTACGAGGAAAGAATTTCCAAGACTTGAACCCACGACAGTAAAGGCGTACCAATTCCGTTCGAAGTCAAAATGGTGAGTGATATGAACCGGAAGTTTCGCACTTGACCTTTTACTTCCGAGTTCTCGGATCGTTCGATCGAAGGCGCCTTGGTAAGTTGTTGCCGTTTGCATTGCGGAGGTGACACACATCTGCCACATATCAGCCCAAGCATGAATCTTGTCATGGTCGTGCTGCTTACCAGACACGGAACGTTTCAGGAGAACTTGACAATAAGGAACATGAATAGACACCTAGGCTCCTCGTTTCTCCACTCCCGTGCAATCAGGTCGTGGCTGATTTGCCCTCTGTTTCGGTCAAACCAAATAAACAAACTCAAATTAAGTCAGGACAAAGTAAAAGGGGCAGCTCCCCAAAAAGGAGGGGGAGCAGCCCAAACAGAAATCAAAGTACAAAGGAAACTTAAAAACATCAAATTAAAATGTGATTATTAGGGTTGATAATGCACCCCAACCCCTGCGGTGCCCAGTGGGCGCGGAAGGTGTCAACCGCGCCCGTGGACACCGCATGCTCCCTCTCCAGGGACACCTGGCCATGAACGTAGCTGCGGTAGACGGGCAGACAGTCAGGATGGATGGCCCCCTCAATCGCTCGCAGCCTGGACCGGTAAATGGCGCATTTCGCCAGGCCCAGGAGCAGGTTCACGAGGAGGTCGCCATCCCGACCCTCCCCTCTCCGCACCGGGTGTCCTTAGATCAGGAGCATGGGACTGAAGTGCAAACAAAACATCAAAAGAAGGTTCTTTAGGAAAACATAAAGGGAGTGTGATGCGCGATATAACTCACGAGGCTAGAGATGCTCGAGGAAATAAAGGCTTTTATTGACTACTACAATAGAGCTACCATATATAATACATGATCCCAGACTAAAGGGTCCCAGACAGAGCAGTGACCTTTATACCTCTCCTGGGAGGCGGAGCCCGACTGGGATGTACCATAAGAACTATATTACAGGTAGAACAGCCCAACCCTAACCCCAACAGTAACATGTAGAACAGCCCAACCCTAACCCCAACAGTAACATATATACAGACTCATAGTACTGGCCAGACCCTGGCTCAGCACTACCTGGTGGGAACCAATGATGGTTCACCACATTCACCCCTCCTTTGAAAACAAAGGCCGGCGGGGTACAAAAAACACAGAAGAATTGGTCATCAGTCTATAAGTTCAGACGGTCTGGGGGACCGCACCGTCGTTGTGACCTCCTCAACACCGGCGATGACATCGGTGTAGGCACTCGCGGTGTCGTTCTCCCCAAGGCGGTGTCCAACGGCTCCTCCAATGTCTCACGGGCCAGTAGACCCCGAGGTGGTGACAATCCGCTGGACACACCTTGATGTGGCGACCATCTCCTGGACTCAGGCAAGCTGTATGTCCATCATGGACTTGTCGAGTCTGTGAGGCTTTGCCTGGTCCAGGATGATCGACGCCACTGTTGGTTCGTGGGCGCCACTGCAGGCAGCTGCGATGGATGATGACGACCCCTGCTGGTCATTCGCGGTCGGTGCCGACCAAAATGGCTGCTCCCATAGGTCGCACGTGGGCGATGGCGCCAAAATCAGCGACCCCTGGTGGTCGCGCATCTCTTGCGACTCCGTCATCTGGAATGGCGACGTCCTGGCCTCGCACGTGGAAGAAGCCCTTGACGATGCCGACGACGAGGAAACTGGCTCCGGGGAGTCACACGCCGCACTGCTGTTCCTAGATGGAAGTTTGGATCGACATACCATCGAATAATGCCCCTTCTTGCCACAGGCGGAGCACAACACTGCTTTAGCGGGACATCGCTGCCGAGTGTGCTTCACTCCCCCAACGAAGTAACACCGCGGGCCGCCTGGAGCTGCTGCCATCGTCAGGCCCAAGGGTGGGAACGCAATCACGCAGCTTTTCGGTCCCGCTGGATGAAGTGGGGTCTGTGACTGCCCCTGCCACGCTGTCTCCACGTGGTCGTCGGGATACATCGCCAGGCTTTTGGAGGACCTTTCTAGCGCATCCGCTAGCTCTATAGACTTAGTGAGATCGAGATTACCTTGCTCCAACAGCCGAAGTCGGATATAAGACGATCCGATTCCCGCCACAAACTCATCTCGAGCGAGGTCGTTCATGTTCTGGTCTGCCGACACTGCTTTGCAGTTACAGCCCCTGGCTAGCTGTAGGAGCTCGCACGCGTACTGTTCCGTCATTTCGCCGGGCTGCCGTCGTCGAGTGGCTAAGAGATATCGAGCATGCATCTCGTTTGGCGGTTTAATGTAGCACTTGTTAAGAAGCTCGAGGGCCCCTTTGTAGTTGGTGGCCGCACGGATCACTAAATATACAGCGTCGCTTACCCTCGCGTGGAGGACCCGGAGTCTGTCGGCGTCGGTGTTGACCGCTGCGGAGGCTTCGAGGTAATCCTGAAAACATTTCAACCAGTGGTCGAAGGTGTTCGAGGCACCCGCCGCACGTGGGTCCAGCATAAGCTGTTCGGGTTTAAGCATTTGCTCCATGCTCTCTGTGTCGTTTTCTTTTTTTTTTCAACGACGAGAGTTCAATTAGTAGTCAATAAAATTGATGCGCGATATCACTCACGAGGCTAGAGATGCTCGAGGAAATAAAGGCTTTTATTGACTACAACAGAACTACCATATATAATACACGATCCCAGACGAAGGGGTCCCAGACAGAGCAGTGACCTTTATACCTCTCCCAGGAGGTGGAGCCCGACTGGGATGTACCATAAGAACTATATTACAGGTAGAACAGCCCAACCCTAACTCCAACAGTAACATGTAGAACAGCCCAACCCTAACCCCAACAGTAACATATATACAGACTCATAGTACTGGCCAGACCCTGGCTCAGCACTACCTGGTGGGAACCAACGATGGTTCACCACAGAGTGCAGCCTAAGACACACAACATAGACATGGTCGTGGCTGATTTGCTCGTAACCTCAAGTCCACATTTCCGCCGGCACCTGATAAGCCTTTACTCTATGCGTTTCAGGAATGTCTCTGTGTCTTGACAATATTAGAAGGCTTCGCCTCCATGGCCTTTTGAGAAGGAGAGTTAAAAAAACTGCCAATTCCTATGAGAGGAAATAAATATCTCAGTATCCCTGCTGAAACTGATCCTCCTTATGATGTGCTCAAATCTTAGTTTCCTAAGTCTGGTAGCGTGGTCAGAAAATTTAGCAACCATGCCTCCCGTCCCCGCTTCCAAGTCATTTGTATAAATTATAAAATTGAGACATCTTCCCTGCTGCACATCACTTGATACGCCTTCCTAATGAGAAAGTGGCCCATTTATGCCGACTTTCCTTTACTTTTAGCGAGAAAAAGATTATATGCAAGACGATATGTGGTTCACTATACGGAAAGGTTTTTTTTATTTTCAGTACCAAGCGCTGACATAAGAACTTGTCCAATTTGGTCTCGAAATCGAGGCACAGCACATGTATCGATTACGCCTTATCCGCAGCTCATGTTGCAATTTCAAGGCGATATAATCAAGTTATTAATCCATGATTTCCATTTCAAAAAACAACGTTGACCTTTCCTGATTATCTTGACCGCATTATAATTGACGGAGTAAGAGTTCGCAATATTTTCCCAAGAACATCGGTATTTGAGAGTCGCCAGCAGTTTTGAACACTTCGTAATCATCCACGATTATCCCTTTTCTAATCATCATTCTGACTGAATGAAGATCATTGATGAAAAAAAAAACGAATTTGGATTGACAGAGGACACTATTCTGAGGAGGTCCTGCAACGATGTCCAGAGATTGAGATTATTATCTTCATGAAGAAGAAAATTATATTTTATGCAACGTATGCCTCCAACCAGAGGAGCATTTGCACCCTGAATTTCATTGAATTCAGCTCCTCCTGGGTTAATTGACTGGGCGCTCTGTCGAAAACTATCTATTTGCAAACAAGAATCATTTAAATCTCATTTCATGAGTTCAATCTATTTGTATATGCTTGCACCAACACTATTAGAAGGAAAGGAGCCGAAGGGACCTTGCGGGTCCAAACTGCGCATCCGTCAGCAAATGCATGTGTCGATAAATTATTGACAATATTTTCGATCATTTTCTTGGTTATCGAGACTGATGGGCTTTCTTATTTTAGCGACTAAGCGTATCAAAATAATCTTCCACATGGCCGGTAAACGCAAATGTTGTGGCTTCATTAGAACAGCTTGAACATGGGCGTGGCTATTTCAGGCACCCGTGTCTTCGGTGCGGTTGCTGGAATTTTGTCAGTTCCCCTAGCCTTTGCAGTATCCAGTGCGTTCATCTGTTCCTAAATATCACATAGAATTTATTGAATTGGTTACGCACTGGCAACGGTCATGTTGGCGACATCTGAAGGAAGTAGAGATGGATCAATGACTCGGCAATTGTGGCTGAAGATGGTTGAAAATGGTTCCGCCTTGCTTCCTGCACTGCTGTGCGTGGATTCCTCATCAGTGAGGGCGTAAATATTGATCTGAACCCTCCAACTCCATAAGATATTTCACAATCTTTCACATTTAGATGTGACAGGATTGCAGAGCTTCGATCTGACCTGCGGCTTGATATGCGGCTTGTGCTTGGGTTTGCCTGCTGTCGTTTCTCCAGACTGGCCTCTCATTTATGCACATGTCCAATGATGCTCCAGGCATGGTTTTTATTACTCTTTGCTGAAGTAGAACTTTTCGCCGAGTTGAAGTGAATGGTAGAGTTAGGGATATGTTAGGCCCTCAGATTACACAAATTGGATGTGCACAATTCTGCTGATGCTGATGTTGCACAATGCCTCGTTTGTGCCCTCTTTTATATTCGGAGACTTTTTCGAAGCCTGTTTCATTTAGCATGATGGTAATGAGTCATAGTACGGTGGACTCAATGTGAAGACGGTACTACGCTACTTAAGGCCACGACGATGGTTTGTCAAACCGATCCTGCCATTAGGGATACATGATGTAAGGACGAGACCAAATAGAAATTTGCGCTCTTCTTTGCTCCTTCAGGATCTGACGCAGAATTGAATTGCAGCCATGTCAATTTAGATTCTGCCATCTCTGTGCTAGTAATAAGTGTCTTTAGGAAAAGACACTAAAGCCCCACACAAAGTGTGCCTCTTATCACTTTCATTCCTCAGTATTTGTTCTTATTGATGTTATAATTTTAGAGTGCAAACAAGATACTTGGAACAAAGTTGTTGCTCCAACAGTGAGAAACTAAGATTTAAGGAGTTGAGAATTATTTGTGGAGCTAAATGTCCCCACCGATTCGTCATATGTTCTTCTACGTCAATTAGTGAGAGACTTGCAGAGGGATTCACAGGGAACAACATATTAGTTAACATTTCAGAAGCTGAATTTCGAAAGGAACCCTGGTCTACCTGCAATATGTGGCCTTAATGATATCCCCTGAAAGATCTCGAGCAGCCACTATGTTTCTTGTTCAAGCTTCTTGAAAAGTCAGAGGTTCCAACAGCGAGATCCATATTGTCCCCCTTGTTCATCGTCTACTTCAGAGCGCTCTTTACTTTCCATAAACAAAAACAATCGTAAAGGAAGGTCAGATCGAAACTCTGCAATCCTGTCACGCCTAGATGTGAAAGATTGTTAAATATCTTATGGAGTTGGAGGGTTCAGATCAATATTTACGCCCTCACTGATGAGGGATCCACGCACAGCAGTGCAGGAAGCAAGGCGGAACCATTTTCAACCATCTTCAGCCACAATTGCCGAGTCATTGATCCATCTCTGCTTCCTTCAGATGTCCAGTAAGAAGTCTCACAACACCAGGTTAAAGTCCAACAGGTTTATTTGGTAGCAAATACCATAAGCTTTCGGAGCAATGCTCCTTCGTCAGATGGTTCATTTTCATCCTTCAGATGTCGCCAGCATGACCGTTGCCAGTCCGTAACCAATAGTGGAGGACGGCACTGTAGCACAATGGTTGGCACTGCTGTTTCACAGCTCCAGGGACCTGGGTTCGATTCCCGGCTTGGGTCACTGTCTGTGTGGAGTTTGCACATTCCCCTCGTGTCTGCGTGGGTTTCCTCCGGGTGCTCCGGTTTCCTCCCACAGTCCAAAGATGTGCGGGTTAGGTTGATTGGCCATGCTAAAATTGCCCCTTAGTGTCCTGAGATGCGTTGGTTAGAGGGATTAGCGGGTAATATGTGGAGGAATATGGGAGTAGGGCCTGGGTGGGATTGTGGTCGGTGCAGACCTGATGGGCCGAATGGCCTGTTTCTGCACTGTAGGGTTTCTATGATTTCTATGATAATTTTGTCGGAAGTCAAATTTAACTTCCCCCATTTGCGCCAATGATTGGAATTTGACCAGAAGTTGTTGTGCTGCTCAAGTTGCCAATGATAATACGTATGTGTTTCATATCTGCAAGATACATTGACAGTGAAAACTGGTTATTTGTAAACAGAAACTCCTTAGACCTGACTGAGTTTAAACATAAGAATTCACAGCGTTATGTCCGGCTGTTGTTCATTTTCATCAGTCTTTATATGTCACCGCAGATGTGGGAATATATCTTGGGAAATTCAATCAGGTACAGTTGTCAGACCTCTACAGTACTCTCATGCTGCCACCTCCAAACAGCGCTTCAAGATTGCGTTCTTGGAGGTTTCAGCCGCCGCGGTGAAATGAACAACGAGACCGCTATATTTGTGTCACTATCTATCAGATTCGGAATTTAAAATGACAATGTATTTTTTCGGTAAATGAATGTTACTGAATAACACTGCAGCTGATCCCAGTTTAACCTTACTGGTTCCACATTTCTAGTCTTGCTGTTCAGTGCTTTGACTGCAGGACGCCTATCCTGGCGAGAAAATCCACAGGAGGTTGAGAGGCAGAAAGAATCTCATGAATCACAACGATTTATTAACGAAAATAAATCTTCAGCCTATTGGTAACTTCATAGCAATAGGGATGACGAATGCAAACGGTTTACAATTATTCTGAATTGCAAACTGTTGACATTGAACAAATTCCAATGGCCCGATATGAATCAAAGTTACCTTCCACTACTTTTTGGCTGTTACTAAAGCATGTTCGATCCTTGACGGAGGGATTCCAAGCAGTGAGTCAGCATTCATCCTTGTGTTCTTTGTGTCGGCTCGTTGAATTCAACAATTATTATCTGACCCTATTCTGTCCGGCTATAGCTTTGAGGAGCGTTGGCAAAGCGTGTTGGTGTTCTCTGGGAATCTGTGACCGTGGTGTTTCAAACTAATCTGTGATGTTACCACCTATCGGCTGGATTATTCAATACACCGATGGCATGACTCATCTGTCACTTCCATGTAAAAATGTTTGAACATAGAAAATAGAACATTACAGCGCAGTACAGGCCCCTCGGCCCTCGATGTTGCGCCGACCAGTGAAACCAATCTAAAGCCCATCTAACCTACACTATTCCAATCATCCATATGCTTATCCAATGACCATTTAAATGCCCTTAAATTTGACGAGTCCACTACTGTTGCAGGCAGGGCATTCCACTCCCTTAGTACTCCCTGAGTAAAGAACCTACCTCTGACATCTGTCCTATATCTATCACATATAGATGTGGGATATGCATTGGGTTATGCATTGCTAATTAAGTTGAGTAATTGAGGCGATCTGCAAGTTGTATTATTGTGGTAAACCAACATAGTTAACCAGTCATTTTGAGCTAATAAAAACAGTCATAACCTTCACTGTAGCATTACAATAAAGCAAGACAATTAACTGCGGTAGAATGAACAGTGTAGGAGTGCATAAAGGGCGCAGCATCGGCGGCCGCTTGAAAGAAATGATGCATCAGCCTGGAGAAGATCAACAGAGCAATAGGTATTACACAATTAGCAAAAGCAGGAAGTCAACGATAGAGCAGACAGATCATTTCTAAGTTTGGCAGTCTTGGCACAACCAGAATCGAATGGTGATTGGCAACAGCTAACTTGAGGAGGGGGTGTCAGAAATATCCCAATGTTAAATGATGCACATAAGTAGAAGATACAAATCTGAAGTTTTACAACAGTTTTCAGAAATGCCGAGTGCAGGGGTTATTCTGGCCTCATCCTGAGGTCCCCAGCTCGTCAGATTCCTGTCGTCAGTCAATCCGATTGATGCGAGTAATATCAAGAGACGGCTGGAGGCACGAGAAGCTGCAAAAGCTTTGCAGTTTCACAACATTCCGGCCGTTGTATTGACTAGTTGCAATGCAGAACAAGCCGCGCCCTCGCTAAGGTGTTCCATTGACGCTGCGAGGTATAGTATAGCAAATAATATTCAGATTTGCCCAGGTCGGATTTCTCCAGCTATACAGACTAACCATACCATTTATAGAGAAGGAAACGAGGGAGTGCTGCAGTCATAGCGAGAAAAAGTTCAACTTAATGCAACGTAAGTTCATTCAAAGTTTGATGGCAGCTGTTCTTGAGTCGGTTGGTACGTGACCTCAGACTTTTGTATCTGAAGAAGGTGGAAGAGAGAATGCTCGAGGTGCGTGGGGTCCTTAATTATGCTGGCTGCTTTGCCGGGGCAGCGGGAAATGTATCCAGAGTCAATGGATGGGTGGCCGGTTTCCGTGATGGATTGGGTGACATTGACGACCTTTTTGCCTTCTTGCAGTTTCTTGTAGTCTTGGGTGGAGCAGGAGCCATACCAAGCTGTGATACAACCAGAAAGAATGTTTTCTATGGTTCATCTGTAAACGTTGGTAAGAGTTGTAGCTGGCATGCCAAATTTCCATCGTCTTCTTAGAAAATAGATGCGATGGTGGGCTTTCTTAATTATAGTGTCGGCATGGAGGGACCAGGACAGATTGTTGATGATCTGGACACCTAAAAACTTGAAACTTGAAGGTGAAACACAGCAGATAAAGAGTATCCTGAATATGAAGCCGAGTTATCTCCAACTATCGTCACGTCCAATAATACTGAATTGGCAGATGCCTCTTCCACGGGAAGATTGGTGAGGACGAGCTCGAGTCTGTTTTGCCCTCTTATGCGATCCCCGGCCCCACGTCGCAGAACAGCCCAGCAAGTATGTCCTATAGGAATCGGTAAGCTCTGTCAATAGTAATGCTGCAGAGGCGCCCTTGAAACCCCCATTCAAGGTATATTCAAAAGGAATCAGAGATAAAAAAAAATGATCAAATTGACGGGATTTGAAAGATAAAAATTTCCCAGCGAAAAGCCGGGAATAATTCCTGAAATCGGGATATCTTCAGGCTGAGATTCATCCATTTGTCTAAGCGAAAGATATCCATTCATGTCGTTCAATGCGTGGGAAATTGAATTGAGGGGCAATGCTTCAAAAGTCGAACCGAGTGACATTTGGAACAAGCATTTACAGTCGTAGATACAGTGTGTACCATTTAGGGCTAAGATGAGGAGAAGCATCAGGTTGTGGTCAATCTTTTGGATTTTTGACCCAAGAGTTTCGTGGAAAATCAGATGCTCAGAATGTTCAAAACAAAGGCCAATGGATCTTTAAATGCACCAATATTTTCGACATTGAAGTAACGAGTACAGCAGGTAAGGGGGAGCAGAAGATGTGTCGCATTTTTCGATGTTCCGCACAAGAGAGAAAAAAAGTTATGCACATTGGATTGAGGGGTTAAATGCTGGCATATGTTGACAGTTGGTTAACGGCCAGGAAGGAAAATAGATGTGTCAACCTCAGGTAAATAATTTGTCAATCTAGTTACTCTGCTCAAATAAATTTGTCTTAGGACAAAGAACAAAGAACAGTACAGCAGAGGAACAGGCCCTTCGACACACCAAGTCTGCGCCGACACATTATACCTTTCTAAACTAAAGAATTTTTGCCACTCCGCCATCCTTCTCCCTCTAGCTTCAGATATACCTGAAATCCCACTTAGGAATGTAGGTACTGACGTGAGAAAACGTTGCTTCTGGACAGAAAGCAAATGTCAATGAAACTGCATCTTACTTGTTCAAATTAGAGCGTACGGTAGCCTCTTTCTGGTGATTATTTAGATTTATTTTCTTACAGGCGTCAGTAGGAAACCACAGTCTTCCCTCGACAAAAGAGAGAACCGGGGAATACAATGACGTATTCAGTTAAGAGCCTAAACTCCCACAATAAAAGGAAATGTTTTCAATTTTCCGGATTGTTTAAATAGCGTATAAGGAGGCTTGCAGAACTAGTGTTCAGACGTACATAATTCCAGATGTGATATATAGCAAGGCAAACCGAATGTGCTTCTGTTTAACATGTAGCATTGAGGGGTTCTGATCCCGATATACTTTATTGTGTTCGGTAGAACTGTGACTAAATATTACATTTAATTTCGAGATTTTCGCTTATAACGACTGTAACATTCATTTCGATCCAAATATTACAGCGCATGCTTTACAGTGAAGAGAGTTGGCTGCTGCGAGTAATGGCTCGAAGCAATGCCTGCGCTGCTTCTACTGTCTGATCCCATGGGATTTCTCCTCATTATAAATAACGATTTTCTCTTCATACCATGTCTCACATTTAGTAGAAGATTCGTCTCCAGTGACAGGTACTATCATCATCTCTCGGGGAACTGAGCTCCTATCCATTTAATATGTTTCCATCAGTGTTCCATGCTGTAATACTTACTATCCGATTATAGCAGCATTTGAAATCCCTGGTAACTGATTATTTTCAGATGATAAATTTATAATTGGCGAATTGATTTTGTCATTCTGTTATCTCCGCTATTCTTTTTTTGTTCTGTCATTTTTATCTCTAACAAGAAATCGCCAGGCGGAGTGTGGTGATTATTTGGACTCTGTTCCCTCAGTTCACAATATTTATTTGATTATATTATCTTCCCTGAAACAATTATCAAAGCTTCATTTTTTTCTTGTTTTACTTTCGATCACGACAGTTATGCATAAGCTGTGAATCTATGCACTTTGAAATGTTTTCCCGTTTCGTTTTCAGCTTCCCACATCCTATCAAACGCCCTTTTTGTCATCACTCTCGATACGCAACAACGGATAGCTTTTATTGCATTTAACTGCTTTAGAAATTATAACAGGTTCCTCCCCCATTAGATCATCTGTGGTAAAATTCACACAGTAAGAAGTTTAACAACACCAGGTTAAAGTCCAACAGGTTTATTTGGTAGCAAAAGCCACAAGCTATTGGAGAGCTGCTCCTTCGTCAGGTGAGTGGGAATTCTGTTCACAAACAGGGCATATAAAGACACAAACTCAATTTACAGAATGATGGTTGGAATGCGAATACTTACAGCTAATCAAGTCGTAAAGGTGCAAACAATGTGAGTGGAGAGAGCACCAAGAAATGTCAAAGACATGTGTACTGTCTCCAGACAGCACAGCCAGTGAAATTCTGCAAGTCCAGGCAAGCTGTGGGGATTACAGATAGTGTGACATGAACCCAATATCCTGTTTGAGGCCGTCCTCATGTGTGCGGAACCGTACCGACCTCCTCAGAAGACAAACACGGCGCACGGTGGACAGAGTACCCTTCGTCGTCCAGTACTTCCCCGGAGAGGAGAAGCTACGGCATCTCCTCCGGAGCCTTCAACATGTCATTGTGAAGACGAACATCTCGCCAAGGCCATCCCCACACCCCCACTTCTTGCCTTCAAACAACCGCTCAACTTCAAACAGACCATTGTCCGCAGCAAACTACCCAGCCTTCAGGAGAACAGTGACCACAACACCACACAACCCTGCCACAGCAACCTCTGCAAGACGTGCCGGATCATCGGCACAGGTGCCATCATCTCACGTGAGAACACCATCCACCAGGTACACGGTACCTACTCTTGCAACTCGGCCAACGTTGTCTACCTGATACGCTGCAGGAAAGGATGTCCCGAGGCATGGTACATTGGGGAAATCAAGCAGACGCAGCGACAACGGATGAATGAACACCGCTCGACTGTTCTCTTCCTGTTGGGGAGCACTTCAGCGGTCACGGGCATTCGGCCTCTGATATTCGGGTAAGTGTTCTCCAAGGCAGCCTTCACGACACACGATGGCGCAGAGTCGCTGAGCAGAAACTGATAGCCAAGTTCCGCACACATGAGCACGGCCTCAACCAGGATATTGGGTTTATGTCACAGTATCTGTAATCCCCATAGCTTGCCTGGACATGCGGAGTTTCACTGGCTGTCCTGTCTGGAGTCAATACACATGTCTTTGACCTGTCTCTCCACTCACATTGTTTGTACCTTGAAGACTTGATTAGCTGGAAGTATTCGCATTCCAACCATTATTCTGTAAATTGAGTTTGTGTCTTTATATGCCCTGTTTGTGAACAGAATTCCCACTCACCTGACGAAGGAGCAGCGCTCCGAAAGCTTGTGGCTTTTACTACCAAATAAACCTGTTGGACTTTAACGTGGTGTTGTTAAACTTCTTCCTGTGTTTACCCCAGTCCAACGCCGGTATCTCCATATCGTAAAATTCACAGACAGTCCTTAATTTTGAATATGGACTCTCATCACTTCTCGTTACTTCTCGTAAATCAGTGTTTCTCAAAATTATGGTTCCCATTCTAGTTCGGTGCTAAATGTTACTGCTGATGTTTACAATGCACTCCGAGCATACTTACTTCATGCTGATCGATGATTCTGCCTGAAAGAGGTCTCCACGCTCTGGAGGGATCACTCATTCTTAGTTTCAATTGGTCCCTCCCTCAAGTCAGGAGGCTCCCTTGTGCTGTGCTGTCTTAAAGTGACACATGCCTGATATACAGCAAACATGAAGGCATGTATATACATAGAGAGAGAGAGAAATAGATAGATAGATAGATAGATAGATAGATGGATAGATAGATAGATAGATAGATAGATAGATAGATAGATAGATAGATAGATAGATAGATAGATAGATAGATAGATTAGGTGAATAAAACGTTTAGTTTGCCTTCATGTACAATGAATGCTTTCAGATATGACAAAAATATCCATCAGTTTCATTCTATTTGGTGATGCTCTGTACAGCACATGGAGTCCGTCTTTGTCCTGATGTTTATAGGCTCGAGTAAATGACACAGAATGCTCAGCCTCTGCTGACACAGATTGGGTAAGCTTTTTACCACTGTGATTATCTCATTCGGGATGCCAGTTCTCCATCACAAACTTTATGCTATCACACAATGTAAGGTCTTCTGTTTGATATCCAATGTTCCAGAAATACTCAAGATATTGCCAATAGCAAAACATTTGACTTTTCTCATCAAGTGTTAATTGACACCTGGAGAAAATCAAATCATGGAAATCATACTCGGTATCAACTTCGAATCAGAGAAGACAGCAACTTGTCAATTTTACTTTGCCCAGCCAAAAAAAGAATCAAAAGCAGAATCATGTCTATCCAAAAGCTTCTTCTACAGTCAAACTCTATTTGCACAGGAAATAGCGTGAAATCAAACAATTGATAACAAAGTAAGGGTGAAACACGCTTACAAATTTTTCAACGTTGAAACAGCCTTAATTACTTTGGAGTCAGTACGTCATCGGTGGAGGCCATTTTTTCGAAAAATGAATTATGGTTAAATGGGTTGGTGAGAAGTGATGAAAATGTAAGTTAAAAATCACATGTAGACAAATAAAACCTGTGAAACTGATGACAATGAACAAAGAACATGTATCATGAATATTCACTGCCTTAACGGGTACGTTGGGAACTGCGAGAACAGGGTAATAAATTAACTCTATCGGTAAATTTCGTTGTATGCCATTTGCTGTATTAAAACGTGCGTTTTGTTACATAGAGCAGACTGAATATTCAAATACAAATACTTGTGCATTCCAAATCTATTTACACGTTTTGTTATTTTCGTGATATCAAAGCTCATTCATCTGAAGGGAACAGAAAACGCTACAATTTAATCTCAAATCTCATCATAATTCAGCCTCATAGCCTCTGTTGAGTCGACATACGCCCATATTTCCCCAAAGCCTCAGTGGGTAATTAATCTCGCTAACCAGGTTGTCAGGCAGAGACCAGCAAGAGGAATTACTTTAGGGGGAGAAATTGTCTGCTGGCCGGCGGTAGAGAGAGAAACTGCAGTGCTAAGGCGTGGGGTTAGTGTCGGGTAAGGCAGAGTGAGTGGCTGCGGGGTGGGGGCGCAGAGTTGCTGCTGGATGAGGTGGGTGAGGGCGATGGATGCCCGGCTGCTGTTGGATAAAGTTTGCCAGGTGATGTGGTGCTATGACCCTAGTTTGAAGTGTAGGGAATGACGGCAAGGTGGGTAGGGTAAGTGTGAAGAGAGGAAATGGGTACCTTCCAATGCTATTTCAGAGAAAACACAGGTTGATAATGTATGCCTGTATGTATGTGTTTGTTTGTTAGAGAGAGTGAGAAAGAGAGTGAGAATGATAGAGAGAGATCTTCTCTGTGGGAGATAATCTGCGAGGGTCCTTATGTGTAAGAGAGTGTTCGTATGTGTGAAAGTGAGTGCATGTGTGTGCGAAATGTGTGTTTGTGTGCGAGAATTGACAGATTGAGTGTGTTTGATAGAGCTAGTGTGTGTGAGAAAGTGTATGAGAAAGCGCGTGTGTGTGCAACGGAAAGAGGAAGCGTGAGAGACAGAGTGAATGCAGGAGAAAATGAAAGTAATGTAATGATTGTTTTCGTGTATTTAGCAGAGGGGAAATGTGTTTGCGTGAGGGAGAATTTATGAGTCCGTAAGAGAGTCAGCGAGAAAGAGCGACCGTGTGTGTGTGTGTGTGTGTGCGCGCGCGTGAACATTTGTGAGGCAGAATGAATGAGTGTGTGTGAGAGAGAGTTCGAGTGATCGAGTGTGCACGTGTGCGAGATAATAAGTGAGGATGTCTGCCAGGACAAGAACGAGAATGACTAGTTGTGTCAAAGAGATATTGTGGAGTGAGAACGAATGAATGAATGACTGAGTGGTTGCGAGTGTGATCAGGAAACAAAGGCAGAGAGAAAGAAGAAGAGGGGATCAGTTGGAAACAGACGAATGTGTGTGGCGGCAGTTAAGTCGCGCGAGGTAGATAGAGACAGGGGAAAGTGAAGGGCTGGGCAGACAGCCTGTGGATAACGATTGATAGATATTGAGAGAGAGAGAGGACGAGAGAAAGAGTGAGAGAGAGCGGGTTAGTGTGAGTGATTATGCGTCATGTGTCTGGGAATGAGGCGGACACACGCATACTTAAGTTGTTTTTCCGAAAATTGTTAACCATCCCCTTTATTAAAAAAAGAAGCGTGGTCTTGCACAAAAAAGAAAATGGACACGTCTGACTTAAAATCACAGAAGTGATCATTGAAGTAAACACCCAAGTGGGACGAGGCAAAACGGGATGAGAAGGAATGCGGTCAGTGTGGCAGGAGAATCTGGAATCATGTCTACAAGGATCTTCCAATTTGTGGAACTTTGAAGCAGACGTTCATTTTTAGGGGGACGAGAATGGGGAGAAGAGCTTTGGAGTATATGCATTCAGTGAAATTCTTGGAAACAATGGCTACAATTCTAGTACTGGGGACGTGGTCCAGGAGAAATAGGGGAAGCATCAGAATGTCAATATTCAGCTCTATAAGGAATAGTTTTCTCCGTTAGAAACCAACAGCAGAACATATGTTGAAAGGTTGGATGACAATGTAAGTATTTGAACATTGGAACATTTAATGGAAAGCGTTAAGTTCAGAGTGAGACAAATGCCTCTACACATACGTATGATCCTGGAAAAGATTAAAATAATCTTCATGTCTTCGAGGTTGATCCAGGTATGCAGCAGATGCGCCAAACAGGGCACCAAACCATCGATGATAGCCACAGTAAATCTCTGAAGATATAGTCGTTGAATATATTTCCTTTGCACTTGCCACTATTCTTCTCACTTTTGTGGGGAACATTAGTTCTGAAAAAGGTTCACTCGTCTGATCTGTTTTGCAATTAAAAAGACATTTGTCGTGCCAAAAGTCTATTGTTATGCACAGCGAAATATATCCTGAAAAATGTATATTGGATAACTGAAGTATTTGTCCATATAATTGTACATCATCACTGACCAATTCTGAGCATACGGCATCCACAATGTTTTGAAATTTGCAGAAATAGTGAAAAGCAAAATCGCTGATTTCCTCCAACTTTTCATCGCGAGATCATTCTGACTCTTACTGCTTCTACTGAGCCTGCTGCGGACTCCATTTGCCACTTTAAGATATCCGACAGTTCAAGCATTGAATAGAAATCAAAAAATTGGTAGCAGAGCGTGATGTCGATCTACTCGTATGCCTTCAGCTGTAACAGTACAATGCCATTGCACATTGACAATTATAATTGCAGGTTCATCCATGAAGTAACAGGGGATGGTCCTCAGAAAGCTCACTACCAACACGGCGATTATAATCCGTGTCACAGTTTTGTCAGTGCAATAATTATCCTTTTGCTTGCAGACAACATGTTGCTACAAAGCGATCAAAAGTGAAGGCAACAATAAACAAAACGGAACAGTTCGTAGCTTTAATGTATGCCACAAAGTTTAGCTTATGGCCACAAAAAGTTAACAAATTGAGAAATACATGCCATCAATCCGATGTAATATCACACGGACAACAACCACTGCTGCCATTGCGACCGGATAGCGAATGATGCATTTGGAAGCAACGACACGTTCCTCCTGATAGGACTACAAATGCCATCAAACTAACAGGAGGAAACGGGAAGTCTATATTGCACCAAATCATGCTTTCAAAAAAAGGTCTATTTTTGGATTTCCTGGAAAATGCTATAATTGGATATACGTATGATTTTAGATTCCGGTCCAGACTTCGTTTTGAACATTCGCTCTCACGGCCTTAAAACTATTAACCTTCAAATCCTGGACTGACAGCTCAGCGCACCTTTGTGGTACCCCTAAATCCGACGCTGGGGAGGGAGGAATTTACGGGCCCTTGAAATATCTTTTCTTTTGTATATTAACTTTTACGTAATGCCCTGAATATTGCTAAACATGCCCAATTTAGTGTGAAATTGCTGAATTGTTTCCATTGTATTGATCACGAAGCATGATTTAATACTGAGATGGAATGTTTTTGCTCCATAAGATAGTTTCTGTTTTAATAGATGCATGCATTCTTCAGTATAAGTGTATTGCTCAATGTAATTATTTACCAATTTCAACAATTAACTGTTAATTTATTGCTGTTGCATTGTAACCGTGCTTCAGTTAACTACTCTTGTCTGGAATTTTGACGTTAACTATTGGCCTCAACATAATTTCATTCTGGATGTTCATCAAGCAAAATTTACCAGTTTTATAAGTATAAATATATAAACATAAATTTACTTATAGCTTTATTTCACCGTTTCACTGATTTCACGTTCAATTTACCCTTAAATGCAAATGATATATCAATTGGCATTTCCCAAATTACATTGAAATTGTTGACACTGCAGACACTGGGTATTTTTGATGAAAGAGTGGTAATTTAAAGCATTGTTTGGTATTGCTGATCAATTGGATAATCTTTTTGTTTGATGCAGCGCAAGGTAAATAATTTTGGAGCTACAGTCCTCCAAGCAGTTGTTGATGATTTCATCAGACTCCTGGGATGCGTCTTGCAAAAGATGATCTGGTGTAGGGTAGTCAACGCATGAGCGATATATTATAGCATTGTGCTGTTAGTCTCTATTAACTTCTGTCTATCCAGAACTATCCATAACTTCTATCCAGATAAATGCGAAGTGATGCATTTTGGTAGAACTAACGTAAGGGGGAGCTATGCGATAAATGGCAGAACCATAAAGGGTGTAGATACGCAGAGGGACCTGGGTGTGCAAGTCCACAGATCCTTGAAGGTGACGTCACAGGTGGAGAAGGTGATGAATAAGGCATATGGCATGCTTGCCTTTATAGGACGGGGCATAGAATATAAAAGTTGGCGTCTGATGTTGCAGTTGTATAGAACGTTGGTTCGGCCGCATTTGGAATACTGCGCCCAGTTCTGGTCGCCACACTACCGGAAGGACGTGGAGGCTTTAGAGAGAGTGCAGAGGAGGTTTACCAGGATGTTGCCTGGTATGGAAGGGCTTAGTTATGAGGAGAGATTGGGTAAACTGGGGTTGTTCTGACTGGAAAGACGGAGGATGAGGGGTGACCTAATAGAGGTGTATAAAATTATGAAAGGCATAGATAAGGTGAACGGTGGTAAGCTTTTTCCCAGATCGGTGGTGACGTTCACGAGGGGTCATAGGTTCAAGGAGATGGGGGGGGGGGGGGGGGGGAGGTTTAACAGGGATATCAGAAGGACGTATTTTACACAGAGGGTGGTGGGGGCCTGGAATGCGCTGCCGGGCAAGGTGGTGGAGGCGGACACACTGGGAACGTTTAAGACTTATCTAGATAGCCACATGAACGGAGTGGGAATGGAGGGATACAAAAGAATGGTCTAGTTTGGACCAGGGAGCGGCGCGGTCTTGGAGGGCCGAAGGGCCTGTTCCTGTGCTGTATTGTTCTTTGTTCTTTGTTCTTTTTGTCTTGCATTGGTTTCGATAAAGCCAGGCAAACCATGTCGGGGATTTCACCTACGGTAAATATATTGGATCATTGCTAAGCGCTCATTTGTGACGACTTGCAGGAAATAATCCAAAAGGAAGTAATTGTAATAGATTATTTCCCAGTTAATCCAATGCATGGATTAAGACATTATGCTTCTAACATATAAAGGGATTATCCTAAAATACCTCAAGCAATGTGACAAGTTCTGTGAACTACACCTAACCCTATTGTTATGTAATATTTGATCATTATGTTAATTCTCTGGGTCTGCTTGTTTAAATTTTTAACAGGAAGGCTGTTGCTTTTAGGATTCAAAAGTATTTTATTGTTTTGCTAATTTAAGTTCCTATGTGGATCAGTTCTATGTTGCATTCCTTGCCCATAATAAAAACGGGCACCTTTTTGTTTCCAATCAAATTGTAGGGCTAGTTAAACGTAGTTTGAAGTTAGAAGTACTGAGTTTGGCTTTCAAATTTCAGATTTTCCAAACTGAATTAAATTAAAAATAGTGCCATGGTGTGATTGAACTATGCGTAACCAGAGAACTGCGATAATCTTAGTGGCGATATTACCATTATCACCGACACCAACTCATCAATAATGAGCTGGCTGGAGGAACATGAATGCTTTCGACTCTCTAAATGTGTTGTTTTATTTTTTTGAGAATGCAATTGGGCAATGTTGAAGATAAAAACAGATAACCTGCTAAATTCGGATCATAACTGGATTCTCAAGACGAGGCCCTTACACTGAAGATTGGGATTGCGACTGGGTGACCATGTACACCCGCTGAAATTGCGGCTGATGAATCACGACCGCAAGAGAAATCCTATAATGCTGGAAAGATAGAACAATTGATATGTTTCAGCATGGCAGCGCTCGGATTTGACAAGAAGGGTGTGTGAAATGTAACCCCCATTATTTGGACAGTTAACGGGGCATCTCGGACATAGGTTGGTTGTCGGACCTCGAGGGGAACAGATGCTTCATCGTGAGGATAGATTCGTTCCAGATGTACGTCAGTTGGAGGAATGCAACATGCATTTTGATTTCGCAGGCTTCGTTCCGGAAGTTTGCAAGCCACGAATGCAGCGTGTAGGCCCACGGGACCTCACCTGTATACTGGCAATTTGTTATTTCCATTCTTTCCATCACCCAGCATTCATCAAGGAGTGGGTTTATTTAAACTATAACATACGAGCTGAATTGAAATTCAACAAGGTTAAATGCAATTAAACATTTCGCAGCTAGTAAATGAGACAACAAATGCAGACAAACAATATAGGAACAAATGAAAAAAAAAATAACATCACCGTTCTGTAAGCCATTGTGCAAAATTGCTACAGACTAGTGCGGGCCAGGCGGGAGGGATGCATGTACTATAATTCCTTGTGCATCTACTGCTGCCTCACAAGGACCTGGGTTCCATTCCCGTCTTGGGTCACTGTCTGTGTGGAGTTTGCACACACCTCTTGTCTGCGTGGGTTTCCTCTGTGTGTTCCGGTTTCCTCCCACAGTCCAAAGATGTGCAGGTTAGGTGCATTGGCCATGCTAAATTTTCCCTCAGTGTACCCGAAGAGGCACCGTAGTGTGGTGATTAGGGGATTTTCACAGTAACTTCATTACAGTGTGAATGTAAGTCTACTTGTGACTAATGAATAAACGTTTCTTTTTATCTTCGTATTAAGAAACGTGGAGGTGACTGAATTAGTTCCAGAACATTATATTAGAAATGGGATAATAATGATGAAGCGGACAGCTCCTCATAGACAAGCAGATGAAGAGTGCACATCTTTGGAAGGGCAATAGAATAATAGAAGCACACGGAAATAGAAATGATTAAAGCTTCAATTGGAGCTGTTGAGTCTCTTTCCAGTCATGATCTGTCGCTCAATAAGATTCACCAGCTAACTTATTCATCACCATTCTGCGGCAGGCTGAGATGGTTCAGTTTTGTGTGAGGTGAAGTTTTGGGAGTTGGATTCTGCTTCTTTTGATTGTAGTTTTCCCGATTCTACAAATTGATAACTTTTCACTTGGTCACTTGGTCACTTTTCGCTTGGTCACTTTTAGTGCGACATTAGAAATGCTATGCCAAATGGGCGCAGAATGGTGATTTATATAACCATGTGAAAAAATATGCCAAAGAAAATGCCAGCGAATCGGATCTTCCAGTTTTACTTATACTTTAGTCTACTTAATACAAAGAAAAGTTAAGAACAGCAATTATCACTAACTTGGAAATTTGCCCTCATTAAGGAAAAACAGAAATGTTGGATAAACTCAGCAGGCTGCCAGGGTCGGTGCTGCAAATGGAGTTACGTGTGGGCGGACTTTGCGCCGTCTCGCATCCGGCGGGGGTCCGCGTACTGGCACTTTAACAACATGCTGCTGGAGGACGAGCGCTTCCTGGACTCGTTCCGTCGATTCTGGGCCGGCTGGAGAAGGAAGCGGGGAGGCTTCCCCTCCTTGAGGCTCTGGTGGGATGTGGGCAAGACTCACGTCCGTACCTTCTGTCAGGGGTACGCGAGGGGGTCAACAAAGAGGCAGAAATCCAGGCTCGAGGAGTTGGAGAAGGAGGTGCTCGACCTGGAGGCACGTCTCGGTCGGCCTGACGCGGACCCGGCCCTGCGGCTGGAGTACAGGGAGAAGAAGGGCGCGCTGCGGGACCTGCAGCTTGCCAGGTCTCGCGGCGCGTACGTGAGGTCGCGGCTCCAGTTCCAGGTGGACCTGGACCGCGGTTCCCCTTCTTCTACTCGCTGGAAAGAGGGCGGGCTAACCGTCAGCAGCTCCTTCCGCTGCTGGCCGACGACGGTTCCCCCGTCTCGGATCCGGAGGGCATCCGGGCCATTGCCCGGGAGTATTACACCTCGCTCTTCTCTCCGGATCCGTCCAGCGAGGATGCCCGCAGACCTCTGTGGGAGGACCTGCCGCAGGTCAGCCCGGAGGGCGTCGGCAGGCTCGAGGCCCCTACCACCATGGCCGAGCTGACCGGCGCCCTAAATGGCCTCAGCCGGGGCAAGGCCCCTGGGCTGGACGGGCTGACAGTAGAGTTCTTCAGGGCGTTCTGGGACGTCCTGGGGAGCGACTACGCGGGGGTCCTGGGGGAGAGCGTCGCTACCGGGGAGATGCCCCTTTCGTGGCGCAGGGCCGTCATTGCCCTGCTGCCCAAGAAGGGGGATCTTCACCTGCTCAAGAACTGGCGCCCGGTCTCCCTCCTCAGCACGGATTATAAAATCTTTGCCAGGGCTACGGCTTCACGCCTTGGATCCGTGCTGGACCACTTGATCCACCCTGACCAGTCCTACACGGTCCCGGGCCGTTGTATACATGACAATCTCCACCTGGTCCGGGACCTAATACATCACACCCAGAGGACTGGTCTGTCGGGCGCCTTCTTGTCATTAGATCAGGAGAAGGCGTTCGACAGGGTGGAGCACGAGTATTTACTCGGGACTCTGCGGGCATTCGGGTTCGGGACGCATTTTGTCGCCCGGATCCGATTACTGTACTCTGCCGCAGAGTGTCTGATTAAGGTTAACGGTCCCTGACGGCGCCCCTTCGCTTCAGGAGAGGAGTACGGCAGGGCTGTCCCTTGTCCGGCCAACTGTATTCCGTATGCGTGGAGCCATTCCTGCGCCTCTTGCGGAGGAGGTTGTCAGGTTTGGTCCTGCGCGGACCGGACGTAGGGGTGGTCCTGTCAGCTTACGCCGACGACGTGCTCCTCATGTTCATGGACCCGGCTGACCTGCGGAGGATGCGAGAATGCCAGGCGGTGTACTCCGCCGCGTCCTCCGCCAGGATCAACTGGGCCAAGTGCTCCGGACTCCTTGTCGGTCCTTGGGAGACGGACCCCCTTCCGGAGGAGCTCAGGCCTTTCACCTGGAGCAGGACCAACCTCCTCTACTTGGGGGCCCATCTCTGCCCAGCCGAGGAATCCTGGTCGGCGAACTGGCGGGAGCTGGAGGCCAAAGTCTCCGCCCGCCTGAGTCGCTGGACAGGACTGCTCCGAGTGCTGTCCTACGGGGCGCGAGTTCGCGTCATAAACCAGCTGGTCGCCTCCATGCTGTGGTACCGGCTGGTCCCTTTGACCCCTCCCCCTGGCTTTGTCACCGATATCCAGAGTACCCTCGTGCGGTTCTTCTGGGGCAATCGACTGCACTGGGTCCCTGCTGTGGTCCTGTATCTCCCGCTTGAGGAGGGCGGACAAGGTCTGGTGTGCCTCCGCACTCAGATAGCGACCTTCCACCTCCAGGCCCTGCAGAGGTACCTTTACGTTGAGCCCCCTCCACAGTGGTGTGCCATGGCGATGTATTTCTTCCGCCAGTGGCACGGCCTCAATTATGACGTGCAGCTCCTGCATATCGAACTGGGGCGTGTTCCGACCACCCTGCAGGAGTTGCCCGTCTTTTACCAGGACCTCCTCACTGTCTGGAACAAGGTCGCCTCGCGACGCAGCTCTCCCCCGTCAGGAGTAGCGGCTCTCGTGTGAGAGCCGCTGCTCAGGAATCCGCTCCTCCAGCCGTATAACTTCAGGTGGCTGGCGGAGAGGAGGGCTGTGGACGCCGGGGTGACCAGAATCGAGGACGTGCTCGATGGCGGAGGGGCGGGCTGGATGAGTCCCCGCGTGCTGGCTGAGCGCGCGGGGACGTCCGTCCGGCGCGCGGCCAAAGCCATCCTAGACCTTAGGACGGTCGTGCTCGGCCCCGAAACTGCACGCAAACTTGAGACGGCGCAGGCGTGCGGTGGGATCCCGCCCGAGCGTTCCCCTGTTCGGGCGGAATTCCACATTGGCCCAAAGCCTCAGCCCCCTCCCCTGGGTGAGGTGCCCCACAGCCTGAGCCGCCTCGCGGAAATGCCCTCCGTGCCTTTTTCTACCGCGCGGAGGCGTTTCCTGTGCGGGCTGCTGCTGCACACCTTCCACTACCGCCTCCTCGCCTGTCGCCCGGATACACCTTGGCGGGCCTTGTTGCCGCCGGGCGGCGGAGGTCCCCGCTGGAGGTCCCTCTACGGAGGGATCTCCCCCAATTACGTCGGGGACCTGGGGTGGAGGGTGATGCATGCAGCAGTTCCGCACAACCGTAGGATTCACTGGTTCACGGGCTCCGAAGACTGCCCTTTCTGCGGCCTTGTGGAGTCCGTGGACCATGTCTATGTTGAGTGTCTTAGGCTGCACTCCCTTTATGTTTTCCTGAAGAACCTTTTATTGATGTTTTGTTTGCACTTCAGTCCCACGCTCCTGATCTACGGACACCCGGTGCGGAGAGGGGAGGGTCGGGATGGCGACCTCCTCGTGAACCTGCTCCTGGGCCTGGCGAAACGCGCCATTTACCGGTCCAGGCAGCGGGCGATCGAGGGGGCCGTCCATCCTGACTGTCTTCCCCTCTACCGCGGCTACGTTCGCGGCCAGGTGTCCCTGGAGAGGGAGCATGCGGTGTCCACGGGCGAGGTTGACGCTTTCCGCGCCCGCTGGGCACCGCAGGGGTTGGGGTGCATTATTGACCCTAATAATCACATTTTAATTTGATGTTTTTAAGTTTCCTTTGCATTTTGATTTCTGTTCGGGCTGTTCCCCCTCCTTTTTGGGGAGCTGCCCCTTTTACTTTGTCCTGATTTAATTTGAGTTTGTTTACTTGGTTTGACCTAAAAAGAGGTCTATGATGAGCGTCTATGGTTACATAGCAACCGGGAAGTGAGTTCAGCCAAAATGGATCAGCGTCCGGATTAAATGGACGAATGAGATATTGTTATGCCAGATGGTGAAATGCAATTAGCTGAGTTACTTGTCAGGAATTATTATTGATGTATGTCTACAAAATGTAATTAAATTTGAACTGATCTGAGGCGGGAATGATCGATAAGAAAATTTATAATTGATCTGTTTTTGATTGTATACGTTAGATTCATCGGATAGGTTCTGTTGCTCCATTCCAGAGCTGCTGAACCCTTTTGATGATCTCCGAGCAGCTGCTTGCGTGTTTTCGTTTTAAATAAATGTTACGCCTTCACACGGAGATATCTGCCTCGTCAGTTTTGCATTGTCTGTAGTTAAAGACAGTACCAGCCATCTCAATTCACCCCACAACACTCCCGTTTAGGGTTCGACGGTAGGTCTACGGTGGTTGCTCAATTCAGGGTGAATCTGATACTCCTGTTTGGGATCTTTGGATAGACAAATAAGTGAGCGATTTGTTCATTATTTTCAATATTGTTGTATTCCGTATAATCAGATGTTGGAATAACACTATGATAAAAAAGTGATAATGCACCGAAGTCCGACTAAAACAATTCAACGTTGCTTTGTTCATTATTATTTGTATTTTTCTTCAGTTGTGTAATTGATAAGGTACATGAAGAGGATCCAAAGCATGCAAAATACCAGGATCTTCAAAACACAAATGATTAGGTGCGATACAAATAAATCTTTGACATCATAAGGGATCGTTGAATTGGTGGCAATGCATTAATATGGGGCTTAGTCAATAGAGAGGAAGTAGATGGTGGGCATAAAAATGCATTTCAATTTTGTCGACTGCCACAATGATCAGCTCTGGGGTCTCAGCAATTTAAAACAAATATCAATCGCTTCGATGAAGAGATGGAGAGCAATATAACTATGTTTGCTCACCAAGTCCCTGCACATTGATATAGAAACGTTTTTGTACCTCAGTACCGTACAATTGCAATTGAAACCTTGTCTGCTGAGAGTGCAAGGCAAGGGGACGCAAAAGGTTGCTAATAATGAAATACATGTTAAGTGGATAGGCAATAAGATAGCACATGAGGAGTAATATTAACTATGCTGAAAATGTATTGATCATTGTGCGTGAAACCCTGAAACGTTTATTTTTAAAGAGAGTTGTGCGTCCCATTAAAATAAATGTCTCACATCTGCATGACGTTGCAGCAAACAATTCTGAAGACAAATGGCATGCTGCATTCTTTGCAATTGTGGAAAGGAATAAATACGCTGCTCCGCAATTTTTTGTATTGTCCAAAGTGCACATCTGGTATATGTAGTATGTTTAAAAGAAAATATATACTTGCATTGGAATGGTTCTGGACAATTTCATCCATGTAATTACGGTTTTTTCATGTGATGTGATTTGGAGTTAATTGTGTCTATGTCCTTTGGATTATAGAACAGATGCAAGCGATTTCATTACATCATTCATAGACGAAGGAAGGTTGTTTAAACTGGTTGGGAATCTAAAACGGTGAAGTGGGGTGGGCACAATCTCAGCACAAGGGACCATCAATAATCACTGTAATTGTGGAAAATCACTTCACTCCAAAGGTTTGCGGATGATTAGAATTGTCTCTATGATTCTATTTCCATCACACATTCGTCTGTGTTCCTCGTTTAGTGAAATGAAAACCAGAGATGTAGAAGCATAGAAACATAGAAAAACTACAGCACAAACAGGCCCTTCGGCCCCACAAGTTGTGCCGAACATATCCCTACCTTCTAGGCCTACCTAAAACCCTCCATCCTATTAAGTCCCATGTACTCATCCAGGAGTCTCTTAAAAGACCCTATTGAGTTTGCCTCCACCACCAGTGACGGCAGCCGATTCCACTCGCCCACCACCCTCTGTGTGAAAAACTTCCCCCTAACATTTCCCCTCTACCTACCCCCCAGCAACTTAAACCTGTGTCCTCTCGTAGCAGCCATTTCCACCCTGGGAAAAAGCCTCTCAGAGTCCACCCGATCTATGCCTCTCAACATCTTATATACCTCTATTAGGTCTCCTCTCATCCTACGACTCTCCAAGGAGAAAAGACCGAGCTCCCTCAGCCTATCCACAAAAGGCATGCCACTCAATCCAGGCAACATCCTTGTAAATCTTCCCTGCACCCTTTCAATCATTTCCACATCCTTCCTGTAATTGAGGTGACCAGAACTGAGCACAGAACTCCAAGTGGGGTCTGACGAGGGTCTTATATAGCTGCATCATTATCCCCGGACTCCTAAACTCAATCCCTCGATTGATAAAGGCCAGCGCACCATACGCCTTCTTAACCACCTCCTCCACCTGCGGGGCCGATTTTAGAGTCCTCTGGACCCGGACCCCAAGGTCCTCCTGATCCTCCACAGTACTAAGAGTCTTTCCTTTAATATTGTCATCCCAATTGACCTGCCAAAATGGACCACTACGCATTTATCTGGGTTGAAGTCCATCTGCCACTTCTCCGCCCAGTCTTGCATCCTATCGATGTCCCTCTGTAACTTGTGACATCCCTCCAGACTATCCACAACCCCACCAACCTTCATGTCGTCAGCAAACTTACCAACCCATCCTTCCACTTCCTCATCCAGGTCATTTGTGAAAATGACAAACAGCAAGGGTCCCAGAACAGATCCCTGGGGCACAGCACTGGTGACCGACCTCCATTTAGAAAAAGGCCCATCTATACACACTCTCTGCCTCCTTTGGGCAAGCCAGTTCTGGATCCACAGGGCAGCAGCACCTTGGATCCCATGCCCTCTCACTTTTCCTAGAAGCCTTGCATGAGGGACCTTATTGAACGCCTTGCTAAAATCCATATAAACCACATCTACCACTTTCCCTTCGTCAATGTGTTTAGTCACATTTTCAAAGAACTCCACCAGGCTCGTAAGGCCTTTGACAAAGCCATGCTGAGTATTCTTCAGCATACTAAACCTCTCTAAATGCTCATAAATCCTGTCCCTCAGGATCTTCTCCATCAGCTTACCAACCACTGAGGTTAGACTCACCGGTTGGTAATTTCCTGGGCTATCCCTATTCCCCTTCTTGAAAATAGGAACCACATCTGCAATCCTCCAATCCTCCGGCACCTCTCCCGTCTCCATCACCGATGCAAAGATCATCGCCAGATGCTCTGCAATCTCTTCCCTCGCCTCCCACAGTAACCTGGGGTAAATCCCATCCTGACCCGGCGACTTACCTATCTTGATGCCATTCAAAGATTCCAGCACAACCTCTTTCTTAAAGTCCACATACTCAATCTTTTCAGTCCACCGCAAGCCCGCAATCATCCACCCAGGTCCTTTTCCTCTGTGAGAACCAAGGCAAAATACTCATGAAGCACCTCTGCCATTTCTACTGGTTCCCTACAGACTTTCCCGCCTTCACCTTTTATACGCCCTATTCCTTAACGTCTCATCCTTTTACTTTTCACATATTTATAGAACGCCTTAGGGTTCTCCTTAATCCTACCTGCCAAAGCCCTCTTGTGACCCCTTCTGGCTCTCCTAATTTCCTCCTTTAGTCCCTCCCTACAAGCCATATAATCATCTCGATCCCTATCTTCACCAAGCTCTCTGAACCTTTTGTACGCTTTCCTTTTCTTCGCGACTAGGCCCTGCACAGCTTTCGTGCACCACAGTTCCTTTAACCTACCAACACCTCCCTGTCTGCTCGGAACGTTGTCCTGTAGAACTCTAGACAGACATTCCTTGAAACACTGCCACCTCTCTTCAGTAGATTTCCCGAGAATACCTCCTTCCAATTTACTCCTCTAATTTGCTGCCTTATGCCTGCATATTTCCCCTTACTGCATATAAACGCTTTCCTAGTTAGCCTGATCCTTTCTTTTTCCAATGCAAGGAGATCGAGTTATGATCGCTATACCCAAGATGCTCTCCCACTGAGAGATCTGATACCTGTCCAGGTTTATTGGCCAGTATCAGATCAAGTACAGTCTCTCCTCTTGTAGGCTTGTCCACATGCTGTGTCAGGAAACCCTCCTGAACACACCTAACGAACTCCTCCCCATCCAATCCCCTTACCCTATGGATATTCCAATCTATGTTTGGGAAATTAAAGTCTCCCATCACAACATCTCTGCTATTACTGCATCTCTCCAGGATCTGTTTCCCTATCTGCTCCTCCACCTCCCTGTTACTATTGGGCGGCCGATAGAAAACTCCCAGCAAAGTGATCGACCCCTTCCCACTCCGAACTTCCACCCACAGAGACTCTGTAGACAATCCCTCCACAGCATACACCTACTCTACAGCTGTGACACTATCCCTGATCAACAGTGCCACTCCACCCCCTCTCTTGCCTTCCTCCCTGTCCTTCCTGAAGCATCTGAATCCTGGCACCTGGGGTATCCAGTCCTGACACTGAGACATCCAAGTCTCCGCAATGGCCACCACATCACACTTCCAGGCATCGATCCACGCTCTGAGCTCATCCCCTTTATTCACTATACTCCTGGCATTAAAGTTAACGCATCTCAATCCTTTGGTCTAAGCTCTCCCCTTCTCTATCCCCCATCCATCCTCCCTCTTGCACTGTCTATAACCCTTCTCTGTTTGCGAGCTAACTTCCTCGCTTCCAGTCGCCTCGTCATGATCCCCTCCCCCCAACCTATCTAGTTTAAACTCTCCCCAATGGCCTTAGCCAACCTTCCCGCCAGGATATTGGTCCCCCTGGGATTCAAGTGCCACCCGTTTTTTGTGTACAGGTCACACCTGCCCCTAAAGAGGTCCCAATGGTCCAGGAACCTGAATCCCTGCCCCCTGCACCAGTCCCTCAGCCACACATTCATCCTTCACCTCACTCCATTCCTGCCCTCACCTTCCCGTGGCACAGGCAGCAATCCTGAGATTACTACCTTTGCTTTCCTCCTTCTCAGCTGTCTCCCTAACTCCCTATACTCTCTTTTCATGACCCCTTTCCCCTTCATCCCCACATCAGGGGTGCCAATATGTACTGCTACCTCTGGCTCCTCTCCCTCCCACCTCAGGATCACTGGGACTCGATCAGAGACATCCTGGATCCCGGCCCCAGGGAGCCAGACCACCATCCAAGACTCCTGCCTGCCTCTGCAAAACGCTTGTCCCCGATTAGCACTGCCTTTCTCCTCTTTTCCTTAGCCGTCTGAGTTGCAGGGCCGGACTCCACTCCGGAGACATGGCCACTGCTGCTTCCCCCAGGCGGCTGTCCCCCCCAGCAGTACTCAGGCAGGAGTACCTGTTGTGTAGGGGCACATCCACCGGGGTGCTCTCAATCACCCAAGCTTTACCCTTCCTGGCCGTCACCCACTTGGCCTCCACCCGTGGCCCTGGTGTGACCACCTGATGATAGCTCTTGTCTATCACCTCCTCATTCTCCCTTAACAGACTTAGATCCTCGAGCTGCAGTTCCAGCTCCTTAACAAGGTCCCTCAGGAACCGCAGCTCGACACACCCCTCACAGATGTGGATGTCCGGGAGGCCAGGTGCCTCCAGGACCTCCCACATCCTACACTGGGAACAACACACTGGCTTCACACTCATATTTGACCCTTTTTACCAAGGTACACAGAGAAAAGTAAATAAAAATTAAAAACTAAGAATTAAAACTCACCCATGCTCGCCCTTTCCCCCAAAGCCCTGTGAGCCAAAGCCCTTACAGCTCACACTCTGCTTCCCACTCACTCCGCTGCCCGCTCCCGACGCCGCCCGCTGTACACTGCGGCCTCCCTTTTAAACCTCCCATGCGCTTAAAAAAAAACCCTTTCCAGTCTCCTTAGCGGCCCAGATATATATTTTGTATTCTCAGGGAATCAGGTGGGCTGGAGAATGGGGGAGGGGGAGGGGGGAATGGAAGTAGAATTGAAGCCGAAGTGAAGCTATGATTGAAGCTATGACAGTAACTTGCTGCGCTTAATGTTTTCCTCCTGCGTCTATTTCTTCGGTTCTGGTCATATCGTTAGATGCATTGCATTTGGGAAGTTGGCAAATCATGGTCTAATTGTGTTGACTCAGATATATCCAGTATGACACTTCTGTGGGGATCATGCAGCAGTTGCGTCCTTGTATACTACTTAGCGATAAATGATCGGTATTGTTGATTGAACAATTTGGACATTTTTTCGGCGTGTATACACGCTTTGTGGTGTCGGTTTTGCTTGGCCTGAGCGGTTTGGGATTGCATTTTCATTGCGGACGAGATGGCTCAGTTTCACAATATCAACAAATTTGAGAGTGATCATAGAATCATAGAATCTCTACAGTGCAGAAGGAGGCCATTCGGCCCACCGACCACAATCTCACCCAAACCCTATCCTCGTAACCCAACGTATTTACCCTTGCTAATCCCCCTGACGCAAAGCGGCAATTTAACATGGCCAATCCATCTAACCTATCCAGTGATGTGTCATCTGAAGTTGCTGTTTACTTTAGATGATTGATCAGTGTCTGGTGAAGCTGAACATTTCAATACGATGTGTGTTATGGATCAGTTTTTAATTTGTACTGCAGAGGTTATTTGGGACTGTGTGCAAATTCGGAATTACGAAGCAGTTCTATAGCTCGGCCAGTTTGATAATCATAGTTGCTTTTATGGTTAAAATCTTCTGCTGCGCGGCTCTAATATTTTTCCACAGGTCAGCAATAATAAGTGGACAGTGCAGATATGATAACTTAGTTACGAACGATTGGTTCAAATGAGTTGAGTCTGCATTTTAGGTAACAGAGCAGGTGAAGGAAAAAAGTCAACGAGCTTTTTACTGGTTATTTCTGTTTTCGCTGATTGCTTGATTCAATAATTGATCTGCTTGGTGTTCTGTGTGCGCTTGGTACAATATGGAACATGTGGCTGAAAATTCACATTACTTGGGAGAGGTCAGATTTCCCTGAACATTCAAATTGGGTCAGTGCTAGTCTTCGAGTTTAGGATAGTCCGGTTCGGCGGCTGTTCTGGAGATTTTCTTTCTGTTTTGGTTGAAAGATTTGTTTGGGTGAGTTTTTAACTTTGTGTGATGCTTCATTTCGGAAAGATATGTTAGTTTATAATAACTAGTGAGCTTCACAGGGATGGACCTGTTTGAGTCCACAGTTAGGGTTCAGTTTTGCAATAAGGGCCAGTTGAGTTTGATTGGTCACTTTGTATTCTTGCCGGACTTCATACAACAGGATATTTTGGAAGTGACAATCCTTTATGGAAAGAATGCATCGGCCTCTGTTCCAGGTGTAAGTTTGTATGACAGCTAGATCGGTATTTAGGAGTCGTACTGGAAACGACTGGCAACTTTAAGAATGTTGAATCAGTTTGACGTTGGTTCGCCATATAGGTTAACATGTATTGGTCCATGAATCCGAAAGGGTTGTTGTTTCTGGCTGGTTCACTCTGGCGAATTGAGCTGTTTTGTTTTCAGTGTCATGGTGATTGGATAGTAGGCCCTGAATGTCTCGAGTATAATTCAGCAGATGGAATGCATCTATCAAGCTGATTGAGTGCTTATTTCATGCATACTTTATTTAATTCTGAGTAATATACATGTTAGGTGGGGTTACGGGGGGAGGGCCTGGGTGGGATTATTGTCAGTACTGGCTCGATGGGCCAAAGGGTCTTTTCTGCACAGTAGCAATTCTATAATAGTTCTTTGTCATCTGAAAACAACATTTTGAGAGCGTATCATGCACATGTGTGAATTGTACAACACATCTTCATCTCAGATAACATTTTAATTAAGTGAAACAAATTTGTTCACTTGGTTAGTTTAGAAATGAGATCCCAGGGTCGTTTGATCAAAGCAATCAATTCATCTCTGAATTTACTCTGGGACGCTGCATAGATAAACGTGTTAGTACAAGCACTCAGGCACCGGAGCATATATCCAGACAGTTCAGCAATGGTGAACGGGTCATTGTAGGTCACTTGTAAAAATAGGACATCTATAAAGTGAACTGATATGAAACATGAAAATGTTACCATCCATAAGAGTATAAAGCTGCCGGATATAACAAGCAATAAAATGATGGATTTCCTGCGGTTTTCCACTTCAGGGTCAATTCCATTTTCAACGTTCTTGTTTCCTCGGAGACCGCTTCTGACCCTGTTTGCCAGTACAATATATCTAATCGTCAGTAAATTAAACAGGAGTATCAAGACAAATGGCGCAAACGGGGTTAAAGTTGTTTCAAACAACCAAAATGCTTTCCATGTCGGCAAAATGTAGAAGTCTGGTTGCACGCCGCAGGACCATGGAAGATTGTCAATTATTTCCCGAGGTTTGTAGACAAAGTACATTGGAATATTCTCTAAAAAGCTTAAGGAAAAAACCACAGATATCACTATAGCTGCAGTTTTCTCTGTGCAATATTTTGTTCGCAACGTTTGGTAACAAATAGCGACAAACCGATCAAAGGTGAACGCCACCGTTAACCAGACAGAACAATCAATGGAAACAAATAACAAGGTAAGATTAAGACTACAGATTGGGGTATAGTTAAGGAATGAATACGGAAAGTATGAATCCTTAATTTCATAAAGAATTACTTCAAATATCAGGACCATTAAGTCACCGATTGCCATGGCTATCAAATAGCTGCTGATGCATTTAGAGAGACCACACTTTCCACGGGAGAGAATAAAGACCGTCACCAAATTAGCTGCAAATGAGACAAAAATAAACTCGTCATTACTATTAATGCAAAATGAGAAAACATATTGATATTAATTGTTTCCTAAATCTCTGTCTCAGTGTCCCTCAACCTGACAGAATTCTGCGAACAATTATTGAAAATTTCTGTATGGAGAGTTGTTGCTGACATATTATTAATAACTTCAAGAGAAAATATAATGTTCCTACAAATGTTATGGTTTAATATTCCACTTTACAGCGTTGGATTTTATGCCAAATAAACACGATGAAATTTGCTCGATTTTCCTTTCATTGATTTCAACAGAAAGCAACACACAAACACACACGCACACACACAGCAATAGCAACAGTTGTTTCCTTACGCTACATCGCCACATAATGCGGGATTATTGGTGAAAATGGCTTTGGACATTCACAGAAATATAACACTGGACGAGCAAACATCAAGGTTTCAACTTAAGCTCAGTATTTAGAGGCATCTCATAGGAACATGGAAAGATAGAAATTAGCAGCAGGAGGAGGGAAGCCATTCAGCCCTTCAAGCCTGCTCAGCCATTCATTATGATCATGGTAATCATCCAACTACGTAGCCTGATGCAGTCTTCCCTACCCCATATCCGTTGATCCCCTTCACCTCAAGTGCGAGATCTAATTGCTTCTTGAAAACAGACAATATTTTGGCCTCAACTTCCCTTGGTAGTGAATTTCTGACCACTCTCTCGGTGAAGAAACTTCGTAAGAAGTTTAACAACACCAGGTTAAAGTCCAACCGGTTTATTTGGTAGCAAAAGTCACACAAGTTTTCGGAGCCTTAAGCCCCTTCGCCTCAAGAAGGGACTTAAGGCTCCGAAAGCTTGTGCGGCTTTTGCTACCAAATAAACCTGTTGGACTTTAACTTGGTGTTGTTAAACTTCTTACTGTGTTTACCCCAGTCCAACGCTGGAATCTCCACATCATGAAGAAACCTCCTCATCTCCGTTCTAAACAGTCTATCCTGTATCCTCAGACTGTGAATCCTAGTTCTGGACAGCCCAACCATCGGGAACATCCTTCTTGCATCTACTGTGCCTCGTCCTGTTCGAATTGTAGAGGTTTTTATGTCATCCGACCTCATTCTTCTGAACTCCAGCGAATACAACCCTAACCGATTCAGCTTCTCCTCATACGCCAGTGCTTCCATCCCAGGAATCAGTCTGGTAAATCTTGTCTAAACTCCCTCTCGAGCAAGTACGTCCTTCCTTAGATAAGGAGACCAAAACTGCATACGATATTCCAGATATGGCCTCACCAATGCCCTGTATAATTGCATCAAGAAATCCCTGCTCCTGTATTCGAATCCTCTGGCGATGAAGTCTAACATAAAAGAGGCTTTCTTTTTACTGCCTGCTCCACCTCCATGCTTAACTTCAATGACTGGTGTACGAGAACACTCAGGTCTCGTTGCACATTCCCCTCTCCTAATTGATCGTCATTCAGATAGTTACCTGCCTTCCCGTTCTTGCTACCAAAGATGACAGCATCATATTTGTTTGAATTATACTGCATCTGCCGTTTATTTGCCCAATCACTCAACTTGTCGAAATCACACTAAAGAATCTCTGCATCCTCATCATACCTTTTCCTCCCACCAGACCTTGTGTCATCTGCAAATTTGGAGATGTTACATTTAGTTCCAGCATATATAGTGAATAGCCGCGGTCCCAACTGTGATCCCAATGGTACATTGGTAATTACTGTCTGCCATTTGGAAAAAAAAGTTTATTCTTACTCTTTGTTTTCTGTCTGCCAACCAATTTTCTGTGCATCTTAATACAGTATCCGAATCCCATGTGCTTTAATTTAACACTCCAATCAGTTTTGTTGGATGTTGTCGATAAAGTCAAAGAAAAAGCCTTTCTTAACCAGTCCATACTGCTCTTTTTCTGATTCTAAACTGACCCCACTGGTCAGGTCTGTCCCACAAAGCCTTCTGAAAGTCCAAGTACCACAAACAATAATCCCCTTCATCAACTCTACAAGTTATATCCTCGAAGAATTCCAGTAGATTTGTCAAGCACAATTTCCCTTTCATGAATCCACGCTGACTCTGTCCAGTCCTGCGATGAAATGTTTGAAAATGTGTTCTAGATATTTCCCCACTACCGACGTCAGGCCTTTTTAAATACTGGATTAGGATTTGTTACCCTCCTATATGTAGGAACTGTCCTTGAGTCGATAGAATCTTGGAAGATTGCCGCCAATGCATCCAAATTTTGTCGGGCCACTTTCTAAAATACTCTTGGTTTAAAATTTTATCAGCTCGTGATTCCAAATAAACCGTTGGACTTTAACCTGTTGTTGTAAGATTTCTAACTGTGCCCACCCCAGTCCCGGCACCTCCACGTCATTTCCAGCATCACCACTGCTGTTTGAGGGTCTATATACAACACTTGCTAACGCTTTTGTGCTCCTTAGTGCTTCTAAGTTATACCCATATAGATTCCACATTGTCAGAGGTAATATCCTTCCACAGTATGGTGTTAATTTCCTCTTTAACCAGGAACTCAAATGCTTTGCTGGTTCTAGCGAGCATTTGTGTAATTTTGAACATGTTGTTGACACATGGCGGGAACTCCCGGCCGCGCTCCCCTCAAGACCGGAAAATGCCGCTCGAGATGAATGGTCCGCACTCGACCGCTACGATTTCCGTGGCGGGCGGGACGGGATCCCACCCAAATACAGTTCGCGTGCATCTCCTCAGCGAATGACCTGGAGTGATGTTTTTTTTATCGCTGTTGTATTGATTCACGTCAACCAAGGACTGACATGTATTCCAGATTCAGTTGTGTCCCAACTTTGAATCGCTCGAACCACCGACATCAATGCGATCATTAAAATGTCAGGATAGACGTCGTGTCTAACTATGCGCAGATGGTAATTTTCGATCCATCTGTGCCTCAGATGCACATATTTAAAACTGTGTTGAGGTTGTTGTATGTGGGAAAAAAAACATAACCAACATATCAAAAGATGGCTGAGGGAAGTGTAGCTGCACATTTCAAACAAGATCAGTGCCTTGGTTAGAAACGTGCAGGTCTTCACTTTGCTACCCATGTAATATACAAGTTATTCAATCAATGGGAGTACATTTTCGAAGGGGATCAACAGTTTATTCAGAGCTAATAAAAATATCCGCAGCTACCTTGGGAGACATCGATCAGTGATTTTTCAGCAAATATTAATTGTGCGGCACGGTATCATAATGATTAGCATTGCTGTCTCACAGCGCCAGGGGCCCGGGTTCAATTCCCTGCTTGGGTCACTGTCTGCACGTCCTTCCCGTGTCTGCATGTGTTTCGCCCAGGTGCTCCGGTTTCCACCCACAATCCAAAACACGTGCTGATTAGGTGCATTGGCCATGCAAAATTCTCCCTAAGTGTGCCCGAACAGGGTGGCAATTAGGGAATTTTCATCATAACCTCATTTCAGTGTTAATGTATGCTTACTTGCAACACTAATAAATAAACATGAAACTTTAAAGCATTTTAAGTTGTGCATTTTAGGATAATTTTTGCGCCAGGGTTGGCGAGACGAATAATATTAATTGGAGTCAATGCGGGAGGAATATTTTAAGCAGCAAGATATTCGGTCAGCACTTTTGTCTGAAACTGGACCTTTCGGGCACATGTCTTGTTGAAACGGGAAAATGTAAATCTTTGCGACTATCCAACTTATTTACTCTTTATTTTCTGTTTGATGTCTGGCAGCATATATTATTTTCCTCCTGGTTTCCTGAAGAACAGACTTAAACAAGATCTAAAAAAACTGTAACTTGAGTTAAGTACTAATTTGATGTTTTTAAATAACAACCTTTATTCCTTTCTATAATATTGACATATTACTTAATTGATTTATTGTCAAATGCGCATCTCGCCATCTGTCTCGCATAATTTCCTCGATTGAATATCCACGGCTATCTGACGGATATAATTCTAAAATGCTCAAAAACTTAGATTCAGAAATTACTCATCATCCAGATCCCGAATATCGGAGTGCGTATTATGAATCTCTGAGCAAGTCTTCCCCATCCACATCCTGGCTAATCATTTACCCAACATCTGTATTTCTGAATTCGTTCAGTATTGAACATGTTTCAATGAGATTCTTCCTCCCCGTTTCAAACATTCCGGAATTTAGCAGTAGTTTACTCAGAATCTCCCGATAGAACACTATACCATTGTCAGAATCTTTGTTTTACTCTCTCCAGAACAAATATTCACAGATACCAAAGCTACAAATGTTATGACAGGAATGTCCTCACTGATGCCCTTTATAAGTGCCGTATTATTTTCGTAATTGCCGTCTGTACCCGCCTGGTACTAGGCAGTTCAGGAAAAAGTGCAGTCATATCCATTTGAATGAAAATGTTTCCCAGTCTCACCTGTTTCTTGCTTCTTTCCTCTTAAGTCCTACAAAAGAAACGTTTCGACGTTCAACATCGTGTATTCGATTGATCATATTCCTCCCCACTCCTCCAAACTATCCATACAGACTTCCCTCGTCAGTGCTTCCTTTCCTTTATCAAAAATCTTGGATAAGTTACCCTCATTCGTCTCATCTAAACCATGACTAGAAATACGATTTGTTTGAAAGCAACACCTTGCTCCTCGTGGCACACGTCTAGCTACAGCCTGCGAACTGTGCTTTCTTTCTTACAACTATCTGAAATTTGTCGATTTTATAGTTTTAACTCCCCTCTAATGTACGCTGTGCATGACCATTTGTGAGAATTATGTGCAAGTCGCCCTTGTGTCCTGCATTATATAATGTCCTGTGGAAATCTAGTCAAACTGCATCCACGGGCATTCGCTTGACGATCCCAATAGTTAAATGGTCTAACATATTGAATCACTTTAAAGAACTACTTTTATTTAATACATCCATGGCCAATCTGCTAATTATTTTCATGCTTTCTTTCCTAACAATAGGTTTCAGGATTTCATGTGTCAAGTTGATTGGCCTATATTTTTGCACGTTCCAGTCAACTCTTTTTTTTATTTTCTGGAAAATGTTTGCGCTATTCAATACTCGAAGTCTCTCTTAAAGGCAAAATAAACCTTAGAATCGTAAAATTGTAGCATCCCATCACAGCCGGATCGAAATCATTGTAAGGTCTTCTAAACTATCGAACCACTTTAAAAGAAACGATTTTTATTTCAGACATCCATGGTCAATCTGTAATAGTTTTCATAATTTCTTTCCTGATAAAAGGTTTTAGGATTCAAACTAATTCAGATGTCAAGTTAATTTGCCTATATTATCGCAGGTACTAGTCTCTTTTTTTATTTTCAGGAATACGCTTGCGAAGTTCAATGCTCGAAGATACTCTTAAGGCATTATAAATCTCAGAATCGTAGAATCATAGAATCCCATCATGACAGATCAAAACATTGCAAGCTCTTGTTACCAGCTGAAACGTTTCAAACCTAAAACGGATGGTTGCCCTCTTTTTAGGTCAAACCAAATACACAAACTCAGATTAAGTCGGGACAAAGTAAAAGGGGCAGCTCCCCAAACGGAGGGGGAACAGCCCGAACAGAAATCAAAGTACAAAGGAAACTTAAAAACATCAAATTAAAATGTGATTGTCAGGGTCAATAATGCACCCCAATCCCTGCGGTGCCCAACGGGCGCGGAAGGCGTCAACCACGCCCGTGGACACTGCATGCTCCCTCTCCAGGGACACCCGACCGCGAACGTAGCTGCGGTAGAGGGGAAGACAGTCAGGGTGGACGGCCCCCTCGATCGCCCGCTGCCCTCTTTTTAGGGCAAACCAAATAAACAAACTCAGATTAAGTCAGGACAAAGTAAAAGGGGCAGCTCCCCAAAAAGGAGGGGGAACAGCCCGAACAGAAATCAAAGTACAAAGGAAACTTAAAAACATCAAATTAAAATGTGATTATTAGGGTCGATAACGCACCCCAACCCTTGCGGTGCCCAGCGGGCGCGGAAGGCGTCATCCGCGCCCGTGGACAACGCATGCTCCCTCTCCAGGGACACCCGGCCGCGAACGTAGCCGCGGTAGAGGGGAAGACAGTCAGGATGGACGGCCCCCTCGATCGCCCGCTGCCTGGACCGGTAAATGGCACGTTTCACCAGGCCCAGGAGCAGGTTCACGAGGGGATCGCCATCCCGACCCTCCCCTCTCCGCACCGGGTGTCCGTACGTCAGGAGCGTGGGACTGAAGTGCAAACAAAACATCAATAATGGGTTCTTTAGGAAAAACGGAAGGTTGCTTGGATGACGAGGTTTGTGTTCACTTACCCCCAAGAATTTAGCTGGCATTATGTCTTTATTTATATTATATTGATCAGGTTGCTCATTCTTACATAATCGGAGTTTCTTAATTATTGCTTAATCTGTATTATAACTTGTGTTGCTAATTGTACCATGTTTTATTCAACACATCTCTTTCTTTGTACTTAACCATAGAATCGGTAACAGTCTGTTATTTGAACTGTTGCAGGTGTTTTCGTACATTATAATTTTTCATGTCTTATCCGTTTCGTGTTCTCATTTGCTGCATTCTAAAATTCTCCCAATTTTCAAGCTTAATATGCCTTTTTTTGGCGACATTATATCATCTACCTTCAATCTAATGGTCTCTTTTGGAGCACTTATTTAGTATGTTTATGGCCGTGTATTTAAATGAGTGACGTGCCTTAATAGAATGAGTTATATATCGTTTTCTATTATTTAATTCGGAAACTTAAAAACATCAAATTAAAATGTGATTATTAGGGTCGATAACGCACCCCAACCCCTGCGGTGCCCAGCGGGCGCGGAAGGCGTCAACCGCGCCCGTGGACACCGCATGCTCCCTCTCCAGGGACACCCGGCCGCGAACGTAGCCGCGGTAGAGGGGAAGACAGTCCCCTTTCGCTATTTACCACGATTTGTTCTTAAAATGTTGCCGTGGGAGTTCAGTAGAAAGCCCGTGGTGACCCTGTTGCAGTCCCTTTACATCTAGCATGGCAAAACAATGCGCTTCAGATAATAATTGTTGTCATTAGGCATTAAATTTCTTTCCACACTGCAGGGCCGAAACAAATATCTTAGACTGGGGCACTGAACTGGCGGTGTATCATTCCCTTCTATAAGCATATTTTAAAATCAGTTCTATTCATGTCAGGAGGAAAGTAATGACTTCACAAGGGCAATGATATGCAGAAACTGCACAGCCATTCTTTATCTGTAATTAAAAAAGGAAATTCTCACAACTGTGTCGCAGGCATTAACAATGATTATGGACAATTTCGTTCACTCAACTTAAGGAAAGGTTTTCTGATTTTCTTTGAGAGAAGATATCTTCCGCGGAAAGTATTCTTTTGACTCTCTTGGAGAAAGAAGAACATTGTGGATGCTAAGAATATTGTTTGCTGTTGTCCATAATTGCCTGACAAATCTCTACTTGGATTTAGAATTATAACTGGCGTGCAGCTGCATGCACACACTGTCGCTTGTCTTATTTGAATTTGTAGCTTTACGATACGAATGGAACTTAATTTATTAAAGCCAACCCGATCCATCGAACTGCCTCCGCTTGCTCAGCTTAACCAATATGCAAAAAATTACCAACGAGTTAATGGAGTTTAGTAACCTCAGCTGAAATATCATCGCTGATCTCCACAGTTGTACAATTTGGAGCACTGAGCATTAATTTCTCAGTGCGCAGAAGGGTATATCTGGAAATGGCGAAATGAAGACATATTTTAAGAAACTAAATTTCCATTGTCTCCTTCCTCAGCTGAGCCACCCTGGGTCCAACCCCGACTCAAGGACTTCCAGTTCACGGAAAATCCGAGCCTTTTATGCACTAATACTAGCATATATCAACACTGGTCCTCAATCATGCGAGAGGAAATCTGGTAGTGAAATAGCCAGTCAAGTATAAACAATAAGACAAGAATCAATGATATGAAGTTGAAATGATTCGTTCTGTCAACTCAACATATAAATGAGAAAATGCTCTTTGAAAACTTTTCCCAGACAGAAAATCACAAGGCTCCGTAACAAACTTCAGACATTAGAGTTTTCTTGAAAAAGCAAAAGAGTCAAACAACATTGTCTCTCCCCTCAACGCAATATATTATCAGCATAATGAACACTTGCTGTCTCCCGAAATTTTAAATTGAAGGCAACATTCAAAAACTGCAAATACAGTATATTATGAAGAAGGAACATCAGTGCATTGAAACATAAAACACTGACAGAGTGCAACGTCATTACTGATAATAATGATTTAATTGTTGTCCTCTTACCGGGAACACCAATTATTGCAAGAATAGGGTAATACATATTTTCAATCTGTATGATTACTGGCAGCTCCATTTTGGTAGTCACGCAAGTTTCTGTTCGAGCGAAAGACACCCTTCGTTCAAAATACGGACTTTTTTTTATACCTGTTGGAAACCCAAGTGACTCATTAACAATGCAAAATGATTGAAATTGCATCATAATTTTAACAAAGAGCTGAAGGCAAAACATGTTTATTGCCAGTGATCTGGGATGCTTTGCCATGTTGTTTGTCCATTCAAATATATATTGGTAAATAACATTTTTTTAATCATTCGCTCGAAATAGGTTATTTTGACTTCTCTATTCGTGAAGCATTGTTAAAAATGTACAATGCTCCCGGTGACTAATATATGAAATATGGTCAAAAAGGCAAATGATGAAACTAAGCTGACTATTTTTGTTCAGTTACATTGAATATATCTTGGTTATATCAAGAATATTCGAAATCATTGGAATTGCTGGCGTTTATAATTTATGTTAAAACTCTTTAGTGAAACATGCAAGATCCTATAATATTAATTTCGAAAAGTTAATTCAGGTAGTCAGTTGTGCAGCTGATATAAGATATACATTTTTATTAATATAGACATAGATAAAGGTGGCGGAGAAAGAATACAGTGCTGAAGATAATTTGCGCAATGGAATGCCATTTGATATTTGTTCTACATCAATTAACCATATAGCCATAAGGTATTGGAGCAGAATTAGGCCATTCGGCCTATCGAGTCTGCTCCGCCATTCAATCATCGCTGAGAGATTTCTCAAACTCATTCTGCCGCTTTTTCCCGTAACCTTTGATCCATTTACCAATCAAGAACCTATCTATCTTTGTCTTAAATACACTCAATGACTGGCCTCCACAGCCTTCTGCGACAATGAATTCCACAGATTCAACACCCTTTGGCTGAATAGATTCATCCTCATCTCAGTTCAAAGGGGTCGTCCCTTTACTCTGAAGGCTGTGCCCTCGGACCTCTACTAATTGAAACATCTTCCCCATGCCCACACTTTCCAGGCCTTTCATCATTCTGTAAGTATAAATGAGTTCCCTCCCTCATCCTTCTAAACTCCATCGAGTACAGACTCAGAGTCCACAGACGCTCCTCATATGTCAAGCTTTTCATTCCCGGGATCATTTCCTAAACCTCCTCTGGACCCTCTCCAAGGCTTATCATCCTTCCTTAAATAGAGCGCCCATAATTGCTCGCAATATTCTCGATGTGGTCTTGCCAAAGCCTTATAAAGCCTCAGCAGTACATTCCTGCTGTTGCATTCTAGTTCTCTCGAAATGAATGCTAACATTGCATTTGCCTTCCTAACTACCAAATCAACTGCAAGCTCACCTTAAGAGCGTTCTGAACTCGGACTCCGACGTCCTTTTGCGCTACCGATTCCCGAATTCTCTCCCCATTTAGAAAAAAAAAGTCTCTGCTTTTATACTTCCTACCAAAGTACATAATCTCGCACTTTTCCACGTTGTGTTCCATCTGCCCCATCTTTGCCCACTCTCCTAAACTGTCCAAGTTCTTCAGCAGCCACCCTGACTCTTTAATAGTACCTGTCCGTCCACCTATCTTTGTATCATCTGCAAACTTAGCGACAGTACATTCATCTAGGTCACTGATGTGAAGAGTGAAAAGCTGCGGTCCCAACACTGACCCTTGTGGAACTCCACTAGTCACCAGATGCGATCCCGAAAAGGACTCCATCATCCCTACTCTCTGCCTTCTACTAGTCCGCCAATTTTCTAACTATATTAGTGCCTTGCCTCTAAAACCATGGGCTGTTATCTTACACAACAGCCTCATGTGCGCACGTTGTCAAAGGCCTTTTGGAAATCCAAGTCGATAACACCCACTGGCTCTCCTTTGTCTAACCATAGGTGTTGATCAAACTTAATTATTCTTATGATGATTGTGTGCTTAAATGTCAGCCAGCGATGCCCATGACCCACAAATGAATAAAAGAAACTGATCTATCTGTGTCAGTCTATCAAAGATAACAGACTTAAAAGGTGTTAGATAACTACTTGAGCAAAATCCACCTTGAATTGAAATGACTTTTGCATCCATGTCCCATTGCAGGTCAGTTGAAAACTGCATCCATATTGTCTGAGCCGAACGCTACCTGCTCGATGACTAATATAAACTGTTGCCTCTGGAACAGTGTGACAATTTTTTTTCCTGCACGTTTTCAGCTTCAAGGACGCACACGTAGCCGCGTTGACATACTTCCACACGCAGGCAAATTGGACAAAACTTTAAGATATTATTCAGAATATGGACGTGTTGCAGTCTGCCATATTCCCTCCTGTGTCAAAACTTATTGTCTCCATTTAAATAGATTGATAACAAAGACCATACATTAAAGTACATGAAAAACTCTCGTGTCCACACGTTAGCCTGAAGGAAGTAATCGGAAAGGGTCTTCTCTTAGCACAATGTCGACTTCAGCAATTTTCCAACACCAAATCTCATGCCTTTGTAATATAAACCCGGCGAGGGCCTTCCTGTCTATCTTTGTAAGCCCCTCTTGCCTGACATTCCTCAGAGATGAGCCTGTTCCAATAGGGTTGACCTATGACGACTTCTGGGTGCTCTTTCTAACATCTTTCATGTTCTTGTTTTCCACAGCCTTTGCCCTAAGCTTTAGCACACTTACCCTTTGTTCTTCCTCTTATTTTGTTTAATTGATGGAGTGTGGGTATCACATGCCAGGACAGCATTTGTTGTGCATCTATAATTCTGCTCAAACTGAGTGGTTTATTTGGCTATTTCAGACTGCAGATTAGAGGGAAGGACAATATTCATGCATTTGGCACCACATGCAGTCAAGGCAGAGGAAGAAATGCCACCTTTCTTCTCTAAAGCAGGTTGCAAAAACACATTATTTGTGACATATTTCGACGATAGTTTCATGGTCACTATTAATGACTGCTGCTGAAATACAATCAAATGAGGTTTATATTTCTTTGGTACACAATGATGGGATTTAAACACAAATACCCAGGACATTATCCCAGGCCTCTGGATTGCTTGTTGCATTATTATTATTACATCTTCCACACTTAATGAATAATGATTTGTAACCAGAAGTATATTTGGAACGTCAGTAGGTCATTTATATTTGGCATAACTCAACATGTTCATTATGTAATATGTTTTGATGAAATAGAGGCAGGCAATGTAGGCAGTGTGACAATATTAATAAAATTTATTACTGGACTTATCAAATTCGAGATTAAGTAACAAAGGTGCTATCAGAGTGAGGCAACGTCAGGTATTATCAGAGTAAAAGAACACAAAGAACAAAGAACTGTACAGCATAGGAAACAGGCCCTTCGGCCCTCCAAGCCTGTGCCGCCCCTTGGTCCAACTAGACCAATCGTTCGTATCCCTCCATTCCCAGGCTGCTCATGTGACTATCCAGATAAGTCTTAAACGATGTCAGCGTGCCTGCCTCCACCACCCTACTTGGCAACACATTCCAGGCCCCCTCCACCCTCTGTGTAAAAAACATCCCTCTAATATCTGAGTTATACTTCGCCCCTCTCACCTTGAGCCCGTGGCCCCTCGTGAACGTCACTTCTGATCTGGGAAAAAGCTCACCCTATCTATCCCCTTCATAATCTTGTACACCTCTATTAGTTCTCCCCTCATTCTCCGTCTTTCCAGGGAGAACAACCCCAGTTTACCCAATCTCTCCTCATAGCTAAGACCCTCCATACCAGGCAACATCCTGGTAAACCTTCTCTGCACTCTATCTAACGCCTCCACATCCTTCTGGTAGTGCGGCGACCAGAACTGGACGCAGTACTCCAAATGTGGCCTAACTAGCGTTCTATACAGCTGCATCATCAGACTCCAGCTTTTATACTCTATACCCCGTCCTATAAAGGCAAGCATACCATATGCCTTCTTCATCACCTTCTCTACCTGTGTTGCCACCTTCAAGGATTTGTCGACTTGCACACCTAGGTCCCTCTGTGTTTCTATACTCCTGATGACTCTGCCATTTATCGTATAACTCCTCGCTACATTATTTCTTCCAAAATGCATCACTTCGCATTTATCCAGATTAACCTCCATCTGCCACCTCTCCGCCCAATTTTCCAGCCTATCTATATCCTGCTGTATTGCCCGACAATGCTCTTCGCTATCCGCAAGTCCAGCCATCTTCGTGTCATCCGCAAACTTGCTGATTACACCAGTTACACCTTCTTCCAAATCATTTATATATATCACAAATAGCAGAGGTCCCAGTACAGAGCCCTGCGGAACACCACTGGTCACAGACCTCCAGCTGGAAAAAGACCCTTCGACCACTACCCTCTGTCTCCTATCGCCAAGCCAGTTCTCCACCCATCTAGCCACTTCTCCTTGTATCCCATGAGCCTTAACCTTCTTAACCAACCTGCCATGTGGGACTTTGTCAAATGCCTTACTGAAATCCATATAGACGACATCCACGGCCCTTCCTTCATCAACCGTTTTTGTCACTTCCTCAAAAAACTCCACCAAATTTGTAAGGCACGACCTCCCTCTTACAAAACCATGCTGTCTGTCACTAATGAGATTGTTCCTTTCTAAATGCTCATACATCCTGTCTCTAAGAATCCACTCCAACAACTTCCCGACCACGGACGTCAAGCTCACCGGCCTATAATTTACTGGGTTATCCCTGCTACCCTTCTTAAACATGACGAAAAACAGAAATGTTAGAGGCCTAAGTGGGAAAATAATACCTTCAGATGTTGTACATTTTTTTTAAAAAGCAGAAATGTCGGAAAAGAGTGCACGGTGAGAAACTGTTGAACTAAATAATGAGCCTGAAAGGACCTGCAGCATTCCAACAGTGCAGAAGGAGGCCCATCGGTTCTCCACCAACTCTCTGAAGGAGTATCTTACCCAGGCCCTCTCCGCTGCCCTATTCGCGTAACATTACACATTTAACTCGCTAATTCCCCTAATCTAGGCATTTTGAAACCGAATGGGGCAATTTTACCATGGCCAACCACCTAACCTGTACGTCCTTGGACTAAGGCGCCTAACGTAAATTCTGCACTCGATCAGTTTGGAAGGAAATGACGGGGAGGCCAGAGTGGAGGGCAGCTAAAACGATAGGTGGTTCGACAGTTAAGGTCTCATGAGCATAAGGAGTACTGAAGCCGTCTCGGATGTCTTCGAGTTCCAACTTCGCAGAGCATCTCCCATAATTCAGCAGGCATAGAGGCCACTCAAAATCCATTCACACTCTGTCTTTGTCCTCTTCGATGTGAGGACGCTCAATGTGGACAAACTGAGTATTTCTGCGTTTTTCAGTTGGACACTTGACAACGTCCCAGACCGAAGATTTGACCGAAAGGTGTGATGTGAGCTCTGGTCAAGTTTTGCAGAATTTTCAGTTTGTTTTTATATATCTGACAATTCCAACACAGTATTTTCTGCCATTGTCAGGTATTATTTTGAGGTGGGGTTGTGGGGGTGCGGGGAGGCGGGGGGGGGGGGGGGCGGGGGGTGGTGGTGGTGGGGGGGGGGGCGGTGCGTGGGTTGGAGTCCTTGAGGCGGTTGATCGCTCAGCATTGTGCAAGGAAAGGTGCATGCCGTGCGTCGCTGGATCTGGCCCTTGGATGGAGAAATTCTGTGCAGCCGTTTGTGAAGAATTTGACACTATTTGGATAGAATGGGGTCTGAAGGCCACTGAAAGCTTGTGCAGTGGAGGATGCTTTTGGACAATGTAACACTGGTGCGATGAGAAATGGTAGAGAATGTTGTGTTGAATGCAGAAGATGAGAAATGATAGAGAATAACTGGAGATGTTTTCCATCAAAGCTCTGAGGAGGAGGGAGAGACTGAGTCACTTTGAGAGCAGAACAGTGCAAATGACCAAGGCACGGGAGTGCTCCTGTCAGTTATTTCCTGGAGTGGTTTAACTCCATTTTGACAAGCAGAGGTTATAACAGAAGCGATGGGATGGAATTTTTCTTCATCAGAATTGTTGCGATCGAGAGAAAAAAAACAAAGAAATGAGAGGGTATCTTATATGAAGCTAAGAGTGAGGAAGTGTTGTTCAGGATGCTTTGAATATTTATTTGCCTGCAATTAGTATGAAGGAATAGCCTCCACCCCCCGCCCCCCCCCCCCCCGCGCCCCCCTACCCCCCGCGTCCCCTGCCACCCATCCACCCCCTCCCCCCGCCCCCCCCCCCCGCCCCCCGCCCCACCCAACACTCCCGCCCCGGAATTGATATTTTGCGATGAGGAAGTGAAAAGGACCATCAGAGTTAGAAAATATACAAGGGAGCGAAGGCCAGTAATGAAAGAAACGCTGGTATAAATGGCTTGCTCACAGCGACGGCAAGAAGCAGCTGTGTTACTGTACAAATATAACGGCGAATATTGGACTTTGGAATTGCTGGAACAAATGTTATTTCCCACCACCCACAAAAACACGAACACATTGTAATCATTGGCTTCCTATAGAAATGTGTCAATGGAGTTAATCGGTACATTGGTCTCTTTTTTCACAACATGGTTCTCACGCATCCGATCGTCACTCCCACTGACAGAAATGGAACGCAATAGGTTCCTCCCAATCCTTGCTTTCGACTTCTGCAGTACCTGATTCAGAGAACATTGGAACAAAGTTATGTAATAGTCACCGTACATAATGACGGTATGTGGTCTCACTAGTTCATGCGAGCTCTCTGCATCTTACCCTTTCGATTTTAATTGAATTTCCTTCAGTTATTTTTCTAATTATCTTTTCAAAGGCGAGAATGAACCTGTTTCCACCAGCATTTTTGGATGTGTGTTCCAAATGATTGGGGGAGCGTGCAGGAAAATCGTGCTGAAGAGTAGCTTTGGGTATGGTCTCATTCAATGACGGAGTGGGCTAGAAGGGTTTAATGGACTAAACCTCCTCCTATTTCTTATATTGTTCGATGTTCAATACTCATTGCTTTAAGCAATTCTTTCCCATATCGCATCTGTCCATTTTTGTCCAATTGTCGTGGAGTTCTAACCATTACTTCTCGTCCTTCCCCAAACTGGGAAGGGATTGTCTCTCTGCCGAAGCAGCTCAGGTGTTTAAATGCCTCCAAAAGTGGGCTCTCAACCTTCTTTTACCTAAAAACAGTTTTTTTCAGTTCATCCAGATAACTGAAGTGCGTCGTGTTAGCTATCAGCTGAATCGATGGTTTGTTCACTCTCTAAATAGCTTGCCCATGTTTAGTAAGGATTACTGGATGCTTAGCAGATGTTTTCTAAGCATTCATAAGAACCTCCTTGTTTGTATATGTTATAATTGCGTGCACAAATACATGGCAGATGCAGTATGAGGTGTTAAGTGTCAGGTTATCCACTTCTGTAGAACAGAATGGCAGCGTATCATTTAAATGGTGGTGGATCAGGAAGCGTTGACGTGCAAAGAAACCTCGGTGTTCTTGCACACAAATAACCGAAAGCAAGAATGCAGATGCAGCAAGAAATTAGGAAGGCAAGTGGTGTATTGACATTAATTTAAAGAGGCTGGACACATAAGGTGCAGGAATATTCTTTCCTCGGACTGGGTGGGAAGGAGGGGGGGAATCAAGAACAAATGTCTGTGCGGAGTTTGCACATTCTCCTCGTGTCTGCGTGGGTTTCCTCCGGGTGCTCCGGTTTCCTCCCACAGTCCAAAGATGTGCGGGTTAGGTTGATTGGCCAGGTTAAAAATTGCCCCTTAGAGTCCAGAGATGCGTAGGTTAGAGGGATTAGCAGGTAAAATATGTGGGGGTAGGGCCTGGGTGGGATTGTGGTCGGTGCAGACTCGATGGGCCGAATGGCCTCCTTCTGCACTGTAGGGTTTCTATGATTTCTATGAAATGGCTAGATTTATTCACTCAAAGAATGGTGAACCATCAGAAGTCCCAGCTACGCCGGGGCGTGGGGGGAGGGGGCGATGTGGATGTCGAATCGCTGCATATACTTAAGAAGACGGTGGTATTGTGGTACTGTCGCTGGACGAGCAATCGAGAGACAAAGTATAATACTCTGGGAACCCGGGTTCGAATCCCACCACGGCAGATGGCGAAATTTGAATTCAATAAAAATCTCGAATTAAAAGCCCAATGATGACCACGGACCCATTGTTGATAGTCGTAAAGACCCATCTGCTTCACTGATGTCCTTTGGGGAAGGAACACTGTCGTCCTTTACTGGTTTGATCTACAAGTGACTCCAGACCCACGGCAATGTGGTTGACGCTTAAATGCCTTCGGGGATGGGCAATGGATTCTGGCCCAGGGAGTGTTGCCCACGTTCCATGAAACAATAAAAAAAATGAAATAAATAGATTTCAGGGCTCTCAATTTGCATTCTGGCATTCAATACTGCTGCCATCCCACCTCCCACCATGGGTGTGTGAACATTTAAATATATGAAGATTGGGATCTTTCTGATTGTATTAGAATCATAGAAACCCTACAGTGCAGAAAGAGGCCATCTGGCCCATCGAGTCTGCACCGACCACAATCCCACCCAGGGCCTACCCCTATACCCCAACATATTTACCCGCTAATCCCTCTAACCTACGCATCTCAAGACACTAAGGGGCAATTTTAGCATGGCGAATCAACCTAACTGCACATCTTTGGACTGTGAGAGGAAACCGGAGCACCCGGAGAAAACCCACGCAGACACGAGGAGAATGTGCAAACTCCACACAGACAGTGACCCAAGCCGGGAATCGAACCCAGGTCCCTGGAGCTGTGAAGCAGCAGTGCTAACCACTGTGCTACCGTGCCGCCTTACTTCTGTACATTCACAACAGAAGCAAATTCCTCATTAAACCTCTCATTTTCATCTCCGAATGTAGTTGTACTTTGTCCCAAATCGCCCCAGGCGTTCTGTTTTTGCCAGGCGACGATTTACATGTCAATTGAAGACACTCGAGTTCCATTTTATGGTAGCTACAAACCTCTCTTCGTACTCCATTTTTATTCCTCTTATTCAGATTTCAACCACCCCATTAATATTTCAATGATCATTTACACACGTTGGACGTCCTTTTATGCTGTCGTGTCTTTCTTCTTTTTCTTATTTGCTTCGCTGATTAATTTTTTTTCGATTCCCTCTTACAACTCTTATAATGAGAGAATGCAATTGTAGCTGTTATACTTTTTTTTTATTTCCCGCAGCTTGATCTTACTCTCAATCTCTGAGGATGCTCTTGATTTGTTTTCCGCCCCTTCACTAAAGTAGATTATATGTTGGCGATTTATGAACCATCGACGAATTAAACGCTGAATATTGTTCTGTTTCTGTTTTGCCTGTCAATCATTGATTTGAATAATTCAGCGAGTCTCATTCACGTCCTATGGAAGTTTTCTCTCTGGAAATCGGTTAAACCTACTCCGAACCTTCGTATTTTCATTTTTCAGCCTTAACTTTGCCATTGTCCTCAAAATGTCCCATTCCATACATGTGATCCAGTTTCCCTATCTCATATGCGAGAATAGAATCAAGTAAAACATCATTTTCTGTTAGACATGAAAATAAATCATTTTGAAAATCCTACTCATGGCCCGGTAGCAAATCGTGTCTGCTCTCTTTAAACTACGGCTATTCCAGTTCATGCCAGGGCAATATAGCTAGGATTTGGCTGGTTACAGTTATTGATTTTTGTGTTTTTGTTGTAAATTTATTGAGCCATTTTCAACAATTCGTGGCCCGAGAAATTCAATTACACTTCTGTTGTTTTTTTGTAGCTTCAATCAAAATGATTCTGTCATATTGCCTCTTTTCAACTTGGCAATGCTTTGCTAAAACAATGTTGCCCATCTCTTTTCCTTTGTTCCATGTTCCCTGGTCACCTTGAATCTTGCTATAAGTGCTACCCACTTTAATTTTTTATGGTCTCCGTTCGAGCCACTGCATCACTTTCCGAGAGGCCTTTTGCGCCTGCAGATCGTCAATCCAGTTTACAACAGTCAGTGCATTCACATACTTGGACAGCCACACGTATTAAGACGTTAACCAAAAGAGAAAACGCTGGAAAATCTCAGCAGGTCTGGCAGCATCTGTAAGGAGAGAAAAGAGCTGACGTTTCGAGTCCAGATAACCCTTTGTCAAAGCTAAAAGGCATAGAAAGTGGGAGATATTTATATCAACTCAAATGGATTTCAACTCAAATTCCACCCCACATGTAAACTCCAAGTTTAAAGGTACCTTCAGGATATACAACATTCTTCGAACTGCTGTTCTCGCCACATCCTGAAAGCCATGCGCCGCCACATGAAGACACGGAACACCGTCTTACTCTCTCTCAAAGCTGTCCCTGCCCCCAGTTTCATTTCATCCTCCACATCATTCGACGTCTTAACAAAAAACCTTTCCTGTTTCTTGAGATGTAAAGGAACGCAAGTTTCAACAACTTATCAACACCACTGCCCATCTCAGGCTCTCCACCAGCCCCAATCCCTCGAACTCCATCTGTTCTAGCCCCAGCCCTTGCTGTGTCTTTACCATACCCTCCAACCTTCCCCTCCCTGAGGCTGAGCGTGCCGTTCTCAGCAAATGACTCAGCTTCGCACCCTTATCTCCCCACCTCAATGAATTCCGAGCTTGATATGATGTTGAACGCTTCTTCTGTCACCTTCGTCTCCATGCCCAATTCTTTGGGCAAGAGTCCTCCCCCCCTCCAACAGATCCTTTCACGTGCCTGCAGCATTCTGCCTCCAATTGGACACCCCCACCGGGACAGTTACATGTCCTCAATCTTTTCATTGGGAACTGTCGTCGAGACATTGGCCATCTCAATTTTTCTGCCCCCTCACGCGTTCCAACCTCTCTCCTTCCGAACTTTCTGCCTCCCTCAGGTCCAACCTTGACATTGTCATCAAACCTGCCGACAAAGGGGGTGCTGTTGTCGTCTGGTGTACTGACCTCTACCTCACAGAAGCTGAGCGCCAACTTTCAGATACTTCCTCCTACCTTCCCCTGGACCATGACCACACCACTGAAGATCAAGCCATTATCTCCAACACCGTCACCGACCTCATTTCCTCTGGATGTCTTCCCCCCACAACTTCCAACCTCATAGTCTCCCAACCCCGGACAGCCTGCTTCTACCTCCTTCCCAAAATCGACAAAAAGGACTGTCCTGCGAGGCCCATTGTGTCAGCATGCTCCTGCCCCACTGAACTTATTTCCTCTTACCTTGACCCCATCCTCACTTCCCTGGTCCATTCCCTCCCCACCTACATCCAGAATTCCTCTGATGTCCTGCATCATATTGACAGCTTCCAGTTCACAGGCCCTAAGTGCGTCCTATCCACCCTGGATGTGCAATCTCTCTACACCTCTACCCCACACGAGGACGGCCTGAGAGCTCTTCACTTCTTTGTTGAAAAGGGGCCTGAACAATTCCCATCCACCACCACTCTCTTCCGCCTGGTTGAACTCGTTCTATCTCTCAATAACTTCTCCTTTAACTCATCCCATTTTCTCCAAATCAAAGGAGTAGCAATGGGTACCCGCATGGGTCCTAGCTACGCTTGTCTTTTTATGGGGTATGTGGAACATTCCTTGTTCCAGGCTTACCCAGGTCCCCTCCTACAACTCGTTTACCAGTACATCGATGACTATTTTAGTGTTGCTTCATGCTCTCATCCAGACATCGAAAAATTCATCATCTTCGCTTCCAGTTTCCACCCCTTCATTGCCTTCACCTTGTCCATCTCTGACACTTCCCTTCACTTCCTTGACCTTTCTGTCTCCATTTCTGGCAATAGACTATCTACCATTATCCAATACAAGCCCACTGACTCCCACAGCTATCTGGACTACAGCTCTTCACACCCCACATCCTGTAAGTACTCCATCCCTTTCTCTCAGCTCCTTTGCGTCCGCCGCATTTGTTCTGGTGATGCCACTTTCCAAAGTGGTGCTTCTAACATGTGCTCCTTTTTCCTCAACTGTGGATTCCCATTTACAGTCGTTCGCAGGGCCGTAAACAGCGTGCAGTCCATCTCCCATGGCACGACCCTCACCCCCTTCCCTCCCTCCCAGAACAAAGACAGAGTTCCTCTTTGTTCTTGCATTTCACCCCGCCAGCCTCAACATGCAAAGCATAATCCTCTGTCATTTATGCCAATTCCAGTGTGATGCCACCACCAAATACATCTTCCCTTCACTCCCTCTGTCAGTATTCTGCAGAGACCGCTCCCTCCAGGATAATCTGGTCCACTGCTCCACTATACCCAACACCTCTTGCATCACTCATGGCACCTTCCCATGCAACATGTCCCTTTACCTCTTCTATGCTCACCATCCAAGGTCCAAAACATTCATTCTAGGTTAAGCAGTGTTTCACTTGCACGTCTTTCAATTTGGTGTATTGCATTCGCTGCTCCCAATGTGGTCTCCTCTATATTGGAGAGACCAAGCATAGACTGGGTAATCGCTTTGCTGAGCACCTTCGGTCTGTGCGCAATGGGGACCCTGACCTTCCGGTTGCTTGCCATTTTAACACATTATCCTGCTCCCATGCTCACATGTCTGTCCTTGGCTTGCTGCAATGTTCCAGTGAAGCTCAACGCAAACTACAGGAACAGCATCTCATCTTCTGCCTCGGCACTTTACAGCCTTCCAGTCTCAACATCGAATTCAACAACTACCCCACCTCGGCCCCCTTTGTTTTCATTCTTTTTTATTTAATTTTTTACTGTTCTCTACCTTTTATTTCTTTATTGTCTTTCTCCGTTTTTCTCCCCCCCCATTCTTATCCCTACTTCATCCCCTTTCCCTTTCCTCCCCCCACTTCCCCTTTTCTACATTCTCCGTCTGTCCCATCCCCACTCCCCCCCCCCCCAATATCTCCATCTGCCACAGCTTACAGCTTCTCTGTCATTCACACCCTTTATTCTCTCTGTGGACAGCTATTAGCAGTCTTTTCCCCAGGGTTCTGTGGGTATGACTCATCTTTCATTCCCTCCCCCTGCAGTATAAATATCTTCCACTTTCTATGCCTTTTAGTTTTGACAAAGGGTCATCTGGACTCGAAACGTCAGCGCTTTTCTCTCCTTACAGATGCTGCCCTGTCTGTTGAGATTTTCCAGCACTTTGTCTTTTGGTTTCAGATTCCAGCATCCGCAGTAATTTGCTTTTACCCCATATTAAGACGATGTTGCATTTCCCATGCTCTGAGAAACCCGAATAACCTGACCGTTATCAATCCAGTGGGATACATGTCTTGCAAACCACTTTGCACGGTGGTACAGTGGTTAGCACTGCTGCCTCACAGCGCCAGGGCCCCAGGTTCGATTTCCGCCTTGGCTCACTGACTGTGTGGGGTTTGCACGTTCTCCCCATGTCTGCAAGGGTTTCCTCCAGGTGCTTTGGTTTCCTCCCACAGTCTGAATAACGTGCTGATCAGGTGCATTGACCATGCTGAATTCTCCCTCAGTGCGCCTGACAGTGGTGACTAGGGGATTTTCACAGTAACTTCATTGCAGTGTTAATGTAAGCCTACTTGTGGCTAATAAACATTAATTTTAACTTTACCTTTGTGTCCTTCTCCAGTATTACCTCTCGGTTCCCCTGCCATTTCTTTAGTTTGTTTAGGCTGTCGCCAATAGCATAACCGAATCGCATCACCTTAAAATTGGTCTCGGCTCTGCTCAGGTGCAATCCTTCGGGTCTTTATAAACCCCATCTCGACCACAAATTGTGCAAATGTTCCATAGAACTAAATCATACCCACATGCACCATTTCGCTCTTTAATAATTTAACTGCTATGCCCCTCCTACCCCACCCCAAACCCCCCAACATTCATAGACTCGCTTGCCTGTGTTCCTGACAGTAACTCTGAAATTTCAAACTTTAAACATTTCCGTCTCACTTCTCCAAACTCTGACTGAGGGAACACACCCCTCTTTCTGTCATTGTTTCTTCCAATACACACACGTTCACCAGTTGGGTACCGAAAGAACTCTGTGACGTCACCACCGTTTTTCCTCGAATGGACTAATATCATTCTATGTATGGCCCATTCTCTACAGCGCCATTTATGTGCTTTGATAATCGCTCCTATGAAATATCTCGTAATTTCGCTCCATTTTTCTCCATATTAATATAGGTTATGGTAGTTTTTGTACATGCATCGGAAATAACAAAGCGACAAGTGTGGAATACTAAGTGTTTGAAACTCGATTGCCTACATGAAAACAAATGCTGCCTCTAATGAAGATCTGAAAGAACAAAAGAATCCCTCGGAAATGTGTCGCAGTTCGTGATGAATCCGTGGGCGTCAAGCACTATCAAGTTTTAGATCGATTACCATTCAGCTGAACTGAAAGTAAGACAGTTTGAAAGCTAGATATGAAACTGTTGTGCGGAAATTTTAAAAGGTGGCCAATTGTTTCTTAAACTAAGACAATAAAAACTCACAAGGCAAATACCTCTGTGCAATGACGTAACAAAATTTATTTAACAAATAAAACATAAAACAAACAAACATACAGCCGACCGGACACTCACGAAAGGTGAAATAGCTTTGGGAATAGAGCGACAGAACCTTTCCGAAAGATCTGAAGTACAGAGTCAAATACAGATCATTTGTAGTTTTTTTCTAATCCGCCTTTCATTAGCTTAAAATCAATTTAATTAACAGTTATACGTCAATACAAATCTCTGTCAATTACCTCAGCCAACATATGATACTTAATAGCATGGTGATATCTTATTTGTCCAACTTCATTCCGAAGTGTCTCCCTTTTTGGCTCTGATTATTTCCCCATTGCCTGGTAAAAACGCTACTATCAGGTCAAAGTGGACATTCCAACCGGCTCACTACCAAGTTGAAAAGGCATGTTTCCTGCGTCCTGGGGCAAATCTATCCTTGTGTCTGGCAGTGAATGTATCTATTAATACGTTCCCTTATAGGAAACCTCCCAATAAGGCTGCTGCTAACCAGCAAGTTCCCAGACCTCTGGTTTTAATCTAATGACATTCACCACCATGTATTTCGGTAGCTTTGCTTGGCTAAAGTGAACATTACATTTAAAATACCATAGAATATCAATATACATGTTTCGCAATCATAACTACTTGTTTTGATTGTTTTACTGCATTCACATATGTGTAATCTGTTTGTGTTAGCTGTCTTAAGAATCATTTAACTCCTTACTGATCTCTGGTTCTCTGAAACACTGCATTCAGCTTATAAGTCTTATTCGATGGTTAGGAATCCCTATTCCACAATTCCCACTCCTGGCCATCAGCTAGCACAATACTAGGCCAGTAAATAAGAAGTTAAATCCTGAAAAGTGAATGCCTTCTTAATTTCGCCCCACTCATCCTCGATTGTCATCATTACTTCTATAATGATTGTATGTAATTGTATCTGAGTCTTAATCCTCATTGATGATCGAAATCAGAAGGAAAAATAATGTCATCTCAAAAAATTTCACTAAATGGATGTCTGACAGTACATATTCTCATACGCCAGAGGAGCACTTGGCAATGTCGTCATCTCTTTTTTCACCTGGATCGATGCCACTGCTGCTCCACTCGTCATTGACTCCATTGCTAAGGAAAAGCAACACTTGAACATCTGCACAATCAAAATGACCATTAGAATGAAACTGAAGAAAAGCACTATCCTTTGCACTATTCTTGTCCCTCGTGACCCCTTCCAGCTAGTTGCCCAATTCCACAGAGAAAAAGACGTTGGTTGATTAAATTTCTCAACCTCCTTCTGAATGTGTGTCACCAAATTAGTTATGTTCTCCGACGTCTCTGGAATATATGTGTAACCTTTTTGTCCAATTAAACCACATGTTCCACCCCTAACTGCCAAGAAGAAGTCTCGTGCCATCCAATTCTGTAGCACAACAGTGCGCATTACAACAGTCTCATCACTGACCTCAATAAGGGCTGTCACAGTATCATTGGCAACTAGTGCCAAAATTGAGATAATAACTTCAGTCTCAATTAGTAGTCTTATATACGAATACCATCGTTATAGCAAGGAAATTCTAATCCCACAAGGGCTTTCCCTCAGTTGGAAGCTGGTAAGTATGATAAATATATGGGACTAAATATCCAAGGTAACATGACCCCTTCCATCCGAAAGGCAACCGTGGATAGGCCTTACTTTCACAAATCCAATAAGTACCATTGAGAGTCCGATATGTATATTCTCCTTTAAAGCAATGTGGAATATTGCAAGATCGATCACTACTTGGTGGATTCAGACATATTTGAGTGGTTACATCTAATAGAATTGACACCTGATGGTGCCCAAGTTCCCCCCAGGAGTTATTTTATTCTCAACACACAATATTGCGGCTCCAATCCTGCTCCATTTAAATTAAGATTGGGTGCAGGACTGGATGTGCTGAAGATGAGTGAGTATCTACTCATGTGACCTGGCCCACCTGGACAGGGTCGATTTCTATAAAAGTCTGTTCGGTCACACTCCCTAGGAAAACTTGTTGTTCTCAATCTATGATCTCTAAAAGACTGTGTAAATTAATCCCACACAACTAAAACTGCCCACGATAAAGCTTGGGTGCAAAGGTATACCTCCCTCAGCATGTATAGGAATGTATGAGCAGACCTAACATTTAGATATATCAGCAGTTTTATCAGATACGTATGCCATACACAGATAAGTATGAGTATGCCATTCTTGATGGAATGTCTATATTAAACATAATAAACTCAACAATAAAATAACATGAAAGTTTACAATAATTTTGATGATTTTCAATTAATTATTTCAATATGCTCTTCTTGTGTCTCCTGGCTGCTTGTTAATATTAAAAAAGATAAACATTCATTTACAAAACGGCGTTACACGCTGTTGCCTTTAGCTTTGAGGCTTCTACCTTGACAATCAACCTTGGGGCTTGATTGTTGGCAGTCATCGTTCCTTGTTTCTTCACATTAGGAGGGCACCCTGGAAACTTCATGCATGTAATGTCCTGTAAATAAAAACAGAGTGGTGCTCAGGCCCTTAAATTAGTAACATAATAACTAAACTTTTACTTCTTCGAACCTTAATCTGATTACGGTGCCATAGAGTCAGAGAGCTTTACAGCATGGAAACAGGCCCTTCGACCCAACTTGTCCATGCCGCCCTTTTCTTTTTTATTAAACCCCTAAGCTAATCCCAATTGCCCACATTTGGCCCATATCCCTCTATACCCAACGTACCCATGTAACTATCTAGACGATTTTTAAAAGATAAAATTGTACCCGCCTCTACTACTACCTCTGGCAGCTTGTTCCTGACACTTACCACCCTCTGTGTGAAAAGATTTCCCCTCTGGACACTTTTGTATCTCTCCCCTCTCACCTTAAACCTATGCCCTCTAGTTTTAGACTCCCCTACTTTTGGGAAAAGATATTGACGATCTACCTTGTCTATGTCCCTCATTATTTCATAGACCTCTATAAGGTCACCCCTCAGCCTCCTACACTCCAGAGAAAAAAGTCCCAGTCTATTCAGCCTCTCCTTGTAACTCAATCCATCAAGCCCCAGTAGCATCCTAGTAAATCTTTTCTGCACTCTTTCTAGTTTAATAATGTCCTTTCTATAATAGGGTGACCAGAATTGCACACAGTATTCCAAGTGTGGCCTTACCAATGTCTTGTACAACTTCAACAAGACGTCCCAACTCCTGTATTCAATGTTCTAACCGATGAAACCAAGCATGCCGAATGCCTTCTTCACCACTCTGTCCACCTGTGACTTTCAAGGAGCTATGAACACGTACCCGCAGATCTCTTTGTTCTGTAACTCTCCCCAACGCCCTACCATTAACTGAGTAAGTCTTGCCCTGGTTCAATCTACCAAAACGCATCACCTCGCATTTGTCTAAATTAAACTCCATCTGCCATTCGTCAGCCCACTGGCCCAATTGATCAAGATCCCATTGCAATTGGAGATAACTTTCTTCACTGTCCACTATGCTACAAATCTTGGTGTCATCTGCAAACTTACTAACCATGCCTCCTATATTCTCATCCAAATCATTAATATAAATGACAAATAACAGTGGGCCCAGCATTGATCCCTGATGCACACCTCTGACCACAGGCCTCCAGTTTGAAAAACAACTCCCTACAACCACCCTGTGGCTTCTGTCAAGAAGCCAATTTTGTATCCATTTAGATACCTCACCCTGGATCTCATGAGATTTAACTTTATGCAACAACCTACCATGTGGTACCTTGTCAAAGGCCTTGCTAAAGTCCATGTAGACAACATCAACTGCACTGCCCTCATCTACCTTCTCGGTTACCCCTTCAAAAAACTCAATTAAATTTGTGAGACATGATTTTCCACTCACAAAGCCATGCTGACTGTCCCTAATCAGTTCTTGCATCTCTAAATGCCTGTAGATCCTGTCTCTCAAAATACCTTCCAACAATTTACCCAACACAGATGTGAGGCTCACTGGCCTGTAGTTCTCAGGCTTTCCCTGCAGCCCTTTTTAAACAAAAGCACAACATTTGCCATTCTCCAATCTTCAGGCACCTCACCTGTGGCTATCAATGATTCAAATATCTCGGCTAGGGGACCCGCAATTTCTTCCCAATCCTCCCACAACGTCCTGGGATATACTTCATCAGGTCCCGGGGATTTTTCTACCTTGATGTGCTTTAAGATTTCCAGCACCTCCTTCTCTGAAATATGTACACTCCTCAAGACATCACTATTTATTTCCCAAAATTCCCTAACATCCATGCTTTTCTCAACAGGAAATACTGATGAGACATATTCATTTAGGATCTCACCCATCTCTTCTGGATCCGCAAATAGATGACCTTGTTGATCCTTAAGAGGCCCTACTCTCTCCCTTGTTACTCTTTTGCACTTTATGTATTTGTAGAAGCACTTTGGATTCTCCTTTGCCTTATCTGCCAAAACAATTTTGTGTCCCCTTTTTGCCCTCCTGATTTCTCTCTTAACTCTACTCCTACACCCCCTATATTCTTCAAGAGATTCACTTGATCCCAGCTACCTATGCATGTCATGTGGCTCTTTCTTCTTCTTGACCAGGGCCTCAATATCCCGAGTCATCCAGGGTTCCTGACCTCTGCCAGCCTTGCCCTTCACTCTGAGAGGAATGTGTTTACCCTGAACCCTGGTCAACACACTTTTGAAAGCGTGCCACTTACCAGACATGCCTTTGCCTTCCCACAGACTCCCCCAATTAACTTTTGAAAGTTCCTGCCTGATACCATCAAAATTGGCCGTGCCCCAATTTAGAATTTTAACTTTTGGGACAGACCTATCATTCTCCATAGCTATCTTAAAACTAATAGACTTATGTCACTGGTCGCAAAGTGGTCCCTCACTATCACTTCTGTCACCTGCCCTTCCTTATTTCCCAAGAGAAGGTCAAGTTTTAGGAGGAGGTCATGATTCAGCCAAATCTAATAATGTTATCTGAAAATCCAATTAACCCTTTCATCAGTCTTGTGGCTACTGAACTCATATTGATTCTATGTTCTGTAAGATTATCCATTCTCTGGGACAACTTCGTTACTGCTGGTGTGCCCATTAGGAATTGTTTTCAGCTGTGTCCAGTGTCGCCATCTTGAACCGTATCTCTCATCAACTAAGGCATATGTCTGTCCTGTTACAACAACATTGAAAGCCCCTTCCCATCGAGTTCCTGACCCTTTCTTGTCTGTCACAAGTTATACAATTATCTTATCTCCAAGTGAAGGTAATTTAGGAGTGCCTTCCTCTGCCAATTTCATCCAATCTCTACGCTGCTGTTGAGCGATCACCCATCATTCAAGAGAATGAAAATTATCCAGTAGATTTCCCATACACTGGATCACTGCCTCTCTTCCATATTCAAGTTCTCAGCCTCCTAAGATCATATCCTTTGGGAGGTACATTGCCTTACCAGTCATCAGTTCAAAAGTGGTTAACCCTGTTCCTCGGGATGGAGTGTCTCTCCATCGTAATAATATTGCAGGCAAGGCCTGTATGCAATTGTTTCCTTCCTCCAAAATGGCTTTGGGTAAGCTATTCTTTAGTGTCCTGTTCATTCGTTCTACCATTCCTGACCTCTGTGGGTGGTATGGTATGTGAAATCTTTGTCTAATCCCTAACAGTCTGCAGACTTCTCCTGAAACTCTCCCTGTGAAATGAGTTCCCTGGTCTGAGTCTAACTGAAGAGGCATTGCCCACCTCGGGATTATCACATTTGCTAATATCAAAGCTGCAGATTTGGTTGTGGCATCTCTGCATGGGAATGCATGAGAATGCTTCAACCCATCTGGTAAGCTGACCAATGATAACTAAACAATAGCTCTTCACTCTAGGTAAGGGTCCTGTGAAATCCGTTTGCAAATTTTCCCATGGTCCTTTGGGCCTTGGCTGTTTCCCCATTTTTACTTTACAATGGTGACCTGGATCTACTTGGGCACACTTGTATACCTTTGACAGAATTTGGCTATCATTTCTCCCATTCCCTTCCAATACCATCAATTTCCAATTAAATTGTTCATCTTGTTCCTGCTGGTGTGAGCTACCCCTGATACAAGGTCTGTTGCACTACTCCTAGTGCTATTCTCTTCCCTTCTTTTCTCCATACACCATCTTGTCATTTTTGCCTTCCTTGTATTTTCCTCTGATGCCTGCTCTTGTACTTGCCTCACATCAATGTCTGAATCATCTTGATCTTGTAATGCTGCCACCCCTGCTGTTTGTGTTTTTTTCACATTCTTGTCGAACAAAGATTTAGCTGCCTTATCTGCTTTGCTGTTTCCTTCTTGGGTCTTACTTGTAAGTTTCTTGTGTGCCTGTACTTTGATTGCTGCTTCTTCTAAAGGAATGTGGGCTGCTTTGATTAGATCTTTAATCAGGTGTTCATGCTGTATGTGTCACCGAGTTGAGGTAATAAAACCTTGCCTTTTCCATGCAGTCATGAAATACTCCAAAAACATACCGGCCTTCTGTGTAAATGTTAAAACGTTTTCCTGTACCCCATTCCAAAGCTTTGGTGAAAGCTATTAACTCTGCTATCTGTGCCAATTTACTTCCTGCAATCTGCTCTCCTGCAATCACTGTTCCGTTATCATTTACCAATGCCCATGCGGTGTGGGGTTCACCACTGATGTATTTTCTGGCCCCATCCAAATATAGGTTGATCACTCCCTCACCTGTGAGTGGTTGTTCTGATAAGCCATCGCTCATCTCTTCATTGGCATCTGCAATACATTCATGTTCAGTTCCTAATATATCAACTCTCCTGCAGCATTTTCCCTTATGTCTCCATTGATTTCGACATGTCTGTTTCCTGGTAAGTGATTTGCCTCCCACGTTCAACATCTACCATCAGAAACCCCTTTCAATTTCCCTGCTTCGAAAAGCTGCAAAATTGTGTGTGGGCTGTGAAGAATTAGCCTGTTTGTCTTATCCCATTCTACTCTCTCTGCACTGGCTCTTCACTCTCCCCCATCCATTCTAGAATCATAGAATCCCTAACATGCAGACGGAGGCCATTCAGCCCATCGAGTCTGCACCAACCACAATCCCACCCAGGCCCTGTCCCGGTAACCCATCATTTACCCCAGCTAGTCCACCTGACACTAAGGGTCAATTCTGATGTGGGAAGGAAGGGGGAAGGGGGTCATGAAAAGAGAGTATAGGGAATTAGGGAGACAGCTGAGAAGGAGGAAAGCAAAGGTAGCAATCTCAGGATTGCTGCCTGTGCCACGGGAGGGTGAGGGCAGGAATGGAATGAGGCGGAGGATGAATGTGTGGCTGAGGGACTGGTGCAGGGGGCAGGGATTCAGGTTCCTGGACCATTGGGACCTCTTTAGGGGCAAGTGTGACCTGTACACAAAAGACGGGCGGCACTTGAATCCCAGGGGGACCAATATCCTGGCGGGGAGGTTGGCTAAGGCTACTGGGGAGAATTTAAACTAGATAGGTTGGGAGGAGGGGATTGAGACGAGGTGACTGTGAGCGAGGAACATAGCTCGCAAACAGAGAAGGGTTATAGACGGTGCAAGAGGGAAGATGGACGGGGGATAGAGAAGGGGAGAGCTCAGACCAAAGGATGGAGATGTGTTTACTTCAATGCCAGGAGTATAGTGAATAAAGGGGATGAGCTCAGAGTGTGGATTGATGCCTGGAAGTGTGATGTGGTGGCCATTACGGAGACTTGGATGTCTCAGCGTCAGGACTGGATACTACAGGTGCCGGGATTCAGATGTTTCAGGAAGGGCAGGGAGGGAGGCAAGAGAGGGGGTGGAGAGGCACTGCTCATCAGAAATACAGCAGGATATAGATAGGCTGGAAAATTGGGCGGAGAGGTGGCAGATGGAGTTTAATCCGGATAAATGCGAAGTGATGCATTTTGGAAGAAATAATGTCGGGAGGAGTTATACAATAAATGGCAGAGTCATCAGGAGTATAGAAACACAGAGGGACCTAGGTGTGCAAGTCCACAAATCCTTGAAGGTGGCAACACAGGTGGAGAAGGTGGAGAATAAGGCATATGGTATGTTTGCCTTTATAGGACGGGGTATAGAGTATAAAAGCTGGAGTCTGATGATGCAGCTGTATAGAACGCTGGTTAGGCCACATTTGGAGTACTGCGTCCAGTTCTGGTCGTGGCACTACCAGAAGGACGTGGAGGCGTTAGAGAAAGTGCAGAGAAGATTTACCAGGATGTTGCCTGGTATGGAGGGTCTTGGCTATGAGGAGAGATTGGGTAAACTGGGGTTGTTCTCCCTGGAAAGACGGAGAATGAGGGGAGATCTAATAGAGGTGTACAAGATTATGAAGGGGATAGATAGGGTGAACGGTGAGAAGCTTTTTCCCAGATCAGAAGTGACGTTCACGAGGGGTCACGGGTTCAAGGTGAGAGGGGCGAAGTATAACTCAGATATCAGAGGGATGTTTTTTACACAGAGGGTGGAGGGGGCCTGGAATGCGCTGCCAAGTAGGGTGGTGGAGGCAGGCACGCTGACATCGTTTAAGACTTACCTGGATAGTCACATGAGCACCCTGGGAATGGAGGGATACAAACGATTGGTCTAGTTGGACCAAGGAGCGGCACAGGCTTGGAGGGCCGAAGGGCCTGTTTCCTGTGCTGTACTGTTCTTTAATCTTTGTTCTTTGAATAGTGTCACAGCTGTAGAGAAGGTGTATGCTGTGGAGGGATTTTCTACAGAGTCTCTGTGGGTGGAAGTTTGGAGTGGGAAGGGGTGGATCACTTTGCTGGGAGTTTTCTATAGGCCACCCAATAGTGACAGGGAGGTCGAGGAGCAGATAGGGAAACAGATCCTGGAGAGTTGCAATAATAGCAGAGTTGTTGTGATGGGAGACTTTAATTTCCCAAACATAGAGTGGAATATCCCGAGGGTAAGGGGATTGGATGGGGAGGAGTTCGTTAGGTGTGTTCAGGAGGGTTTCCTGACACAGCATGTGGACAAGCCGACAAGAGGAGAGGCTGTACTTGATCTGATACTGACCAATGAGCCTGGACAGGTGTCAGATCTCTCAGTGCGAGAGCATCTTGGGGATAGCAATCATTACTCTATCTCCTTTATGCTGGCATTGGAAAAAGAGAGGATCAGGCAAGCTAGGAAAGCGTTTATATGGAGTAAGGGGAAATATGAAGACATACGGCAGCAAATTAGAGGAGTAAATTGGAAGGAGGTATTCTCGGGGAAATCTACTGAAGAGAGGTGGCAGTTTTTCAAAGAATATCTGTCTAGGGTTCCTCAGGACAATGGTCCGAGCGGACAGGGAAGAGTTGGTAGGTTAAAGGAACCATGGTGCACGAAAGCTGTGCGGGACCTAGTCAAGAAGAAAAGGAAAGTGTACAAAAGGTTCCGAGAGCTTGGCGATGATAGGGATCGAGATGATTATATGGCTTGTAGGAAGGGACTAAAGAAGGAAATTAGGAGAGCCAGAAGGGGTCACGAGAAGGCCTTGGCAAGTCGAATTAAGGAAAACCCTAAGGCGTTCTATAAATATGTGAAGAGTAAAAGGATGAGACGTCAAGGAATCGGGCCTATAAAAGGTGAAGGCGGGAAAATCTGGACGGAACCAGTAGAAATCGCACAGGTGCTGAATGAGTATTTTGCCTCGGTTTTCACAGAGGAGAAGGACATGGGTGGATGTACTGTGGGCTTGTGATGGACTGAAAAGGTTGAGTATGTGGAATTTAACAAAGAGGTTGTGCTGGAATCTTTGAATGGCATCAAGATAGATAAGTTGCCGGGTCCGGATGGGATGTGCCCCAGGTTACTGTGGAAGACGAGGGAAGGGATTGCAGAGCCTCTGGCGATGATCTTTGCGTCATCGATGGAGACGGGAGAGGTGCCAGATGATTGGAGGATTGCGGACGTGGTTCTTATTTTCAGGAAGGGGAATAGGGATAGCCCAGAAAATTACCGACCGGTGAGTCTAACCTCAGTGGTTGGTAAGCTGATGGAGAAGATCCTGAGGGACAAGGTTTATGAGCACTTAGAGAGGTTTAGTATGCTCAAGAATACTCAGCATGGCTTTGTCAAAGGCAGATCATGCCTTACGAGCCAGGTGGAGTTCTTCGAAAATGTGACTAAACACATTGACGAAGGGAAAGCGGTAGATGTGGTTTATATGGATTTTAGCAAGGTGTTCGATAAGGTCCCCCATGCAAGGCTTCGAGAAAAAGTGAGAGGGCATGGGATCCAAGGTGCTGCTGCCCTGTGGATCCAGAACTGGCTTGGCCAAAGGAGGCAGAGAGTGTGTATAGATGGGTCTTTTTCTAAGTGGAGGTCGGTCACCAGTGGTGTGCCCAGGGATCTGTTCTGGGACCCTTGCTGTTTGTCATTTTCATAAATGACCTGGATGAGGAAGTGGAGGGATGGGTTGGTAAGTTTGCCGACGACACGAAGGTTGGTGGCGTTGTGGATAGTCTGGAGGGATGTCAGAAGTTACAGAGGGCCATAGATAGGATGCAAGGCTGGGCGGAGAAGTGGCAGATGGACTTCAACCCAGATAAATGCGTAGTGGTCCATTTTGGCAGGTCGAATGGGATGAAGGAGTACAATATAAAGGGAAAGGCTCTTAATACTGTAGAGGATCAGAAGGACCTTGGGGTCCGGGTCCATAGGACTCTAAAATCGGCCCCGCAGATGGAGGAGGTGGTTAAGAAGGCGTATGTTGTGCTGGCCTTTGTCGATCGAGGGATTGAGTTTCGGAGTCCGGGGATAATGATGCAACTATATGAGACCCTCGTCAGACCCCACTTGGAGTACTGTGCTCAGTTCTTGTCGACTCATTACAGGAAGGATGTGGAAAAGATTGAAAGGGTGCAGAGGAGATTTACAAGGATGTTGCCTGGATTGAGTGGCATGCCTTATGAGGATAGGCTGAGGGAGCTCGGTCTTTTCTCCTCGGAGAGACGTAGGATGAGAGGAGACCTAATAGAGGTATATAAGGTGTTGAGAGGCATAGATCGGGTGGACTCTGAGAGCCTTTTCCCCAGGGTGGAAATGGCTGCTACGAGAGGACACAGGTTTAAGATGCTGAGGGGTAGGTACAGGGGAAATGTTCGGGGGATGTTTTTCACACAGAAGGTGGTGGGCGAGTGGAATCGGCTGCTGTCAGTGGTGGTGGAGGCAAGTTCAATTGGGTCTTTTAAGAGACTCCTGGATGAGTACATGGGACTTAATAGGATGGAGGGTTTTAGGTAGGCCTAAAAGGTAGGTATATGTTCAGCACAACTTGTGGGGCTGAAGGGCCTGTTTTGTGCTGTACTTTTCTATGTTTCCATGTTTCCCTCTAACAATTTTTAAAAATTTATTTCTGGGCATGCAGTTGTCAATAGCTCGGCTCCCCCAGACGGTATCAAGATTCCATCCCTGTTCCTCTGAATTAAACGTGCCCCACAAATTTACGTCTTATCGTGCGGCATTAGCAGGTTCTGCTAATTTGATCGGTTGTACATTTTCCTGCACCCCACGTTAAGCGTGATTCTTCAACCAGGGATATTGCCTTTGCGACCCCAAATGACTGTTTGGATAGGTTAATTTATGGATCTGACAACTTGATGCATTTCTCCCTCTAACTAAAAAGGGAGGTAACAGGAATATACTCACCCTCGAAGAGGCGCCTCTCATCCCCAGAGTCTCATGATTCTATCCTATCCTTCGTCGCCTGGAGATTTTTAAAGGTGGCCAATTGTGTCTTAAATTAAGACAATTCAAAACTCGCATGCAAATATCTTTGTGTGTCTTTGTGCATGCTAAAACTGTGACCTCTTCTTCTTGATTGTCCAACAAGAGAAAGCAACCTCTCCACGTCCACTTTGTCAATTGCCCTTTTCAGCGTCTACACATCAGTTTGATCTTCTTTCATTCTTTTAAACTGCAGAGTGCCCAATCTCTCTCCATAAAATAAGCCCTTAACCTCTGGAATAATTCGAGTGAACCTCATATGAAACACTTCCAGTGCAACCACATCTCTCCTCAAGTAACTTGGCCAAAACTGGACACAATATTTTAATTGCGGCCTTACTAATGATTTGTACAGTAACAGCAACAAGTCACTGCTTGTATATTCCATTCAACTCCGGATTAACTTCAGGTCCAGAACGTGGCTGCTTCTTCTGGGAAGTGCACTTGGCAGTCCACCCCACCACGCAAAATTAGGTGTCATAACCAAGAATGGAGATAAGCCAAGGTTCTTTGTTTATCCAAAGTTAGATGGGAAATAAATGCTGACCAGCCAACAACGTCTATGTTCCATGAATTAATAAACAAAGAAATCAACACAAAAATGTCCATTTTCACACTACCGCATGCTCCATGGAGTAAGCCATAGATTTCCCATCTCGTCTTCAGTATGTTCATCTCGAAACACCACTGCCCATGCTGATGTATTGATCACCAATCCAAGAAGAACAATTTTCATGAAGAGCTCCACAACAGGAAGTGCTTGTTATTATGCCCAATTTACAATCAGTCCTTTATTTGTAATACTTTAATTTCCACAAATAGAACATAGAACATAGAATAGTACAGCACAGAACAGGCCCTTCGGCCCACGATGTTGTGCCGAGCTTTGTCTGAAACCCATTTCAAATGGTTGATATACAACCTTCACTAGCTTATGGAATTATTAATGATAAATTTCTTGCTATTTATGAAGAATATGATTTGGAAGACAACATCCTTGCTGATGCTATTAGACTTTCTCTCGAAGACCAAGCCTAAAAGCTAAACCCTCAATGACTAAAAAATTATAAGACTAAATGCTAGAAGACTAAAAATTCATAAGACAAAACCGGAGAAGACTTGTTAGTCAGCTACATATATCAACCACGAGAGAAATACACCGCCTATCATAATTCGCAGAGATCCGCACACAGAAGACAGCCAAATTATCAAGTTACCTCAAACAATAAGAACATTGGTAAGGCATTGGAACCCACTGATAGTTTATGTAAGACCATGATGGCTACCAATCAAAAGCCATCCAAAATAACATAAGCTCTAAGTGTCATCAAAAACAGAAATCCAAACTACCGAAACAAACAGAATGAAAATCAGTTCTTGGGCATCAGAAACAATTAGTCCTGAGCACTCCTGTGAACAGGAATCGTCTCATCATTTGGAACTTGCCCAACCATATTAATCTTTACCAGATTTCCCCCGTTCTTAATTTCTACAATCTGAACATCAGTTAGTTCATCACTTGTTTACTCATTCACATCTCGAGATCTGACTAACTGATTTTGATTATTTTGTACCCAACCCTGCTTCACTGATCCCTGTGACTGATTTGATGAAGTATCAGACTGACTATCTGACTGATCATTTTCCTGCAAGTCCATGTTAATGAAGAATCAAATGGTAAGGAACAAAACCAAAAAAAAGACTGAGCAGTTTGGTTATGTACTTCCAACATAACATGATATTGATGATTATACTGAGCACCATATGCTTTCATTTGATTTACCTGATGGCGTCCAGTCCTTCCAAAATCCATTCATAGCTTATACACAGATTGACTTACTTTATCGACAATGGAATGAGTTCCAGAATATGTGGGAGGCAAGGATGCACGTGGTTGATAAATTTGGAGCATAATCTGTTGTCCCACCTTATACATTATAGGATTCACTTTACCATCAAAATAAGCGTTACTCTGTTTCCTTCTATGTCCTATTTTAACATAGAACATAGAACAGTACAGCACAGTACAGGCCCTTCGGCCCATGATGTTTTGCCGAACCATTTCCGAAACCAAGATCAAGCTATCCCACTCCCTGTCATTCTAGTCTGCTCCATGTGCCTATCCAACAACCGCTTGAAAGTTCCTCAAGTGTCCGACTCCACTATCACAGCAGGCAGTCCATTTCACACCACAACCACTCTCTGAGTCAGGATGGGAGAATCGCAGCCTATATTTCACACGATTACCAGAACAAAGGTTCTGTTCCATGTGGAATTATTTTGCTGTACAGTTTTCTGAATCAGGATTTTTAAAGTATGATTCATCCTATGATCCCACTTGATTGAGGATGATAGGCAATATGGAGCTTCTGGTTGGTTCCAAATAAGGTCATGACATCTTTCATTACTTGAGCAGTATGAGAAGTGCCTTGATCAAACTTGAAACAACATGGGAGTCGCCATGTAGTAAACACTTGTATCAGGATATGAGCTGTCACTTTGTTTGCATTACTTCAGGTAGGCAATGCTTCAACCAGTTCACTAAAATAGTCTATATTATTACTAGGATATATCTATATCCTCCCTGACATGGTTGTGAAGGACCATCATAATCTATCTTCAAATTAATCCAAGATCCATCAACTTATTTTATATGCCTCAATTTCCCCTTATTTGTGTACCTATCAGGGTTACTTTGAGCACATCCTAAATAATTGCCCACATAATGCTTTACGTCCCTATCCATGTTAGGCCAACAACATAGCCCTTTAATTCAATCAGCAGCTGTTTTTGCTCCCTGATGACCCGAACATCAAAACATTTATAAATGATTTGATTACGATCTTGGGTTGGCAGCGCATACCGTCCATCTTTAAGAACAAGTCCATCCTGGGGTTATAACATATCTTTCCACTTACAATAACAAGCAGGATATGCTCCATCCTGTAACTGCCTTAAATGATCATCACTGCGATCAGCCTGTTTGAGATCTGCCACTTTAACCTGACTAACTGTAACAGCATCTATCTGTTCACCCATTGGGGGCTGCAAATGTTCTCCCTCTCGAGCACTCTGTTTTGCCAGTTCATCTGCTCAAGGATTGCCAACGAGAGAAGTTATATTTGATTTGATTTATTATTGTCACATGTATTAACATGCAGTGAAAAGTATTGTTTCTTGCACGCTATACAAAGCATACCTTTCATAGAGAAGGAAACGAGACAGTGCAGAATGCAGTGTTACAGTCATAGCTAGGGTGCAGAGAAAGATCAACTTAATGCAAGGTAAGTCCATTCAAAAGTCTGACAGCAGCAGGGAAGAAGCTGTTCTTGAGTCAATTGGTACGTGACCACATACTTTTGTATCTTTTTCCCAATGGAAGAAGATGGAAGAATGTTGGGGGTGCGTGGGGTCCTTAATTATGCTGGCTGCTTTGCCGAGGCAGCGAGGAAGTGTAGACAGAATCAATGGATGGGAGACTGGTTCGCATGATGGATTGGGCTACATTCATGACATTTTGTAGCTCCTTGCAGACCAGGAGCCATACCAAGCTGTGATACAACTAGAAAGAATGCTTTCTATGGTACATCTGTAAAAGGTGGTGAGAGTCATAGCTGACATGCCAAATTTCCTTAGTCTTCTGAGAAAGTAGAAGCGTTGGTGGGCTTTCTTAACTATAGTGTCAGCATGGGGGAACCAGGACAGGTTGTTGGTGATTTGGGCATCTAAAAACTTGAAGCTCTCGATCCTTTCTACTTCATCCCCATTAATGTAGACAGGAGCATGTACTCCTTTACGCTTCCTGAAGTCAATGGCAATCTCTTTCATTTTGTTGACATTGAGGGAGAGATTGTTCCTGCACCAATTCACCAGATTCTCTATCTCCTTCCTGTACTTTGTCTCCTCATTGTTTGAGATCCGACCCACTACGGTGGTGTCGTCATCAAACTTGAAAATTGAATTGGATGGGAATTTGGCCACACAGTCACAGGTGTAAAAGGAGTATAGCAGGAGGCTGAGAACACAGCCTTGTGCGGCACCGGTGTTGAGGATAATCGTGGAGGTGTTGTTGCCTATCCTTACTGCCTGTGGTCTGTGAGTTAGGAAATTCAGGATCCAGTCACAGAGGGAGGTGCCGAGGCCCAAGCCACAGAGTTTAGTGATGAGTTTCGTGGGAATAATGGTGTTGAAGGCTGAGCTGGAGTCAATAAATAGAAGTCTGACATAGGTGTCCTTGTTATCTAGGTGTTCCAGGGTTGAGTGCAGGGCCAGGGAGATGGCGTCTGCCGTGGACCTGTTGCAAACTGCAGTGGATCCAGGTAATCCGGGAGGCTGGAATTGATTTGTGCCATGACTAACCTTTCAAAGCACTTCATAATGATCTGCCTTAACCTTAATAATCCTATATTCCTGTCGTTGGGCAGTTTCGAAAATATATTTTAACAAAAGTGCAGATGGTAGAGGCTTTTCATCTGCTGAAACAAATCCTGTCACTTCCTGAAGTAGCAGGAAGTCAGTTAAACAATAGCAGATATACATTATGTCGGAATATATATCTGCTGGTGGCGGAATCTAATCAGGGTGAATAGACACAGATGCCAATTCGGCTGTTTGAGCATTCATGCCATTAGCTAGTTTTAGAGCGAACTCAACAAGAGGTATACCTCGGTGGCCCCTTCCATGTATTCCACATCCTGTCTTGCTGTTGCCCTCCTCCTCCTCCATAGAGGATGCATCAACAAAAATATTCAAAGGCCAATTGGTGATTTTCTCTGTACAGGTATGTCAGCTATATATCCATATCGACAAGACTTTTGGTCCTCCATACTGTTACTTTGAATGATCCCTTGGGACCACTTGTTGACACAATTTGACACTCATGATGCTCACCACTGTAATTTAGATTATCAGCTATAAAATGGGCAAATTAGTCCATTTAACTGTAATATTTTGACTCTGAAGCATTAAAGTTGTGTGCTGTGCAAATTTGATGACTGTACGATCTTTAATTCGTCCATCTAGCAACAACTGTTTGGAAGCATGTCCTGTAAGAGTGGTCAAGGGTTTAAGCCCTACTATGTAGGAAAAGTGCTGCACTGCCAAGAAAATTGCAAAACCTTCACACATTGTAAATACTTACTCTACTGGGGTCAGAAGCCTCGAGGTAGAAGCCACCGATCCTTGTCTCACATGCTGTTCCTGCAGAAGCACCGCCGCAATACTTCAGTCTGTTGCAGCAGCCTCCATTGCAAATGAGAGTTCTGGGTCTTGCACTTGCAGTGCTGGAGCCATTGCTGAAATCGGTTTTAATTTTGAAACAGCCTATATGTGCTGCTTGGTCCACCGTCATGGGCATTCTTTTTTCCAAAGATCTAATAATGGGGAGGCTTTAGTAGCAAAACCATCAGTATGATTTCTACAATTCTCCACGAATCATTAATAAAAAAGCAAATTCATATATTTTGGAAAGGGCAATTGAACAATTGATTTAGTGTACTTCTGTTCAATTTCATGCTTCCCGTGGGTTATCACAGTTCCCAAATAAACCACTTGAGATTTCATAATTTGCACCTTCTTAGAATCTATTTTAAGTCCTAACAAAGTGAGGAGGGTTTAAAATTTGTTCAATAATTGAAAATGTTCCTCTCCAGTATCAGTTTGGAGAAGATCATCTACATACTGGATTAAACACTCAGGTCGTGAAAAACTCACTTACCCTTTAGCCAATCTTCGGCAGAAGATTGATGGAGAGTTGTGGAACCCTTGGGGTAAATAAGTCCATGAACATTGCTGATCTTGAAACATTTATATTGATATTGCTGATTTAATGGAATAGACCAGAATCTATTACTAATATCTTGGACAGAAAAATATCTTGCTTGTGGAACCTGTTTCATCATTGTCTGACATATATTCAATAGTTGATACTGTTGGTGCTGCTATCATTTTATTGAACTGCCCTCTTTGGGTGGCGGAAAACTCTGGACCTGCGAGAAACTTCACAGGGCCAGGAATAAAGAGAGCATGGGGACAGAGGCCTTCACTCACCTTTGGGCGGCGGTGTACTCCGGACCTGGTGAGATTGCCATCAAACAACACACTGATTTTGAAAAATCCAAGTCACAGGAAAGTGGTAAGTTGAATACTTGGTGAGTAATTGAATTTTAGGCACTGTGTTTAAATGGCTGAAGCAAAAAAGAAATGCATTATTTATTGGGAAGAGTATTATTTATTACCTGTAACTAGATTTGCTATTGTGATAGGCGTTAATTTTACATTTAAGACATGTCAGGTGAGGATAGGCGAGCAGGATGCATGGCCTGTCACATTTGGGGACTACTGGACGCTGCCACTATCCTAGATGACCATGTACAGGAAGTGCTCCCAGCTGCAGAAGCTGGAGGTCCGTGTTTTGGAGCTTGAGCAGTGGCTGGAGACATTGTGGCACATCTGTGAGAGTTATGCGGATGTGGTCACACCACAGCTCAAGGGACTAGAAGAAAGAAGGGAATGGGTGACCACCAGGCCGTCCAGAAAGAACAGGCAGGTACTGCATGAGTCCCCTGGGCCCCACTCACTAACTGGTATTCAAATTTGGAAGCTGATGAGGGCGCTGGTACCTCAGAGCAATGCAGTCAGAGCCAAACTTCTAGCACCACAGCAGCTTGGCTGTCATGAGGGAGGGCGGTAAGTTGGGTGGGTGGGGGGTGGAATGTGTGTGAAACAGTAGGAAGAAGAAAGGAGAAGCAATAGTAATAGGGAATTCTTTAGTCAGGGGAGCAGGCAGGTGTTTCTGTGGCCAAAGACGCGACTCCAGGATGGTGTGTTGCCTCCCTGGTGCCAGGGTCAGGGATATCACTGAGCGGCTGCAGGGCATCCTGAATGGAGAGAGTGATGAGGTAGATATTGAGGTATATGTTGGTACCAACGATATGGGCACAGTGTGGAATGAAGTATTGCATCAGGAATTCAGGGAGCTAGGCAGTAGATTAAAAAGCAGGACCTCAATGATTGTAATCTCTGATTACTCCTGCTGTCATGTGCTAGCAAGCATAGAAATAGGAAAATAGGGCAGATGAATGTAACTCAAGAGAAATGGTTTAATGATTCTTGGATCCCTGGGATCATTTCTGGGGAAGGTGAGACATGTATAAATGGGACGGTCTGCACCTGTACCACAGTGGGTCCAACATCCTTGCAGATAGATTTGCTAGTGCTGTTGGGAAGAGTTCAAACTGGTCTGGCAGGGGGAGGGAACACAGAATATCGGTGATTATTCTACAGCAAAGGAAGCAAGTCATAATGAATTCAACTATGCTGAGTTTCCAGCGAGTGAGACAAGAATGGATGGTCCTTATTTAATGCTAGGGGTGTAATAGGTTCAGTTAAAGGCATGAACTGACTATGGACGTGTGATATTGTGGCCTTCACAGAAACATGGTTGAGGGAAGGGCAGAACTGGCATTTCAACATTTTGGGATATCGGATCTTTAGGCGAGACAGGCGGCGGGTTGAAAGGAGGTCGTGTAGTACTATTAATTAAGGACTTAAGTGAGATGAAGATGGGACAACAGGAAACAAGAGGGAGCAGAGACAGGGGAGGGGAACAGCAGAGAGAGAAACAGGACAAGGACCGAATGTTTGGGCATTGAATTGGGGTGTGAGGTGGGGCTCATTGTGTTGATGTATCCTATGTGTTCTTGTCTGACAGCCCTGCCCTGTCTAGGAGCGAACTCCAGGAAGGTTCAACTTCCCATCAATCCAAATTCAGAGGCTCAACATTCACCTCATCCATTGACGTCTCCTAGGATATACCAGTCTGTGCACATCTCCTGGGCATTCCAGTCCATGCGCCTCTCCCTGTTGCTCTCCTGGGCTGCCCCAGTCAAGACCTTGTTTGAGAGTGATACTGTTCAGTGTACAGTACACTAGGATGATTGTGACCATTCTCTATTTTTGGGGAATTCTGTAATTCACCACCAAGTGTAACCAGTATCTGAAAAAGTTCTTCAACATCCCACTAACCTCTCTCTGTAAGCTGCCCCAGAGAGACACTGGCATCAATAAACAATAATTATTCAGCAACCCCAACACAGAGACAACTCAACACTAGTTACCACTTTAAATCAAATCATGCTTCCAGGCTAACAGTTTATAGGGAGAAAGCATTCTGTACACAAACTAGGGACTTAACCCCTTGAAACTGAATCTAACAGAAATATTGTAAGTTATTAACACTCGTGACTTAGTTTGCACTCTCGTCCATGAGTCAAAGGTATGTGGGTTCAAATAACATATTGGCTGTAAATTTCTCTCAGTCTTGAGGTTGTGAAAGTTGATAAATAAATGCAAGTCCATTTTTCTTAGGGAAATAAGATGCTTCCTGGAACTGGAAATTATAAACCCATTGATGGAGAAAGTATACCAGCCCACTGTGACATTGACCCATATATTGTGCACAGGTCTCTTAATGTAGACTCCGGAGTGTTTCAGTGAACAGGAATACACCATGATGACAAAACAGATTGTTTGGATTAAGGCTAGAAGAACATAATTTGTTGTGAGTTATAAATCTATAAAGAAGATTAATAAAACAGCAAACAAATAACAACACAATATTCAGCTTACATTAAAGGAAGAATCAACCAACTAACAAAGCCTTTGAAAATGATTCAAAATCTTTTCCAGAACATGAAAGGAATCTTGGAAGAGTGTAAGGTGAACATATCACACCGTCATTACATCAAGGTATTAAAGGCTGAAGAAACTCAGGTCTGTAGAGACTCACTCCCACTCCCTCACCATACTCAGGACAGTTGTCCTCCCAGACAGGAGAGTACAAACATTACCCACGGTATTAGTCAAACACCTGTCACCTGAAGAGGATCTGTCTATAATTCACATCATCAACGAAAGCAAAGTTTGATGCTACCCCACACCTACTCCTGAGAGCTGACTAACTTTATGAACATACACACATTCACACCGGGGAAAACTCGCAGAATACTACAGAGAGAAGTTTTATTAAAATCCCTGTGTTTTCATCAGACTCTCAATTCCGATGGTCAGAAATATCACTGAACTTTAGTAACACAGGATAGAGCTTATTTCTATCATACAAACCCACTAATAGTTGCAGAGTCCAGTGGTCACATGGAAAATCAATAGGCAATCTAATTGAGGTTAAGATGATAAACAAGTTGTTAGAGAGAAACTATTCCTCTGGTGGGAGAGTCCAGAACAAGGGGACAGAGCATTGAAATTAGAGCCAGGCTGTTCAGGATGATGTCAGTAAAAACTTCTTCACAAAAAGGTGACTAGAAATCTGGAACTCTCTCTGCACAAAAATCTGTCGAGTCTGGGGGTCATTTGAACATTCATAACTAGTTAATAGAACATGGGATGAGTCCAGTTTCTACATTCATTAATTTCCTCTCGATTGCCCTCTCCACTGATCTCCAACAATTGTTCAGTGTCATCCACTTCAATCTCCAGCTGAAATTCCGACCCCATACCCTCTCCATCACAAAGATCACCTTCTCCCTCTGTAACATTGTCCATTTCCAACACCGTCACCCAACCTATATTAGTCCGTCTGCTGTTGAAATCTTCATCCATGCTGCTGTTGCTTCTAGACTAGGCTGGGCCATTTTCCAATGTTCTCCTGTCCTGCTTCCCATCTTCCATCCTCCAGCTAAAACTCCTGCGGTCTTCATCCTAACTCACACACATTTCACCCTTGTGCTCATTGACCTACACTGGTTCCCAGTCCCCCAGTGCCTCCAGTTTAGAATTCTTATGTTTAAGTACAAATTGCTCCATGGCCTCACCTCCTCCCTAACTCTGTCACCTCAAGCCCCATCTTCCTGAGATCTCTGCGCTCCTCTAATTCTGGCCTTGAGCCCATCTCCCACTTCCTTCACTTCGCCATTGACGACTGTATCTTCAGCCATCCAGGCTCCATGCTCATGAATTCCCTCCTTATACCTCTCTGCATCTTTATCTCTCTCCCCTTCTATTCCATCTCTTTGACCATATTTTTAATCATCCATTCCGAATATCTCCTTCTTTGTCTCAGTTTTAATTTTTCTCTGATTACATCTCTATGAAACATTTTGGGATGTTTGACTATATTAAAGCACTCTATAAATACAAGTTGTTGCCCTTTCACATTCCCTCCAATCCCCAAGGTACTGACCTGGAGTGCAGACTGTGGACATTGAATGGCCTCTAGTGCTCTGTTCAAGTGGCCATTCAGCATGTGTAGACCCAGACAGTGAATGTTGTGAGACAATGGAGACTGTCACAGCCGAGACACATCCTGCCCTCCCCCTGACTTCCCAGATGGCCTCACTGATGAGGAACGGGATTCCTGGCTGATTCTCCATCTCCACAGATCAGAGATACTGAGGCTAATTGAAGTCCCTCCATTACCAACCCAAGAATGGCTCCTCCCCCGGTGCTTGTGCTGGTAGATCAGAAGTTGAAACATTTCTAACCACTGAGTATCTGATTGCCTTCTTGGTCTGAGTGCAAGTCAGTGAGTGACTTGTACCAGACGCTACACTGAAAGGATGCTGAGTTTATACAGGAGCTTCTATACATATTGACAACTCTCAGTTTAATGGAGGTTTGTTAAGTGTGAGAATCATAGAATCCCTACAGTGCAGAAGGAAGCCATTCAGCCCATGAGTCTTCACCGACTCTCTGACAGAGTGTCTTACCCAGGCCCTCTCCCTACCCTCCTTACCTGCCCTATTCCCATAACCTCACAAAGTTACCGTGGCTACTAAAGTACAATTAAGTTTGACCAATCCACCTAACCTGCACACCTTTGGATCATGGGAGGAAACCAGAGCACCCAGGGGAAACCCACGCAGATATGAGGACAATGTGGAAACTCCACACAGACAGTCAACCAAGGCCGGAATTGAACCCAGAGTCCTGGTGTTCTGAGGAAGCAGTGCTAACCACTGTGCCACCCATGCCCAAAATGATTTGTTACAAAAATCGTAAGGTGAGCTGGCTCCAGCTCCGTGTAGAGATGCGGTGTTTAGCGAGAGAGAAGGTGAAACAATCCCAACACACATCACACTGGAATATTTTGCTCCCATGTAGGTTCACTGATGTTCTAGGAGGTTCAACAACTGTTCAATGATTTAATTACAGAACTCACACAGATAAAGTTTCTCTCCTGTGCGAGTGTGTGGATGGATCAGGCGATAGGTACACACTCACACCTGAATGGTTTCTCCCCAGTGTGGATCTGCTGGTACTTTACACATTGAGAGCACTGAGTGAGAGCTCTCTCACAAACAGCATACCTGAATAGATTCTCTCCTGTGTGAATCATCTGGTGGACCAGAGAGATCGAAGACTTCAGAAAAATACAGCTGCAAATCTCCCTCTTACTCCCTTGCATGGATCTTCTGATGGACCAGCAGATTTGTTGAGTTAATGAAGTCTTTGTTGCACACCTCACACTTGAAAGGTTTCTTCCCAGTGTGAACACGTTGATGTATCCGGACATACCATGACTGTGAAAATGATTTGCCACACATCTCACATGTGAATGGTTTCTCTCCAGTGTGGATCCTCTGATGCTTCAGGAGATCAGAGGAGTGGGTGAAAGCCTTATCACAAATCTCACACTGGAATGGTTTCCCTCCTGTGTGAATATGTTGGTGAGCACGCAGGTTTGATGAGTTTGAGAATGATTTGTCACACATGTGGCACTTGAATGGCTTCTCTCCTGTGTGAATGCGGTGATGTATGCGGAGTGTGCATAAGTCTGAGAATGACTTGTCACACACCTCACATGTGAATAATTCCTCCCCAGTGTGGATCCTCTGGTGTGTAATGAGATAGGAGGAGCGGGTGAAAGCCTTGTAACAAACCTCACACTGGAACGGTTTCTCTCCTGTATGAAAGCGTTGGTGTTCACAGAGGTTTGATGAGTGTGAGAATGATTTGTCACACATGTGGCACTTGAATGGTTTCTCTCCTGTGTGAATGCGCTGATGTGCATAAAGGTTTGATGAGTGTGAGAATGATTTGCCACACACCTCACACTTGAATGGCTTCTCTCCTGTGTGAATGCGGTGATGTACATGTAGTTTTGATGACTGCGAGAATGATTTGTCACACAACTCACACCTGAATAGCTTCTCCCCAGTGTGAATGCGTTGATGCTGATTAAGTGCTGATGAAAGTTTGAACACTTTGTTGCACACCTCACATTTGAAAGGTTTCTCTCCTATGTGGACTGTCTGATGGCGCAGAAGGCTCGATGACAATGTGAAGGCTTTAGCACACAGCTCACATTTAAACAGCTTTTTCCCTGTGTGAATCTGTTGATGTGAACGGAGGATTGAAGATCGTGAGAATGATTTGTCACACACCTCACAGGTGAACAGCTTCTCATCTGTGTGAATCTGTTTGTGTAAATGAAGGTTTGATGACCATCTGAATGATTTGTCACACATCTTGCACTTGAATGGTTTCTCCCTTGTGTGAATACGTTGGTGTCGATGAAGTAACGACAGTTCAGAGAATAATTTGTCACACACCTCACATATGAATGGTTTCCCTCCTGTGTGAATGCATTGGTGTCTGCAAAGTAATGATGGTGTCGAGAAAGATTTGTCACACATCTCGCACGTGAATATTTTCTTTCCTGTGTGAATGTGTTGGTGTCTGCTGAGTGTTGATGGATCCGAGAATGATTTATCACACACCTCACAAGTGAATGGTTTCTCTCCTGTGTGAACGCGTTGGTGTCTGTGGAGTATTGATGGTGTTGAGAATGATTTGTCGCACACTGGGCACGTGAATGGTTTCTCCCCAGTGTGAATCCTCTGGTGCGTGATGAGATAGGAGGAGTGGGTGAAAGCCTTGCAACAAATCCCACACTGAAACGGTTTCACTCCTGTGTGAAAATGTTGGTGATCACGAAGCTTCAATAAGTCCGAGAATGACTTGTCACACAGGTCACACTTGGATAGTTTCTCCCCGATATGATTGCGCTGATGTACGCGAAGGTTCGACGAATGAGAGAATGATTTGTTACACACCTCACACCTGAACGGCTTCTCCCCAGTGTGAATGCGTTGGTGTACCTGAAGGTTTGATGTGCGTGAAAATGATTTGCCACACTGCTCACACCTGAATGATTTCCCTTCCATCTGGTTGCTCTCCTGATACAACAGGTGCACCTTTGATCCTCTGAGCCTGTAGCAACCTACTCACACTTAATCAGTCCCTCAACTGTAGGAATGAGTCAATGGTTCATGGAGCTCGATGAATGATTGAAACTCTCACCACACTTGGAGCTCACTCACATCTCTTCGCAGCCTCACCCTGACCGATGGCCCACAGCTGAACCTTCAGAAAGGTTGGTTCTGATGTATGGTTCCACATCACTGACCAGTTTTTGAACTGATCTTATTCAAAGCTCCCCTGACCCGATTGATTACCAGATGATTTCACTGTCCAGACTTCTCTGTGTCGAGCAACGCTGTGAAGGAATTGAACAGTCCAAAGATGTGCGGGTTAGGTTGATTGGCCATGCTAAAAAAATTGTCCTTTAGTGTCCTGAGATGCGTAGGTTAGAAGGATTAGCGGGTAAATGTGTAAGGATATGGCGGTAGGGCCTGGTTGGGATTGTGGTCAGTGAAGACCCGATGGACCAGATGGCCTCTTTCTGTACTGTCGGGTTTCTATGATTCTATGAATATCTTCCCACAGTTGTGCAGTTCTTCCTTGGGTGATGGTCAGGATCTATCTGCGGTGTCTATCCTCTCTGCATTCTCTGGTGTAGTACGGTGCAATCCTTCTGTAAAACATTAAAAGGAAACATGATTTCCTCCAACTCCCTCTCCTCCTTTGCTGAATGGGCTGACTCCTCAGAGATTGTTCCATTGAGTGCCTGTCTGCAATTCCCCTGTGTGGGGGAATCAAATGCAAGACCTTACTGTTTCCTCACGTGACTGTCACACACCCTCTGTTTCCAGCAGGGACACTGGATAGTGACCAGGAGCAGACAACATGGCTACTTTCTTTCCTCCATCCAGATCCCCATCTTCCCAAACACTTGAACATAACATAAGAAATAGGAGCAGGAGTAGGCCATCTAGCCCCCGGAGCCTGCCCTGCCATTCAACAAGATCGTGGCTGATCTGAAGTGGATCAGTTCCACTTACCCGCCTGATCCCTACCCAATGGAAAAGACAGTCTGGCAGAGTGCAAAATGGCCTATCGTTTTTTTATGAGCTGAACTCTTGCTGATGAAGACCAGTTTTAACTTTAATATCTGGGGTCGGTTTAGTCCAGTTGACTGTATAACTAGTCCGTCATATGGAGTCAGCCTGGGTTCAATTCCTCCATCTGCTATGGTTATTCATGAAGGCCCTGCCTTCTCAACCTTGCCACTCGCCTGAGGTGTGGTGATCCTCAGGTTAAATCGCCACCAGTCAGCTCTCCCCACTCAATGGGTCAATACAGCCAATGGTCATCTGGAACTATGACTGTGTGTGTTTCATATGCAAAACCATTCGGAGAAATTTGCAATTTGTCACCTAGATTTCCAAAATAATTTGAAGAAAACACACTGAGCAGGAAGTGCTGCAACCTAAGGAAAATATTGCTTCAGTGTAGCTGATTGAAAAGTTTTGCTTTATCCTGGGAAATTAGATGTAACTGCACTCACTCAGACTGCACATCCCAAATTCAGCTATCTGACACAGCATTGGGCAAAACTGGCAGCATCTGTAAGTAGAGAAAAGGGCTGCTGATCAAATCCAAGCCCAGGCTTTTGGGAAAAGCCGAGGCCTTCAGGTAAAATCTTTTTTAAAAAGCATTAAAAGACATTTCAATTAATGTGCCCCTGCTCCTCCCAGATAATCACACCTCACCTTCTCATATTCAGCAATGACCCATCAACAAAACTCAGCCTGTAAATCAGAAGGGAAATGCTTCCAATAAACACACTCAATATCCAACACACAGCTCCAATCAAACAGCTCAGCGCTCTGATTGACGGTTATCGCAGCCAATCAGGCAGAGAGGGAACAGTAGCCCCGCCCAAGCCGGACATGTCAATCACTGCGCGTAGCCATTCACATTGGAGAGTCTGGGCCTCATTGATTCCGTGCTCCGTCCAGTTCTGCGCAGCCGCTTTCCAGACAGACTCGCACCCATTTGGGAAAACGCTGGAAAATGTCAGCATTTGTAAGGAGGGAAAAGAGCTGACGCGAAACGGCAGCCCTTTTCTCTCCTTACAGATGCTGCCAGACCTACTGAGATTTTCCAGCGTTTTCTCTTTTGGTTTCAGACTCCAACACCGCAGTAATTTTATCTCACTCATTCAGAACTGTATTACCCATGTTCCATGTGGGCCCGGGGCCTGCACAGTGATGAGTGGTGGTATCAAATTCGGGGGAGATCCAGCCTGCGGTGCCTGATGGGAGTTGTAGTTCTGCCATGCTCAGGGGCGGTTGTGCCCAGTGATCGGGAGTTGGAATGTGAGGAAGCGTAAGCGCGAGCGGCAAATCGAATTGAAAACATAGGAACTAGAACTAGGGGTTAGCACTGCTACCTCACTGTTCCAAGACCCTGGTTTCAATTCCTGGCGTGGGTCATTGTGTAGTATTTGCACGTTCTTTCCGTGTCTGCGTGAGTTTCCTCCGGGTGCCCCAGTTTCCTCCCACAGTCCAAAAAGATGTGCTGGTTAGGTGCACTCACGCTTGGAACACCTAGATAACAAAGACACTTATTTATTGACTACAGCTCAGCCTTTAACATCATTACTCCTGAGAAACTCATATCCAAACTCCGTGGCCTGGGGCTCAGCTCCTCCCCCTGCAAATGGATCCTGAACTTCCTAACCCACAGGCCACCATCAGTAAGAATAGGCAACAACACCTCCTCCGTGATAATCCTCAACAGCGATGCCCCACAAGGCTGTGTTCTGAGCCCTCTACTATACTCCTTATGCACCTATGACTGTGTGGCCAACTTCCCTTCCAACTCGATTTTTAAGTTTGCTGTTGACATCACTGCAGTGGGTCGGATCTCAAACAATGACGAGACACTACAGAAATGAGAGGGAATCTGGTAAATTGGTGTGATGACAATAATCTCTCCCTCAATGTCAACAAAATGAAGGAGATAGTCATCGACTTCAGGAAGCGTAGTGGAGAACATGCCCCTGTCTGTATCAATGGAGATGACATAGAAATGGTTGAGAGCTTCAAATTTTTAGATGCCCAGATCACCAATAACCTGTCCTGGTCCCTCCATGCAAACACTAGAAAACCATAGAAACCCTACAGTACAGAGAGAGGCCATTCGGCCCATCAAGTCTGCACTGACCACAATCCCACCCAGGCCCCACCCCTATATCCCTACATATTTTACCCGCTAATCCCTCTAATCTACGCATTCCAGGACACTAAGGGGCAATTTTAGCATGGCCATCAACCTAACCCGCACATCTTTGGACTGTGGGAGGAAACCGGAGCACCCGGAGGAAACCCACGCAGACACGAGGAGAATGTGCAAACTCCACACAGACAGTGACCCAAGCCAGGAATCGAACCCAGGTCCCTGGAGCTGTGAAGCAGCAGTGCTAACCACTGTGCTACCGTGTCGCCCCAAAAGTTAAGAAGGCCCACCAATGTCTCTACTTTCTCAGAAGACTAAGGAAATTTGGCGTGTCAGCTACGGCTCTCCCCAATCTTTACCGATGCACCATAGAAAGCATTCACAGCTTGGCATGGCTCCTGCTCTGTCCAAGACCGCAAGAAACTACAAAGGATCATGAATGAAGCCCAGTCCATCATGCAAACATGCCTCCCATCCATTGACTCTGTCTACACTTCCTGCTGCCTCGGCAAAGCAGCCAGCATAATTAAGGACCGCACGCACCCCGGACATTCTCTCTTCAACCTTCTTCTGTCGGGAAAAAGATTCAAAAATCTGAGGTCACGTACCAACTGACTCAAGAACAGCTTCTTCCCTGCTGCCATCAGACTTTTGAATGGACCTATCTCGCACTAAGTTGATCTTTCTCTACACTCTAGCTATTACTGTAATGCTGCATTCTGCACTCTCTCTCCTTCTCTATCAATGGTATGCTGTGTCCATATACCATGCAAAAAAACAATACATTTCATTGTATACATGTGACAATAATAAATCAAATAAAATGCATTGGCCAGGCACCAGAATGTGGCGACGAGGGGATTTTCACAATAACTTCACTGCAGTGTTAATGCAAGCTTACTTGGGACACTAATAAATAGCAGGAGTAGACTATTCAACCCTTCAAGCCTGCTCCAGTATTCATTATAATCATGGGTGATCAAATTCAACATCCTAATCTTAGAAACCCTACAGCACAGAAAGAGGCCATTTGCCCATCAAGTCTGCACCGACCACAATCCCACCCAGACCCTCCCCCCACTGATCCCCACTTCCCCCCCGTCCCTTGATCCCTTTAGCCACAAGAGCTATATCACCAACATCCTATACAATTGCAGTAAAACATCCCTATTTCTAGACACAAATCCTCTGACTATGAAGGCCAACATACAATTTGCCTTCTTTACTGCCTGATGTACCTGTGCACTTACTTTCAGTGACTGATGCATGAGGACACCAAGGTCTTGCTGACTATCCACCTCTCTCAACTTACACCCATTCAAGTAATAATCTGTCTGCCTATTAATGCTACCAAAGTGAATAACCTCACACTTATCCACATTATACTGCATCTGCCATGCAAATGCCCATATATTCAGCCCGTCCAAATCATGCTGAAGCCTCTCTGCATCCTCCTCACAGCTCACCCTCCCATCCAACTTTGTATCTGCAATTCTGGAGATATTACTTTCAATTCCCTCTTCTGAATCATTAATGTATCATGTGAGCAGTTGGGGTTCTAGCACAGATCCCTGCAGCACCCCATTAATCATTGCCTGCCAATCAGAAAATGACCCATTTATGTCAGTTCTTTGCTTCTTATCTGCTAACCAGCTTTCTAGTTATCTCAAGAGCTTACCTGCAATCCCATGTGCTTAACTTTACATAGTAATCTGTTACATGAGACCTGCCTCGGCAAAGCAGCCAGCATAATTAAGTACCCCACGCATCCCAGATATTCTCTCTTCCACCTTCTTCCATCAGGAAAAAGATACAAAAGGCTGAGGTCACATACCAACCGACTCAAGAACAGCTTCTTTCCTGCTGCTCTCAGACTTCTGAATGGACTTACCTTGCATTAAGTTGATCTTTCTCTACACCCTGGTCATGATTGTAACACTACATTCAGCACTCTTTTGTTTTCTTCTCTATGAACAGTATGCTTTGTTTGTATAGCGTACAAGTAACAAATACTTTTCACTGTATGCTAATACATGTGACAATAATAAATCAAATCAAATCAAAACCTTGTCGAAAGCCCACTGAAAGTCTAAAGAAACCACATCCACTGGTTCTGCTGGTGAGTTCCACCAGTTCCATCCTCAAAGAGTTCCAATAGATTCATCAAGCATGATTTCCCATGTTTAAAACCATGCTGACATTGTCTGATAATGCCACTGCTTTCCAAATGCTGAGTTATGATAATGGATTCTAGCAACTTACCCAGTGCTGAAAAGCAGAGATTGACCCTTGGTAGGAAACAGAGAGATGGTGGTGGTGGGAAGATTCACCATTAGAACATAGAACAGTACAGCACAGAACAGGCCCTTCGGCCCACGATGTTGTGCCGAGCTTTATCTGAAACCAAGATCAAGCTATCCCACTCCCTATCATACTGGTGTGCTCCATGTGCCTATCCAATAACCGCTTAAATGTTCCTAAAGTGTCTGACTCCACTATCACTGCAGGCAGTCCATTCCACACCCCAGGAGATTCTCTGTATACAACTGAAGAGGAAAAAGTCACACAAGTCACAGCAGTCCTACTGACTGGACAACAGAGAAGAGTTGCAGGAGGAGGATAGTGTGCTTGGCCATTTCAAAGGCTGCAGAGAGATTGCTTCTCTTTCCGCAGATGTTTCCTGACCGGAGGTTTTTCCACCATTTTCTGAAACGCCATCAGATTTCCAGCATTCACAGGAATTTTCCCCATTGGATTCCGAGATCTGGCTGTGTGCACTTTAGGGAAGTGTAGACCATGCGTTGATTTGATGGACTTTGAAAATAACAAACATTTGACTTCATGTGGAGAAAGTATTTCAGTTGGAGAGGTTTGGGAGGACGTAATGTCATATTTACAAGTTGTGCAAGGGCAGAACTACAGATATATCAATCACATCACTCGAGTCGGTTGGTTCTCAAATAATGATGAGACGGAGGATAGGAAAGAGAGAGAGAGAATCTGGTGAAATGGTGCAATGACAATAATCTCTCCCTCAATGTCAGTAAAGCGAAGGAGATAATCATTCACTTCAGGAAATGTAGTGGAGGACATGTCACTGTCTAGATCAATGGGGATGAAGTGGAAATGATTGAGAGCTTCAAGTTTCTAGGTATCGGGACCACCAAAACCTGTCATGATCCCTCCATGCCAACGATACAGTTAAGAAAGTCCAGAAATGTCTCTACTTTCTCAGGAGGCTCAGGAAATTCAGCATATCTGCTGGGACTCTCACCATTTTTTACAGATGCACCATAGAAAGCATCCATTCCGAATGTTTCACAGCTTGGTATGGCTCCTCCTCTGACCAAGAACGCAAGAAACCAGCCTCCCATCCACTGACTCTGTCTACACTTCCCGCTGCCTTGGAAAAGCAGCCAGCGTAATAAAGGACCCCATGCATCCCAGATATATTCTCTTCCACTTTCTTCCATTGGGAAAAAGATACAAAAGTCTGAGATTACAAACCAACAGACTCAAGAACAGTTGCTTCCCTTATACCATCAGACTTCTGAATGTATCCGAACAAAATCTACATTGACTCCACACTACACCTCGGTGTATCAGAGCCAGACCAGTCCCTTACTCCATGCTGCAGAAGATGGATACTGAATTAGGATACCTTGAAAGCTTGGATATAATAAGGCCTGTGCAATGTGCAGAATGATTTGTGCCTGTGGTCCCTGTTCTTAAGTCCGCCAAACCACTGTCTTTGTGGGGACTATAAACTAATAGTTAAACTGATCTCCAAACAGAATAGGTACCCCATGCCCCATATCAAAGGTAACAAGTGGAAAGCTATTCTCAATTTGGACATGAGCCATGCCTTTCTTCAGCTTGAATTGGACGGGTCCTCTCAGAAATATGGGCGGCATGGTGACACAGTGGGCAGCACAGTGGCATAGTAGTTAGCACTGCTGCATCACAATGCCAGGGACACAGGTTCAATTCTGGCCTTGGAAAGCCATCTGTGTGGAGTTCGCACATGGTCCAGTGTCTGCATGCGTTTCCTCCGGGTGCTCCAATTTCCTTCCACAGTCTAAAGATGTGCATGCTAGGTGAATTAGGGGTTACAGGGATTGAGCAGGGGATGTGTGGGCCTGGGTGGGATGGTGAGTTTTTGCAGACTCGATGGGTCGAATGGCGTCCTTGCGTATTGTAGGGATTCTGTGATATGTGATGATCAACATACATAAGGGACTCTACAAGTATACCTTTTTGCCCTTTGGGGTCTCATCAGGTACCGCATGTACCATCTTCCAAAGAGTTAGAGAAAATATCCTTCAAGGGTTCCCCAAGGTAGATGACATGGAGCTTCTGAACAAGAACACCTAGCTAACCTAGAAGTCTTGTAGAGGGAGGAATCTGTTTTACAAATGGCTGAAGTAGTCTATTTAGGCTGCCAAGCAGACAGCAAGGGGTTACATTCAGGCGAAGATAAGGTAAAGACCATTAAGGAAGCACCAACTCCAAGAAACACCTTAGAGCTAAAATTCTTCCTGGATTACTCAATTATTATGCCCAAATTCATGCCCAATTTGGCTTCCATTCTGGCCCTTTTGAACGCCCTATTAAAAAAATACCAGAAATGGTACTCGAAAGCTCTGCAGGCAGAGGCTTTTTCCAAAATTAAACATCAGTTGCTGTAATCTAACTTACTGCCCCATTTCCATCTCAGACAGAACTTGTATTAACTTGCAATGCTTCCTTATACAGGGTTGGTGTGGTGTTGTCACGTCACTGGTAAGGTGGGATGGAAAAGCCCATTGTGCGTGCCTCCGAGACCCTTTCAGATGTTGAGCGAAGGTATTCTCAAATAATGAAGGATGAGTTGGCGGTCATATTTGGTGAGAAGACGTTCCATCAAAATGTTTACGGTCGAGGTATTTTATAGCTACTGACCATAAATCATTACTGAGGGCGAGGTAATTCCCTCCATCACTTCCACTCAGTTACGCTGGACATTGCTATTGGTGGCCTACAAATATCTTCCTGGAACCTGGATAGCTAATGTTGATGTACTGAATCGCCTCCCAATGTCCACAAGCCTGGTTCCTTTACAAACATTGGAAGAGATTGTGATGACTCTGAACGTTTTGGAAACCTTATCAGTGTCAGGTGGAACGGTGGCATAGTGGTTAGCACTGCTGCTTCACAGCTCCAGGGACCTGGGTTCGATTCCCGGCTCGGGTCACTGTCTGTGCGGAGTTTGTACGTTCTCCCCGTGTCTGCGTGGGTTTCCTCCAGGTGCTCCGGTTTCTTCCCACAGTCCAAAGATGTGCGGGTTCGGTTGATTGGCCAAGCTAAATTGCCCCTTAGTGTCCCGGGATGTATAGGTTAGAGGGATTAGCGGGTAAAATATGTAGGGATACAGGGATAGGGCCTGGGTGGGATTATTGTCGGTGCAGACTCGATGGGCCGAATGGCCTCTTTCTGCACTGTAGGGTTTCTATGGTCAGCAAGGTAGATTAAAGCCTGGGTGCGAAAAAGCCCATCCTTCTCCAAAATAAGACATATACGAAGGATTCCAAAGACAAAGAAATGAAATTCTACCTCATTAAGAAAGCTGAACTAAGTGTTGAGGAGGGATCATTCTTTGGAGTCATGCTGCCTCCAGGACAACATCTAATATTACCCAACAGCCAACTGGGAGTATCAAAAATGAAGATTCTAGCTAGGAGGTACTCCTGGGAATGCAGTCTTGACTCTGACATCACAGACTTGGTGGAGCGATGTGACCTGTGCCAGGAAAATCAAAAACTTCCACCATCAGCATCCCTGCACCTTTGGAGTAAATAATAAAACTGTGTTAAAATCACAAAAGTTAAATTTATATTTTATATCTAACTTTCCTTTAAAATTCCTGATTTGGTCATATTCAGCCAGATTACGCTGACGAAAACCTACACAAATTAGTGTAAACTCTCGATCACAACCTGTGCACTTGTGGTTGTTGCATCACCGATGTAATAACCTTGCCAAGATCAGTCTTCCAGTATAATGGTGCTTTATTGAAATAACGAAAAGGCCACATCGTCAGCTTACAATAACTCAAGCCTGTGCTCTGGAGATAGGAATTAGGAGCAGAAGTAGGCAAATTCAGCCCTTCGAACCTGTTCCACCAGTCAATCAGATCATGACTGATCTCTCCCTGGTCTCAAATGCACCTCCCCACCTGTTCCCCATATCCCTCTTTCCCCTTTATTATTAGAAATGTGGCTACATCCCTCTTGAAACCATTCAACGATTCAGACTGCACTGTGCTATGCGGCAGCGAGTTCCACAAATTCACCACCCTGTGCGAGAAGTAGTTCCTCCTCATCTCAGTTTTAAATCTACTGCTTTAACCTGTACCTGTGACCTCTTGTTCTAGATTGTCCCATAAAGAGGAAACATTTGGTCTACATTTACTTTATCAATCCCTTTTAAAATTTTATATACCTCAATCAGATCCCATCTCATCCTTCTGAACTCCAGCAAGTACAAGCCCAAACTGTTTAATCTCTCCTCATCCATCAACCTCTTCATCCCCAGAATCAATATGGTGAACCTCCTCTGAACTCACCACATCCTTCCTTAAATAAGGAGGCCAAAACTGGACATAATACTACAGATGTGGTCTCACCAACACCCTGTACAATTGCAACAACACTTCTCCATTTTTATACTCCAGTCCTTTTGCAATAAATGCCAACATCCTATTTGCTTTTTTTTTATTACGTGCTGCACCTGCATACCAACTTTCTACAATTCGTGAACCTAGACACCCAGATCCCTCTGCATAGATGCATTTTGAATCTGCTTTCCATTTAGAACAAAGAACAAAAAAGAATACAGCACAGGAACAGGCCCTTCGGCCCTCCAAGCCTGCGCTGCTCCCTGGTCCAAACTAGACCATTCTTTTGTATCCCTCCATTCCCACTCCGTCCATGTGGCTATCCAGATAAGTCTTAAACGTTCCCAGTGTGTCCGCCTCCACCACCTTGCCCGGCAGCGCATTCCAGGCCCCCACCACCCTCTGTGTAAAATACATCCTTCTGATATCCGTGTTAAACCTCCCCCCCCCCCTCACCTTGAACCTATGACCCCTCGTGAACGTCACCACCGACCTGGGAAAAAGCTTCCCACCGTTCACCCTATCTTTGCCTTTCATAATTTTATACACTTCTATTAGGTCACCCCTCATCCTCCGTCTTTCCAATGAGAACAACCCCAGTTTACCCAATCTCTCCTCATAACTAAGCCCTTCCATACCAGGCAACATCCTGGTAAACCTCCTCTGCACTCTCTCTAAAGCCTCCACGTTCTTCTGGTAGTGTGGCGACCAGAACTGGACGCAGTATTCCAAATGCGAATTTAGGTAACAATTTGCCTTTCTATTTTTTTCTGCCAAAATGGATAACCTCACACTTATCTATATTAAACTCCATTTGCCAAATTTTGGCCCATTTTCCTATCCTATCCAGATCTGTCTATAGAATCTATATATCGTCTTCACTGCCTGCTTTGCCACCTACTTTACTATCATCCGCAAATTTTGCTATGTTACACTCTGTCCCTACTTGCAGGTCATTTATATAGATTGGAATCAGTTGAGATCTGAGGATTGATCCCTGTGGCACCTCGCTAGTGACATTTCACCAGCCAGAGAAGAACCTGTTTCTCCTGACCCTCTGTTTTCTGTCAGTCAATCCTCAATCCAATCTAGTGCTCTACCCCCAGTCCCCTGTGAGTACATATTAGTCTTTTATGTGGCACCTTGTCAAATGACTTCTGAAAGTCTAGATATACCACATCTGTAGGCCCCTCCACTATCCACCTTGCTGGTTAAATCCTCAATGAACTTAAGCAAGTTTGTCAAGCATGACTTTCCCTTCATAAAAACATGCTGACATTGGTGGATTGAGCTTTGTCTTTCCAAATGTTCAGTTGCTCCTCTTTAAATGTAAATGACTCCGACCAAGGTGTTTTTTCCCTTGTTTTTTATTTCCACCCAGATTATTTCAACATGTTGACCCTTAGTGTCAACATCATTCCAGCATATTCCCCACCACAGAATTCAAGCTAACTGGCTTATAGTTTCCTACTTTATGCCTCTCTCCCTTTTGAATAGGGGTGTCCCAGAGACTTTTTAATCCTATTAATTTATTAAATAACCTCTCCCAAGTAATGGTTGTTGCAGCAAGTTGCTCTGCATTAACTAGAGTTTTTGGAAAATCTTCAACATTCTCTACTGTGAAAATAGAGGCGAAATATTGGTTCAGTGTCTCCAACATCTCTGTATTCCCCATTAATACCTCACCAGTATCGTCCTCTAAAGGGCCAACAATTAATTTAGCTATTCTCTTCCTCTTTATATACTTGTAGAAGCCTTTGGCATCTGTGATTATGTTTTCTGCTAATTTCCTTTTGTAGTTCATCTCAGCTCTTTTGATTCTTTTTTTAGTCAGCTTTTGCTGAACGTTAAAGTTCCCCCAATCCTCTAGCTTGCTACTAACTTTTGCAGTTTGGTATGCCCTAGATTTTGCCTTTATGTCCTCTTTGACTTCCTTATCTGGCTATGGAATGTTTTTTCTTCCTTTTACAATTCCTCTTCCTCTCAGGAACATAATTGAGAGGTATTCAATATCTTCCTGAACATCCACCATTGTTCTTGCACTCAATTTTTTGTGCCAGTTTATTTGGGCCAACTCTTCCCTCAGGCCTGTATAATTACTTCTGCCTAACACTAAAACTCTCATATGGCACTGTCCATTCTCTTGTTCAATCTGAATCTGAAATTCTATCATGCTGTGAGCACTCTTTCCAACATGATCTTTAACAACTAGACTATTACGGACTTGTTGAGGCTTCCCCAGTCTCACTGTATGTATGCTTCACGCCGCTTCCAACGCGGGCCCCACGGCTACAACACCCGAAATCTTACCCTGTCCCTTGCAAAACAAGGGACCGGAGGGAGGACTGGTGTTGTGGAACGAGGGGGAGATTGTATATGAAAATGTGAAACATGAGGTCGTACCTGTCCTGATTGATATTTCAGGAATTCAGGTGCCAGAGTATTGCTCGGAGCAGACACAAGACATGTACCGAATGTTGGGGAGGGAGACCATAAAATGGGCCATTGACTCAATGGGGGCTACACATTACAGGGGAAACACAAACACATACAGGAATAAAAGGGACATTGTCAATGACATATTCGCGGCGTTAAACACAGGATCCACAGTGGTTAACTCTATTGACATCCAGGGCCTTAACAACAAAATTGAACAACTAAAGGGGGTGATGAAGAACATCTTACGGCGGTCACTAGACCAACAGGCTGAGCAAACCTTTCTAGGGGAAGCGGGCGCCCACATCCAATTCGATGGGATTGCAGTACTAGAAGTGCACGCCCGGACCATTAACCGCCTCATAGACAGGGAGAGGGAGGACACTGCCCGGGTACAACAGGGACAGCTATGCCATGCGTATGGTCAGTGGATGGTAGCACAAGTACGACACAATCTGGACCAGGTACACAGGGGGGTGGTGCCCGACTGGATCGACAGCGCCCAGCTAGCGCAACTCGCAGATCAGAAGGGGATGCTGGATGACCGGACCCTGAGAGGGATGACACGGGTGTATCCAGTGATCCCCGACTGCGAGGTTAGTGAGGGCACCGGGATAGGAATGGTTCTGTTGGTTCCGACAGTCACACTGGACGCTGGGCCATTCCCTATCTTCCGGATTGAAAACATTGGTGTTGTTAGGAGCAATACCTCCCTCCGCTACCACATAACCGAAACCACGGCCATCTCCAGGCATGGTATAATGTCCAGTGTCTCTCTCGCAGGGTGCAAACAGCGGGGAGAGATCACCATCTGTCCCCACCCACTGAGACAAGGAGAGGTGGCAGAGTGTGGGTTTAACCGGACACAGGTCTGCACCCTAGAAATTACACCCATAGATCCACACTTCGCCCGGGCAGGATACGGAGGACGGGGTAGATACTGTGTGGCCACCACACGTACATCATTTATATACAATGGTCTACCATGCCCAATCCCCAACCCAAACTTCTGTTTCACCCCGCGCAGACCAGTCACTATAGGTCAGGCTCACATCACCAATATCCGAAATAGACAGTAACTTTTAATGCCACAGACCCTCTAAAGGATAACTTAAAAGACTATCAGGAACCCGAGCAAGCCCCCATCCCACACCTGACTGAAGTTCTAAGGGAGCTCTGACTCAAAGTAGGACACTCCGTCCGTTATACCATCAGCTACAATCACATATCAAAACCTTGGAGCAGGACACCGAAACGGCATTGCAAAGCCAAACATGGGCACAGAAGGTGTGGGACTGGGATCTAAACGTAACCATTCACCCCTGGATCCGAATCATTTCACATCCACTGGTTGTCATCCAACTCATCTTAGCACTTTCCTGGGGAGTAGCGACATGCTACACATACCGCCAGCGGAAGAAAACGAAATCACGTAAAAACTTAGTTAGGACAATTGGCGTGGTCGGACAGTTAACAAATCGGGAGGATTACTCCCGCATACACTTAATTTGACAAGCTCCCGGGGCTCCCCCAAACTGTACGACTGCAGCGTGCAGAGGCAGGGAGCACCGGACACAAATTTGTCAAAAGGGGAAGAAAATTGGTCTGAGGGAGGTGGAACAAGTCCACTCCCAACCGACAGGGGGGAACTGTAAGCGGACACAAATTTCTGTGATTCCTTAGATAAATATTTCTCAGAATAAAATCAAATAAATGGAACAGGACAAAGCAGCACCCAGGCACAAAGTGTGAACAGACAAGCAGGTCTTTTAAAACGCAGAAACAAGGCTGACAAAATGACTCAGGAATTCACATTAGCATTTAATTAAATTGGCTCCAAGGATATCAGGAAGCCCTTATCAAACACTTCAGAAGATCTCTGAGACCTGGAAGACTTCCTGATATCCAATTAAACACCTATTGTATAAGAAACTCCGGAGATCTCAGACAATTATCACCTCCCTAGACTGGGCAATCACCAGACTTAACACATCAACTCCGCACCTAAAAACCCATTAAACAGGATGACCATATCAGAACACCATAAACAAACCATTTACACATCAACCACAGAATGGTCAGAGTCAAATATTGTAAACAAAACATTAACATTTGAATCATACAAAGTGTCAAAGTTCGAGTATAACTGTAGCCCATTGCGGCAGGCCTTCAGAGTGCTTTCGGGACAGTGCTGTTTGTGTGTCCTGATTGCACCTCCGTCGACGTTAATAAAGCTGTACCGCTGTTGAACCTGACTCTGAGTCCGAAGTGGTCATGTTCGCCCACTCGCGCTAACACAAGTTTTATTATTCTTTATTTGCCTGTCACACACTCTCAGTTGTATGTGCGAAATAGACAAACACTCCAGGTAAGACGATAAGACATAGGAGCAAAATTAGGCCACTCGGCCCATCAAGTCCACGCCGCCATTCATGGCTGATATTTTTCTCATCCCCATTCTCCTGTGAAGAAGGGAAAGGGTTAATGTTTTTTGTACCTAGAATGTATCACAAACATAACCCTTCATTGTGGCTAATCTCCTTAGGTTTATACTGATTTTTACATTAATACAAGTTATTCATTGTTTGTACTGCTTCTGACATTAATACCAGTTAACTTTTATTCTTATAACAATAGATAGTCAATGTAAATGTGAATGTGTTGGTGCAGTCTTACCTTCCCTGCAGGTTTGTGTGTGGTTTGCGGAAGAGAAGCAATTCCATGATGTGGAGCGCGATATCAGCCGTTTGAAGAGCAACTCCCGCTGGGGCAGCTGAGAGTGCGCTGGGAACTTCAAAGAGAAACCGCGGGAAGAACAGGAAACCACAGCCTGCTTCGTGACCTAAGAATACCAGATACCTCTGGTTTATGGTCCGAAGCTATAAATGTATTTTTAGTTTGTAACTGGTCTGGAAGCTTGCTTCGTGACCAGCAGTTGTAAATGTATTCTGAGTCGTGACTGATCTGGTGTTTGCGTCGTGACTGGTGCTGGGAGCCATGCTGTATAAATGTCCCCACTTTTCTGTGTTCAGAGAGAACTTTGGCTTCCGCCTTCAGGAGTCAAGTTCTCCTGCAAGCTTGTGAGAATAAAGCCTTAATGTATTTTGACTCAGACCAATGTCAGGTATATTTTACCTACAACACCTGCCTTTTCCCCATAACGCCTGATCCCCTTATCAATCAAGAACCTATCTATTTCTGTCTTAAAGACACTCAATGACCTGGCCTTCACAGCCTTCTGCGGCAAAGAGTTCCACAGATTCACCACTCTCTGGCTGAAGAAATTCCACCTCATCTCTGTTTCAAAGGATCATCCCTTTAGCCTGAGGTTGGCCCCACTGGTTCTAGTTTTTCCTACTCGTGGAAACATCTTCTCCACGTCCACTCTATCCAAGCCTTGCAGTATCCTGTAAGTTTCAATAAGATCCCCCCATATCCTTCTAAACTCCAACGAGAACAGACCCAGAGTCCTCAACTGTTTCTCATACGACAAGCTCTTCATTCCAGGGATCATTCTTGTGAACCTCGTCTGGACCCTTTCCAAGGCCAGCACATCATTCCTTAGATATGAGGTCCAAAACTGCTCACAATAATCCATATGGGGTCTGACCAGAGCCTTATACAGCCTCAGAAGTACATCTCTGATCTTGTATTGTAGCCCTCTCGACATGAATACTAACATTGCATTTGCCTTCCTAACTGCTGACTGAACCTGCACATTAACCTTAAGAGAATCTTGAACAATGACTCCCAAGTCATAGAAATCATAGAAACCCTACAGTGCAGAAGGAGGCCATTCGGCCCATCGAGTCTGCACCGACCACAATTCCACCCAGGCCCTACCCCCACATATTTTACCCGCTAATCCCTCTAACCTACGCATCCCAGGACTCTAAGGGGCAATTTTTTTAACCTGGCCAATCAACCTAACCCGCACATCTTTGGACTGTGGGAGGAAACCGGAGCACCCGGAGGAAACCCACGCAGACACGAGGAGAATGTGCAAACTCCACACAGACAGTGACCCGAGCCGGGAATCGAACCCGGGACCCTGGAGCTGTGAAGCAGCAGTGCTAACCACTGTGCTACCGTGCCGCCCTTATAAAAGTCCCTTCGTGTTTCTGATTTCCTAAGCTTTATCCCATTTCAAATAGTCTATGCCTCCATTCCTCCTTCCAAAGTGCATAACCTCACACTTTTCCATATTGTATTCCATCTGCCACTTCTTTGCCCACTCTCCTAACCTGTCCAAGTCCTTCTGCACCTCCCCCTGCTCCCTCAATACTACCTGTCCCTCGACATATCTTTGTATCATCTGCAAACTTAGCAACAGGGGAAATGTAAATTCAATGGAGCTTTTGAAATTTCTCCCCTTGTTCCAAACTTATCTGAAACAGACTGAGCAGGAACTGCAGGAAACTAAAGAAAATATTGCTTCAGTGATTGAAGGGTTCTGGTTTATCCTGGGAAATTAGATACACTGCACTTATTCAGACTTCACATCCCAAATCCAAGCCCAGGCTTTTGGGAAAGGCCAAGGCCTTCAGGTAAAGTCTTTAAAAAAGAAATTAAAAGACATTTCAATAAATGCGTCTCTGCCCCTCCCAGATAATTACACCTCACCTTTTCATATTCAGTAATGACCCATCAACAAAACTCAGCCTGTAAATCAGAAGGGAAATGCTTCCAATAAACACACTCAATATCCAACACACAGCTCCAATCAAACAGCTCAGTGCTCTGATTGATGAATCTCACAGCCAATCAGTGAGAGAGGCAACAGTAGCCGCGGCAGCAATGACCACATCAATCACTTGACTCCACCAATCACAGGATGGGGCGGGGTTTTACTGACCACTGATGATGTGGCGATGCCGGCGTTGGACTGGGGTGAACACAGTAAGAAGTCTCACAACACCAGGTTAAAGTCCAACAGGTTTATTTGGTAGCAAATACCATAAGCTTTCGGAGTGCTGCTCCTTCATCAGATGGAGTGGAAATGTGCTCTCAAACAGAGACACAAAATCAAGTTACAGAATACTGATTAGAATGCGAATCCCTACAGCCAACCAGGTTCAACCTGTTGGACTTTAACCTGGTGTTGTGAGACTTCTTACTGTGTTCACTGATGCTGTCAAAGCGGCTGAGTTTTTCCAGTAATTTCTGCTTTCGGTTCTGATTCCAGCATCCGCAGCATTTTGCTTTTATTTTACTGACAGCCACTTTCTCGGCAGACTCTCACCCGGTGGGAACTACATTACCCATGCTGCATGTGGTCGGACCTGTAAGAAGTCTCACAAAAACAGATTTATTTGGCAGCATTAGCTTTCGGAGCCTCAGACTCCTTCATCAGGTGAGTAAGAACTTGTGTTCACAAACAGGTCATATAAAGACACAAACTCAATTTCCAAGATAATGGTTGGAATCCGAGTCTTTACAGGTAATCAAGTCTTAAAGGTACAGACAATGTGAGTGGAGAGAGGGTTAAGCACAGGTTAAAGAGATGTGTATTGTCTCCAGCCAGGACAGTTAGTGAGATTCTGCAAGCAGAGGCAAGTTGTGGGGGTTACAGATAGTGTGACATGAACCCAAGATCCCGGTTGAGGCCGTCCTCATGTGTGCGGAACCTGGCTATCAGTCTCTGCTAAGTGACTCTGCGCTGTCATGTGTCGTGAAGACAGCCTTGGAGAACGCTTACCCGAAGATCAGAGGCCGAATGCCCGTGTCTGCTGAAGTGTTCCCCGACTGGAAGGGAACATTCCTGCCTGATGATTGTTGAGCGGTGTTCATTCATTCGTTGTCGTAGCATCTGCATGGTTTCCCCAATGTACTATGCCTCGGGACATCCTTTCCTGCAGCTTATCAGGTAGACAATGTTGGCCGAGTCGCAAGAGTATGTACCGTGTACTTGGTGGATGGTGTTCTCCTGTGAGATGATGGCATCCATGTCGATGATCTGGCACGTCTTGCAGAGGTTGCTATGGCAGGGTTGTGTGGTGTTGTGGTCACTGCTCTCCTGAAGGCTGGGTAGTTTGCTGCGGACAATGGTCTGTTTGAGGTTATGCGGTTGTTTGAAGACAAGAAGTGGGGGTGTGGGGATGGCCATGACCAGATGTTCGTCTTCATCAATGATATGTTGAAGGCTCCGGAGAAGATGTTGTAGCTTCTCTGCTCCAGGGAAGTACTGGACGATGAAGGGTACTCTGTCCGCCGTGACCCGTGTTTGTCTTCTGAGGAGGTCAACCTGATGTCTACCTGATGCGCTGCAGGAAAGGATGTCCCAAGGCATGGTACATTGGGGAGACCATGCAGATGCTACGACAACGAATGAATGAACACCACTCGACAATCACCAGGCAGGAGTGTTCCCTTCCAGTCGAGGAACACTTCAGCAGTCACGGGCATTCAGCCTCTGATCTTCGGGGTAAGCATTCTCCAAGGCGGCCTTCACGACACACGACAACGCAGAATCGCTGAGCAGAAACTGATAGCCAAGTTCCGCACACATGAGGACGGCCTCAACCGGGATCTTGGGTTCATGTCACACTATCTGTAACTCTCACAACTTGCCTGGGCTTGCAAAATCTCACTAACTGTCCTGACTGGAGACAATACACATCTCTTTAACCTGTGCTTGGCCCTCTCTCCACTCACATTGTCTGTACCTTTAAAGACTTGATTACCTGTAAAGACTCGCATTCCAACCATTATCTTGTAAATTGAGTTTGTGTCTGTATATGACCTGTTTGTGAACACAAGTCCTCACTCACCTGATGAAGGAGACTGAGACTCCGAAAGCTAGTGCTGCCAAATAAACCTGTTGGACTTTAACCTGGTGTTGTGTGTCTTCTTACTGTGCTTACCACAGTCCAACACCGGCATCT